>NW_027555847.1:218325311-218965227 GCF_003287225.1 Phascolarctos cinereus
TGACGAAAGGCAACTCTAAAGACAGTAATTACCAACTTCGGAGGCAGAGGAAATATATGCGTCTTGGCTTGGAAACTGATGGGCAAATAAAATTATGGAAAACGATCCATCAGTCCCTGCATCTGCCATCCCAGGGTCTGGTGGCTGAGCTATCGCTGGTCAGTAAATCAAAGAGTTAAAAACCCTGCTCTTGAATTTTCTCTCCATCCCCCACCCTCCCCATCTACCCCACTTTTCTTATATCCCACATCTTTCTTTGCTGAGATCCTACAACGGACCCCTGGTCTGAGGTAAAGTTTCCTTCGCTAATAGGGGTTAGCCCTGTCTCGTAAGTTTGAGCCTTCTGGACAGTGAGAACAGAACTGCCCCGGAGGCTGATCCCGGAAAGATTCAAGTAACCACAGACTGCCACATCACCAAAAAATTCCCAGTTATTCGCTTTTCGGAACTGCAGAGGCCAGTGCCTTCTCGTTAAGAGTTTGGGGAGCTTGGGATGGAAAGCTACAAGACCTTTCCACACCTTGTTCCGGTGTCCTCCCTCACCCTTCTGGGCCAGCAGAAACCCATTTGGGTGGATGAGACCTTTCTTTTCATCCTAGATGATATCAAAGGAAGGAAGTTCTGGGTACATATGCATTCCCTTCTATTTAGTGAAGGGAACTGTTCGATAATTCGGGTGGGCTCTGTTCCTTGTAGTGCTGCTGCGGGACTCTGAAGGCCCCAAGCCCTCTTCCTCACCTGCTGTTCAGTTTAAAGAGAAAGTGTATTTGGATTCTGAAATCTGGGTGAAAATAACTTTGGAAATAAAGATTAGGAACTGCCGAGCCCTAAGTCCAGTACAGTCACGAGTGTGTGTAGGCACTGGCCTTAGATTTCCTCTTTACTCACACCAGATCCGTAGCTCATGGACCTCACAAAGCCAGGACACACACGTACATTCACCCCCCCACACACATTTATTTTTATTATTATTATCATTATTATCATTATCATTATTATTATTATTTTGGCGGCAAAGGTGGGGTGTTGCTGTCCTATGTTTCTCTCTCCTCCCTGCTTCTATCTTTCCACCCCTCACTCTCTTTAAGTTTGCCCACACCTATCTTTATTTTCCAAGGGGGCTTATTTGATAAGACATCTCCTTCTCCGGGAAGGAAAATGTAAATTGCCGCATGTGGGTGTAGCAGTAATGAAAAATCAGAGCAGTTAAATCGTAAAATTTGGATTAAGAAGCTTGAATTTAATACACACACAACACATTTATTAAAGCATTAGAATAATTGAAATTTGCTGCTGCAGTAGTCCGATCTGTTTAAATAATTCTATGGGTGTCTTGTTGTGATAAAAGATTATCTGGAATTCTATTAAAGGCGCAGGAGCCTGATTTGTAAATCCTATTTGGGACTTTCAATAACTATCAATAATCTAATCTGCACAACAACCTCCTGCCTCTCAGCTTTATCTGAAAGTTTACAGCATTTCAGGAGCATTTCATAATAAAGCCCAGCAAAGCAGGAAACCGGCACCTGTCATTCAGGCGGAGATTAAAAAATATTAATATGAGGTAAACGCCACTGGAAAAAGGAGGACAGGCGTTTAAGTGCGAACCCAGATGCGAGGAGAGATTGAGTTTTTGTGAAGCTGATCTCACCTGGAGGTTCCAGCATTTTTTTTTCTCTCTTTCCCTCTCCCTCTGTCAAAACACATGATTACTGTCTGTTTCTGGATTAATTAACTCAATGAAGGTCTTGGAAGAGAGAAGGGTGGGGGGAACCATACGCAATTGACTCCAGTTTCTTCCACGCCTGGTTTTCCTGCCTGGATTTCTCTCAGCCAGTTTCATCCTGGGGTCCCCCTCCATTTTTCATATATTGCAACTTATTTATTTATTTATTTTTACTCCCGCAGTTCTCCTCAATTTGTTTATAATGTGGTTCCAGATCCTCACTCCCTTTGTTTACACGCAAAGTCTCGCCTAATTGTGAGCGAATCCTGTTGAGAGAGACTGAGAGAGGAGCTGGTTGCGAGCGCTGCGGCTAATTGCTGTTAATTTTGTTTCATTAACTTTATTTACTCTTGAACCCCTTAATTGTTTTCCATTTATTTTTAGTAATTTTATAATGCACTAATAATCCCCCCTCTGTCTGCGGGCGCCTCCTCCTCCTTCCTCTTATTTCCCTCCCTCTTTCCCTCCCTCTCTTTCCCCCGCCTTCCCTCTTTCCTGATTTCCTCCCCTCTGCGGGCCTAGAGTGGCACACAGACACAACATGAGGTGCCAGGAGAGAGACCTAACCCAGGCAAGCTAGGAGAAACCCTCTCCCGCTTTGGCTTCGCCAAGGGCAGGATCTTCTCCGAAGGTGGCTCTGTTCACTTTTCTCCTTCTATGTCTCTGGCCACTGGAAATGTAGCCAGCCACACTTCACTCTTTCTTTGGTCCTTTCTCCAACTTGAAGGGCTCCAAAGTGGCAGTGCCAAAGGAGCTCCCCCATCAGGAAGTTCATTTCGGGGATTGGAAGGGGAAGAGGATAGAATACAACATAGCCACTTGCCCCCATGCCGGCTTCCCTATTCTCTTTCCATCAAACAGCTCCTCTCTTCGGTCCACACCCTCCCCCACCCCCCTTGCCTAACTCCCAGGACCCAACCCTGATTCCATTCCGGTTATTAGACAGCTAGCGGGGACTGTCTGCGGGCCGCCTCTTTCCTGCTAATTATCACCTTATGAAAAGTGTTTCATTAAGAAACTCTGCTTTTGATTAATTATCGACAGAATGCTGACCAGAAAGAAATGAAATTAATCTCTGACCCCGTCTGGGTAACACTGAAAATTCATCACATATCCTTTTAATATTGAAACACAGCATAGAATTTTAATAGAAAATATTGTTTTTCCAAACCTCCAGTCTTTATTAATGCCCCTGGGCAGGGAATGATATTGCTGGCAATATAGCAGTCTTTGTTCATTTTAAATTTATTAAACATAATGCACTTCATTTTCAAACATTTTACTGTTTCTTTTTAATTTCACTCAGTGTAAGTACAGAATAAACCCTTTTTAAACATTTAAGATATTGAAAACCCGCATACGGATATATAACATGAACGCTGCGGCCATCAAATAAATTTAAGTAGAAGCAATTGTAATTTTAAGCTCCCAACTACTATCCCCTTCAGACATTAAGACAATTTCTGTAACTATAAAATACGATCATTGAAAAGGATGAAGCTTCAAGATCTAGCTGCGTTCTCTCCTCCTCCAGTCCTCCCATTCTCTTCCCAAAAGTAAGGCCATCCTGAAATTAGAGGTGTCCTTCTGGCCTCTCCCCAAGTATGGAGGGTTCAGGGAAATGGGATCATTAGTTCCCTACATCACACCCTTCGAACCCCAAGTTCTAGAACCTTTCAAGTCATAGTTATCTCACCAACTCTCCCCCTACCCTTTTCCGGGAGAAAAAAAATCTTCTGAAACTGTGAGAGGTTCCTAATCATGCCTTCTCCCTCCTTTCTGTCAGCCCCCAACACAGTTTTCTCCCTAGCATACAATATCTGTCTTCTCCCCTCAATCTCTCCTCCCTCCCCTCCCAGGCCAGGAGGCCGTTAGGAAGCCAGTCTTTTTCTCTCTTCACGGTTCACGCCCTGTTTCCCCCTTGCTGCCTAGGTTGGCCTGCTCCCCCCTTGGGAATGTGTGTGTGTGTGTGTGTGTGTGTGTGTGTGTGTGTGTGTGTGTGTGTGTGTTGTTCAACATGATTTCAGGACTGGCCCAAAGTGGAATGGGGTAGTTACTGAACTGGAGGGGAGGGAGTGGTCCTGAAGGACCGGACCTACAAACTGATAGAAATAGAGGTCTCCAGTGGGGGACCTGATCGCCAACACAAATTGTCTTCTCTCCTACCACCCTCTTGTCTCCATGACCCTCTTCCCTCCTTCCCCAAACCACTTCTTCACCACAGTTGCAAATCATGGCAAAGAGAGGAGGTGGGTGTGTTTGTCTCTCCCCTAAATTCAACCTCTCCCCACCCACCCCCTCCTTGTCGCTCTTTCCCAAGGAATCCGAGACCCGCGTTTAATGAATCGTGAAGTGTGAGAACTTCCTGAGCAGGGAGCGCCCCTAATGCCAATTCCAGATGTGAAGGGTGAGAGGGGACGGGGGGGTGCTTTTCACCCACCAAAGAACTGGGCCTCAGCTCATCACTGCCTGGGTTCCCTCCACTACAGCTCCCCACCCCTTTTAATAGCCTAGAGGACAAATCCATTGCTGGATGAGAGGGCCCTCCCCAGTCATCCTGCTCAAGCTATCCCGTACCTGAATTGGAAACACGCAACTTCTCCACTGAGAAATTACTCTTTCTATTTCTCTGGCGTCAGTGGTGCCCTATTTCACGGCACCGGCAAACTGAATATTACTTTTAAAACACTATGAAATACCAGGTCTTGTCCTCCGAGCTATTTCGGTGGAATTCAATTTTCGCTGAATGGTGAGAGACTCCGTCCTTTCTTTCGGGGGCCTGATAAGTGGCACCGTGAAAGGATAAGGAATATTCACAGGAATTTCCTCTGATGCCCGAATCATGACAGCAGAAATTCAGGGGCAATCATATCTATTTCATACTCATCTATGTGTATGTATGCATGTATATATGTATGCATGTATATGTATATCTATGTTCTCATGACACACATATAAGATATAAATGTACATAAAGGTTAGTTGGAATATTTATAATTAAGTCCCCAAATTTGCCAATCTGCAATTTATTTTAGCCTTTTTTCCTTTGCAGTATATATTTATCATTCTTTAGCACAACAATCCTTTATTACTCGCCTAGCACAAAACATTACTTTATCTCAGGCGACTAGCTACTCACAAGGTAATATACATTCTATTCTATTCCATTTTGCTATCTTTTAGACATCTCCTACATTTAATCATCTCTATTAGACTGCCTAATAACAGGAAGATCTCTTTGATTTGACCTGCTTGAAAACAAAACAACAAATAACTGGTCTTCCTCTAAGAAGAGAGCAGTGTCAGACTCAATCTTGCACAACTTTCCTTGAAAGTTTTACCTCTGAGTTTCTGAAAGAGGGAGTTCAAAGCTGCTCTAGGAACTGTGGTGGAACAATTCTTAGTATTTTTCATCCCCTAAAAACCCTGCAGAATGTCAGAGACTCTATGCCTTTACTCCTTTCATCTCCTCTCTTCTCCTTCTTTCTCTTTCCCCTCCTCTTTTCTCTCCATCTCTTCTCTCTTTGCCTGTCCTCTTTTCTTGTCTTATCTGGCAGAAGGTGATGGAGCAACAATGATTTTAATTATAAAGGAGGGATAATCTCTAATTCTTCCAATCCTGTTCTATCCGGTGTTAAAGGGACTCGAGGTAAAATTAACTTAAAAGCCAAATCTAACTCCATGGTATTCAGTGCTTTGGGACTCTCTATGGGACAAGATAAAACTTAAATGTAAGTTACTCACCACACCCCAAACATACACAAACACCTTCATGCACACATAAGCCATCTAGAAAACAACTGCAGAGCTGCCGGTATCCCCAGATGGCCTCATTATAATCTCTGCTATTACAACAAATACTAAATTAGTTCACCATAACTGGACATTTAAGTAAGTAAGGAGAAATAAGAATGGAGGATGGGTTTAAGAATTCTCCTCTTTAAAAAAAAAAAAGGAAAGGAAGAGGAAGATAGATGCCAATTTTGAAAATTCAGATCCTTCTCCTTTTCCCCCAAAAGGTCAGGATCCTTCTTTAGTTAGCTGCAGTTTGAACACACCCTGCCCAGTGCCTTTTGGCAAGAAGAAATTGAAGATCAAGTGAATCTGTGGACACTCCCACCCACCATGGATTCTCCCCTTCCTCTCCTCCTACTCCCACCCTGTGGGAAGTGAAGCAGGGAAAAGACCCAGATAGATAGTCAAGTAAATAAATAAATAACTGAATTGTGAGCTATTTTTATGAACCATTTAACTCAAAAATAGACCCAAGGTTTCTAGTTTCTGCCCCTGGATTTCCATATCCAGTCACTCAGACCTGCTTATCTTCATGTATGGCTGCCTCATGTTTAACACACAATTACATTTTCTCCCTCCAATTCCATTACAAATGGAATACAGGAGGCATTGTTTGAAGAAATGTACTGCTTCAGTTCTAGTTATGTCCTACAATTTACAGAAGAGCGTCAAGAACACTAAACACTAAAGAGTCAATATCTCCCCCTCCTTCCAAATCTATGCCCTAAACCGACTGAGGCCTTTGAAAATGCTTTTCACTTTTATTTACAGTAAACAAATGCTTTCCTGGAGTTAGAGTTTAGACTCCAGAAAAAAGATAACAGGCCGATTTAAAGATAATTAATTGCATTAAACTATTGACTAACTACCTAGTTCAATAGTAATTCATTTAGAGAATATTAAAATTGGAGGAACAATAATAAAATTGATGCCAGCTCCCAAGGGGAAGGAGATGGCCAGCAAATTGGATACTTTTCTTAATCTGGCGTAAATAATAACATGTCTGTTCCCACTCTCTCTCAGGCCAATTCCCCTATCATTTATTCCAGACTCAAAAGCCTGTTTTCATAATTGATATCAGTTACTCAATGAGTGCTTTTTCATTTGTTCTTGTTATCCACGATAATTGCAAAGTTCATCCTTTAAGGGTTGGGGTTTTAAAAATATTATTAGTTTCCATTTTTCCTTTCAATCTGTCCAGTCCCTCAGACTTTCCTCTAATGACCTCCTTTTCACTGAGGGGAGGGAGGAAGAAAAAGGGAGATCTTGGACACTGTCCCTCCTCTCCTAGAATGACCAGTTTTCCTGTATTTGATAATTTTCATTTTCAGGGTTTTCAGCTGACAGTTCTGAAATACTAATGCCCCCTCCCCTTATTTAGTGAATGTACTTTCTCCCAGTAGATGGGTCCTTCCTATTTATCTCCTTTGTCCCTAATTTCCTCAAGAGAGTTGAGGGTTTAAAAGGCAGGAGGGAGGGGTGAAGAGGGAAAGGGAGGAGACAAGAGAAACAGACTGACAGAAGGAAAGAAGAGAAGAGAGAAGAGAGAGAGAGAGAGAAGAGAGAGAGAGAGAGAGAGAGAGAGAGAGAGAGAGAGAGAGAGAGAGAGAGAGAGAGAGAGAGAGAGAGAAACAGTTCAAAGGAGTTTCTCAGCTTCCTTTAATAACAGCTGTACTTAAAGCAGCATTGTGTGTTCTGTAGAAATATTCAGTTTGCAAATCCGGTTTTAAGAGCCGCTGCGAAAATCCGTTTTTCTATGAAAGCAGTGGGTGGAAGTGATGAATCCAAAACATCATCTGTGGAAATTATTCCAAGGAGTCAAGCAGATCATTTGGGAGAAAAATAAAAGCTGGATGAAACGGGACACTTGAATTATGCTATCAGTGGCGAGAAAGCCGGGGGTCAATATCTCCGCTACAATGTAAGGGGTTTTAGACTTCCCCTCCTCCTTTCCTCCCGGTGACTGATAGATACATATGTGCGCACACACATATAATGTAGTTAAGTATACCATATGTATAAATACACACATGTATTACAGTAGTAATTATATACGTGTGTGTATTAAATGATTTTACAGTGAAACGGAAAAAAAGCATTTTCTAGCCTTCTAACATCGACCTAGGCTAACTTTGCAGCTTGCCTTGCACTCAGCTTGGGGCCACCCCTACGTTGGACTCCCCAACTTCCATCTAAGTGGTTGTTTCTTTCAGCAGCCGTTCTATTCGGCTCCGGACTCCAGCATCTGGTTTGTGTCCTCGATATGAGTATTTCCTTATTTATTCATTTATTTATTCATTTATAAAGTGTTTACTTAGCTCGGTGCAGATGTAACATCTCATTTACAGCGTGGCCTCAGGGCGGAGAAACAATTGGCAACAAAAGAGTAACTCCAGAGAATTAAAACACACACACACACACACACACACACACACACACACACACACACACACACTAAACGTGTGTGTGTGTGTGTGTGTGTGTGTGTGTGTTAGATGGAGGGAGGGAAAGAGGGAGGGAGGGGGAGAGGGAGAGGGGAGAGAGAGAGAGATGATGATGATACTCTTGTGTGTATATCTGGAAATAGAAAATAGTAGATAGTATATGGAGTGTATTCTTTATTTGAGGCAGAAAAGCATTTGTGTCTGGGGAGGGTGGGTATTATGTGTTATGTGATCCGTATTTGTGATAGAAATTGTGTTTGCATGCGAGGGAGGGTGGATGTTGTGTGGTGGGTGATACACATTTATGACAGTTTATTATACGTAGGTAGGGACATAGGTGTGTGGGATTTGTGTGTGTATGCCTGTAGATATTTGGGTGTAGTGCGTGTCTGAGGGATGTCACGGTGTTGAGAGAGATCTGAGGAGTTGCCTGTGTTTGCGAGGTAGATTCACCAGGCTGTTTCCTTCCGAGCTCTTATCAGGGGTAGGACTGGCTCCTGTCCCTGTCAGAATAGATGGTGAAAGCCAGATGTTCAAAGCAACCCAGGGCAGGTTCTTTCCCAGTCTCTCCTTATTCCAGGACCCTCCCTTTCCACTGAATAAAACCTCCCTTCATCCACCCCATATTGTGAAACGAAGAAAGTTCTTTCCTTAGAGACTCTTAGACAAAGTTGAAAAAAGACTTGGCGGGGCTGGGGCGGGGGGAGGTTGGGCAGTGTGTGTGTGTGTGTGTGTGTTGTGTGTGGGGGGGAAGTATCCTTTGTATTTGGGGAGGGGATGAGAAGGGGAAATACTCCCCACTAAAGTTCCCCAGGGGGTCGGGCTCAGTGTGCTTGGGCCATTTATCTCATTCTATTGACCGGCGCCCCAGCCGCTCCGCTGAGTAACCGGGAGCATGGGAAGAGAGAGTCTGCTTCATGCTGGACACTGGGATCGATGCCTTCCCCTGGCACCTGCTGAAGGCGCCACCGCCAATCAACGCATCTCCTCTGCTGCGGGTCGAAGATGTGCTCTCGGCAAGTAAGCTGGCTCATCATGATGCTCGTGGCTGGGCCCGAACCTCAACCCCTCCCACAAGCACACTCCCCACCTCCAGGCTTGCCTTCGAACAGCTCATACCAGAGAACTTGATCACAATGAAGGGAGCTTGCCCCAGTCCTCTTAGTTGGGCAGGGCCCAGGTGCAATGGCTCTCCGGGTTTGGCCTCGAGGAGGCGCTAGTCTTCCCTCTCCCCTTCAAAGTCCGGCTATATTCATGGTTGAGGTCTACTCAATAGAAGTAGGTTGCATTAGGGTGTTGAACAAAATGTCTCAGGTGGTTGAGGGAGGCCCTGACTTCGTAGTCCTTTCGTCACCCTGTATCCCCCTCCCAACAACCCAGTTGGGTGGGAGATGGTCTTTCTCGTGGGGTTTGAGGATGCCTTATTTCATTCTTGTATCTCCAAACTGCTGATTTGAGTGAGGACTGGGGTCCAGTAACTGATCTAGGTGAACGGCGGAGAAGGATCAGCTTTAGAGAGATTTGCTGAGAATTATTCTTATAGTTCGACGGCTCTTCTACACACACACACACACACACACACACACACACACACACACACTCACTCACTCACTCACTTCTCTCCCTATTCTTCACCCGGAGGAAAGCAGAGCAGATGGATCCTCCGGCCGAACTTGCTTGTCCTGGGCACAGAGGCTTTGGACCCCAATTTGAATAGCACAACGTCTTCGGAATGGGGACAGATTCTTTCCAGGCTGACCTCTCTGCTTCTTCCATTCTCCCTTTCTACCCCCCCCATTTCCCTTCTATTCTCTGTCCTTATTCTCTTTTCCTTTTCTTCTCTCTCGTTCTATTCTCCCCCTCTGCCTTCTCTTTTGGCCTCGTTTCCCCCCTTCCGTATCTCTTGTCTCTGTAGCTGCTCTCCCACTTTATGTAAGACCAGTTGCATTTCCTCAGAGAAGGGGTGGGGATTGGGGGGGAAGAAGGCCGCTCTGCAAATCTGTTCCCTCTCCGCAGGTCTCGGCTAATGTTTGCAAAGAAGTGTCTGGGAGTGGCAGGCTGGCGGCTCCCCCATCCACCCTGGCACCTCCTCGGCATCCCTTCAGACTGGTGCTGATGGGAGGCAGCTGCTGACTGTTTAAACTAGGAGGAGGTTGCTTAGCAACCAGAGGCGGCTCATTACCGAAGCCACAGTGATTAACCAAAAAGGAAAAAAAAAAAGAAAAGAAAAAAAGAAAAAGAAAAATAAAGGAAAAGGGGGGAAGGTTATATGAAAGCAAAATGGATTAATTATTTAATTAACTAATTGATGATTAACTTCTTTTTAATTATTCACTTAATTACAGAAGTGTAACTACAACACTGCCCTTATCAAGTGTGTTGATATGCTGACAAGATTTTCAAAGACAAATCTCTCTCTTCCCCTTTGCGGTCGCTGCTACTCTCCAAGAAACTTTCTGCTCTGCTTGGGGAGTAACCTGAGTTTCGCACCATCCGCACAAAAACGCAAAAGATTCTCTCTCTCTCTCTCTCTCTCTCTCTCTCTCTCTCTCTCTCTCTCTCTCTCTCTTTGTCTCTTTCTCTCTCTCTCTGTCTCTTTCTCTCTCTCTCGCACTCTCGCTCTCTCCTTTCCTCTCACAAAGGTCTCCAACACTCGCTCGCTCTGTCTATAAATCCAACGCGTGTGTTCTTTCGCCCTTTCTCCTCTCTCTTTCTCTCCCTCCAGCTTGCTCTCTCTAATGCTTTTTTCTTGAACTTTTCAAACAGTGGTCCAGGAAACTCCAGAGCTCTCTTAGTAGACATTTTCCTTGCCTGATAGAACCCCACTTTCTTGATCTCCTCTACTTCATTTCTTCCTTTTAGGACTTTTACTTCTACGTGTGCCTTGTCTTCTTCCTTTCCCTTTTCCTTTTTCTCATCTCTCTTGCGCTTTTTTCCTGGGATTTACTCATGGAATAGACTTTTTTTCTGTCTATTTAACGCTACTCTTAGCTGCTTTCAACTTTTTGCCCTGGGCATCTGGTGGTGGGGGGCGGTAGGAGTGGAGACAGGGAGAGGTTGCGAAAAAGGATTCTGTCAACTCCTCCGCTTTCCAGGGACTTTAAAAGGAAGGTAGACACACTCTTACCAAGAAGCCTCTCCATACCCTAACAAACTCACCCTCACTTCCATCCCTTTCCTATTCCTGTCTCTAAACTTTTCCCTTCCCCACTCCACCACAATCCTTACCCAAATTACGCCTCTCTGGTGGGGCTTTGGCAACCCCTTTCCAGGTCCCCATAAGACGTGGTGTGTGTTGTGCGTGTGTGTGTGTGTGTGTGTGTGTGTGTGTGTGTGTGTGTGTGTGTAGAGGGGAGCAAATTGGTCATCATTAGGGTTCACAGTTCGGAGAGCTACCTGGCTCTCTCTCAGAAACTGGTCTCTTGCTCTCTCTCTCCCTCCTCACCCATTTGCCTTTCTCTACATCTTTGGGACTCAGTTTTTCTGCCTGAACGTTGGGGAGGGAGCGTGAGCACAAAGCAAAGGGAGGCTATGAAGAGCAGCAGGGAGAGAGTCCTTCTGCCCTTATGCTCCATATGACACTTATTATCGAGTATTATCATTATGGTTATTAACAACGTTAATGGGACCGGTTTACTCAGGGAGGCAACGTTGCTTATGAGGGCTGTGGTATCACTGGTCGCCTCCAGGTGCCCAAGGAGACAGAAGACTCCAGGGGAGAGAACTGCTGGGAGAGAGCCAGAAGTGAAACAGGACAGCACCAGCATGTGTGTTACTGGGGCTCAAAACGCCCAGAGATGAATCCGTTGATTATCAGCTGCTTTGACCGAGTAGGGCTAGAGGTTGCAACTTGCAGGCTTTGTAAACAACTGGGATTGGTTCAAGACTCCAAAAGACCCTCCCTCGACTGAAGGCTGAGAGCTAAGGAGAAGGATGGTCAGTACTGTCAGAGAATCAGAGGATAGTATATAGGTGCAGGTATCCTTGAGAATCGAAAAGGTTAAGTACATAGGAAATGGTGCTGGAGAAGGGAAACAGCTCAGCCTCTGTGCCTAGGCCATTCCTGCAAAAGCAAGTGTCTTTTTTCTTCCCCTCCTCTACCCCCAAATCTAGATGATGACTTAGTTTTGCTTTGGAATAAACATGGGCTGTTCCTAGAACCATGTTAGGTCTGGGAGGGATCTTGGAGATGTGAATTAAGTTAAACTGTGGCCTAGGATTGTAGACCAAGAGTTGGCAAGGACCTCAGAGGCCATCTCATCTAACTCCTCTCTTTTAATAGATAAGCAACTGAGGCCCAGGAAAGTTACCTGACTGAATAGCATCAGAAGTGGGGTCTGAACTGAGGTCTCTGATACTAGAGCCAGTGTTCTTTTCAAAATGTCAATATCAAAGGGGATGACTCTTCAAGTTGATTTTTCCAGTGCTTACTTCCCTTCTGAGCTTTCAGACCAGATATTCCAGTTGTCTAGAGGACATATTAACCTGGATGTGCCACTGGCAGGTGAAAGTCTAAATGTCCCAAACTGACTTTGATTATCTCCTCCCCACCCCTATCCCAGACCCACTCTTCTGGCTGCTGATTATTTCTGTCTATGGCATCACCAGTCTCTCATGTTTGAAATCTTGGGGTTTTCTTAAATTCCTCTCTCTTTTCCTTCTCATATGCAATCACTTGCCAAGTTCTACACTGCAACCTCTCTCTTATCCATTCTATTTCCAATACCACTTCCATAACCCTTCACTATCTCTGGGCTAGGTCATTGTGAAATTATCTTAACAGGTATTCCCAATTCCATTTTCTCTTCCCAGTAATCCATAGTTTGTATCCTGGGGTTCCTGAACTTTTTGGGTTTTTTTTTCCAGAATATTTTAAAACTGCATTTCAGTATAATTGGTTTACTTTTTGATCTTATAGATTTCATTTTATGCATCTGAAAACATTATTCTGAGGAGTCCACAGGCTTCACTTGACTGCCAAAGGAATCTATGGCACACAAAAAGATTAAGAACTCCTGCTTGAGTCTAAAACATCCTTCACAAAACTAGATCTTTCCTAACAAGGACCACAATACCTAGCATGTAGTAAGCACTTAATAAATGTCGTGTTACTCTGCTCAAAGCCCTTCAATGGCTCTCCTTGGACTTTCCAGGTAGAAGTAAAAATCTTTAGCCTTCCAATTCACTCTGTCTATAATCTGATGCCTCTCATTCCACTTTCCCCCCTTTTTTTTCTTACTGGAAAAGGTTTTATTGTGGGTAGAACGGGCTAATTTAGATGATTCCAGTTTTGCTGGCAACATCCAAAGCCCCATACATTGTCTGCAGCAAGTCAAACTTAAGCCTTTTTCTCTTCAGCAGACTGGATCTGTGTGTTGACCTTGGTTACATCGATATCATGTAGCTTCTTTACCTCCTGATCTGATGCTTGTTGGCCTTGATGTTCACAGTGAAGACCAGGGTGTTGTCCTCAATCTTCTTCATAGTACACTCTGTGGTCAAGGAAAATTTAATGATGAAATAGTGATCAAGATTGTTTCTTCTAGGGGCAATTTTCAGAGAATATTTGGGCTACCTCTGAAGTCTTGGTATCTTCAGTGGAAGGAGCATGGAGGACATTCAGATCTTTTTCTGACTATGGATACTCTTTAATGTTGCCTTCTTCAAGGTCTTAGATTTAACTTTCATCTTTCAAGGGACAGTCACTTCCTTCTTTGATCTCAATGTCATCTTAGGGAAAAGAGCTCATTCCACCTTTCCAAATTTATCCCAAATGTTTCCCTTCACATACTCTCTACTTCTACCACAGTGGACAACCCTGTGTTCCTTCAATAGGCCTCAAATTTCCCTTTGCTTCTTCCACCTTCCCTCCAATAAATAGCTGAATTCATGCTCTTCCTTTAATGCCCAGTTTAAATGCTACTTCTTCCATAAAAACTTTCCTGATTTCCTCAGTTGGTGATGATCTTTTTCCTTGCTTGGACTTTATACCAGTTTTATATTAATATTATATCAATATAATAAGGTTAATATTAATTATATTAACACAATAATAATATACAATAATATAATATTAGTTTGTATTGTAGCTATGTGCCAAAGTGGCTTGGAGTTAGGAACACCTGACAAATTCTTGAATTATGCCGTCACGTACCAATTACTAAAATATTTTACTAAAACAAAGATGGACAATTTCATGTACTTTTTACATTCAGAGGTAGCTATCTGAGTTCTCTCTTCTGCAGCTTCCCTACAGGTTAGCACTATGTAAGCGATTAATTTAATTATAGTGATTAATAATTTTATGTAATTATTTCTTCATAACATAGGCTACAACAAGGTAAAATGTGGAGTATCTTGGGTTGGACTAATTGGTTTTTTTTTTCAAGGAAAAATGAAAATATTTGTAGTTGTGAAACCCAAAAGACACTAGCTGTAAGTCACTTAATTTCTCTTAGCCTCATTTTCCTCATCTGTAAAGTGAATAATAATAGTATTTACTTCACAGGATTGTTGAGGATCAAATGAGATAGCATGTATAAAACACTTTGCCAACCCTTCAAGCTCTATATTTGCTAGCTATGTGTCATGTCCTTACCTTTCATGAAGGCTGGTAAAGGAGCTGATCTAAAGAATATATTTCCCTCAACACAGTGCTCTATACACATTAGGAGCATAATAAATGTTTTAAAAATGTGACTATGAAAGAGAAAACAGGTACAAAAGGGTGGAGTGACCTAGGCTTGGCATCCTGAGGCCTGGAGGAAAAAGGCAGCTAGGAAGCACAAAGGATGGAGTATTGAACTTGGAGTCACAAGACCAGAATTTGAATCCTGTTTCAGCCACTTCTTAGCTGTATTATGATGCTGGGCACATCATTTAGCCTTTCTCAGCCTCAATTTCCCCATTTGTAAAATGGGGATAATAATAGCACCTCTCTCAAATAAAACTACATATGCAAAGCACTTTATCAAGCTTAAAGTTATAAATGCTAGCTATTACTGAAGAACAGAAAACCTTTTAACTGTCTTCAAGTAGTTAAAGGGATTTGGCTTGGAAGAAGGATTCGGTTTTTTTCCACTTGGCCCCAGAGGGCAGAACAGTAGGTAGAAGCTGTGGAAAGACATATTTGGGACCAATCTAAGGAAAAACTTCCTAACAATTAGAGCTATTCCAAAATGGAATGGGCTGCTTTTGGAGGGAGCCCCTTATCGGAAGTGTTCAAGAGAAAGGCAGCTAAAGGAGATTAGGCATACATTGCACTAAGTGGCTTCTGAGGTCTCTTCCAACTTTGAGTTCTGTAAACTTGCTCCTCTGGCAGTAATTGGGAAAGTCTTTTAATATATCTGAATCTCAGTTATCTGATCTATAGAATGGGGTCAATAAGCGTTTGCAATGTCTAACTCATACACAGTCTATTGTTAAGAATTTATTAGCCACCTACTATGTGCCAATCAGGGCAGCTAGGTAGTGAAGTGGATAGAATGCCCAGCCTGGAATCAGAAAGACTCATATTCCTGATTTTAAATCTAGTCTCAGACACTACTAGCTATGTGACCCTGATCAAGTCGCTTAACCCTGTTTGCCTCATCTGTAAAATGAGCTGGAGAAGGAAATGGCAAACCACTACATTATCTTTGCCAAGAAAACCCTAAATAGGGTCATGAAGAGTCAGACACTACTGAAAAATAACTGAACAACACATTGCAAGCACTATGCTAAATGCTAGGGTTACAAAGAAAGGCAAAAATATGTCCCCTGCCCTCAAGGAGCTCACATTCTATGTTGTGAAGAGAGCACTATTTAACTGAGTTATTGTTACATAAAGCATATTGTTATAACATGCTTTTAAGTCAGTTTCCTATGATGATGATAATATGTCAGAAGCATGATGTAGGAGAGCCTTTCCTGATGCTTAGTCCAAGATTTTCTTGGAATATGATGTTACCATTTGATTTCATGTGCTCAGACAAATCTGAAAATTTCCTCCATAAGGAAGATACCCCTCCCCCCAAAAAAAGAGCAACTCCCCTGAGAAGCCTTCCTTGATTTTCTCCAGATCTTAGTGCTCTCTTCCTCTTCAATTCACCTTATATTTATCTTTGCATATATTATAATCCTCAGTGGAATATAAGCCTACTGAGGGCAGGAATTTCCTTTATTTTCCCCTTCCCTTTGTGGATAGAGCACCAGGACTAGAGTCAGGAAAATTTGAGTTCAAATCTGACCTCAGACACTTACTAGCTGTTTGACCCTGGATAAGTCACTTAACCCTGTTTTTTTTTTCTGGTTTCCTCATCTATAAAATGAGCTAGAGAAGGAAATGGCAAGGTACTCTGGTATCTCTGCCAAGAAAATTCCAAATGGGTCATGGAGAGTTGGATCAGACTGAACAAAATTCCAAGTACCTCTACAAAGGATTTTCCACAGAGTAGGCACTTGATAAATGTTTGAACTGATTTGTTCTATGGGACAAGTAAGGAAAGATAGTACATAGTGCTTGCTTGCCCTTGGGAGCTTATAGCTTAAATTGAAGTCACACAAGTAAAATAATTATAGAACAATTGAAGCTTCCCTAGCAGTTGACTAGTGCTGTAGCAATGTGGAGGAGGGAAGAGGTCAGTGTGGGCTGGACTTAAACTGAGCTTTGATGCTTAGGGTTTAGATAAGCAGAGAGAAGAAAGTTCATTCCAGGCAAGGGGAACAGCAGGTGCATCTGGGTCCTTCAGCCAAGAGCTTGTCCATAGCAATAGGCTCTTCTCACTCTTCTCCCCTCTTCTCTTAGGCTGGACTGGAGTCAAGGAGAATCAAGTTTTCTAATCTCCAGGTTTTGGCAAGTACCAAACCTCCCAATCTGTGGTCCTGGGGTCCTTTTCAACAGGTTATCTATCGTAGCCTTGGAGAGAACTCCAGGGCCTGTCTGGAGTGCTCTAGGAACAGCTGATAGCCAATAAGCAAGAAGTTCAGGCGCACATTGCCTTTCACCTATCTTGTTGCCTTACCTCTAGGCTCTACTGTCTCCAATTCACCCTCCATGCAGCTGTCAAACAAATAGTCCTATATTACAGGCCTGACCAAATCAGGAAGCAGCTGTTGTTCTCTATTACCTCTATGGTGAAATGTCAGTTCTTCCAGAAGTCCTTCACAGTCTGCTTCCAGACTATCTTTTCAGACTGATTTCACATACTACCTTCCCTCACACATGTTCTTTTCCAGGTACTTGGCCAATTTGATTTTCCGTGTGTTCTATCTCCAGTCTCTATGTCTGAACAGGCTCTTTCTTCCCTATGCCTACAATGCTTTTCCTCCTTATCTCCAACCCTTGGAATCCCTAGTCCCTTTCAAGGGTCCAATCTAGTGCCACCTCTTAAAAGATACCTTCTCTGATCCAACCAATTGGCCATGTTCTCTCCATCTCACTTAGAAATTACCTTCTGTTTTGGAAAAAATTTTGTAATTTTTTATCTGTATACATGCTGTCCTCCCCTTATACTATCCTCTCAGAATGTAAGCTCCTTGAGGGCAGGGACAGTTTCATTTCTGTCTTCATGCCCATTCTTATTTCAGAGTAGGATTTAGTTAATGTTTGTTGAATTAAATTGTCCTAGTAAATCAGTTTTTGATATCTTTTGGTTTCATATCACCTAAATTTCCCCATGTATTTTCCCTTCTCTCCCCTCCCAGAAAGCCATCCCATGAAACAAAGAGATTTTGTTTTGTTTGATTTTTTTAAGAAAGAAAAGAAAAAAATCAGCCAAACCAATCAATACATTAAAAAAAAAATCTGGCATTATATGCCACATTCCACAATCCTGGAGCAGCCCTTCCACTTCCACAAAGTAATTTGGGAGGGTGGGTATCTTTTCATATCTCTTCTCTGGGATCAAGTTTATTCTTTGTAATTTTGCAATATTCATTTTTTATTATTTTGTGGTTATTCTTTCTATTTATGTTGTAGTCATTGTGAATATTGTTTTCCTGGTTCTTCTTCACTTTTGTTCACTTAAATCTTTCCACTTACCCCTGTTGAGTTGAATTACAATTTGTAATCTCTCACTGGTAGGCTTTGAGAGGGAGTCAGGTTGGGAAACATTTGGTTCTTATCTGAAAGGCAATATTTCTGTTTATACCACTGCTACCATACCACCATGGATGGAAGTCAGTACTAGAGATGACTTTGTCATTTAACAAGCATTTAAGCAATTTTACCAGTGCCAGCACCATACTAAACGCTTGGGAGTACAAAAAAAAGGCAAAAACCAGCTCCCTGACTTCAAGAAACTCACATTCTAATGGAGGACGCAACATGTAAATAATTAGGTCCTTCCATTGCAAGTTATTCATTAGAGTAAAGCTGTTGCCTATTCAGAAATAATTTCAATGGCCTTGGAGAGATTGCCTACTCAATTATCCTGGACCTGAATATTCGATTGTGAATCCTCTGACCTTTCTATTTCGTTGTCTGCTGTTAACCACCACGATAGAGGGTGGGTGAGGAAAGAGGAGAGAACTCTAATCAATCTAATGTCATACCTGACATTTGGGTAGAATTTTATCATTTTTTCAATGTACCTATTATCTCATTTGATCCCAACAGCAATCCTAAGAGATGTGTGGGTGGTGATAGTGGTGAGAAATGGGGTAAGGTATTATTATTCCCAATTTTGGATAAAGAGATAGGAGCCCAGACAGTTTAAGTGATTTCCCAAGGTCATGCAGAAAAATAATGGCAGAGTCTGGTGTAGGATTCTGGTCTCCTGATTTGTGCTTTCCAATGTACCAAAAACCTTCCCGTGTGGGTACTTGTTAGCAGCTCTGGTACAAGGCTTTGGTTGGCTGGAGTAGGAGAGTGAAAATACAGTGACGAAGTTAATGCATCTCGTGTTCTTCCTCTATCTGATCTTCCTTAGGCCTTAATATATAGGCCTTAAACTGGGGAAGAAAATCTTTGTTTGCAAACACTTTCACCTATCTTTCCCAACCCTTATCAGTGTCAAAACTGGATAGAATCCTAATGGTAGCAGCTGCAAGAAAGCTGGGAAAAATTCTTATATCCCCACTGCCTGACTTGAATTCAGATGGATTTCCTCTAGATCCTGATTCTGTATATTTATGCGGCTCTCAACTGAATATTTGTTCTGTGATCCTCAAAAACATGGATCACCTTTCATCTTTTAAGGGGAAGAGGAAGGGAGCAAGCAGATATTAAATGCCATTTATTAATGTGCCATGAGATTTGCAAATATCATCTCCTTTGATCCTAACAACACACCTGGAAGGTAAGTTCTATTATTACCTCATTTTACAAATGGAGAAACTGAGGCCATAACTTGAGTTAAGTAGCTTGGCCAGAATCACAAAGCTAGAAAGTATGTGAGGTAAGATTTGAATTCAAGTCTTCCAGATGCCAGTTCTAGTACTCTTATCCCCTGTGCTACCTAGCTGCTATTTAAATGGTAACTAGCATTTACATAGCTCTTAAAGGTTTACACATCTTTTTTTAAAAAAAACTAAGTGTTTTATGAATGCTCTAAAAAACAATTACTGTTCCCTTTGACTTCCTTCTCCCCTTGTCTTGAAGATTTACCATTAGCCAAAACAAATCCATACATGGGCTGTTGTATACTCCATTCTGCCCTTAAGTCTGAGCTTCTCTGCAGAGAGGAGTAAGACATGCTTCACTATCAGGTGAACCTACATCTTAAAGTAGCCTGTTCATATTCCTATTCCTTGAGAGAATGCTGTCCCTAGGGGCATCAGGTGTTCCTAATCCTGGGACCCTTCCTAACCCAATCGGCTTCCAACGAAAAGTCAGTTATCCAACTCACCTGACTGCCTGTGCCTTGTTCTTCCTGCCTTTATCTGATCTGCCATTCATTCATGGATGTCTATATCCTGGAGATTATTATTCCATGACTCAAAAACCCATTTGAACACTGGAAGAAAGGCCTGATGTGTCATGGAGGCAGGGGCCCTGTGGAAAGGAGATGGTGCATTGTGTCAGATGATGCTCCTGACTTTTAAATGGCAGATTATGTAAATACGGATTATGGAGTTTGGGCTCAGCTCTCTCTTCCCTTCTCCTCCTTCCCTCCTCTGCCCCAGCACACAGCATGTATTACCACAGATCTGTGGATTTCCTTAGAATCTAAATGAGAGGCACTTAATTCTCAGGCAAATTTCCATTTATCTGTACTTTGCTGTTGAGCTTAAGCATTCATGTAGAAGCTGCTCTGCCAGGAATGGGAAGGACAGCCCTCTACAATGGAAAGAGCAGAGGAAGACCTTAGTTTGAATCCCTCCTCTGACACTTATTAGCTGTGTGACCACAGGCTAGTTATTTAACTTCTCTGAGACTCAATTCCCTCATCTGCAAAATGGGGACAATAGTATGTGCCTCACAGGTGTTTCAAAGATCAAAAATATCAGTTGTTATTATAGAATTGAGAAGCAGGCAGGAGGTCCATGGATTTTTTTCAGAGTCAGAACTCTCTTCTTCCTGGAGGAGAAGTAACTCTTCTTTTTGATTATAATGTATAGCTTTGTTGGTTTCACGTGAGCATCAATGGGATATTGACATATAAACTTCAGAACCTTGATTAGCTGGAGCTCATTTAACAGGAATTCTCAATTGGGTTTTTTTTTTCCTCTATGAGACATATATAAATAACAAGAGAAAAGGAATTTATTGTTAGTGTCCAGAAGACACTGTGGGATCAGCCCATTCTGCCTAGTCTCCAAAAATGTCTGCTTTTGTCCAGTGACAGTGATCACTGATCAAAATGGTGTCCCTGAAAACCAGATGACAAAAAAATCAGTCACCAAAGAATAGTTTAGTTACCCTGCCAACTGAGGCAGGGAAGTGGACTCAGATGCCCCAGAAAGATTTTCCCAAAAAAGCACAAAACCAGGATTTTTTCTGAAGGGACTGACGGGGATGCACAAGCAACTTATGAGAAAACTAAGATCTTAAAAATAAATATACACCCAACTCAAAGCTCAGCATGCATTTGTGTAAGACTTTCTCCATTGGTGGAAAAGCCAATGTGTAGAGCAGCCAGCACTTCCATAGAAGACCTGCTTCCCAGAGTCTTTCCTTTCAGCAACCTCTCCCTAAAGAGGACCTGAAACTGGCTATTTTCTCTCTCAAAGCTGGAGACCAAGAGACCAGAATATACCTTCTCCCAAGCTCTGGCCAGCTCTGTCCCTCATGCAGATGAGGGGCATTGAGTAATCAGTCTTCACTATGGGTTTTGCATTCTGGATTATTCGAAAGATAGAAGCAAGGCCAAATAAATGAATGTGGCATGGTCTTATAAAAACTGTATTAGGAATGCTAATGCTCAGAATGAATTGAGGTTGGTGAATCAATCCAAGGACAACAAAAGGTGAGTGGTTCTCTTCCCCCCCCCCCATTGGGAGAAAATCATGGATCGAAGAAAGGATAGCACTTTTTCTTGGCATTGATGAAATGATGAGGATTGGCCACAGAGAAGGCAGAGTGGCTCAGATATTCCATTGCTTCTCTTTTTTCTGCCAAGGATAACGACCTTTACTATGGAAATGACAAGAATGACTAGTAAGAGTAGATACTCAAAATAAGTAAAGCAATAGGAAGTGGACAACTAGTTACTCTTAATCAAGTCAAGCCAACTGGCCCAGCTGAACTAGAAATACTGGCAGATCTGATTGCTGGCCTACTGTCAGGAATAATTGAAACATTATAGAAAATGGGACAAATTTTGCCCTTATTTTCCAAAAAGGAAAGAGTAAAGTCTCTAACTCTAGGTCATCGAGCCTGACTTCAATCTCTCTGGAAATCTGAAAAAAAGAACATCACAGAGATGATTAGTGGACATTTAAAGAGGGAAGCAATGATCACAAAGAACCAGCACTGTTTCATCAAGAACTGGTCATGCCAGACTAACTTCATTTTTTTCTTTTGACCAGGTTACTAAACCAATAGAGAAGGGGAATGCTGCAGATATAGTTTACCTAGATCTGAGTAAAGAATTTTTAAAATTTCATAATATTTTTGTACAGAAGATACAGAAATACGGATTAGAAGATAATACAGTTAAGTGAATTCAGGCCTGGTCAAATAGCTGAACTCAAAGAACAATGTCAATAGTCCATTGTCATTGTGATAGGAGATCACCAGGACAATGCCCGAGAGAACTATGCTTGGTCCTGGGCTGTTTTATCAGTGATTTGGATAAAGTCATAGATTACATGCTCGTTAAATGTGCAGATGCCAGAGAATTGGTTAACATATTGTATGACAGGATCAGGATCCAAAAAGATTTTGACGCTGACATGTTGAACTGAATCTAATAAGAGGAAATCCTTTAGGGATAAATGTAAACTCATACTTGGGTTCAAAAAAGCAACTTTCCCATCATCCCAAACCATGCTACCCTCTGCCCCATCTCTCACTCTCCAAACCTATTTTATTCTCTTGTTAGAATGCAAACTTCTTGAAGGCAGGGGCTGTCTTATTTGCTTGTATTAGTATCTTTGGTTCTTAGCACAGCACCTGGTACATATTAATCTCTTAAATTCATTTTCATTCATTTCCATTTTTCATTCACAAGTACAGGATGGGAAGCGTGGATAAACAGCTGGTTATCTGAAAACAATCTCAGAGTTTTCGTGGATTGTAAATTCAATATGAGCCAGCACTTTGTTGCGGCAGCCAACAAAGCTAATGCAATATTGGACTGCATTTGGAGAAGCATAGGTTCCATCAATAAAGAGTTGATAATCCTCCCGTACTTTGTCCTAGACAGCCCACATCCACAGGCACGCAAAGAGCATGGTTCAGATGTATTGATCTACCTTGCAGGCGTATTCCCGTTGAAGAAGGTGCATTGAATGGGAATGTTCCATGGCCATGTCTGTAGTACTGCATTTAGTTCTGGGCATGATAGTTTTAACAAGGACATTGATAAACTATAAAATTTTCCACAGGAGGAAAACTGAGAAGGTGGAGGGCCTTGTGTCCATTTCTTAGGAGAATTAGTTAAAGGAATCCGAGAAGTTTAGCCTGGAGAAGAAAAGACTCAGGAGAGATATGATAACTGTCGTCAAGTCTTTGTAGAGCTATCATGTGGAAGAGAGATTATATTTATTTTATTTAGTCTCAGAGACACTAGTAGGAGCAATGGAGGGAAGTCACAACAAGGAAAATTTGATTTGATGCCAGGAAACATTTCCTAACAATTCAAGCTATCCGGGAACAGAATAGGCTGTCTGAGAAAGTGGTAAAGACTCCCTCATTGGAGGCCTTCAAGCAGAAGCCAGATGACCAATGTCATGTGTGTTATTGTGGCTATTCCCTTCCAGTGCAGGTCGGGTGAGGTGGCTGCTGAAGCCTACTCAACTTTCCCATTCTGTGACACTTATAATCCCACATGGGCAGAGCAAACATGGAGATCAATCATCTTGAGAGAACTAGTCTCCGTCCTCAAGGAGCTTACAGTTTTACTATGTACTCAGTGGAGAATAACCATAGAGGCATAGAGGCCCCTAGGCTGAAATTTGGCTGTTAACTGTGTTCTCTTTTCTCTGCTCACATCAATCTTCTCTTTCCTCTGATTTCAGTCAGAAGAACCACAAAATTAGTTTTTAAAAAATTACCCCTTCAATTTGTTGCTAATCCCCTAACTCTCTTTAATTAAGTCAATGGTAGTTTAAATGGTTCTAAACATCTTTTGGGGGATTATATATTTTAATCATCATTATCCAATGAATATTTGATTACATAGAAAGTCATCATATAATCAAGAGTAAAAATTATAATCCAAAATAGCATTTAATAACACTTTAAATGACGAGTATTTGATAAAGGGCATTAGAGGATTAGAGACTGGATTGAAAGGTGGGCTTCAGATTCAAGGACTTCAAATACCTTTTTTATTTTGAAAAGAAAAATTCCATAATTTGTTAAACAAAGAAAAGAAAAGTAGAAAATAGGGTTGGCGTGTGTGCTTTCTTTTTTTTCTTGAACAACAAGGTGTCCTATTTGAACAGCTGCTTTGGAAATAGTTTTTTTTTTTTAAATAAGTATTATTTTATTTTATGATATTTTGACAGTTTAACAAAAGCCCTTGAGTAAGGCTGACTTTATTCCTTTACTATGTGTGATCACCTGAGGACTGCATTTGAACTGAGTCCTGAGTATGACTTAGAGGGATTCCATGGATAGATAAATACTGTGACTTGGAGTCAGAGGACCTGGGTTCCAGTGCCTTCTCTTCTGTTTGTCGACTATGTGACTTCAGATAAGCCATTTTATCTCTCTGATCCTCAATTCTCCCATATATAAAATTAGAGTAGCTGTATTTATATTTACATGCTTTTATTTATATTTAGTTTATTTATACTTATATTTATATTTGCTTTACAGGGTTATTTTGAATAAAGTGCTTTCTAAACCTTTGAATGCTACATAAATGTGGGTTAATATTATTATACATATTCCTAGATTTTCAGGGTTGGTTTGGAAGTAGATTGTAGATAATGTCACCTTAAAAATGTGTTTATGCCCTTTCTGTTGTTTGTGGGTATAACCTCTCTGTTCTATTTCCCATTTTCCTCAAAAGCGTGACTGCTATACTGTACTGTTCACTGAATCCACTTCCACACCAATGGAGGCAAGCAGACAATACCAAACAGTAGGTGAATTTAAGAAAATTAGATTTTGCTTTAGAATGCGTATTTTTGGATTAACTCAATTCTACTTCCTCCCTCTCACTCCTTCTCTCTCTTACTTTACAACCATTGGAAAGAAAAACAGAAAAAAACCACAACAATCCTTGTAACAAATATGTGTACTCAATTCCTACATTGGCCATGCCCTCAAAATGTCTCTTTTTGCACTTTTAAGTCCATTAAATTTTTTTTTTTGTCGAGTGGGTAATATGCTTCATCACTGGTCTTCTAGAATTGATTATTGCCTTGATCAGAATTCTTAAATCTTCCAACACTCTTTATGTTTTCAATGCTGTTGTAATGGTATAAATTGTTCTACTGATTCTGCTTATTTCACCCTGTTCATACAAGTATTCTGAAGTTTCTCTAAAACTGTTCCTTTCATCATTTTGTAATGCATCATTAATGTTTCCTTCTTAGGCAGTTCATCCTTCCAAATGAATAGAAAAAGCTGAAAAAGACTTTATATGCCAGTTAGTCCCACCCAATTTTTAGAGCTGAAAAAACAGAGGCACAGAGGGGTTAGGTGGTATGACCATAGTCATACAGCAGGGCGGAGATAGATCTAGAACCCAAGCCTGCAAATTCCTTGTCTGGCCTTGGATTGAATCTTAACTTTCCTAAGAATGCTCTACTGGGTGGCCCCATTGATACTCCAGCTAAATCAAACATTTACCGTGGACAAACCACAATCAATTTCTCTGTGAAGAACTAGGATCTGATTCCATTTCAAACTGAACCTCCTAACACACTTTAGAGTCTAAAGAGCAAGTGTTTCTACTTTTGCCAACCAATAAAAGTTGCTACTAGGCTCCCCATTTTCCAAATGACTGGAGAACAGAGGAGCTATTTTTTCTGTGGTCCATTCTTTTTGAATGTCCCTTGGTATCTGCCTCAAAGACATATCCTTATGTCTTTCCCTTAAAGAAGTCCTTGGATTTCTGTGGCTCTGTGCAAAAGAACAGGATGAGTTCAACAGGATAATTATCCTAAGACAGATAATGACACTGGGCATTTGGAGGATATGACCTAGCAATTTGCTGGTTCCACTGTTGGGTTGTTAGGAGCTCTAGAAACTAGGAATGTGAAAGGAAACACTTGTACTAAAGAGCACCTCTGGTAGTGAATCCCTTTCCTCAGACCCCTTTGGTTGTAAACAACCACTTTATTGCTTCCCTGAGGTTTCCTGTACAGTGCTGCCTGGCTGACCTTTATTTTAAAGACCTCTACTATCACACAACTGATTTTTATTTTAGGCCAATGTCTAGGGGTCTTGTTTAAGGCAGATTTCCAGGTTTTCATGTGTTTATTTAGTTTTTTTTTTTTTTTAATATGCTGACCATTGGTGGGGGATGGAGGGAGCAAAAACATCCTGAATGTTGAATATTTTCCTAGGAGGTCTGTGGAAACTTTGCATTTCAGGTAAATACTCATCAGAACATTAGGAGGAAATCATCTGGAAAAAAAAGTAAATATAGTAAATTTCATTTTTGCAGCACTTTTGAGTTTTACAAAGTACTTTCATCATGATCACCCCATGAGGTAGGGGATACAAGAATTATGATTCCTATCTTATCTGAGTACCGGAAGGAACTGTGCCTTCATTGTCATAGGGAGCTCCCAGTGTGGAGATTCTCTCTACCAACGCAGATTGTAATTATGATTTAAATAAGTTGTTGGGAAGATACTTGTGGAACAGAGAGGTCAAATGACTTGTCACACAGCTATTAAGTGTCAGAGTAGGAATCTGAACTGTGATAATAAGCTTAGCATTGTAGTGACTCTGTCATGCTGCCTGTATCCCCATCTTTTTAGATTTGGGGCTGGACCTCTGATTTCATTGGTGTACAGAGTTATGGGTAAGGGATTCCCTCTGCCAATACAGATGAGCATCTTTCCTGCAGCTTATAGGCACAGAGGGTTGCCTATCAACATTGGGAAGCTAAGTTGATTTGCCCAGGGTCACACAGCCAGGATATGGCTTGAACCCAGGTCTTTTTGACTCCAAGGCCAGTTCCCCAGTCACTCCATCACATTGCACTTTACCCCACCCTCATCTTTTAGGCAAGAGGGACAGACTCAGACAGGTGTTGAAAGCAACCACTCAGCCAGTAAGCAACTTGAACCCTTGTGTTTTTTCCTCCTCCACAACTGTCACCTTTGGTTCTCACCCCCCTCTGCACCCCTCCCAAGCTGATGGCGGCCTGTTGAATTTGTGTCAGCCCAAGTGTGTGTGGCTAGACAGTTCTCAGGGCCTCTCCAGCTATATTGACGTCTGCTGAAATCATTTGAGACAAAGTTACTGCGCACGCATTAGAGCCACTTTTCGGAGTGAAACATCTGTCATTTAGTACTATGATGCTACGGGGATAGCACTTTAGAACAATCTCGTTGGATTTAATTTATTTTCTTCCAAATACTACAGATAGATTGGCGAGTGCTTAGGTGCTCTGCTCTTTGGATTGTAGCTCCTTCTGGACTGGAGCACAGCCTACCCCAGTTCCCCCAACCCCTGGCCCTACCCCCAAGGTGGGAAATGCCCTGGTACAACAACCCACGGATACCACAGCCTTAGCATCATCCAATGGGATCTATTATTATTTTTTTCCTGCTTAACCAAAATCAGCTGGAAAATCATCTGGAAAAAGCACCATAGCAGTAGCTCCCCCTCATAAGGGTGATCTATTTCCTTCTTCCTGCCCCCAAGTTATAAGGCCTGGCCAAAAAAAAGGAAAGGCTATTACAGGATAAAAGATAAGTTTAACACCACAAATGATGCTAGTTTAAAGGGAGACTTCCCATTTGTTCTTAAAGAAATGAACCCTCACCAACAATAACCTGTATTTCTGAGTAATTTCAATCTCTATTCTTTTTTTAAACCACAAGAGGTATATTTCATTCATTCATTCATTCATTCATTCATTCATTCATTCATTCATTCATTCATTCACCATCTAGACTAGAAATTATGAGGCCTGGGTCTTAGTCCCAGTTCTTCCACTAACTTATATTGTGACCTTGGCTTACAGTGAACTCAATTCACTTAACCATTCTGGGTCCACCTCTAAATCGTAGAATTTAGAGCAGGAAGGGATGTTGGGTGGGGTACTTGAGTCCAACCCTTTCATTCCTTAGGTGAGGAAACTGAGGCACAGAGAGGTAAGTGACTTGCTCAAGATGACACAGGTAGTAAGCGTCAGAGCCAAAATTCAATCCCAGATCTTTCTGCTTCCAAAGCACTTTTCTTCCATTTCAGTACTGAGCAAAGAGAAGATAGTCAAGAAACTTAGCTCTCCTCATGAGAAGCATCTCTCCCAGGGACCTATATAGTCCTCTAGACTTATCATCGTGGTCCTGATGGTAGTGGTTGGGGAGGAGGGGAGGGAGAGTACAGGCTCAGAACATGTATGCCACACTTTAATCTTTGTTATTCATTGTCTCGATCACTTTCTCAAGTCTAGACAATCAACAAAACTTTGAATCAAGCCCTGATTTGTAGCGTTTGCCAGCATCCGAAGTGTGAGTGCTCACTTGGGAATTTAACAGTCAACTCTCATGAGTGGGTAGGAACTGACTATACCACATCCTTGCTTTTGGTACTAACTTAAAGTTTCTCTGTGATGAAAAAGGATTGGGGAGGTCACTAGAGAGAAAATCCCCTTTTCTTAGGTCTGTGTGGTTTTCGTTAAAGACAATACCCAAGTTTGTTTCTCTACACAAAGGCTATAGCCTTTGTTAATAGTTTTTTCTGGTTCTTGTTTGCCCTAGAGTCCCTCTGTTTTGTTTAGAAATGATTTATCAAAAAGAGAGCTGAGGGCAGCTAGGTGACACAGTGGATATAGAGCACCAGCCCTGGAGTAAGGAGGACCTGAGTTCAAATCTGGCCTCAGACTCTTACTAGCTGTGTGACCCTGTGCAAGTCACTTAACTCCAAGTGATTAATTTTTTTTACAGGATAGGCTAATCAAATATTGAGAGCAAATAATAGCCCTTGTGCTCCACTGAAATCTTTGAGATGTCAAGAGAAAGCAAGAAAGCTTCATCCAAGAATTCCTCCTCTGTATCCAGGAGGCTTGGTCAGTGAATTCCTCTACTTGTACTCCATTCCTATTTCCATTTATTGTCATATTTGCTGGCTTCCTCCTCTCCTAGGGCCATGTGATTCCCTGGAGGGACCTCATAGATAGGTAGACTTCATATCTGGGAAATCAAGAGCACCTGGAGGAATGACCTTCCAACGTTGCATCTAAGAATAAACACCCTGATTAGGGCTCCCCTGGTTAAAAATGGAAAATTGAAAGAGTCTGTTTCTTATGTCGCTTGTATTCTCTGATCCATCTTCCTCTTTTTCAGTCATTCCCCTTCCCAATTCCAAGTGCTCTGTCCTAACATTAGCCCTTCTTTCTGAGTCTCTTGGTTTGGATTCTCCCCATGTTTCTTGTTTCTTCTTTTAAAGGTATATAGTCCAAGGCTGTAGCTCTGAAATTAGCTTATAAATCAATGGCTGATCCTTAATTTGGTGTTGATGGGTCAATGGAGTGCCCAGGACAAGAAAAGTACACTCCAACAATGAGATAGCATCTGTGCCAGAATGATGCCAAATGTGCTATCAGTGAGGATGTTTGTATCATATAGGGAAACATCATCAAAACCTCATCCTTTAACCTTGCTAACCTTGACCGAGTTCCTCCTGTGTGCACACTTTATGCTTACTTTAGCATAATAGTTGGCTGCCCATATAGCATTTCATTTTTTATACTATAATTTTCCCCCCACCTTGAAAATTGTTATCTTGTGGTTTGAGATAATGAGTACTCCCAAACCCAAGTAGCATTATTTGAAAGGTCCTGGAGAGATTCTCTACCCCAAAATATCCTTCCTACCCAATAGTTCCAGTGAATGCTTTTATATTATAAGATTCTAGAATATCAGAGTAGAAAGAAACCCTTAGAAGTCATCTGGTTCAATTCAATCATCTGGTTCTCCTTATTTAAAAATTTTTCATTTTAAAAATAAAAATAATTTCTTTTTTTTTCAGGTATCAAACATTTATTTTTATTCCTTTCACTTCCTTCCTGATTGACCCTGTCTCTCCCCCCTGGAAAATTAAATAAAAATCAAAACCTTTATAACAAATATACATTGTCAAGTAAAATAAGCTTCCATATTGGATATGTCCAAAAATGTGTGGTTCATTCTGTATATTTAGTCTATTCTCTCTTTGTCAGGAGATACGTAGTATCCATCATTGGTCCTCTAGTATCATGGTTGATCATTGCATTCTTACGTCTTTCAAAATTGTTTGTTTTTACAATGTCTTTGTTATAGTCTAAATTGTTCTGGTTCTGCTCACTTTATTCTCTATCAGTTGATACAAGTATTCTCAGGCTTCTCTGAGACATCTCGATCACCATTTCTTATAGCACAATAATATTCCATAACATTCATACACCATGATTTATTTAGCCATTCCCTAACTGATGGCTACTACCTTAGTTTCTAGTTCTTTGCCAGTACAATATAAATATAATTTGTTTTTGCACATTTTTGTCCATATATGATTTTTTCTTCTTTCTTATATTGCATGGAGTATGAGTAAATGCCCTTATTTTATTGAAGAGGGAAATGGAAGTTTAGTGAAAGAAAAGCACTTCCATTATTGGAGATTTATCCCTTTGCATTATCCGAGCATTGTCTTCTTTGTTCGGTCAAAAAGCAAATATTCCTGGAAAAGGAAAGGTAATGAGTCCTTAACAGTAAAGTGTTGATTAGTTTGTAGGACTCTTTCCCTTTAGGACAGAACACTTAGAAATGGGAAGGGGGATGACTGAAAAAGAGGAAGTTGGATCAGAGAACGACAGGACCTGAGAAACAGACTTTTTCAACTTTCTATTTTTAACTAGGGCAGGCCCTGAGAAGGTATTTATTCATAGATGCACTGATGGAAAGTCATTAAAAGTGCAAGTCATAAGTCAAGCTCAAATAGAAATGGATCCCTGTCATGGAATATTGATTTAGAAAACCATAAATTAACATTATCTATGTCACATTATATTTTTATTTATTTTGTTAAACATTTCCCAAGTATATTTTAATCTGGTTCTTCTCTGAGCTTGACACCTCAGAGTCCAACTTCCTTATTTTGCAGGTGAGGAAATGGAGACCCAGATATATCAAGTGACTTGCCCACCACCTCACACATCCAATGTTCTTTCTCTTATCTCACATTCCAGTCAGTCAACCTGCCAAGCATTACTTAGTATGAAATAGGCACTATGCTAAACTAAGAGGACACAAAGAATGGCAAAAACAGGCTCCTGCCCTCAAGGAGCTAACAGTCTAACAGGGGAGACAATCTGTGAATAACTATGTGCATATATTATCTATCTATCTATCTATCTATCTATCTATCTATCTATCTATCTATCTATCTATCTATCTATGTATTTACCTATCCCTATCCATCCATCTAGATAACATATACATATACATATATAATATGTATGTGGGTGTCCATATACGTACATATATACAGTGCAACTAGAGGGTAATTTCAGAGGGAAGCCACTGGAAGAGAAGGAGGGGAGAACTAAGAAAAGCCTTTTATAGGGGAAAGGAAGAAGAAAGAATCTCTTTGATGGGAAAGAGGCAGCCTGAAGGGAAACCTTCTGGGTCACTGTGTTCCTATTCCCCTGGGTATCTTTAAAGGGGTTTTAATGTTCTCTGGCTTTGCCATGGCTTGGTAATGTCTTTGTGTGTTTATTACTTCAGCTGAGAGTCCATTGCTCCCTCTCAATATCATATGACTCTCTCCCAGGCCCTCCTTCACCTTTGTTTTTTGACATGGGGTAATTCTGATCACCTGAAACAACAAGCCTTGCTCTCCTGCCCATCTTCTACCTGAAAACAGTCATCTCCATCTTTGGACCTCTTTCATAGGTGCCTCTGGAATGTTTGTGTTTTCAACCAGCTTGGTGACATCGAAAGTCTGATGCCTTGGGAGTCAGGAGACCTGGGACCCAAGGACCCAGTTTTTTGACTTAACAACTGCGCTACATCCTTTCTCTGTGTTTCTGTTTTCTTCTTGTGAAAAAAAAAAAGAGGGCTGGGACAGCTGATCTTTAAAAGATTTTACAGTGATAATATTCTAGGAGCTGATGGTCAGTGATCCCACAATGAACTAGACTTCTCAAAATCACAATTTCTCCATCCTCCATGGGGCAGTGTCTTGTTTTGGTATTTCTATCAGGTGATGCAGTAGATAGTTTGAGAGCCAAGTCTGGAGTCAGGAAGACCTGATTTGAAATCCTACCTCAGGAAATAATTGTGTTACCCTGGTCAAGTTGCTTAACCTCTGTTTTCTCAACTTTAAAGTGGGGGTAATAATAACACTTATCTTTGAGTGCTGTGAAATTTAAATGAGACATTATTTTAAAAGCACCTAGCACATAGTAGGCATTTAATAATGGTTATTCTGGTATGGGGAGCTTTTCTGGTTTCCTTGCCTTTGTTTTTTGAATTAATATTTCTCCCCTCTCCCAATTAACAAAACTTGTACCACATACGAAGAGTCAAGAAAAACAAGTAGCTATATTGTCCACGATCAATATAAAATGGGCCTCATTTTGCACCCTGAGAAGATAAAGGAATCCCTAGACAGGATGGGAGCATGCTTCATCATCGGTCCTCTGGAATCATTGTTGATTATGGCATTGGTCAGGGTTCTTAAAACTTTCAAAATGGTTCATTTTGGCAAAGTTGTTATTGTTTTAGAAATTGTTCTCTTTTCCCTTAACCTTTGGAATAAGCCTGCCTTCTGCCTCTTTACCTTTCTACCACATCTTCCTGACATAATTTCATGCTTTCTTGGGAACTTGTCCACTGTCCAGACTATGATATTTAGTTGGGAGAACAACCTGTGGAAGTCATCTGTCAGTATGTGTATCTTGGACAGACATTGCAAATGGACCACAAGCTGGGCTAAGAATTAAATAAGGGGAGGAGGACAATGAGGAGGATTGCCTTTGGGAAATTGCCAAGTTTCTGTTCCAGTCCTGGTTATTCATTATCATTAGCAGGGCTAGCCTTAGGCCTAGGATAGTTAGGTAGCCACCCATATATTGAAATCCTATCATCTCCTTCCCCCAACAGAGAATCATGGCAGAGTGATCCAAGAACTGATCTCAGAGCCAAGAAGACCTAAATTCAAGTCTCATCTCCTACATATACTGGTTGTGTCATGTTGGGCAAGCTGCATATCTTTTCAGAGTTCTGAGTAACTTTCTAAGATTTTTGTTGTAAAGAAGGTACCAGCCTACAATGGTAGAGGGAGTTTCCTCATCAATGATATCATTGATTTGTCCTTCTCTCCTTCTTCTCTCAAGGAGCCTGTTACAGGTACCTGGAATTCCTGGCTTTAGAGTCCCTCTTTGACTTAAAACAACCTTTTCAAGCATGAAGGGTCTTTTTTTTCTTTTTGGCAATTGGGGTTAAGTGACTTCCCAGGGTCACACAGCTAGTAAGTGTCAAGTGTTTGGTCTGAGGCTGGATTTGAACTCAGGTCCTCCTGACTTCTCTCCACTGTGCCACTGAGCTGCTCCATGAAGAGTCGTTTTTAACAGAAACAATTCAAGAACTTCTGTGTGATCATTGTTCTAAAATTCATATCCAAGGTTTGCCAGCGTTCCTAATACTGTACTGATTACACCAAGGCCTGTAACATTTAAATGAAATCCCACACAAATTTTCAGCCTAACTATTCACACAGGAAGAACCAAGTGGATGAAGAATGCCCACTGCCCAGACTACGATATTTAGTTGCATGAATACCCTGTAGAACTCATCCATCAGTACATGCATTTTGGATAGACACTGCAAATGAACCATAAGGTGGGCTAAGAATTAGACAAGAGGAGGAAAATAGGGAGGATTGCCTTTGGGAGGTGGCCAAGTTCTTTTAATGACATTTTCTTTCCCAGGAACTAGGTTCTGCCTGCTTGGCACCTGGATTGTGTGGATGTACCTCCCTTTCTCTATTTGCTGCTTGCTAAGTGAGGCCTGGGATCAAGAGCTCACTCTGTCAATGTGTCTTTATTTTTTCCCACAGTCTTTCTCTGGGCTTTGACTATTAAAAGGAAAACATAGCTGGAAAAAAGAATGAAGCAGGTACTTAAAAGCGAAGCCCATTAGTGCTGCTTGGTGTATACAGCTGCAAGTTAGCAAGATGGATCTGACTCTAGGGTCTCCTGCGAGCTTCTCTTCTCCTGCTCACATTCTGACATCCCCAGTGGCAGCTTCCCTGCCTCATTCTGAGGGAATGGAGTATGTCTGCTGAGCTAATGCTGTCTATACCTGGGGTCTGGTAAGGGGCAGCCTCCAGATGAAGCCCAAAGATAGAACCACAAGTTTCCCTAGCACTGAGACTGGGAAAACCCAATCGTTTCTTTCTCACCATTTGTCTTCAGGGTCTGACGCATTTATCTCCTCCTTGTTTTCTAAGGTCCTTTCCTTCATCTGCTGAGGGAAGAGGCCAAATCACAGGCTAGAGGTCAGCTCTAGAACATCTGGATTTTATAGGGTGGGATGCCCTCTATGCTTTAGGGCCCCTGGAAGAAAGTCCTTCAGCATCTCTGGTTGGGAAATGGGAATGGCTCCTTCCTGCAAGGTCCCCCTTCCCATATCCTTTATCTAAGTGGATTGATGACCTAAGCAGCCTTGCAAATCTTGGAGACCCTAAGGATATTAGGGCTCCAAGAGGTCAAACTGGAAATCAAAATCTGGAGCACTGAACACTGGTGTCCATGTATAATTCATACTTCTAGCTATTTCAACCAAAGATAATGATAGAATGTTATCATGAGATCATTAAATCTCAAAGCAGGTGAACATCTCAGAAGGTATCCATCTAGCCTTGTCTCATGCTCAATGCAAGATCCCACACTACACCATCTCAGATAGGTGGCAATACAGAATCCTTTTGTACACTTCCATTGAGGCAGCCCGTTGCATTTTTAGATAGCTTTGTTAGGAAGTCCCCTCACCTCAGCCAAATCTACCTTCCTACAAGGTACACCCGTGGGTAGTATAAGTATTTGCTGTATAAAGCACTTCATTTGTAAATGGCACCTTATTCAGCTAAGCTTCTGCACTTGAAGGATGTGTCTACTTGTTGAAGATCAGTTGTGTTGATGCCCTTAACCCTGCAAGTTATCTCCTCCCAAGCATGCTGAGAAGGGGTGAACTGTCCAGTGGGGAAGGTCATGTATGAGGAGGCTGTCTCCCTGAAGATGTATTTCTTTTTACCTTGTTACTGAAATCTGGTGTCAATTTCTCATTGTATCTCTGGATGGTCAGTTTATTCTGGGCCACTTAGAAGCTTAAAAGTGATTCTCCTTTATAATTTGATGTTTCGTAGACAACATCAAAATAAAATGTTTTTCCTGTTCTATTCTGTCTTCCTCTGTCTTCTGCTTTCCTCCCCTCCCCTCTCCTGCTCTTTCCTCCTCTCCTTCCCCCATACTTCAACCAACCTAAGTTTGAATCTTGGACTTACTACTCACCTGTGTGACAGAGGAGACTCTGTGACCACATATCAGAAATGCTATGGAGGAGATTCTGGCATTAAGTGACAGAATAAACACCTTCTGAAATTCTTTCTAACTCTGAAATTCTATGATTCTCTGGCACCCACAAGGGCTCCACTAACATCTATTCTTTGAGGGTTCATTACTCACCTGATTTTGGTCTATGTGGAGAAGAAGGGAAATTCCTCCCTTTCCTTTCCCTAGGTATAAATAATGCCCAAGTACCTCTTATATCAGGGGAAGCTAGACATCTGTTTATTTGCAATTGGAAAAAGAAAGTATATAGTAGAAACTGGCAGCAGAAATAAGGGTAAGAGGATCTGATCCAAGATTTTTGCTGTGGGGATAAGGAGGCTAGGCTGCTTGCTAGCTATGCCTTTAATCCTCCGCCAGCCTGTACTATTCACAGACCATTCCCCAATCAGAGACCTTGTGAGACATTCATAAGTTATTTCTGAGACAATGTTCTACACTCCCTGGAGGGCACATGGTTAAACCACTTATGTAACAGAGGATCTTAGGATCCTTAGACCTAGGGCTGAATGAGATGTTAGAGGCTGCCTAGTCCAGCTCCACCATTTTACAGATGAGGAAACTGAGGCACAGAGAAGTAAATAATAGTAAGTAATAGTAGCCCACTTGTGTCCTTGGACTCCAGAGGTCTTTCCATTGCCCTATCCCCATTTTATGCAAGTTGGCTTAAAGTAGGGTTGTTTTTAAATGGCCACTCACTAATATCTAGCCTTTCAGAGTAAATAAAAGGGGCATTTGTCTCTAATTCCCTCCCAGGTGAAGGGGCTTTTAAAAGAACTAGAAGGAAGTGAGATGGCTTGTGTGCACTCTCAACTAGAGAGGAAAAAAGGGGTTGGGATGCATGGTTTGGGCCTTCCCTCAAACGAAGAAGTAAGAAGGCTTCAGAGACCACTTCTACTTTATGTGGACCCAGTCAGAGTGGGTTGTTCCTTGGAGCTGGTCTAGACAGGGCCTGTTTGTGCCTTCGGAAGAATGGAGAAATTAGGAGGTAGAGCAGTTTAGATACAAGCACAAAGTATCTCTGCCCCAAATTAATGGATGGTTTTCAGAGCTCATGGAAAGAAGCAGACTAGCCCGTCTCCTCTTCCTCATCTCCTTCTCCCTTTCCACCCAACAGCTGATGCAATCTGTATTTGAATCCTAGTTTTGCTGCTCACTCCCAGCATGGGTGAATCACTTCCCATTTATGCCTCAGTTTCCTTCTTTGTAGAAGGAAGGAACTGAACTTGACCTTTAAGCTCCAAATCCTGCCAATCTATGACCCCAGGAGGTACATCCTGGCCCTATGTCCATGGTTATCACAGGACTCATGGCATCATAGATTTAGAGCTGGAAAGGACATTAGTGAAGGCCATCAATTCCAACTCCCTTATTTTACAGATGAGGAAATTAAGGCCCAGAGAGGGGAATTGACTTGCCTAAGTGTCACAGAGCTAGTAATGGTTTGAGGCAGGATCTGAACTCAGTTCTTCCTGATTCCAAATCCAGTGCCTCATCCACTATGACAGGCTGCCTCTTCAAGTACTACCCACTACACCTGTTGATGAAAAGAGTGGATGGAAACCTCTAAGGTGAGGCTGGTGTTTTGGTCAAGCTTTGATCAAGCTCATCTTTAGCCACCTGTCCAGAGGAGCAGTGAGGATAGGTAACTGGGAGGTAGATCAGGCAGTCACTCATCCATTCATCAAACATTAAAGGGCCTATTACATAAAGCTCACTTTGGAGACATAAAAATAAATGAATACTAGTCCCTTTTCCTTAAGGGTCTTCCTGATTCTTTAGGGGGGCCCTGAGAGAATTATTATCATTAGGGAGCTCAGCAGGGTTTTCTTTCCCCAAACTTCAAAATTACTCAAGGAGAAGAACCTTTTGTTTTTCTTATTATGGTCCCTAAAGAGGGGTTACTGAGGATTGATTCCCTTTGGCTAGAAAAATCCAGGCTTAGGTTCCTGTTGGCACCAAGAGGTGATTTCCCGCCTCCCTCCCTCCTTCTCTCTTTTCTTGCTGAGTTTCCAAAGTCAGATGCTGAAACGGCAAGAGATTTTCCACCCCAACTCTTGATGGATGTTGGGTTTGTAGGAGCTGTAAATGTAAATTGTTTTTCCCCTGGCCACTTATGTTTTATTTGAAATGTACAAAACCTGAATGTGTAGTTCCTGGGAGCTGGCCTAGAGAACAGGCACCCTCTAAAGTAGTTTGTCTCCTATCAGATGGCATTAATAATTCAGTCTCTAATTAAAAGTGAGGTCAAACAATGAAAAATGACTGGGCTAAATGGTTACACTGTGATGTATTAAATTGACTGGAGATTTTTAATGGATGGACGGCATGTTTTTTTGTTTATATACAAAACATTTCCCAGGCCAAGATAGACAAATAGATCCTGTGCCAAGGGACGGTCCTGGGGAAATACATGAATGAAAAAATCAGTCACAGGTTATGGAGCTGTTGTTTGGAGCTGTAGCTTTTCATTTATTTCTTTTTCTTTTTCTTTCTTTCTTTATTTTTTGTCTAGCATTACGTAAAAAGAATAAGGGGAAAAAACCTTCCTCTTCATGGCAGAAAGACTGGGAGGGTGGGTGCTGAGTTGTCTCCCAGCCTCCTCCCCACCCTTAATGCCAACTCTGAAACGTTGGGCCCTCTCTAAGATACCCAGTGAATTCTTTCTAAAGCAGCTTTATTTTCCCTTCCTGAAAGGTACTTCCATAACCCCGACTTCCCTGCCGCTCTAGAGATATTACTGCCTAGGACAGTTTGAGGAAAGCTGCCAGGAGATGGGTCATTCTGCTAAACTGCCACAAAATTGAAAAGTCTATACAATGGTTATTTTATGATAACCCACTTTCTTCCCTGATAAGTCGCCTATATTTCTGATCTTTCAAGGCAGGCACTATAATGCGGTTACAACTGCCACAGGTTAACTTGAACATTCCCAGCTAGGAAGATTCTACCCACCACTCCTCCCCAGCCTATACAAAGTAACAGGTTGGTGGGCTGGGTTCAGCCTCCTGCTTATCTCAGCCTGGAGGTGAGTAGACTTTTTTTGAAGTGGAAATTCCAGTTTGGGAAAGTAAACTCAGACACAACAGGGAGTCCAGTTGTGATTCCCCAAAAGGGAAGAGAAGACCAGGGTTTAAATCTTACTTTTGCCACTTACTTCCTGTGTGACCTTGGGCAAGTCATTCTACTTCTTACCTCATCTGTAAAATGAAGAGGTTGGATTTAATGGCCTCTCAGGTCTCTTTCAGCTCTACATCAAAGATCCTGTCACTTTTGTCACTTGTGGGAGAACCCAGTCCTCTTTTGTCCCCTGTACTTTGAGAGGAAGTTGGTGGGCCTAGATAGGAGAGAGGGTAAGAAGAACAGGAACTCTGGCCCTGAGGACCTGCTTCTTGGAGGTTGTCCCACCCTACACGAGAGTATCACTTATGATATTTCCTTTCACCTGGCACTTCCAGTTTAGAATCTGAGCCCACTGGGCGAAGTTCCATAAAACTCTCTTCTGCCCCTTACGCTGGAGAAGGGTTTACCCTAATGTGCATGAGGTAATAATTACATCCATTCATCCTTTCCCACTGGAAAGCCCAGCCCTTTTGAGAATGTTTGGGAGAAGAATTGCAAGGCTGGAGATACCATGTATTGGGAAGGAGAAAAGTGGTTGATGTGGAAGGAAATAAATCAGGGTGCTGATGGCCAAGTGCCATCATCCCCAATTCTAGTCTGGGTCTGGATGATCTTGAATTTGTACATGTGAAACAATGACCTGGCAAGGGTCTGTTTGCCAGACAAAAACAAAAACAAAAACAAAAACAAAACTTGTAAGAATGTGGACTCCAGGCTACCCTTCCTGAAGCCTGAATTGTCACTTGGTCCCTAGAGAAGTTCTAGTGTCATCATTAAAAGTCTTTCTTTTTTGGTAGTGGAGAAGATGGCGCACACTCTCCCTTTATTTCCCATGTGTGGCTGATTGCCAGAGGATATACAGCCTGTGTGGCTATTTTCAAGTCGGCAAGAAGGAAGATGATCAGGACAGGAAGAAAAGTTAGACACAATCAAGCTTTCAATGGTACAAAATGGTTTGTATTTTCAGAGCATGAAAGGAGGAATGAGGATGGGTGAGGGGAGGTGGGACTGGCACCATTGGCCTCAGGGTAGCAGATTAAAGATGGATATTTTGTTTGTTACAATCAAGACCTCTGATTTCAGTTTTATAAATTTTTAAAATATTAATTATATTGTGAAAAGTGTGCTGAGGTGAATACATTAGCTACTTCTTCCTGCTTAGATAGCAACTATTTGGTGTTTGGCCTTAGATTAGGCACTGAGTAGGTTGGGAATTTTAATCCACCTTGTTAAGTTATTAAATTTTCTTTATTTACATACAGATCTTACTTTCATTAACATTGTAACAGGTGCTCATTAACAATTTATAATTTGGAAGGCAGACCAAAAAAAAAAACCCTCACCAAAAGAGAGATATTGCTACAAAGTTTACTCTTAATTACATCAGCAAGGAAAGAACAGGGAAAAAAAACCCCAAACCAAACAAACGACCAGCAATTTCACAAATCGGCTTCTTGAAACTTGAGGCTCCAACATGGCCTCAGTGCTGACTGTGGACTTGGTCTGAGAGGCTTGGTTGAATTATCATTAGCTAAGCAGGTTTTTGTTTTCTGTTTTTTTCTTCTTTGTTTGATTTTTATCTAGGCTTATTCAATTTGACTGACCGTTTATTTTTTAATTTTTTTATTAATTTATTTTGATTTATCAACAATCACTTCCATAACCTTCGAGTCTTAATTTTTTTCTCCCTCTTCATCCTCCCCTCCTTCCCCAAGACAATGCACAATCTAATATATACATTCCTATTAAACATATTTTCACATTTAACTAACCATTTATTAAGCACCTACTGTGTGCGAGACTCATTGCTAAAGGTAGAATAAAATGATGAGGAGTAATGCTATTCCTCCCTCAAGCAGCTTACAATCTGTTAAAAGGCTTACATTTGTTAAAAAAAAAAACCACATTGCTCAAAAAAAATGAGGTATTTGGATTTGGGGGCTTCTTGGGCCTCTTTTCATTTCTCTGTCTTTGGATATTAAGTGACAGCTAATAGAATTTTAATATGATCTGTAATCACACTAAAATCCATAGTTCAAGATTCCTGAGCATCACTTCAGTGCTATTGAATAGCCCTCTTTCTAATTAACATAATCATTTGCAGGGCCCTTGGAGTCCTATTTTCACAACCTTTTTATATTCAGAAAACAGGGATTTTACGGTTTCCTTTCATTTTTTGGCACCAGTGAGGCTCACCGCATGGGCTGTTTCCTCCTCTTCTCCTATCTCCTGCCTCCCAGCAAAGCCACTGTTCATTTCCCCCTCTCTCACTCCCTTCCCCATGGTCTAACCCAGCTGGAGGCTCTCAGAAATGCTAGGCAGAAGCAAGGAGGGGGAGTTTCCCAGAGACTAGGGTTGTTACTGAAAGATAGGGTGATAGGGGTTTGGGGAGAGCCTATCTACTCCTACACACCAGAATTCAGCTTCCTTCTCTTTTTTTCTTTCCAACTCTTCACCAAAGTGAGCCATAGTATTCTAGGAGGCCTCCTATGATATACAATAATTATTTTTGGTCCTTGGTTTTCAAAGAGGACTGGTAATAATCACAGGTGATATCTTGACTTGCTTGTGAATTGGATTTAAGTGATGCAAAGCTGCACAAAGTCATCAGCCTCACTCTCTTTTCCAGAGTCATTGAAGTCCAGTAGCTGGACAAAAGTCAGGGTGACTGGTGATGGCCTGGGATGCAGTGGATGACCTTGGTGTCTTTGAGTTCTGACCAAGCTCCTGGCAGTGGCACCCTGGAGTAAAGGCTTTCCAGTATGGAGTTCAGGTTGGGGAGGGGCTGTAGCCAGGTAATAATGCCAGAAGTATAAGACAGGGGTTTGTAGTTAGTAAAATGTAGTAGGGAGTTAGCAGCCCCTGGTGTGGGGTCATTACAGTGTTGTGTTTTTCTACTAGGGCTCACAGCTTTGTCTCTTCAGCAGGAGCAAGTCTGCAAAGTTGTGCAGTCATCAGAATTAATTCCATTTTTTCTTTTCTTTTCTTTTTTTCTGCCAAAAGAGATGTTGGATACTTTGTGTGGTTCACCATTTGTGGCCCTGTTGCTGAGTGATCCTCTCTCTCACCATACTGGGACACCCTTGGCTTCAGGTCATGAAACCTTTCATTACTTCCATAATCTGGTCCTCAGGGGTAGAAACCAAAATAATGACCTAAATATGATTCTATTTAGGTAGCATCCTAAAGAGGTGACTTGCAGCAACTATAGAAGGAGGCTCTGATCTTTTGAATATCTTCTAAGTACTTATGTGCTACCTTGCATTATGGTATTATATTTTGATAGTTGCCTGTCTTGCTTCCTCAGGTAAGGTATAAATCCTGTGAGGGCAAGGATTATGTTATGTTTTTCTGTGTATACTCCATGATGTCTGGCACATACAGGATGTCCACACAGTGTCCACAGGAGCACGTGTGGTATCCTCAGTAAATGTGGATTGATTGGTACAACTTGGCCCTAGGCATAGGTTTTGCTTGTGTTCTTTAGACTTTAAAAAAAAAAAACAAGCTTTAACATTCCTCAGCAGGATAGGACGGTTGGAGGGGGAGAATCAGAAATATAGATGGACAGAAATGGAACAGATTGTCATTTGACAGGTCTACTGAAGCACAGAATAGAAAAGAACAGTAGGATGGGTGTCAGGAGACCTGAGTTTGAGTCTTACCTCTGCCACTAACTGAAGGCAGGAGCTTGGGAAGAGTTTCTTCATCTATCAAATAAGGGAATTGAACTAGATCATCTCTAAGGTCCTTTGGAATTCTGAAATGTGATTCTATGATTAATCTATGGCCTCCCCCTTCCCAATCTGGTTAATGATGTCACTATGTCTAAATTCTTGATTAGAGAAATATACGTGTGCAAAAAATAATTTCCATACTGCCTGGGTAAATAGGTCCTAGAAAGGGGGATTCCTCTGGGTTTCCTTGTGGCCTTTCACCTGCCCCCCCTTCTCCTCCCCCCATCCCGATTCTTCTGCCTGGCTATTGAAATGCGTTCAGACCTGCACCTTGCTGCCTTGCTCGTGGTCCATGCATTATTCCTCCCCAATATCATTTTCTTTTCATTCCTGCCTGAGCACAAACTGCTTTCATGAAATCTCCCCCACGAACAAGCCTGAAAGAGAAATCTGCATAGCTGGCCTAGCGCTGGCCCTAAACACATTGAGCTTCCTTACATAATCACCAGTGTAATCACCCTCCTTCATCCTTCTCCTTTAAAGCATATTTCCAGGGCGTTTTTCACGGATAGGGCTTTTAATATTCATCTCGCCACTGACAATTTTTCTTCCCTTGTTACTGAGATCTGGTGTCGGTTTTTCATTGTATCTCTGGACAGTCAGTTTATTCGGAGCCACTTAAGAGCTCAAAAGTGATTCTCCTTTATAATTTGAGAAGTTTCATAGACTGAGCATCAAAGTAATCTGTGATTCTCTTTCTCTTCCTTTTCTCTCTTCTTTTCCCTCTCGACTCTCCTCTTCTTTATCTTTTTTCTCCTCCTCCCTCTCCACCCCCTTCCCTGGTCTCCCTTTCTCTCCCTTCCTTTCTCATTGACCCCTCCCAAGAACAAAGTATACCCTAAATCAACCACTTCACCATAGCTAACACCTGTGACATTTCAGCCTCAGCTTACTATGTTGTTTGGAGCATGCAATATTGCTAGCTTTATCAATGATCTCTTCTGGTCCAGTGTTAATCTAGTCAATATTATGGACAGTCAGTGACGGAAAGATGAAGTGTTTTGGAAATAGCTTTCAACTGAGGTTTGCTTTGGAATCACTCACCCATTGGCCATAATCTTTATTAATGTCATTAGGCCTCATTGTGATGACGTTAATTCTGATAAACATATTTGGCTTTAGTCCAGGATAGATTAAGATAGAATTTCATCAACTATTAGGGGGGCAGTAAATACTTGCACATCAGCCCTGTGGTCTGTTGGCTTTGTCCTTCCCTTTTGGCAATTGGTGAAGCTTTCAGAGGTTTCATTTTCCCTTTGCATCCCAAAGTATTTGCTGGGGTCACCATTTCCTAGAGTGTTTTCAGGAAAGTTTTCATCATCTGTTTTTATTGGTGCTCCCACTAACCTCCCCCATTCCTCCATAAACCACAGTAGACACTGGTGTTATTTTATAATGTTTGCACTTTAAACTACAATAAGATAAATGTGCACAATTATATGTCTACCAGACTAGGAACATGTGGCCTAGCATATGTGGTACCAACCTAAGCGGAAATCGAAATGTACTTCCCCAGATAGCAAGCATTATACACACACCCGCTCCCCTCGCTTGTTCTCCTCCATAATGGTAGAGCCTGTTCTAGGCTCAGACAGCTGGCGAATTATCAGATCGCATTACAATATTTTTACTTATAATAGAGAAAGTAATAAAAATACACATTTAAGTAGCATATTGCTATTCTAAAGGGGTTGGAAAAACCTGGAGATGGTATTTAGTTTTACGGTAAACTTGGAGCCAAAATTCAGTAAAGGAGAGGGTAAATCTTACATATGCTCTCTGTGTGTATATATATGTACATAAGAGAGAGGCAGAGACAGACAGAGGCAGAGAGACAGAACACGGACAGAAAGATACACATAGAATTTCTATGATATCTAGTTCTTGCCCTGTAGACACATCTGGTAGAATTTTTTAAATGTCAAATCTAGAAGCAGTTTTGGATTGGTTAGAGTAGTGGGAAGAAATAAGCTTGGCTTTAAGCTTCCCTGTCTTGATGATTTTCAGGTTTGGAAGATCATTCTTAGGATGATATAACTAAAACTCCTCATTTTAGAAAATGGAGGCCCAGAGGGGTTAGTTGACATGCCCCCATTCACATAGCTAGATAGCAGTAGAGCTAAGACTAGAACTCAGGTCTTCTGGGTCCCAGTTCAGTTCTTTGTTATTCCACACTACCTCTCCTAGGAGTTCAATTTTATTTATCTAGGTCACCACACAAGAGATCTGAGGATTCTCAGATTTGAGAACTCTTCATCCTTTTGTGTTGTTCAGTCATTTTCAGTTGTGTCTGATTCTTCATGATCCCATTTGGGGTTTTCTGGGCAGAGATACTGGAGTGGTTTGCTATTTCCTTCTCCAGCTCATTTTACAGGTGGGGAAAGGCAAACGGGGTGAAGTGACTTGCCCAGGGTCACATGGCTAGGAAGTATCTGAGGGATGATTTGAACTCAGGAAGATGAATCTTCCTGACTCCCCTCCTGATGCTCTATCCCCTTTAGCTGCCCTGAGTCCTTTACTATATTTGAAGAGAAAGCTTTATGGAACCTTTCAATAGGGGAGAGGGAGAGAGGATAGGGAAGAAGGGAGAGATGTATATACTCGATATTATCAAATGCACACTCCTGGTAATGATAGATGATTCAAAGGAAAGCCACAGACTTAGTAAAAGCCTCAGATGAAGGGCTAAAGGTGTGAAGACAAAAGTATGAAAGGACTTCTATGAATCCTATAACATCCTGCATGATATGGATCGAGCTATATGGAGTAGGCAAGTGAATTTGATAGTCTGACCCAGGGTGTGCCGACTTGCAGTTACCAGAGCACTATGGTGCCCTGCAATTAATCCATGATGCCTCATTCTCCAAAAGTCGTCTAAGCAGAGAATAGTGTGGTGGGACTGCCGTTTTCCTCATTCTATATATGATGATTCAGCAAATGGAACCTAAGCTCTGTAAGCTTTTTTGGCTAGCACTTCACATTGTGTATTGATGTGAGTTTGTAGTCCCAAAAAACATCTTCTTAGGTTGTTATTGTTGTTTTCCTACAGAACTATCTCTTTCCCATCCGGTTTGGGATTTTCTTCCCACTTTCAGAAGAAGAGGGAAAGGGAATAAATAAGATGGGAGAGTGGCCACAAGCTAACAAGCTTTCCAGAAGGTCCCTGGCTAGATGTGCCCAACCTCCTTTTTGAGCCTTTCTAGAGGATACTTCTTTAGACTATTAGAGACTCAAATTTGAGTTTCAGTCTGAAACTGAGCACAGTGGTCTTAGGTAATTTGCTATGGCTTTTTTTTCCCTTTGTTATTCTACTGACTTGAAAGTTGAACAATTTTCTGCTTCCTAAACTTTAGGGCTGACTCCTTGTTCCAAATAAAAGTGTCAATTCCTGGTCAAAGCTACTTTGGATGGTGAAAAGAGGTTATAAATTAGTCAAACGTGATCCAATGTCTCCATCCCATCTGTGAAAGTTCAGAATCCTGCTATGATAATCCCAACGGCACCTTCCATAGTGAAAAGATCACTTAGTTCTCGGTGCCAAGCATTTATGAAAGTCTGATTGAGTAGGGCTTCTAGTACCGTTGGAAATGGAGATCAGAACTAACAAGAGAAGCATGAGTTTTCTAGTCGGCCAACTCTGAAGAATGGCTAGTTCTAGGAGTCCTGTAGAACAGAGAAGTCCTGTAATAGGGCCTAAAGTGGTAGGAAATGGAGAAAGAAATACTTCTTGAAAAGAGGCTTGAGAGCGCTGGAAAGGTAGCTCAACATAGATAAACAGGACGGAAGAGTAGAAACTAGTTACTATGAGGTTTTGGTGGGCTAGGAGCTTGACCAATAAATATAAAGGGATCCCTGGATGGGAAGTCTCGTTTGGGAGGAGCAAGTCCAAAGGGGAAGTACTGATGACAAGTGACCCAAGGAGAGAAGGTGTCTGGGGCTAATGCAGAAGACTTATTTTCTCTAGTATTTTCGACTGGACAGGAAAAGGATTAGAACATTCACAATGTTGAGCACATAGTACACATTCAGTACATGCTTATAGACTTATAAATTGCTAAGGAACAAATAAAGTATAACTATTCAGGACCACTTAGAGATTCTGGAACCAAAGGATAAATCCATGATTTGGTAGGGATTTAGGAAATGAGTCAAGCCAGGAGGAAGAATGTCTTTATTTCTGAACTGTCAGTTTGGACAAGAGGTGGTGATAGATTTGGTGAAGTTCTCAAATGTTAGGATGTCAGTGGTTATTAAAAATATGGTCCAAGAGTCCTTCTTCCCCCAGACACTAGTAGAATCTTTGAAAAGAAAGGCTCAATCAAAGGGGTCCTGAATCATAGATCTGCAACCCTCTTCCATCATCTACTAGAGGGCGAATGCATTCCACAACACAGAAGCTAGTCCAGCATTATGCACCTTTAAATAATCATGAATGTGAATTCTCTAGAGGTCAGTGGGGAATAGATTTAGAATTGGAAGAAACCTTAGAGGTTATCGAGTCCAACTCCCTTATTTCAAAGATTAGAAAACTGATGCAAAGAGACTTTTAATGACTTGTCTGTGGTCACCCAACTAGTGTGGTATTTGACCCCATCTTCCTCCTTTGATTCTAATGCCTTCTCTACTACACCCACACAACCTTTCGACACTTTTCCAGAGAAGGGCAAAGAGTCTCCGTAGTCATATCTTATAGAAACTTTGCCTAGTGGCATCATGGATCCTTGAGGAAAGGGTTTGTTTAGTTTTTCTTTGCATTCCTATCACCTAACATAGTGCTGGCACATAGTAGGGATTTAATAAATTTGTGTTAAATTGAATCATGGTGACTTGCCTAGCACAGTTGGAGAGGTTGTCCTACTCAACAACAATTAGGCCTAATTTTCTTTTTTGTAAATTCAATTTTATTTTATTTTTTTCATGAAGGTCTGCATTCTTTCTTCCCACTCCCCCCCCCGCCACTGATAAAGGAAGAAAAGTAAAATCTCTGTTACTGACATGTATAAGCAAATAAAACACAGCCCCACATTGTAGGCCTAACTCTCTGTAGTGTGTTTTCTCTTAGTTTTGAGTGGACAACATCATGGTCAATCAGAATTAAATGTTTGGAAAAGGACACCACCTTTCCCCATACTGAGCAGGGGGAATGTGTACCCTGAAGAGTTCCTGTTCTGTGAAGGCCAAGAAGTACCAGCTTTTTGGAGAAGTGGTTGCTGAATATTGGGGACCCATAAAGAAGATTCACAGCAGAAGGTTAGTGTAAACACAGTTCCTGACTGGTGGTGAGGAGTTGATGGAGGTAGCAGGGAATGGAGAATGAGAAGAGCAGGATGAGAGATATCACCAGTATATTGTTCCCATTTTGAACAAAGAACAAAGATAAATTACTTGCCCAGTATCACAGCAAATTAGTGGGAGAGATAGGGCTTAGGTTTCTCAACCCAGTTCATCTGGCTTTTCATCACCATTACAACACACACATATAGTGCTTGAAGGTTTACAAAGTGCTTTCCAAAAGCAGGTACTTTTGTCATATCCGTTTTACAGATGAGGAAACTGATATCTGGAGAGGCTACTTGACCTGCCCAGGGTCATAAAAAGCTAATGGCAGAGTGAAGATCAGAATTTAGGTTTCCTAACTCTTAGTTTATTGTTCTTGCTCTCATTACATCATTCTGTGAGGTAGGTAAGTAGTTCCATTCTCTTTTGGAACAGTCTGAAATTCAACAAGGTCTCACTTTGGGTGGGTGGGTGGATGGGGGGGGTAAAGCACAATTCATACTGGGTAAGCAGTGAAAAGACAGCTAGGTGGCACCAAGCCTGAAGTCAGGAAGATTCATCTTCCTAAGTTCAAATCTGCCCTCAGATACGTTACGTATTAGCTGTGTGACCCTGGGCAAGTCACTTAACCATATTGACCTCAGTTCCTTGTCTGCAAAATGAGCTGGAGAAGGAAATGGCTAAACCACTCCAGGATCTTTGCCAAGAAAATCCCAGATGGAGTCACAAAGACTGAAACTCCTGAGCAACAGTGAAAATTCTGTGAAATGTCAATGGAAGATTATGTCCTGGGGCCCTGGAGCTATGAGGTCCAGGGGGTTGTTTTACGAATGACCACATTTAAGATAAGCAGGTAATATGTTCATGAAATAAATGCAGTGCTCAATTATTTTTTCTACTTGGCACTGGGGTCCTGTTTCCTGGAGTCCAGAGAATATTTGAAGACCTGGGTTGAAATTCCCCGATTCCTCTCACTTACTGCCACAGTCACTTGAGGGGTTTGTGGAGAAGGTTGGAGAAGGCCGTTTTATCAAGCTCTAAAAAGATAAAACAAAACAAAACTTTACTTTTATTTTACTTTGCTTGAGCATTTTAGCAAACCACTTACAAGAGTCAGCACCTGTGGTTGACTTCCCTTGTTTCCAACCCCAATAACTTCCCTACTGACCCACTTCCTTTCTTTTCCTTGACTTACTGAATAGGAAGAAGATGTTGTGACTGGCCCCTGCATCTCTGAGTCAGTGAGTGACCTGCAACCCTTAGCACAAGAACTTTTGTTTGTGTCTCTGGAAGTTGGACAGCCTGGGACAGGTAAATGCTTTGAGCACCATTGCTGCCTAGTTTTGAATAAATAGAGCAATGGGGGTTGAGTTAGTGGAGGAAGGTCATGAAAAAAAAAACACAACAACACCTTCCCCCCTTGACTCATTCATTCATAGCATCACAGGATTTAGAGCTAAGGACTTACCTTAGAGATCATCTTGGCTGGGGTTTTGTAACTGGTCTTGGGAACTTAGGATTGTGATATGAACTTAGTGATAGCTGTATTTCAATATAATTGGTTTCCTTTGTAATGCTAAGTATTTTATTTTGTGCATTTGAAAACCTTAACCTGAGAAGGATATATGCTTCATCAGACTGCCAAAGGGATCCAGGACCCCAAAAAAGATTAGGAATCCCTGGAATCAAACTCCATTTTATGAATTAAGAAACAAGTTTAGAGAGGGGAAATGATTTGAGCATTCAATAATTCACTTAACAAGCACATATTAAGCATCTGTTGTGTTTGGAGAGCATTTCACCAAGTGGGAAGGTGGGACAGAAGCAAGGTTTAGATAAGATACAGTCCCCACCCTCACAGAATTTACAGTCTAGTATGGATTAAAACCCATCGACAAATAATTTTAATATACAATGTGTTCATTATAATATGCAATGTAAATGCTTTAGGGACTTGAGAAATAAAAAGTTATCCAAGGTGGGGATGAGGTCCTGGCTTAAAGCACAAGCCATGCAGTGTAACAAATATTCCAAATAAGAGGATTGTCCTGGAGACACAATGTCTCAACCCAAAGGAATGATAACAAGGGTCAGAATGCCAGCCTTTATGGTAGTTTTATGGGATCATAGGATTTAGGCCTGGGAAGAACCTGAGGGTGAGAAGCATCATGGTACAGTAGAAGGAGTGCTAGATTTCTGGTCAGAGGACACGGGGTTTGAATCCTGACTATCAGAGGCAGCTGGGTGGCTCAGTGGACAGAGCTCAGGAAGACCTTCATTCAAACCTGACTTCCTAACTGTATAACTCTGGGCAAAACACTTAACCTCTGTCTGCCTCAGTTGTCTCAACTGTTAAATGGGGATAATAACAGCACCTACCTCTCAGGGTCATTGTGAGGATCAAATGGGTTAATATTTGTGAAATGCTTAGCATAGCGCCTGGCGCACAGTAGGTGCTTAATACATGCTTGTTACCTTCCTTCCTATCTGAGTAAACTTGGTTGAATCGCTTAACTTGTTCTCAGTGTCTCGGTGGCCTCATCTGTAAAAATGAGATTGTTGAACTCCATGACTTCTGAGTTGCTTTCAGACTTCAAATCAGTGATTCTATGATTGCTGAAGCTTTAGTACCGCTCTCTTTCCCTCTTCCTCTATCCCGCTGGAGGATTGCCTCAGTCACTTACATGCTTGGCACTCTTCTTTGCCTTTCCTTCAAGCTCCAGAAATGTGCAGACTGACAGAATATAGAATGTTAGCAGAAAAGGACCTTAGGGATCTTCTAGTCCAATCCTGTCATTTTATAGATGGGGAAACTGAGGCCCAGGGAGGTGAATTAATCTGTGCACGATCGCACAGGTAATTGCTTGTAGAGACAGGGCTTAAATCCAAGTTTCTTGATGCCCACTCTAAAACTGTCTCCTGACAGAAGGGTACTGTAATGAAATAGAAAGAACATTGGGAGTCAGGAGACCTGGGTTTTAATCCTGGATCTAACACTGGCTGTATGACCTTAAGTAGCTATTCAGAGGATCAGAAATCTAGGGCTGGAAGCAACTCCAGAGGCCATCTGGTCTGGTCCCCTTTATTTTGCAGATGAGGAAACTGAGGCCCAGAAGGAAGTCACTCGATGTCATTGCAGTTTAGTCTATAAAATGAAGATAGCAATCCTTCAATGACTTACTTCCCAGAGTTGTTATGAGAAAAGTGGTTTGTAAACAGTTAAAAGTGCCCCATAAATGTGAGTTAGGACTACCTTCCTGCAGCACCAAGATCTGTGTGTTGAGTGTTGCTATCAGTCGTTGCCTTTCCTGGCCATAGTGAGTTCATTATTTCACTTGCTTTTTCACTGCTCTGAAAAACATGTACTGGGCCTTCCACATTTCTCAGGCAGGCAGGGACCTCAGGGATGCCTCTGATGGGTAAATTTCATCAAAGTTGCCTTTGAAGCAAAGAGAGCTCAGTTTAACACAGCCTTGCAAATAGCTTCCCCCTTCTATTTCCCCTCCCCCCATGATACCAGCCGGCCACTATTTTAATTAAAACAAAACGAAACAAAACAGTTCCCCTTCCTTCTGGGAGCTGAAAAAATGAAATCAGTGTCCTTTATTACTCATTGGCCCTGAGCAGTGGTTCAAGCCTGAGGGTCTATTTAACTGGGCACGGTCTGGGTAGGAGCTGTCATTACCTTAAGAGTTCTGTTTTTAGTCTACTGAAGGCTGGTTGTCACTCTCCTTGAAATGATATCACCAGAACAAGGTACCTCAGTGTCACTTCATCAGGAGCTGAAGAATCCATGTTATCAGCTCACTCTCTACAGAATGGCACAGCAGGAAACATCAGGTCACCAGAGCATCTGGAATCAACTTCTTGAGCCCTGGAAATGAGGTTAGTGGAAGAATATTATCTTCTGAACCCGAGTTTCACTTCTGCTTCATCTCATGTACCCCATGGCAGGTATATACAGTCAACTCCACAGTAACCATAGCAGAGACCAGGTCAGTCTGTCATTCAGTTAGTAAGAATTTATTAAGCTCTGGGGATGTAAATACAAACAATTGCCCTTAAGGAGTTTACATTCGAATGGGGGGAGACAACACTGAAAATCTTGACTTTTGCTTCATTTCTGGGCTTTTGCTATTAGCACTATGAACCAGTGAAGATGATTTTTGGATAAAAGGACTAGTAGAATAAACAAAGGAAGGTGTTGACTCCCCTACTCTTAGCAACTACCGTATTCCTACCCATTTGGAAATGACTATCAATCAATCAGACAGTCAACAAAACATTTATTATGGACCTACTACGTATGGGCCAGGTGCTATACAATGCACAATACACATTCAAGACAATCCCTGGCCTCAAGGAGCTTACATTGTACTGCCAGGTTGAGGAGCACAGTATGTTCAAAAAGACAAGTAAATACAAGAGATATACAAAGTACATAAAAAGTAATTGGCGAGAAAGGCATGAAAAATATCCTTTAAGAGGTGACACTTGAATGAAGACTTGAAGGGGCTCCAAGAATTGGAAGTGAGGAGGGAGGGTGATCCAGGACTGGAGGAAAGCCATGCACTGGCATGGAGGCAGGAGATGAACTGTTTTGTAAGGGTGACAGTAAGTAGGTCTGTTTGGCTGCAAAATAGGATGAGTGGAGGAGAACAGTGTGAAATTAGCCCAGGAAGACAGGCTGAGGCCAGACTGCCCTGGGTTTTAAATGATAGAGGAATTATTATTTTGTTTTAGAACCAATAGGGAACCATTGAGGTTTCTGCCACAAGGATGTCATAGCTGTATAGAGGATGGGTTAGAAAAGGAAGAGGCTGAATGAAGACTGATTAGGAGCAAACCTCGTTTCAAGTTTGGCTCCATGGATCAGATCATCAAAAAAGTGGACACAAGACTAGGACCTAATCTAGTGGCTACTAAGTGGACATTCGTAAGTGGGGTAAGGGATGGGGGAAGAGGAGACTCCTCTCTTCACTCTTACCCCAGGTTTAATATGGAAGCCAAACTCTGTTGTCCGTATCTGTGGCTACCGATGACTAGCTGGTGAACTGATTCACTAAATCATAGGATGCCAGGCCAATGCTTTATTTCCTGAAGATGAAGTGTTTGGCACCTGCCCATGAAGAAACTGCAGAGACCCAGCTTTGCTTCATGCAATTGATCTCCCAGGTCACTCTGGCCTCAAGGACTGAACCAAAGAGATACAAAGAACAGCAGAAATCTCATTTTAGCCAAATCTAGATTTGCTAAACTCCTTTTGGTCACATGTTATTCTAGTGTTGACAGTTTGCCGGTCCATCTGTGCCATTTCCAACAACCCCACTCTTGCCTTAGATCTTTGGATGAGCCTGTTCCTATGTTCAGTCTATCTCCTATCTCTTTTCAGAGAAGACAAGAGTGAGGAGGAAGCTCCTCCTAGAAGCTTTGGGCATTGCATAAACACTACTGGGGCCTAATGACTCAGGAGGGAAGGAGATAAAGTGACCCCAATTTTTTCCCTGGGCCTTAATTTCCTCATCTACAAAATGAAGGATTTGGACTGATGGCCTTCAAGGTCCCTTCCAGCTTTAGAGCTATTGATCCTATGATTTTATGATCTCTCTGGCCCTTATCTTCTTTATCTCTAACTTAGGGGGGTCGGGACTAGTCAATCTTTCTGGCCCCTTCCAGATAAAACTCTATGCTTTTCTGTCTCATGGGCTTTCGGGTTCAGTGTGCCAGCCATTCTGGCTCTGGCTCATCTCTACCACCTGGGCAAAGTGGGCCCATCCCTGACATCTTCCATTCTGGGGAGATTTCCCTGGGTGGCTGTCAATTTCAGGCTACCATTGGACTCCCAACCATCCCTGCTCCTAGGATCTATTTGGAGATTGGGTCTTGGTCTTACTTCTGAGGGTGGCACACCTTTTTCTTCTTAAACCTTCCAGGTCCCTCTTTCAAATCCAGTCAGCCTCTATGGGGTCCCTGTCCCATCCATCCTCCCTCAGGCTCCCCTCTCCCTCCCCCCTCTCAGCGGAGCCGAGGGGCCTGCAAGCGGGCCTGTCTTGATTGTGTCGATGGGAGATGATTTTCAAGGTGAAATTTCTAGTTCAGTTGAGTCACTTTCATTCAAGGCAACGAGCCAAATGTCACCCCCGCCCTGCGCCGCACTCGATGCGCCCGCCGCTCTCCCATTGCATTTAAATTTACTCCACTTTTCCTCTCTGACACCTGTTTAAATCAATATCTTCCTCTCCAGGTCGTGGGGAGAATGTGCTCGGGCCCTCCACACAGCGCTTCTCAAATCCACTAAAATCAACACAATAATTGAAATATTTTCAAGCTGATTACACCGCAGCCCGAGGCTAGGCTGGTTGCTAAGGGTAAGCTCCCCGGTTGCTAGGGGGAGTAAATCATCTTGCATTATTTGATTTTTGTTATAGATATGAAACCGCTACTCCCTCGATTAAATGTCTCTCAGTCTAACACCTATGGGACCTGGGGAAAGAGAAAAGAAAAGCGGTAACCTTGACCCTGTCAAATAAATATCTCTAACTTTTCCTGTCCTCCGGCTTCCCAGCCAAACCTGTCTGCGGATTTTTTTTTTCTTCTTCTTCCCTTAACCTGACTTTAAATAACAAAGCTGTGGGGACGGGCAAGATGAAGAGAGGAAAAAACTGTCTGTTCCATTAAAGGACCTCTCGGCTGGGCTAAACACTCTCTATTTACTCCAAACACAGCATGATGGGGAAGCTACAAGGATCTAATAGCCTTGAAGATGTAGAATCGCAGCAATTACGGTTCCCTTCAAGCCAGCGGCTCGCGGGGGCCCTAGCCCCGGCGCCCAGCTCGGTGCGAGCACTCGGCCAGGGCTGCAGCAAGAGCCTGGACGCTCTGCGCCTGTCTGGCCGCAGCCCCGCCACCACCGCCACCACCACTACCGTCACCGCCACCGCCGCTGCCGCCTCCTAGCATGGGCCAGTGCATTATTAATAGGAGCTCCGGCGGCTGGGGGGAGATGGCATGTGACACAGACACGAAGCAGCCTAGGCTTTTTCCCGGGGTCTCAGCATGCTCCTGGTTTTCCCTTTATCTTCACTCCTGCCCACCAGCTCTCCAAAAATTAATTCTGCCCAATAATACTGTCACTGTCCAACTGTTTGGGGCCAGAGGCTAGATGTCCTGGCATTCCGCTGGCCCTAGGGCTCTGCACCTTTCCTCTGGAAACAAACAAACAAGGCTTGTCGCTGGGGGAGAGGAAGAGGTGAGACGGCTCTCAACGGAGGCCTAGCTGGGTTCTAATGGAGTCACAGAATGGCAGAGCTGTGAGGAACCTCGGACAGCATCTTTTCCAATTCGTGTGTGTGTGTGTGTGTGTGTGTGTGTGTGTGTGTGTGTGTGTGTGTGTGTGTGTGTCTTTTAAATACACAGGCAGACACTAAGGTACAAAAAAGGAGTCATCATTGGAAACATAGCATTTAGAGCTATCAGGGACTCAAGAATAGTTCCCAATTCCTTCATTTTGCAGAAGTTGGGGTTGTATAAGAGGGAGTGGGTTGATTTTTTTTCTTTTTTTACGTATAGTCTAGGTTAGTTTTTGTTTATTTTTTAGGCAATCGGTGTTAAGTGACTTGCCCAGGGTCACACAGCTAGTGTCAAGTATTTGGTCTTCGCCCGATTTGAACTCAGGTCCTCCTGACTTCAGGGCTGGTGCACTATCCACTGTGCCACCTAGCTGCCCCCAGGTTAGTTTTGAATTCAGTTTTTAAAAAAAAAAATTTAATTTTTAGGCAGAGGTAAGTGATTTGCTCAGGGTCACACAGCTAGTAAGTGTCTGAGTCTACATTTGAACTCAGGCCCTCCTGACTCCAGGTCTGGTGCTCTATCATTCAGTTGTTGAACAGGAACATCTTTCTCACACCAAAGGATTATAGACTGGGGGCGGGGAAGGGACCTCAGAGGCCATCTAGCCTATCTTTTATTTTACAGACTAGGAAACTGAAGTCCAGGGAGGTTGTGACTAATTCAGAGTGACACAGGTATGAAGGATCAGAGATGGAGCCATGTTCTCTGGCTGCACAGCCAGGGTGCTTTCCACTACACCTTGAGGTTTGTGACACTTCGTTCTTGAAGAGCACATTGATTCTGAAGTCAGAGGACTTGGATGCAAATCTCACCACTGGTGCAATTTGTGTAATTCAGGACAAGTCACTAATCTTCCCTGGGCCTCAGTTTCCTAATATGTAAAATAAGGGGGTTGTCCTAGCTGGCCTCTAAGGTCCCTTCCAACTCTAAGTTTATAATTTTATGTTGTAAAGAGGATATTCCCATCCAATGATGGGACCCAAAGCCAACCTGGCACACACAAAATAAAAGCGTCCTGGAACACACACAAACATGTTAAGGATCTGGGTCCCTCGATTTCTGTCCTTCCCCTTTTCATAGCAGGGGACCAGAAAAATAAAATGACTTATTGAAAGCCACACAAATTAGGACTGAGAAAACCCACAAACCTTGCCATACCCAGTCATTTTCTTAGCCATACAACCCACCTAGTCTCTACCCAGAGGTACCACTTGTTGGGTAGGCTGGATCAAAGCCCAAGAAACTCTGTTTTCCAACAATTAAGTGGCCCTCAGTGTTAGAGAAACCATTAAGGTTATTTTAGTCCGCAGCATCAGACCTGTCTCAGTGCCCTGGTCCAAATCTTTCCTCTGCTGGCTTGTATCACTAGGGAGGCCCACCCTCCCAAAGGGAAGTTTGGACCAGTGGCTGAAGATGAAGCCAGTGCTCAGGGCAAATAGGGACTGAGCTCTCTTAGATTCACCTCAGGGAGATGGCTTCTGGAAATGAAACCTTCCCCTCCCCCCAATCATGCTTGCTATCCTCCTTGTGCCTTGGTCACTGGCAGCAGTGGAACCTTGTCTTCTCAGCTTCAGGAAGTCTTCTGCCTGAGGCCAAAGGCAGCCTCTCCCTGCAACACCCCCCCCAAATATATTGTAGGCACAAGAGCCTTTGGAGAAGTTTGAGATTTTTTTTAATGGGCAGAAATATCTGCCTGTTAAACTTTAACTACAACTGTACCCAAAGCCCGTCTGTCTAGCAGCAGGTGGGCTAGTGAGAGGCCCGGTCCTGCTGGGATATAACCAGCTGTTCCCATGAATGAATCTCAAGTAAATTAACAAACACCACACAAACCTGTCAATTGAATCATTCTTGATTACTGTAAGCGCTGGGTGATCCGGGCGGGGGCTTTCCTCCCCAGCTCCTCCTGCCTAGAGAAGGTTTCTTTGTGTCCAGAGGAGCTCCCACTACCCCTCACACCCCGTACAGCCAGGCCTTGCTGCTGCATTCCCCAGAGCTGCTTTTTAGACAGCAAGTGGTTGCCCAGTTCTAATCCATCTTGTATCCCACTGCCAGATGAATATTCCACAGGCACCATTCCTTATCCTTATCCTGTCTCCCCTCTGCTTGAAGGCTTTTAGTGGTTCCCCTTGTCCACTAAATCAAGTCCAAACTCCTTAGCTTAGCATTCAAGGCTCCTCCTAATCTGACCCTAGAAGGCCTTTGCAACTTTCATTCTTATTCTCTCTGTATAAATTAATCCTCTGATATGGCTGTCCCTTGAACAGGCCATATAGATTCTTGCCTCTGAACTTTTGTTCATATCATTCTCCTTACCAAAAGTGCCATCCTCCATACCTATGCTTTCCCACCCATCCCCTTCCTTGTATCCTCAAAGCTTAGCACAGGGCCTGGGAACATAGTAGGTGCTTAATGAATGCTTGTTGACATGACCTCCCTTGCCTTGACTTATATCAATCTCCCCAATCCTTTAGGAGTCAGCCCATCTTCCATTAAACCTTCCCTCGCTGTCCCAGTGCCTGCTGATCACTCTGTCCTCTGAAACCTGCAACACTGGATTTTATATTTGGAACACATGTACCTCTTTGTGGGGTAGACTTGTCAGATAATTTTTTGCACGTTTATTTTTCATTTTGGCAAGCTTGTTAGCATAGTAGAACTGAGTGCTAGACTTGGAGTCAGGAAGACCTAAGTTCCAGTCCTACCTTTGACACTTCCCACATAGACCATGTTTATCATTCTCTTAGCCTCAGTTTTTTTCAACTGCAAACTAGGGATAATAATAGCACCTACTATATAGTGATGTAAGGATCACTCTATAAAGCAGTTTGTGAATCTTAATACATTACATAAATGTTTATCATCATAGTCATCATCATCATCATCATCATCATTAACTTTTTATTTATTTATTTTTGCTTTTTAGGCAATTGGGGTTAAGTGACTTGCCCAGGGTCACACAGCTAGTAAGTGTCAAGTGTTTGGTCTGAGGCTGGATTTGAACTCAGGTCCTCCTGACTTCAGGGCCAGTGCTCTATCCACTGCGCCACCTAGCTGCCCCCATTATTAACTTTTTGAAGGTATGGACCTTGAAGTATTTATTCCATGTTTTCATCATCACAGTGCTATGCACATAATAAGCAGTCTATTAATGTTTGTTTTGAATGACTGAAAAAAAATCCCTTTTCATTGGTTGGGGATCTGTAGAAATTGAAGAACTCTTTCAGGGTGCTGGAGGCAGTAAAGGAAAGGGGAAGGTAATAAATATTTATATAACACGTACTATGTGCCAGTCACTGTGCCAAAGCACTTTACAAACATTATCTCATTTGATCCCCACAACAACTCTGAAAGGTAGGTGCTGATATTGTCCCCATTTTATAGTTGGCAAAACTGAGGTTAAATGACTTGCCTAGGGTCACACATCTAGGAAAGTACCTGAGGTCACATCTGAACTCAGATCTCCCTGATTCCAGGCCCAGTGCTCCATCTACTGCATTAATTAGCTGCTTCTATGTACAGTGTAGCTTAGTATAAAAAAGGCAGGCTGTTAGAATGCAGGAAACTTGGGCTCCAGCTAGACCAGATTTAGTGAACAACAGGCTATGTGACTTTGGGGAAATCACTGGACTTTTCTGTGTCCCATCGTTTCTAGCTATCAGAAGTCAGGAATTTTTCCTGCCTCCCTATAGTGACTTTAGGGAGACCAATGTGGTACATACCACAGGACATTGAGTTTCTTGGAAGAAAGTCTTTAGGTAAGTAGAAAGTGATTTCTGTAGCAATCTCTTCCTTATTTTTGTCTCATACTCAGGGAAATCCCACCTGCACTGTCTGGTTCTCCTCTCAGACCCCACTTCTTCCTTGCAGAGGCTGCCAGTTATGTGTTTGGCTTCCCCTGGACCTCCTGGAACTGCCCCCGTTTCAGTTCACTGTTGACTTGAGAACTTGGACAGCTGGGAGAGGCTGGACTAGGCAGATACTCTGCTGGAAGAAGCCAGATGGGACAGTATTTGGGGGGAGAGCAATGCAACATGCTTTAAAAACTGTGCTATGGCACTAGGGAGGCATATAGAGCAGGCATGTAAGACATACTTGCTGATTATGTTGTGCTTTTATATTCAAATGTCAAAGTTTGTCACAACCATCTGTATTAGACAGATTAACTCCATTTTGCAGAAGGATAAACTGAGACCCAGAAAAATGAAATGAATTGACAGAGATTACAAGTATGATGAAATGGGGAATAGAAGTCAGGAATCCACAGATTTATAGGATAGAGCTCTTTCCAGATTTTATATTCCTAAAGTGCAGATCTGATCATTTCTCTCCCTTGATGAAGAAATTTCAGTGGCTACCTCTTGCTTCTATAATAAAAAAAGCCTCCACTTGGTATATAAAACCCTTTGCAATTTGAGTCCAACCTATCAGAATAGACTGAACATGCCAGTCAATCAAGCATTTATTTAGTATGTCTGGTTTCCACAGACTCTCTCCCATGCCTAGCATGCTCTCTCCTCACCTCCCTAGTTCCCTTTAAGGTTCAGATCAAATGCCACCTCCCACCTCTTCCTAGTACCCCCACTGGTTAGTTCTCTCATCTCCCAAATTGCTTTGCATAGGATTTGTGTTTACTCTTCTGTGTATGTATTTTTCCCCCAATAGAAAATAAGATCCTTGAAGGCAAGAACTATTGAAGGCTATTTCTAGAGCAATGTCTGATATATAGAAGGTGCATAAATGTTTGTAGAATTGAATCATTAGACCATACTGATTTTTAATTAGGGAGAGATCTTGGGTCCAACCAGGCTCTCTAGTGCTTGAAGCATCAGTAAAGACTGAAGTCTATATAATCCAACTCTGGACAGAATCTCCTAGATCCAAAGACTTCTGATCCATTAATAGGTATCAAGAGGACTGGATAGTTGGTAACAGTAATAGAAGTATCTAATCAAATTAGTAGAGATGAGAAACTGATAGCTGAGATAAAGAACAGGGAGTGAGGGAAGAGAGAAAATAAGGGAACAGAAATGAGGAGGTTAATATTTGTGTTGGGGATGAAAGAATAGCAGTAGAGATACACTACTTATGAATAGCCACTTATGAGTATTAAGTAAACCATCCCAAATAGCTTCCTCCCCCTTCATTCATTTATCCAATGAACAAACCTGTATTGAGTGCCTTCTATGCAATAAGCTTGAGCTATGTCCTGGGATGGGCACAAGATAACAGGAAGATGAAAACTCTTCCTTGTTTCCCCTTTTTCCTTTCCTCTTTTCCCTTTTTTCAAAGTTTGAAGCAATGTATTACAATAAGCATATGTTAGGGACTGATGGCGAATAAGTTTAGGTCTTTTTCCCTCTCTCCATCTGAAGTCCTGGGAGCACAGACTTATAAGAATAATAGATTTAGAGCAGGAAGGGACCCTGGAGGCCATCGAAGAAGATGGCTTTTTACAGATAAGGATAATGAGGCACGATGAAATTAAGTGACTTATCCAGAGTCACATAGCTAGTAAAGTTAGAAAAAGGAAGAGAAATTGGAAGGTGACAAAGGGAAGGAGGAGGAAGAATCAGAAAAAGAAGACAGACCAGTGTGATAGAGGAGTACATACTTTGGGTAAAGGTTACACCAGAACAGAGATTGTTAACTTGGTGTCTCTGGACTTTTCACACATTATTTTGATAACTATATTTCAATACAGTTGGTTTCCTTCATAATCCTATGCATTTTATTTAATGCATGTAAAAATATTATTCTGAGGAGTCCATGGGCTTCACCAGACTGCCGCAGGAGTCCATCACACACACACACACACACACACACACACACACACACACACTCTTAAGAAGTCCTGCATTACATACCTTCCTACATTACTTGTGTACTCTGAGGTCCCTTTGACACCTTGGATTTTATCAGCCTATGATTCTAAATCAAAAGTTAGAGGGGAGAAAAGAAGAAGAAAGAATAGATTTTGTCCAGGGGAGAAAGGGAGCTAGAGGGTAAAAAAATGGGGAATCTCCTTAGGATAGAAAACATACTAGACAGGGCAGTGAGAATGGAGGATCTAAAAGGGAAAGCTTGTCAATGTCACTATGCAAAATTAGGAAGAAGTGATGGAGAAGTAGCAGAGAGTGAAAGTAGGAAAAAAGACCAAATGTACAAGTTGCAGAGAGATAAATTAAGAGGACCCAAGTGGGAGGAGAAAGGAAGCTTGTGATAGAGGTGGCAGAAGGGGAGGTTGGATGACACAAAGATGAAAGGGAAGAGGCACAGGCTGATGGATTTATAGGTGTAATAATAGGTCACTTTTGTATAATGCTTTAAGGTTTGCAAAGTGCTTTGTGTACTCCCCCCTGAGCCAGTTGTTAAATGTCTACCACTGTGCCCCTGCTTCCAGCTCAATATTCTGTGGTTCTTTGATTCTATAGTTCAAGGAAATGGCAATTATAGTATTATTCATATTTTCTAAAGGGTTCTCATATCAACTTTGTAAATTAGAGGGTGAAAGTATCATTTCCATTGCACAGATAAAGAAACTAAGGATCATAGACAAGGGTGTTTTGGTAAATGTTTAACAACTGGCTCTCTGGAGGAAAAGTCACATAACACATTTTAAAGTTTAATTTGAATTAATAACATTTCCTCCAGCACTTCCTTAAACCTGGACAAACAACAAAACAATAAATCAAGCTCTCCAAAATTTGCTGATTTCTCAGGTGTAAATGCTCACGCTGAAAATTTAACAATTAGCTCTTCAGAGTTAGTAGGAACTGGTTCCAACACATCTCTAGAGATGAAAGAAAATATGTCTACAGTTAAATATCAAGGTAGTTAAGTAAGTACTAGAACTGAGATACAAATCTAGGTCTCCTGGCTTCAAGTCCAATCCTGGATTTTTAAAAAACCACTTTGTACCTCAGTTTCCCCACTGCAAAATGAGAATAATTGTTTTTTCTATTTATTTCAAAGTGTCAAAGATGTGGTAGTCAAATGTTAGAGTGTTTAAAGTCTTGGTAGGAAAGATGCTTTAGAAATCCAGTGTTAGAGTGCATCACAATTAGGCAGTGGTTTAACAACTTGGTGGGGCTCATTCAGCACTCTTCTGGTAAATGTTTAACAATCCGCTTTCCTTTAAAAATGTACTCATGATTCTGGGGAACTATATGAGTTGGCTTCAGCATACCCCTGCATTATATAAAAGGTTCAGAAAGTGGATACAAGGTCACAGAAGGGATAAAGTTGGAAGCAGCTGGTATGATTGTGCTGGACCTGAGGCAAAGTCTTGCAGCATAGTTGAGTAAGGATGGGGTGGGGGTAGGGGGTGGGTGATCACAGAGCAGGCTCAAGTTAACTAATTTTCCTTAGGCAAAACAATTACTTGTTCCTTCTTTGACTGAAAGTCCCTCCCAGTCCTCCATTCAGATAGTAGGACTCAACTCCCCCTCATATGGCCAAACCAATCAGTTTTGATTTGACTTGGGTACCTTCATTTTTTCTCAGGGCTCAATTTAGGGCACCTGGAATGTTAGAACACACACACACAAAAAAAAAGCAAAGAGGAAACCATATGTCATCCTAACTGGGAAAGAAGTGCCAGACATTGTGCCTCAAGAGGCCCAGGGAACAGAAGGGCAAAGGGAAGGAACAACTTGAAAGGAAAAGAGGAGATCAGAGATTTTAATAGGATGGAAATTGAAACTACAAACTGATCCAAATGCCATCAATTTGCTGTTATTTCAAACTGAATCAAAATGTATATGATTTTCTTTTTCTTTTTTTTTTCACCCTGAGCCACAAAATGAATCAATGGCATTTTAAAAGTTGTTTTTTTAAGCACATAGAAAGAGTGTGGAGTAATAGAGTCCTGGGCTTGGAATGAAGAAGACATGAGTGCAAATACTGCCTCATACTTACTGACTAATTTAGTGGTTCTGGAAAAGTTACATGACTTCCATGTGTGTCAAGCTTATGTGACCTAAGTCTTATCAACTAGATCTCTGTTGATGGTGGAGGGAGATCTCCCAATAGGGATTTCCTATACTGAAGAAATCATAGAGCCTTCTCATGCTATCGTTGTTATTTTTTTTTTAACAAGAATCCCAGTAAATCATTGGGAATGGAAACTAAGTTGATACATTTTATAAAACCATTGAACCAGTACATTGAAATATTCTCCAATCAGAAAAAATATTTCTTCCCTTCCCCTCCCACCATGGTTACTTAGTTTAGTAGACATGGCAAAGATGAAAAGATTGTCTTTCATGGAGCAGTCTGTCCAAATGTCTCCCCAAACTCCTCCTGATCATCCTCCTGCCTCCAGGTGCCTGGAATTGTTTCAAAGTATCAACAGCCAAACCCATAGAAAGGGAATCAGAGGGGAGGGGTGTGTGTGTGTGTGTGTGTGTGTGTGTGTGTGTGTGTGTGTGTGTGTGTGTGTGTGTGTGTGTTATCCTTTTAAAATTCCAAGGTCTAGAGCTGGGATCACACACACACACACATTGTACACACTCCACCCTTATTCAAGTATAGCGGGGAAAGAGAGGTACATTTCTTAGTCATGACTCATCATTCCTCTGGGTTTCATGATCACTGAAAGCCTTTGGTATTCTGGGCCCCTTCTCAGTTCAGCTCAAACTCATACACTCAGAACCAAAATTTCATTAGGTTTAAGAAAAGCCAAGAAACAGGGACTAGGGATGAGCAAGAGAATGCACACAATGAAAAGATCAGGCAATCTTCACTGGAGTTTCTAAATCTGTAGGGGGGGGGCAGTATTCTTTCTAATCCTCTCTCCTTTAGAATGTTGCTAATACTTTCAGAATTTATAATTTTAAGGTAGTTCTTTGGCTGTTAGCAAGGCGGTCCCCCATATGCAACATGGAGGTATCATTGTATGGCTTGACGGGAGGTGGAATAGACATCTCTAGCCTCTTTTATCTCCATCCTTCTCTAAGGGAGACTTCAATTCTACCAGGAAGAGAAACAGGAGATTAGGGCCAGAAGCTTGGCCATTCTGCTGTCCTCAGAAAGGCAGCATTATATCTATCTGCTCCCTTGAATATTATTAGTCTAGGGAATGTGGTTTTCAGGTTCAAACTAAGCTCCTGATCAATTCTCATTAATGGGGAAGGAGGGCCCCATGCTTTATATCCAAGGCTTTATTCCCTTACCATTAAATACCAGTTCCACAATGCACATGTACATAGCAGGTAGCAAAGAAAACAATTTATTCAAATTAATAGCAAACCAGAAATAAGAGAAAGTATACCTAGAAGAATATATACCAGATAATACAGAAGGAAGGAGCTCTCCCATTGGGAACAAGGTAACAACTCAATGGAAAGAGGGAGTCCCAGCACTCACCCAAATGGAAATCCCCTGAATTTCTAGTGTAGCAAGTTATGGATAGAGAAAATGCTGGAGACTATCAGCTCCTTTCATGTTAACTTCTTCACAGAGTTTTATTCTCTCTTCAGCAACTTGAAGTGCGGTTGACATTATCCGTCTTCCATCTTGAAGCTCAAAGAAGAGCCCAAGTTGACTCAAAAAACCAGAGGAGACTGAAGAGACTGTTACTGTCCTCTCTTGTACTCTTGACAACTCCTTCCAAACCCTTGATTAGGTTTGGGACGTTGATCTTCACTGAGAAGAGAAACTTCCATACCAATTGGCTTTGGGACTTGGGTCACATGGATTTCTGTGCTTTGGGCCAGCTATGTGGTATAGTGGGAGGCATTTTGGTATAAGGGAAAGAACACTGAAGATCTGCATTCTGAGTCTGACTCTGCCACTTCCTAGGGCAGTGGGAAGATGACTTGGCCCTACAAGATCTCAGTTTCCTTACCTATGAAATGAAAAGTTTGGACTGAAAGATCAATATAAGCAACAAAGTGACATGGCATCCAAAAATCTAGTGCCAGTCTACATTTAGGGAGGAACAGTGTCCCTAACTAAAGAGTCCTGTGATGTCTGGGTCAGACCACATCTGGTATGTTGTGTTCAGCTCTTGGAGGGACATTGAGAATCTGAAGAACTTTCAGAGGAGGGCATATAGAAAGATGGAAGACCTAGAAAGCGTGCAATATAAGAATTGGTTGGAAAGAAGTGGAGATATTTAGCTTGGAAAAAGGAAGACTTAGAAGGGACATGGGAATTATCTTTAAGTTCTTGAAGGGCCATATAAAAGTTCTTGCTTGATCCAAGAGGGAAGAACTAGGAGCAATGAATAAATGTTGCAAAAAGGCAAATTTAGGGTTGATATAAGGAAGAACTTCCTAATAATCAGAGTTATACAAAAATGCAATGTATTGATTCCAGAGGTAGTAAATTCCCTTACTAGAAATCTTCAAACAAAGGCTAGATGACTACTTGTCAGTACATATATATATATATATATATATATATATATATATATATATATATATATAGAGAGAGAGAGAGAGAGAGAGAGAGAGAGAGAGAGAGAGAGAGAGAGAGAGAGAGAGAGAGAGAGAGAGAGAGAGAGTATTCTTATATTCAGGTGCAATTGACAATAAGGCCTGGTCTCTTCCAGTCTTAATGTTCTATGTGTGTTCTAAAGAGCAAATTTTGACTCTAGCTGCTTGTTGTACAGCTCCATAAGTGGAGCAGCTAAAATTTGAAGCTTCTTGAACACAGAGCTTATGTCTTAGTGAAGGAGCTCTATTTTTTGGAAAGACTTTACCCAAGTGACTTAAATTTTCTGAAGTTACTCCTCAGTTTTATCACCTATAAAATGGGAGACAATAATGGCTGCACTCCCTTACCCACAGGGTTGTTGTAAGAGAAGACTTAAGAGGAACATGCTACCTGCCTTCAAATCTTTCAAAGGCTGTCAAGTTGATATGAAGGATTAGACATGTTCTGCTTGGCCAAGAGGGGATAATTAGAGAAATACGAGATTTTGTTTTAATGCTTCTCTTATTCCTACAAATACATACCCTCTGCAGATAGGTGATTCATAAGAGAGGCAGAATGGTATAATGCTGAGCTTGGAGTCAGGAAGACCTGGGTTCAAATCCTATGTCGGACATTTACTGCCTTTGATTCTAGAGAAGCCACTTATCACCTTTCTGAGATTCAGTTTTCTTATCTATTAAATAGAGATAACAATAGAACTTGTTTCACAAGATTGTTGTGAGGATGCAATGTGTGTGAAGGACTTTATAAACCTTAGTGATCCCAGGGTGTAGTGGATAACTTTGGCATCATTAATGCCTGACCAAGCTCTAAGCATTCCACAGAGTCTGCTTCAGCTGCCTTCGTAGCTGTTGGAACAAATTGTTCTCATCCACCCATTGCACCCATTCACATGCTGGGGATAGAAATCCCTTACCTCACTGATAGGTTTGAGGCCTGTTGGTTGCCCTCAACCTGGTTTAGATCATCTGTTGAGACAGTTTTACTGAGATGTGGCAGCTGCACATGCTACAGCTTCTTGGAGTCACCAACATGTAGTTTTAGAGAGTTGCCTGATGGCACCATGCACCTATAGGTCGCACAGTCAGTAGTTATCAGAGGGAGGACTACAATCTAGGTCCTGATGCCAAGGCCCACCTTCTATTTACTCTGCCACCCTTCTTCTGAGTGCTGGTCAGGATTGGTGCTCAGGAAATAAATACTTGTTGGCTGGTTGATGGCTGGAGAAGTCAACCAAGGGGACCAGCAGTCTCTGTGAACCATAATGGCTCAATTCATTCTTGATAGGGAGTTGGAAATGTTTCTTCAAGCTCTGCAGAGATTTCCCACTCTCTCCTGCGTCCTTTTCAGTATACCAGGCAATAGGAATTTGGGAAATAGGTTTGAGAATAGGTCTGAAAATGGGGCAGTAAGGTAGGATTGGGGCATTAGGATCATAAGATTAGATCTGGAAGGGACATTAGAGGTCATCTAGTCCAATCTTCTCATTTTACACATAAAGCAACTCAGGCTCAGAAAAGTTAAGTGATGTGTCTGGGATCACCTAGCTAGGAAATGACAGAGCCATAATCTCAAAGCCAGGCTCTTTGACTCCAAACATAGTTCTTTTCCTCAGAAGCAGCTGAAGTCTCAATTTTCAGCCTCTCTCTCTGGTCCTTTAGAATGAGGTAAAAAATAAACTTTGAGGAGTGAAGGTTGTGTGGATCATTTCTTCCTTGGATTTCCATTTTCTCAGGATGCTCCTTCAGTGAAGCAAGGGATAGGCACACTTTGCAAGGAAGAGCAGCAGAAGGGGATTTATCTATCCCCAATCTCCCCATTCAGACCCTGTTCTCCCTCAGGACTCAGCAGGGTGGTAGAGCCTCCCATCTCCATCAACTGCCTTGTCTGGTTTCCCCTTTTCCCTGGTAGAGAGGCGTGGTTATATGAAACAACTGCTCCCTCTTCCAGGTATAATCCCACCAATTACAGAGGAGGGGCTGATTACATTGCCTTGGCCTGTCTGCTGGGCTCATTAAGGAGCACATGATTTGCATTTCAACATGTGTAAACCCCATACAGCTGGCGTGGGGGTTTTCACATGGCTGGGATTCGCACGTGCCTTCCCCAGCTCTAGTCTGGTGGCGGCTGTGTTTTTGTAACTGTGCAGAGCTGGATTTGGGGGGGAGGAAGGATTGTCGGTTGTCTCTGTCACCTGTGGGGTTTGGGGTTGGCGTGTTTGTTTTGCTGTTCGTGGGTGTCTGTTTGTGTGTGTACCTCTCTGTGCATATGGTCTATTGATGTCTTATTGCGTTAGGGGCAATATGTGTTAAGATAAGAGGGAAGAAGATGTCTATAATGCTATCAGTGGGCAGATCTGTGTCTGTGAGGATATTAGCTCCATGAAAGCTGTGAGGGAGCGACAAGGCTCTGCACAGACCAAGCTCGATGTGGGTCATTTGGGAAGGGGCTAAGTGTTTATGAAGCTGCTGCAGAATATGTATGAAGTTTTTCTGGGGTTGGTTTTTAAGGAGAAAGGTTTGTGGCCTGTGGAGTTGGGAACTAAGGAGGATCAGTGTGGGGGATAGATCTCATAGGTGGAAAGGGGTTACAAAATTAGCATAGGGGGCTGCTTGCAGTAAAGGTGGATGAAGGGTGGCAGTGCTAGAAACAGCTAAGGTTGATGCTGGGGTCTAAAGGTTGGGATGCATCTCCTGAGAAGCCAGGTACTCACCTGATCTGTCAGGAGTGTGTGTGTGTGTGTGTGTGTGTGTGTGTGTGTGTGTGTGTTGGAGGAGGTGAGGGGAGTGAATTTAGTGGGTAATTATGGGAGCAGCATTGAGTGAGAAGGTGGCATGTAGCTGGTACATGAGATATCCTGAGTGAATATTCTTGTGGAGTTTCCTGCTTGGAGATAGGATTGTTACTGCTGCTCTTTCTCCCCTCTGTATTTATTCTGTGGAATCATCACAAACGTGGGAGCTGAGGATGGATTCAGTGTTTGGACATATTCCACTCTCCCTTTTATTACATTTCATATGTTAACATGTGATGGGTTTGCACACCATGTATCTTTGATCATGAAATGAAATGAATTTTATTTGCCTTCCATTGTATGTGTGTTTGGACCAAGATGAGGGTCCTTGGGAGAGGGGAGGGTCTCGTGTGTGTGTGTGTGTGTGTGTGTGTGTACAGGGTTTGCCTGAAGCTTTGGAGAGAGAACTGTCTGCTGGGAACAATCATCTCTTACCCTGGCCTGGGGTAGAGGGTCCTGCAAGAAAGAAGACCCAGAGATGGGGGAAGAATTATGTTGGGGGTCAAGACTAGGAAGTAGAACCTACAAACCTAGATATCATTAGCTTTTGAAGATTCTACCTTGCCTCGAGGATCGGATATGTATCTCTTCCAGGCCGAATGTGCCTATCCAGCTTTCTCTAGGCCCCTAGGAAAAAAACCCGAATTCAGGCTTGTCTGGAGAGTGGGAGCAGGGAGTGGGTGTTCCTGGGAGAAAACCCCCAATTCAGGCTTCTCTGGAGAGTGGGAGCAGGGAGATGGGGGTGATGCTCTTCACTGCCCGCCATTTAGGCGGCAGCACTCCTGCGCAGTGAGGGGGTGCGGGGAGCTGCAGGACACCTCCGACTCCTCTATTTACAAACTAGCTGCCTTCAGCAGCCAGCCTGTTTAAGCACTTCATTCCCATTCAGAAGGGCCATCTGCTGCCTTTTGCTGTAAGTCGCCCTGAAAACCCCAGCCTTGACAAGCTAGAGATATGTCAGTGCAGTTATCAGCAGAAAGCAACATCTGCCATCCCTGACACCTAGTATTGTAGCCCATTTAATATGTCCCCCTCCTCCCTTTAACTGCAGACAACAGCTCCCTATATTATATTTTCCCACTCAATTAGCACTATCATCCTGCTGAAATAGAAGCCAATTTACCTTTAATGACATCATTGTTAGGAAAGTGGCGGTGCCCGGTCCTCGGCTGTCACTGGATTGCGGGAGGCAGGGCTGTCTCTCTCTACTAGCCCTGACAGCGGATGGGGAGCGGCCGCAGCCTATCGGAGGCCGCCGCCGTCACCCCCGACCACAGACATTGTTTCCGACAGCGCGCGGAGGCAGCGTGGCGGAAAATTGAGTCCAGATTCATTAGGTTTTTCAGTGTGCTGCTCAAGTCAGTTAAATTGATACATTTCCTAACAAAATTGAAGTGCTTTGTGCTGCCAGTGGAAAGCCTGGTGACCCTGCTCGGCCCACTGAGCAGCCAAAACGAGCTGATGGATCCATTAGGCCGCTTCGAATGCTTTTCCCCCTCTCCCTTCATTCCTGACTGACACTGTAAATCTCAGCCAATTTCAGGCCCTAATCATCATTACAAACCCCCCTCCACTGTTCATTTGTGACGCCTGGCCATTCTAATCTGGGGGGGAGGATCCCCCTCCCCACAAGGGGGTCAGGGCTCCGGGGAGCCCGCACAACCTAGGCAAGAGGAGACTAGTGGGCTACTTGGGCCCTGCCAGGGTGGAGGGGGGAGCCCTTCTTCAGGTGGGCTTGGCCCCCTGGGTCCCGGGGAGATGATGAGGGAAGCCAGAGGGCCTGGGAGCTGGCTAGATGCACGAGTTGTGGATGGAGGGTCCAGAGTTGCTGGTAGGGCAGATGAGAGCTGGGGTCCCAGAACAAATGTAAGACAAATAATCCCTCATATTTAAACGGTGCTTTTAACTTTTTTTTTTTTAATTTAAATTTAAGGGATGACTAATTTTGCATCTCGGCATTTGCAGTTACATTCCTCCCTACCCCCTAAACTATTCTGTGAGCCTTCCCTTGGAACAAAACCAAAACCACAACCCAGTTAAGCGAAACTCACCCACATAGCAACAGTTATCCAACAGAGTATGCAGCATTCCACACCCATAGTACCCTATCTTTCCAATGATGCTGTAGCTTTTCTTCTTCTTTTAAAATTTTGGACTGCAGTTGTGATTTCCTTGGTATAGGGAATTCCCAGCGAGGAAAATCTATCTACTCGTGGCAATTGGTACCTGCCTGGTGCAGTGGCTAGGATGCTGCCCTTAAGGTCAGGAAGACTTGGGTTCAAATCCTTGTGTCAGTTACTTATTAGTCATGTGACTCTGGGCAAATTGATTAATCTCTTTGTGCCTCAGTTTCCTCAGCTGTAAAATGAGGGGTTTGGACTTGATGGTGTCTGAGGTCCCTTCTAGCTCCAGATCTATGATTATATGATCCTACTTGCAGTCTTAGGCACTGGGATGTCAAAAGTAGGAACTGAATTCATGTTTTCCAAACTCCAAAGTGTCCTCTGTCTATAATACCACACTGCCTCACTTTTTAAAACTTTTCATGGCACTTTGCTACATGACAATAACAGCTAACATTCATACAGCACTTTCAGGTTTACCAAATGCCTTACATATATTATCTAATTTGTTCCTCACAACAAAGGTATTATTTTTATCCCCTGAGACAGATGAGGAAACAGGCTGATAGAGATTAAATGACTAGACCAGGGTCACGAAGCTAGGAGGGATTCAATATCAAGTCTTCCTGACTCCAAATCAACCACTATCCACTCTGCCACCTAAAATCTTTTCTTGTTTGAGTCTCTTCAGTAATCCCGTAAGGTAGGCTAGGAATAGCCAATCAACAGGCACTGATTGTTTATTCAGTGCCAGGTAACGTATTAGGCAATGTAAACCTAAATAAAATCATTTCCACTGACAAATGAAGAAATCAAGGCTCAGAGAGATTGAGCAATTTACCTAAAGTCACATAGCAAATAAGGGCTAAAGCTGGAACATAAGAACCCAGTTCTCTTAATACCTGGTCCATTGCTCTTTCCATTGCTCCTATATAACCACTGAGATGGTTAACCCAGGAAAGAGAGCGGAAGCTGGTGGAAGGAAGACTGTTGGGTCAATAGCTATGTTGCTTAGGAAACATTTCTGCTTTTATGTTGTTGAGTCCTTTTCAGTCATATCTGAGTCTTCATGATCTCATTTGGGGTTTTCTTGGCAAATATACTGGAGTGGTTTGTCATTTCTTTTTTCAGTTTATTTTACAGATGAGGAAACTGAGACAACCAGGTTGAGTGACTTGCCCAGGTTTGAACTCAGGTCTCTATCCACTTCACCACTGAGTTGCCCTGCTATCATGTTGGGTTCTCCTAAAAGTCAGATGATAATGTGATGATAGGCTTCCCATTGAGATCACAGAATATTGAGTGACATTTGACATGTTTATAAGTTCTCAGAAGGAGAAGAGATCTTAGAGGTCTTATAAGGAGCCTTGGGTATGGCAGTATCCCCCTCCCTCACCATCATGCCTTCTTTCAATCTAGTCCTCATAGCCTCATCCAGGGAAGAAACTTATATGTAGATGCCCTTATAGGTACGATTTGAACTCTGGACCCTCATATCCAAGAACAGGTATTGAGTCACCAAAGAAAAGAAGCAATTAATAGCTTACAATAAGAACACAGATGATCGTCATTAAAGAGTAGCATGATGGGGAGCTGCAGGTAGGATAAGCAGAAAGACAAATTGACTCTCTAAAAAGTGAGGAGATTTTCCCAAGGTCACACAACTAGTTAATGGAGGATCTGGGAGCAGAACTCAGCTCTCCTGCCATCTCCCGCCAACTGCCAACCAACTGCCACCCACAGGACAGGTAAGACAGCCTAGCTGAAACAGTAAGGCACCCTGAAGGAGAAATGGGAGGTTATATGTGCCCAGCCAATCAAACCCCCACCACTACCTTGACCACCATCTCCCCCCAGAACCTGATAGGGACAACCCAGGACTCTGACTCCACAGCCCTGAGAAGAGCAATGCTTCCAGCCCAAGGCCCTCAGACATCATCCTGGGAAACAACCCCTGTGGAGATGCATCCTGACAATCACTCCTGCAGATGCTACAACCACAGCCACTGAAGACCCAGATGAGAAGGTTCTCGCCACCAAAAGTCCTTGATACTTTCAATTGGTTCAACATCAGAAGCTGATAGGATTTTATCAGTGGAAATGACATTTAAAAAGAAGAATTAACTTGGCTTTCCTGCTGTACCCTAAGGACCATGGGATCTTTCTGTCTGACTTTTAGCTGAAACTTTCCATAAGTGTTATCTCTCCCATTAGAATGAGTTCCATGAAATCAGAGACTATCTTGGTTTTCTATTTGTATCCTTAAAACTTAGTACAGTGCTTTGCATATAGTAAGTGCTTAATAAATGCTTCATTCATATATTCATTCAAGTTCAATCCCTTCATTGTACTGATGAAGAAATTGAGGTTCAGAGTGACAATAGGATGGTATATAATGGATTAGAGTGACTTACTGCCATGTTATTATACCCTGGTGGAGAATAGGAAGGCCATATATAGCATATAGGCCAATGTTAGGGTATGATGTGATTACCATGTGACAGAGCATGTGACAATAATCAACGATAAAACCAAGGGTAGGAGTAATACAATAGCGGATGGAGACTGTGGTGTGTTGGAATGGAGTGTTGCTTGAGAAAGTCAAAAGGCCTGGGTTCTTAATCTTCACTCTCCTAATAATCAGCTGAATGGTTTGGGGGATTAATTCACCTCTCTGGTCTCAGTTTTTTAAATCTGTAAAATAAGAGGGATGGATTCAATGACCACAAAATTCCCTTCCATCTTGGAGATTCTGTGACATCCTAAGAGGGTGGTCTTGGGACAACCTAGTGATATGCCCATAGGATGGACTCATGAAAACAGGAGAGCTAGCCATCCATGCTTCATATCTTTCAGGGAATGACCACATTGGTTTCTTGTTGCCGGGGACTCAACTCATGGAGGTGTCAAGTTGACACCTCAAGGTTACAAGGTGACAAGAACTTGTCAAGTTCTGGCCCTCTATTGATTGTTGTAAGGTCCAAAGTGGGTGATGAAAAGAGCTCTGGGCTAGTCAGGAGAGCTGAGTTCTACTCCAGATCCTCCATTAATTGGTTTGTGACTCGTGACTTAGGGAAAAATCTCTCACCTTTTAGATAGCCAATTTGTCTTTCTCTTATCCTACCTGCAGCTCCCCATCATGCTAGCTTTTAATGATGATTATCTGTGTTCCTGTTGTAAGCTATTAATCACTTTTTTTTTTGGTAGCTCAATACCTATTCTTGGATGTGAGGGTCCAGATTTCAAATTGTACTTATACAGGCAGATTACTGGTAGAGACATTCGGGGCATCTAAGCTGGAGTTCTTAGTGGTCAGTAGCCTCCTCTGCTTTGTTTTTTTGTTTTTTTGTTTTTGGTTAAGTCTTGTAAAAGCTCTGATCTGTAGAGTATTGCCAGTAAGCACAGGAAAAGCAAGCACAGTAAAGCAGGGTTTGTAGAGGGGAATATTATGCATAAACTTCAAGGCATTGTAGCCCTTGAATTTGGATGGTGGAGGAATTGCCCAGAGAGGATGAACTCCTAGAAAATGCAGGGCTAAACCTAAGCAAAATTGAGCTTTGTCACCCTCCCACCTCTCTTCCAGGAAATCTCTTTCCCCTGGCTGTCTGTGGGACACAGTGACCTAGCAATCTTGGCAACTAATTCCTGCTTAGAGCTATTACCTCCGGAAGAGATATTTTACATTTCAAAAGGAAGATATGAAGAGATCCAAAGTAATGGCTATCTAATGGTGGAATTTTAGGCTTTTTGACAGACTTGGAGGGAGGTATCTTGGGGGCAGAGAGGGCTTCCCAGAACCCCCCTAGTCACACGAGGGTGTTCTGGGGCAACTAGGTTGGCACAGTGGGTAGAGTGCTGGGCCTGGAGTCAGGAAGACTCATCTTCCTGAGTTCAAATCTGGCCTCAGCCATTCACTAGCTGTGTGATCCTGGGCAAGTCACTTAACTCCTGTTTGCCTCAGTTTCTGTTAAATGAACTGGAGAAGGAAATAGCAAACCACTCCAGCATCTCTGCCCACAAAAACACAAATGGGGTCACAAAGAGTCAGACACGACTGGAAAATGACTGAACAACAATAAGATGGCAGGACTGTTTCATACTGTTGTGTGCCTAGCTCCTAGCCCATTGCCTGGCACACAGAAAGGATTTAAGAAATTCTTACCGATACTACTCACCCCTCTGCTAGAGAGGTGATGGATGCAGAGACAGATTTTGTAAACATAGCCAATACCTTTGTCTAAGACTAGAATATACTCTCTCTTCACATTCATTTTATAAACTCCCTAACTTCCTTCAAAGCATAATTCAAAAACAGCATCCTTTTGGAGGTCTTTCATGACTGTTTTGTTTTGTTTTGTCTTTTGCCTTTCTTTGTTTTTATTGAAACAATAGCACCTGATTTGCAAGATTTGGATCTTGGGGTTGGGCTTTTTTCCTTTTTTTCAAGATCAAATGAAATCACATACCCAAATTATTTAGCAATTTTGAAGCTTATTCTATAAATTCTAGCTAGGTATTATGTGACCCACCCAATGTTACACAGGGAGTATGTGGCAAAGCAGCCCTGACTATGTTTGGCATTTTAAATTTTGCAACCTGGCCCCTTTCTAGTCTTATATATTACTACCCTGTGTACACTCTACAGTCCAGACAAACTGGTCTTCTTGCTGTTCCTTAGATATGAGATTTAATATCCTGTCTCTGTGCCTCAGTACTGTCTGTCACTCATGCCTGGAAGGCACTCCCTCCGCACCTCTGCCCTCTGGGATCCCTGATTTCCTTTAAGACTCAGCTGTATAAATATCACCGTCTCCATGGGGCCTTCCATGGTCCCCTCAGCTTTGAGTGCCTTCAGTACCATCCCCTCAAGATAACCTTGTCTCTGTTTGTATGTGCTTGGCATAAACATAGGTTGTCTCCGTCCCATAAAATGTAAATCCCTTGAGGGCAAGGGGGGCAGCTAGGTGGCACCATAGTGCATAGAACACTGTGATTTTACATTTTACAGATGAGGAAACTGAGGCTGAGAGACTAACTTGCCCAGCGTCACATAGCTAGCAAGAGTAGAGGGCAAGATTTGAACTCGTCTTCCAGATCCCAAGTTTAATGTTCTATGCATTACACCGCTTAGCTTTTTCCTTGGTCTTCACTTTTGTCTTTTGTAAAATTAAATTTTGTAAAATTGTTAGATTAAGATAACCTCTGTTTGTCTAAGGTAACTTCCAGATCTAAATATATGATCCTGTAATTTGTTGTTTGAATTCTCAAACAATTAAGATGGAGTCCTTGGGAAACTGAGAGTAAGGCTAATCTTGTGTTGGCAGGTATGATTTGGTGTGTGTGTGTGTGTGTGTGTGTGTGTGTGTGTGTGTGTGTGTGTGTGTGTAGGGGGCACTGTCAGTGCTTGGTGACGGTCCACACACTGGAAGAGAGTGCCAGCCATACCTTCTTTGCCCATCTCTGATCTTGCCCTCAAGGTCTTGTTTCTTCTCTCAGTCCAGTTCCTCAAGCCTGAGTGGACTGGAAGCTGATAATCTCTCTGGAAACCATTCTTGTGGAATGAGATCAAAATGCTTGGAGACAAGGTCAGGAAGGGTCAGGAAGGAAAGAGGCGCTTCCCCTGATGGACATTGGTTCTGGTCTATGGCCCAGAGTACTGGTACCCATGGTGGAATGTGATCTGGGCCCAAGGCTGCCACATTGGTGCTTATTACTATTAATCCCACACTCCCCGAAATGGACCCTGGAGCCTACTAGATTGGACTGGAGAGAAATCTGTCCAATTCTGCCTCCTTTCAACCTGCTGGGACTCATGATGCCAGATTGCCTGGCCCTGGCCCTTAGCCTTATCCCCTGAGGGGATTTGGAATTGAATTTCTGTGCTCCTAGGTAGAGCTCAAGTCTGGCTCATCAGATTCAGACCTGAGATCACACATGGTGGGGACTGGGACAAGCCCAACGCTACTGGACTAGACATTCTGTCTAAAAACTACAGTGTCATCCAGACAGGATAGAATTCTCCAATTGGAATGCAGCCTAGGCCAAAAGAAACAGTAGTCTGGCGGGTAAGGAATGGACTGGTAGTGAGGCTCAAATGAGACAAGGGATATAGAGCATTTTTTAAATCTTAAAGCACTCTATTCATGCCAATTATTATTATACCATTTTAAAAGTTGTTTTTATTTTTATTATTAGCCTCCAGGCATCAGGCCTCTCAGTCTGGTGATGACTTCATTCTCTGAGCCTTCTACTGTACCTGCTGAACTCAAGCAATGTTTATAGAGGAATATAGGGGTGTGCTGGTAAATGTTTAACAACCATAACTCTGGAGAGAAAAATGTATATACAATTTTAAGTTTAATCTGCATTATTAATACTTTCTAGTCTTGTCAATCAAGAAAACAATAAATCAAGCCCAGGTCTATAGCCATTACTGAATTCTGAGGTCACACTGACAATTTTAAAATAAATTTATTTATTTTTAGTTTTCAACATTCACTTTCATAAGATTTTGAGTTCCAAATTTTCTCCCCATCTCTCCCCTCCCTCCACCCCAAGACAGCATGTAAATTGATATAGGCTCAACATATACATTCATGTTAAACCTATTTTCACATTAGTAATATTGTAAAGAAGAATTAGAACCAATGGGAGAAACCACAAGAAGGGAGAAACCATAAGAAAGAAGAAACGAGAGAGAGAGAGAGAGAGAGAGAGAGAGAGAGAGAGAGAGAGAGAGAGAGAGAGAGAGAGAGCGCAAATAATACTATGCTTCAATCTGCATTCAGACTCCATAGTCCTTTTTCTGGAGGTGGATAGCATTTTCCATCATGTGTCTTTGGACCTATCTTAGATCCTTGCACTGCTAAGAAGAGCTGAGTCTATGAAAGTCAGTCGTTATATAATGTGGCTATCACTGTGTACAATGTTCTCCTGGTTCTGCTCACTTTGCTCAACATCAGATCGTATAAATCTTTCCAGGATTTTCTGAAGTCTGCCTGCTCATCATTTCTTATAGCACAATAGTATCACAACTTATTCAGCCATTCCCCAATTGATGGGTATTCCCCTCAATTTCCAGTTCTTTGTCACCACAAAAAGAGCTGCTGTAAATATTTTTATACATGTGGGTCCTTTTCCCATTTGTGTGATCTCTTTGGGATATAGACCTAGAAGTCACACTGACAATATAACAATCAGCTGGTCAAACCTGGCTCCAGCACACCCCTATAGGGTTGTTGCTGTTTGTTGTTTAGTCTTTTTCCAGTTGTGTCCCACTCTTCATGACTCCATTTGGGGTTTTCTTGGCAGAGATACTGGAGTGGTTTGCCATTTCCTTCTCCAGCTCATTTTACAGATGAGGAAACTGGGGCAAACAGGGTGAAGTGACTTGCCCAGGGTCACACAGCTAGAAGGCCAGATTTGAATTTAGGAAGATGAGTCTTCCTGATTCCAAGCCCCAGTGTTCTATCTACTGTACCACCTAGCCTGCAGGGTAAGGATTAGGGTTAGAATCCACACCCCTGGATTCTAAGTCCTAATTTAGTGTCTTACTGGCACATACAGATAGGTGACCTTAGATGAGTTATTTAATGTCTCTTCCTCAGTTTCTCTATTTATCATGGATAATAATCCATGTCTAGAACTTATGTAGAGATGAGTAAGACTGAAAAAACAGATTATTAGTTCTGAAAGGCCCTTAAGTGTCATCTAGTCCAACCTCTGACCTAAGGAAGGAATCCCCACTCTCAAGTCCCCACCTCACGACAGGTACCCATCCAACCCCTACTAATACCACCTTAAAACTGTATAAGACATTATGCTTTTCTTTTTAAAAAATATTTTCTTTTTAAAATTTTTATTCATTTTGAACTTAAAAACAAAAAGATAAAATAACATTTCTACAGACATGGAACAACATAAAAAGAGGATTCAATACCAAAACCATGAATTTCCATTTCACACTGTTTACTTTTTTTGACAAACCATGTAATAAATACTACACATCATTTTCAAACCTACCCTGCTTTTCAGTGCTTCCTCCTAAGTTTTCTTTTGTTCTCTGCTGTGCACTTTTTATTTTTTTCTCCCTCCCTGCCCTTTTCTAGAGAAGACTAACATTAGACACACATACGTATGTGTAAAACCACACTGTACATTCTTTATTTATCAGTTCTTTCTCTGGGAGTGGATAGCATCTTCCTTCATCGGTTCTTTGTAGTTAATTAGAATATTTATAATACTTGAAAGAACTTAGTCATTCAAAATTATTCTTAGAACAATGTTGTGGTTACTGTGTACAACGTTCTCTCGGCTCTGCTCATCTTACTCTTCATCATTTCATGCAAATCTTTCCATGTTTTTCTAAAATCAACCAGCTCATCATTTCTTACAGCACAGTAATATTCTATTAACCAGGGTCATCTCCAGTCATCCTGATCTATATCCGGACCCAGATGGCTCCAGAAGAGAAAGTGAGGCTGGTAACTTTGCACAGCCCTCCCTCACTTAAATCCAATTCACTTGCAAGTCAAGGCATCACCTTCCTGATGTCATGAGAATGAAGGACAAGCAACAATCTTCCATCATAGACAAGATGCATTTCCAAGTACTTTCACATGCCTGACCTCATTTCAGGGCCTCGTTGAAACCATGTGAAGGGAGCCTATTTTGCAGATGTAGCAACTGTGACACAAAAACTTGGAGTCAGGACAGACCTGGGTTCAGGTCTTGCTTCTGATAATAGTTGGGTTACCACAGGCAAGTCAACTGATCCTCCACAAGCTTCAGTTTTGCATTTGAAAATGAAGATTAAAGTGCCTATGGTATCACTTTACAGGGCTGTCTTTGGAGTCAAATAATATATTAAGGCAAGTGCTTTGTAAATCCAAAAGTATTTGTCAGCTGTTATTCTTTAGAGGATAAGGTCACAGGACAATTTAGATGATTGCCAGGCAAGTGCTTGGTGTGCTTAGGAAGAATGGTGTTTTAGAACCCAAAGTCTTACTGTGCCCAGGTGCCCATATCTAGCCTGGGGATAGCATCCTCTGAGAACAGCAGTGGTGCTTGAGGTGGGGAGGGAGGCACAGGATGCTCTGGGAACCTTTGAGTTGGAGACATGAAAGCATGTAGGTGGTTAGTGTATGATTGCAATTGGGAGCATAACAAAGTAGGATTTCCCCCACCTCAGCAGGCAAGGTGTGTGCCTCTCTTCAGAAAGGATTTTAAGCTCTCCTGAAAAGAAGGAAGATGCTGCCTCCTGCTCCCTTTCTGTAAAACACTTGACATGTCTGATCCTCAGGAACTTTACCTGTAAAATGTGGAGTCAAACTAGATGTTCTGTAACGATACCTAATGATAGATGGTGTGGTGGGGAGAGTGCTAAAGACCCAGGTTCAAATCCTGCTTCCGACACTAGCTATGTGGTCCTGGACAAATCATTTGTCCTCTTTGTGCCTCAGTTTTCTCATCTATAAAATGATAATAAAATAGCACCTGTAGTGGTTGTGAAGATTAAATGAGGTCATATTTGTTAAGTGCTTTGCCAACCTTAAAGTACTGTGTAAATGGTGGTTATTATTATTTATATAGATGGCACAGTGGTAGAGTTCAGGGACTGGAGTCAGGAAGACTCATCTTCCTTAGTTCAAATCTGGCTTCAGACACTTACTAGCTGTGTGACCCTGGGCAAGTCACCTTACCCTCATTGCCTCAGTTTCCTCCTCTGTGAAATGAGCTGGAGAAGGAAATGGCAAACTACTCCAGTATCTTTCCCAAATGGGGATGTGAAGAGCCGGACACAACTGAAATGACTGAACAACAGTAACAAAACCCTTTGTATGTTCTCTTTTGAGCCTCCCAGGAACCAGATAGGGGAAGTAGTGCAAGTATTATAATACCCATTTTACAGATGAGGAAACTGAGATCCAGAAAGGTTAAATTATTTGCCCAAGGTCAACTAATTAGTAAGTGTGGACACTGTGGAATCTTAGGGTCCCTCCTAGCCCTGTGATTCTGGGAGTCCTTAATCAAATTGCTCTTTGTCTGCAGAGATAACATAGGCTCTTTCTCTATTCTCCAATAATATTCTAGCCTCAGCTATCTGCACAGATGGATCTATCCACAAACACTCACAGGGGTCCCTCTCAGACCAATGACGTACTTTGGTATGATTGACCTACCTTAGAGCCCAACCTAGCCATCTTAAGTTGTCCATTTTATTTCCTCCAGGTTCACCTATACAAGTGATAATGTCAAGGATTCACTCCTGCAATGGCCCCTGAAGTTTTGTCTGTGACCTGCAATCATGGGCCAAGCCTGTGGACCTATACTGGGGGTGGCTGTTTCCTGTGGACTTATCCATGTGAGTACATGGACAGAACCAAGAGAATACCTACTGAGGTGGTAGGCATGTTTCAGGTGCCAAAGATGTCACAGGGACTGATTTTCATTGGCATGTTGGCCACTTGCTGCCCCGCTGCCCCCTTCCCTTCCTGCTGCTTGTAAGGGCTGCTACTGCCTACCCTGCCAATGGGTCAGTGGCCAGTGGATTCTTCTTCCCCTCCCCCATTCCCTGATACGTGTTCAATTTCCCCCTACTTCTGGCATGCCAGAAGGAAAAGGGTTGGGAACCTTGGCTCGCCACTTTTCAAAGATTGCCAAATGGAGACCTATATAATAATGGTACATAACCATCATAACACAGACTACTTATTTATTTACTGAATATTTACAGCAACTCTTATCTTTTTACTCGATCTCTTGCTATCACAGCCCCTGTTTTGTAGTCCTTATGCTACCTTATGGGATATAAGAAATAGCGACAATCAACTATGAAGCCATCATAGCGTAGTAGGGAAGTCTGTAATTGTAGCGTAATAGAATAACTTAAATAGGTAGTTTGATTTACTTTTTAAAAATCCTCATAATGCACCTCTTTTTTTTTTTTTGGTGAGGCAACTGGGGTTAAATGACTTGCCCAGAGTCACACAGCTAGTGAGTGTTATGTGTTTGAGGCTAGATTTGAACTCAGGTCCTCCTGACTCCAGGGCCAGTGCTCTATCCACCACACCACCTAGCTGCCCCTATGTACTTAATTCTTGCTATGGACTTTCTTAACAAGAGATTTTCAAAAGAAATGTTCAGGGTGCCATTTTTTAAGTTCCTCACAAAGGCACATAGTGTATCTTTTCTTGTATAATTATTGAGCACAGTAGGTAGATAGTAAATACTTGTTGAATTTGAATTTCAAATTTCAGCATGGCTTAACAAAGTCTCTTCTTCTAGCCCTTCTTAGAGGTACATGCACATATATTAATCATCCATTATTTTACCACTGTGGGTTCTGTTTCTACTCAAGCAGATCATAATTGCCATAGTTGACAGTTTTAAGAAAGCGGTATCTACTACTACTATTACAATTGCTGCTGTTGCTTCTGCTGCTGCTACTACTACTACCACCACCACCACCACCATTACTGCTGCTGTTGCTACTACTAATGGCAAAAGCAACTGATATTTATACGGTGTTTTTGAGTTTGCAAAGAGTTTCAGATACATCCGTTTTTTGAGACTCATGACCACCTTTTGAGCTATGTACTATAGTTATGACGTTATTATTACATTCATTTTACAGAGCTTTCTTAATTAAAGGTTAAATGCCTTGTCCATGGTCCCAATAGATGGTAAATGTCAGAGGCAGGATTCAAACCCAAGTCTTTCTAACACCAAGTCCAACACTCTACCCGTGCTATCATACTGCTTCTCTTGGGTAGTAGAAAGAACACTAGATTAGCACATAATAGATGCTTAAAAATGTTTGTTAATTGATTGATTTTGCAGTTAGACTCTGGATTCAGTACTGGTTGTGCTACTTATTACCCTTGAGATTTTGGTTCTCCAATTTTTTTATTTCTAGTATAGTTTTTTTAAGTATTTAGTATTTTATGGATTTCTTCTTTTGTACTTCTTTACTATCCAATTTTAAAAATTGAATACGTGGTTTATTGATCCTATTTTTATTTTGTCAATATATGTCATGAGACAAATAATTTTTCTTCTGAGGACTCTTTTAGCTGTATCTCAGAAATTCCAGGTGTTGTCTCATCATCATTCTTTTTTATAATGCTATCATTTGTTTCTTTCATTTGTTCTTTGACATACTCATTAATTAGAATGTAATTAATAAAACATGTATCATCTTCCCATATAGGAATATAAACAGTTTTGAGTCCCTTTTGATTACTCTTTCATGTTTATCCTTTTATGCTTCTCTTGAGTCTTCTGTTTGAATGTCAGATTTTCTATTTACCTCTGGTCTTTTCATCAGCAATGCTTGGAAAGCCCCTATTTCATTAAATATCCATTTTTTTCCCCCTGAAGGATTATACTCAGTTTTGCTGGTTAGGTTTTTCTTGGTTGTAATCCTAGATCCCTTACCTTCTGGAGTATCATATTCTAAACCCTTCACTCCTTTAATGTGAAAGCCAATAAATCTTGTGTGATCCTGCCTGTGGCTCCATGATATTTGAATTGTTCCATTCTAGCTGCTTGAAGTATTTTCTCTCTGAAGTGGGAGCTCTGGAATTTGCTTATAATATTCCTGAGAGCTTTCATTTTGGGATCTTTTCTAAGAGGTGAACAGTGGATTCTTTCAATTTTTATTTTAACCTCTGCTTCCAGGATATCAGGGAAGCTTTCCTTGATAATTTCTTCAAGTATTATATCTAAGCTCTTTTTAAAAAACAATCATGGCTTTCAGGTAGTCCAATAATTCTTAAATTATCTCTCCTGGATCTATTTTCCAAGTCAGTTATTTTTCCAATGGGATATTTCACATTTTCTCCTATTTTTTATTATTTTAACTTTGTTTTATTGTTCTGGATGTCTCATGGAGTCATTAGCTTCCACTTGCCCAATTCTAATTTCTAAGGAATTATTTTCATCAGTGGATTTTTGTGTCTCTTTTACCATTTGGACAATTCTTTTTTTTTTAAAGGTGTTATTTTCTTCAGTGTTTTTGTGCCTCTTTTTACCGAGCTATTAACTCTCTTTGTAATTTTCTTGCATCCGTCTCATTTCTATTTTTTTTAATCACTCATTTCTTTAGCTACTTTGTTCATTACCACTCATCTTTTTCTTTAACTCTTCCAGGAATTCTTGTTGGGTTCAGATCCATATTCGCCTGTTTCTTTGAGGCTTTTTTGGTAGCTATTTTCACATTATTGTCTTCTTCTGAGTTGGTGTCTTGGCCTTTCCTGCAGGAATAGTAGCACTTTTTATGGTCAAATTATTTGTTGTTATTGTTATTGTTGTTGTTGTTGTTTGCTCATTTTTCCAGCTTATTTCTTGACTTTAAATTCCGTGTTAAAATTGGGCTCTGTACACCTGAGTGTGGAGTTCCTTTTCCAAGATTCAGGCTTTTTGGTGTTTCTACTAAGGACGCTGTTGCCACAGCTGTGTATGTGGGCTCCAAAGAGACTGCCACCTTGGTGCCGTGTCCTTCTTATGTCAACCTCTTCAGTTATCTTAGGCTAGAAAAATGTCTTATCCTGACCATTTGTTAGCTCTGCCACTCCAAAATTTCATTTGGAGTGTTATTTTAAAGTTGTTTGGAAGGGAATGTTGGGAGAGTTCAGCTGGGTGGATGTCCCTAATCTGCTATCTTAGCTCCTCCTTTTTTCCCTTATCTGAATTTTCTCCAGCTTATCAAATTGTTCAGCCCAAGACTGATTCAAATCTTTGAATTCCTAAACCACTTCTCTTCCCAGGGTATCATATTGCTGGGCCAGGAGGTAGGAATTCTATGGAGCATCAAAACACAGAGGGAAAAAAAAGAAAGCCTAGTGTCATCATCACCAATATCCAGTATTGATGTATCCACTGGGTACACAGCACTGGATTAGTTATCACTCTATTTCTTTTCCTAAAGCTTGTAATTTAAGGGGAAAGTAAGACTTAAGGGCATTTGTTTGACTGTGACTGGAGGCCTGCTTGTAATTGGGTAAAAAAGAGGGAGACTTATTTATGAGAGAAATCATTGATTACAAAAAGGCCAATGTCAACTCTCTTTCATCTAGGCTGCCCCCATTGACACCGAGGCATCTTTCCTCATACTTGAGATGCCACCTGTACTTTATTTGTTCATATTTTTGGAAGTAAAGAAAACTAGTACCTTAAAACTGTTCTTAGTATCTTAGTATTTCTGAGAATTTACTTAGACTTGTTTGTACAGGCTGTCCAAATCTACTATTTCCTCCCTAGCCTTGTTTTCCTTAAAGGCTATTTAAACTGGGTCTTTCACTCTCTTCCTTTCTTCCTCATCCCTAGGAGTCCTACAAAATAAATGAGAGGATTACTCTCTAGCTTCCTTGGGAACATCTATCTATTCATCATCATCCATCCATCCATCCATCCATCTATCCATCCAGTGGGAACCTGGAGCAGCTCTTAGCTTCTAGGGTGTTGGAAGTCCTTGAGATTTGACTATTACTACCATTTCAAGTGGATTATTGACAATTTTCTTACTCTCTCTAGGAAATCTAAACTTACATGGGCTTCACAGCCAAAATTTAATGCTACCTTTGAGCACAGAGGAGGATGAGGCAGCTCTCCTACTTAGTACCTATGTGACCTTAAACATTCTTTTCTGGACCTGTTTGCTCTTCTATAAAATGAGATAGTTGGAATTACATGACTCCAAAGGTTCTAATTCCTATGATCTTATGATCAGGGAAAATAATCACATCAACATTTCTATTCCTATAAAGAAGATGCCAGTCATTTACTCTGCCACTGACCATCCCTGTGTCTTCCCTGACCAAAATACCCCCTGACTACCACTCCCAAATATGTATTGCCTTTCCCTATTAGAATGTAAGCTTCTTGAGGTTGAGAACACGCTTGGCTTTTTCTATTTGAATTCCTAGCACTTAGCACAGTGCTTGGCTCATAGTAAGTGTTAAATCTCCTCTGCCTTGGTCTAACAGCTTCTGTGCACACAGATCTATCTATCTTCCTCTGTAGAAACAAAAGGATTTTCTGAGAAAGCCACAGAATGTGTGTGTGTGTGTGTGTGTGTGTGTGTGTGTGTGTGTGTGTATGCATGCAGGTAGCATACATTTTGAGCAGGCCAAGACCGCCCAGAGTACTGCCTATGGTGTTTCTAGAAGACAAGGTCTCTGTGCGAGGTCCAAGGTAGAAATGGATGTGCCTCTATATGTAGCCATTAGAAATGGGATGCAGCCAGTGATGGGGATAGAGGGAAGGTGCATCGTATAGAAGCAAGTGATTTTCCTCTCAGCTACAATGTGCAAGCCTGGAGCCCAAGAGGGACCTTTAGTGCATTTAACATGACCAAATTAACCCCCATAGACAGGCAAACACTTGTTTACACAGCACAGGAAAGCAAAGATGGAAATTTATGGTGTTGCTAAAAGAACTTCTCGCCTGGTGTTCAGAGAAGAAGGGGAAAGAGATAACAATATTTCCCATTGAAAGGAAGTGGAAAAGCTCTTAACAAATCAATACCCTTATTTAGTCAATAAACCCACAAAACATCTCCTTGAGGGTATAAACATGGAGAAAATTCACTGCTTGCAAGCAGATAATCTCCAAGCCGGGTCCTCTACAGGATCTTGTCAAGCTATAGTCGATGAAAACAGTTGGTTTGTGTGTGAACATGCATTAGAGGTGTCCGTGGATAAGTACTGAGACTACCCAGCAGGACATTTAGAAGTAAGGATAGGGAGCATTTAGCATGGGTAAATTAAGGGAGAAAATGTGGTGGAATAGATAGAACACTGGATTTGGAGTCAGGAGGACCTGGATTCACAATCTTCCTCCCCTTCCTCCTGCACCCAAGATACTTTTAATCTGTGAGCCTCTGGGTGAGTCTTTCATTCTCTGTGCCTCAATTTCCTCATCAGCAAAATAAGGGAGTTGGATTTGTTGGCTTCTAAAGTCTCTTCCGGTTTTGAGTTTATACCCCATTGATGTCTGGGGAAGTCCTGTGTAGTCATATTCATGACCATTTAAAGGAGCATGATGGTAGACTAGCTTTTTGATTATAGAATATATTAAGCATCCAAGTGGGAACAGGCTTGTAGAATTCTTTTTCTGAAACTGTTGCCGATCTCATTAGCCTTCGCTTTCTTTCCCGTCATCTAGAAGCTCGCCCTATCCAGGATCTTCTAAAATCTCTGATTGAGGACCCCTTTGGACTGATCAAGGATACCACTGATACTCTGGGGCAGGAAGGGGAATAAACATTTATAAAACTCCTGCTATGTGCCAGGCACCTTGCAAATATTATCTCACTGGATCCTCACAACAGCAAGGTAGGTACTGTTATCCCCATTTTTACAGAGGAGAAGACAGGTTGAGTGACTTTCTTAGGATCACATGGCTGATAAATTTCTGAGGCTGGATTTCAATTCAGTTCTTCTTGACTCCATCCACCATGCTATCTACCTGTCTAGGCAGGAAGGATTCATGAGCTCTGTGAATGTGGGAAAGTCATTTGACCTCTCTTGGGCCTCAGTTTCTTCCTCTGTAAAACTAGGAGGTGGGATCAGGCTAGGGATTCTTTCCCTGAGGGTCCTTGAACTTTTAAAAATATGTTAATGACTATGGTTTGGTATAATTGGTTTCATTTGCAATCCTGTATACTTTATGCATTTAAAAATATTATTCTAAGGAGAAATCCATAGGTTTTATTAAATTTCCAGAATGATTCACGATGCAAAAAAGTTTCAGGATTCCTGGATTAGATGGTTTCTAAGGTCTCTTCCAGCTCTAACTTTCTAGAATTTCATGATAGGAATCTGGAGGGGAAAAAGGAAGGATGGAAGGCAGAGGTTCTGGCTTGTGGAAGATGCTGAAATTTATCTAACAACCTGTGTCCAGCTTGAGAAGAGGGCTTCTTTGGAAGACAAATGTGCAAAAGCTATTTTGTAGAGGACACTGGAAAGAAAATCAGGGCCCTGGCTAATACTGGGAGTCTGAGTAGTCTTTGCACTCTGACCTTGGATAACAGTGATAGTACTGTTTGGGTGTACCTAGGTATTGAAAATAGCTTTAACACCAGTGACTAAGCAAGTAGTGGATTGGAACTGGTTCATTAGGGAGCACAGATACATGTTTGCATCACCTGGAGAATACTCTTATAAGGAGCTGGGAGGCAGTTCTCCAGGCTAAGGTCAGTCAAGATTTAAAAAGTAATGACAAGCTTTAGGGTGAATTCCAATGTGTCCTTGTCTTGATTCTCTTGCTCTGGCCTTCCTCAGTCTCAGAAGTGATTTCCTGAGTAGGAATCACTGCTCTCCCAGTTTGGGGACATCCTGCCTTTCCCTAATATCTGTGGCTTAGGCTGAAGTCAGGTGATAATAATAGTAACAGTGATAGAGTGATGATGATAATAATAATGATAGCTAGCATTTACATCATGGTTTAAGGTTTGTAAAACTTTTTATGTATATTATCTCATTTGATCCTCACAACAACCCTTCCAAGTAGGTGCTGTTATCATCCTCATTTTATAGATGAGGAAACTGAGGCAGAGGTTAAGTGACTTATTCTGGGTCCCTCAGCTAGTAATCCTATATGAGGCTGAATTCAAACTTAGGTCTTCCTGACTTGTAGTCCCTAGTCTATCACTGTGAGTGATATTTTGGGAAAAGAAGAGGCACTCATTCCAGCACTGGATTCTGCCTTTTGTGCTTCTCTTAGGCTTGAACGGGACTCAAAGGTTTAGTGTCCGAGTCCTACAGTGGATAGAGTGCTAGAACTGAAGTCAGAGACCTTGTCTGAATCCTGTTCCTCCCCCTTACCACCCGTATAACCTCTGGCAAGTCGCCTCCCCTGTCTGGGGCTCAGTTTCCTCATCAGCAAAATGAGAGTTGGATGAGAGGATTCCTAAAACCTCTTGCAACCAGAGATCCCTTGGACTTTTCCTTCTCTCTCTCCATCTCTTCTCTGTGTCCTTTTATTTGGGAAGCAGTGTGGTATGATGGAATGAGAAGTGAATTTAGTGCCACAAGGACTCAGATTCAAATCTCAGCTGTGCTTACTACTTCTGTGACCTTGGGCTAATCAGTTAACTTCTCCTGACCTCGATTTTTACATTCATAAGATCAGGGAGGTAGATTTTGACTCGGTATAACAAAGAACTTTCTGGCAACTGGAGCCGTTCAATAATAGAATGGACTCCTTTCAGAAGTAGTGAACTCCCCATCACCAGAAGTGTTCGAGAAGAGGCTCAATAATTGCCTCTCAAAGATGTTTTAGAGGGGATCAGCTAGGTGGAGCAGTGGATAACGCTCTGGCCTTGCAGTCAGGAGGACCTGAGTTCAAATTCGACCTCAGACACTCCACATTTACTAATAGTGTGACTTTGGGCAAGTCACTTAATCCCATTGCCTCACTAAAAAAGAAAAACAAAAAGATGTTTTGGAGGGTATCCCTGCATTGGGTGATGGGGGTTTTAAGAGACTCTCCAACTCTTTGATTCTATGATTATTCTATACAGTTGGTCTCTTTCCAGTTTTATGATCAAAGTCATCTGGGTCCCTGCTTCCCCTTCTCTTCATCTGAATACTCATGGTCTCAATCTTTTCCTGCCCTCTGGCTCTAGGAGCTACTAATTCTTTTATTTAGCTTTCTTGGCCTCTTTTATCTTTTGATCTCATTAGTATTGTTTAAGCAATATTTTACTCACTTCATAAAAGTCACAGTGAGAATGAAAATCAGTTGATTGGTGTACAAGTTTATCCTCCAACCAGCATGAGATAGGGCTGGAGGAAGTAAAAAGTTTTCTCCCTCTTCCTAGGTCATCACAATAAATATCCATTTAAAATAAAACTAGAGATCAGATTAAGTTTTTTTTTTTCCTCAAGGCAGTGGTCCCCAAAAGGCCACTATACCAGCTGATGAGAAATGATATCAGTCTTTTCCCAGTCTCTCCCCACCACAGGCCCCCACCAGTCAGTCCCAGGTGCTCAGACTTGATAAGAATGACCAGTATGGAATATATTCAGCCCCAGGCCTTAGGCCTGGCTGATCTGGGTCAGGTTCCTGAGGTATTGTATTCGTTTTTCCTAGGAATTGGTTCAGGGGACCCTGTCCTTGGTTCCAGGGCTAAACCTTCACTGATCACTCAATCCCAACTGGAGGCAACAAACTTGTAAGGCCTTCCAGGCCCCTAAGCCTGTTTGAACTCCTGGGCTCAGAGATCTGCACAATCCATTCATAATTACCCTTTCTTCTTCTTAGGCCTTTTCTACCACAACTGGATGTCCAATTCTGGTATCTACTCCCTCTTGCCTTTCTATTCCTTGTCTTTACACCCTCCAAGTTGTAGGATTTAAGAATGTTATTTATAAGGGAAAAGAAAGTATACAAATTCAGAAATATTAGACTAATGAAAGGTGATTAGAAGTGCATGAATGAATGAATGAATAAAACGTTTATTAAAGACATACTATGTTCAAGGCGCTGTGCTAAGCACTAGGGATACTAATGGGAAAACATAGCGATGCCTGCCCTCAAGGAGCTCACATTCTAATGGGAAAGAAAATTCATATGGAAGGTTTTAGCTTTAAATCAGATGGAAAGGTCTCATGGTCCTTAGGGTGTAGCAGCAAAGCAGATGGTAATGCCTACTTTCTAATGTCATTCCCTCTGATAAAATCCTGTCAATTTCTTATTTGAATTATTTGACAGTGTCAAGGACTTAGCTGGCAAGCACCTTCTTTTCCCGGTGTTCAGTAGGAAAGATGTAATTGCTAGGCTGCCTTTCTACAGGGGTTCCTTCCAAAGATGCTGGCGGAAGGCACTCACCTGGAAGCTTTGCTATTCCCAAGGCTCCTAGGTTCATGGCCCCTGGGTTGTCTCTGCCAAGATTTGAGGGGGGATAGTGGTCATGGCAGTGGTGGTAGTCTGGCACGTGCTGGCTCCTGCCTCCTCCTCAGGGGACCTTATTGCTTCAGCTAGGGTAGCATGCCTGCCCTTTCAGTGGCTCTCAGTTATCAGTTAGTGGGGGATGGCTGGACCCATGTAAAACATGGATGAAGTATGTACATAAAAGATATAGTCTCAGGTTAAATGGTACCCAAGCTTTCTTTTTCTTTCTTTCTTTCTTTCTTTCTTTCTTTCTTTCTTTCTTTCTTTCTTTCTTTCTTTCTTTCTTTCTTTCTTTCTTTCTTTCTTTCTTTCTTTCTTTCTTTCTTTCTTTCTTTCTCATTTTATTTTTTCTCCCCAATTACATGTAAAAATAATTTTTGCATTTTTTAAGTTCCAAAATCTAGTCCTCTCTCTCTTTCCCCTCCCCCTTCCTTGAGATGTACCCATGCTTTCTAAACCGTTTTAAGGTTCCCTGGGCTTAGATTGGCTCATGATTGCCTCTAGGCTCACAATACCTGGCTTCTTGTGGTCCTCCAAGAGAATGGGGTCTTCCCTCCAGAAAACCTCTTCTGATTTGGAATTTGCCCATGTGAATACTCAGAACTGACCTCATTGGTCTGTTCCACAATCCCCAGCACCCTTCTAGTCAATTAGGAATCCTCCTGTTTGCAAGAGTTCTCTGGCCAAACATAAAAGAACGTTCAATTCCCATCACCTCAAAAACAGAATATCGCATCCTGCTAATAGCAAAGACAAGCCCATGATCACGCAGCCCTGCAGGAACTATCAGGATTTGCAGGAAGATGGTGGTCATCATGGCTGAGCCTCATAATCCCTCCAGCCTAGGATTCTAGACTTGATAGGGCATTGCGGGATGGTTTGTGGGAGGTTGGGATGGTTCGTTCTCTCTGACATAGATTATCAAAGGTTAGAGGCATCTCCCCAAACAACCTACTTTTCCTTAGTAACCCATTATGGCTCCGTGATCTGTGAAGTGAGCTAAATCTGTTTTGAAGCTAATTGTATTTTCAGTCTGTACCACCTCTTGGGAGTAATGAGTTTCCTAAGTTTACTACCCCGTGCTGAAGCAGTTGTTTTAGGCAGCATGATAGACTTGGAGGACCCTGAGTTCAAGTCTTGGCTTCATCGTTTGCAAGCTACTTAATAAAAAGAAGAGCTGCCACTTTAAGGTCCACAAATCACTCTCTCAGGACAGTTAGGTGGCACAATGTATACAGTCCTACGCCTGCAGTCAGCATGACCTGAGTTCGAACCTTATGTCAGACATTTAGTAGCTGGGTGAACCCTGTGCGAGTCACTTAATCTCTCCCTGCCTCAATTTCCTCATCTGTAAAATAAGGATAATAATAATAGCACCTGACTCCTCAGGTTGTTGTATCACATGATTTAATATTTTTAAAGTACCTTGAAAAACCTTAAAGTGCCATTCCAATGTTAGCTACTTTTAGCAATTATTAATCCTCTTGGCAAACCCATGAGGTAGTTGCTAACAGGCACGCACTTTTTCGCACCGTTTTCGCTCTCATGCTGTTTTCGCGGATGAATAAACTGAGGTGCAGAACAGTGATTTGTGCCAGAGGTGGAATTTGAACCCACGTCTTGCCAGATTCCAAATTTAAGACTGCACTGTGAATTTGCCTCCCTGAGTGCTTCTTCTGAGCCTCAGTTTTCTTACCAATAAAATGGGGATAATTATACGCTACCTCTCTGGGTTGTTTGTTAAGAGGATTAAGTATGAGAGTGAACAGTGAGAGGATTATAGTAAGAGTTTGTAGTTTACAAAGAGAAAGCTTTCTGTAAAATAAAACACTAAAAAAAAGGGATTATTTTGATGTCTTTTGTCTACATTTGTGATTTCGTTGGTGTGGGGATTTCATTCTTAGTGAGGAAACCTCTCTGCCAAAGCAAGTCAGAAGTTACGCTGCAACTTATTATTTTAGAGGGTTGCCTGGTAGAGGGTAAGTGACATATTCAATGTTAGCCAGAGGCAGGATTTGAACCCAGGTCCTCCTGACTTTGAGGCTGGTTCTCTATCTGCTTTATCTTGATGCCTCTATAGTATGATTATTACTTGTCCTCTCAAACATTTTTCTTTCATACTTTAAGCAGGATGGAAAGAGCCTTTGTTCTGGTACACTAAGACTTGTTAAATAGGACTGGGCTCTCTTTCATACCATTCAAGAATTTATAGCCTCTGATCCTATCCTGTTTGCTTCCAGCCTTGGTTTTCCCAGGTTGAAGACTCCTAGTGATTTTATTCCATCTTCATATGACAAAAACTTCTTATACCTTTGCATATTTTAGGTGCCTTTCAATATCAAGAATTTATGCTAATGGTTGGGGTGAACCTGGAAGTTCCCCTCCATGTTGGAGATGTAGTAAGAGAAAACCCAGTAGGAGGAGGAGATAAATAAGAGGATGTTAGCTTCCCTTTAGGCTGCAATGAACCTCAAGAGTTCATCTTGTCTAGTACCCTGCCTTCAGGCTGGTGAAAATTTCATCGGACTGAAAAAGAAAATGTCAGTCCCTGGAATTTTCAAGTTGAGCAAAGGAGGGACTACATTAAGGCAGAGTGACCCCCTGTTTTCTGGAGTCTCCTATGGGGAGACACTGGGTCTTCTTTGCTGCCAAGTGAAGAGAGGATACTGTTTCCCCTGAAACTCTATGCTCTGTGTACAGACAAGACATTGTTATTATTTATTAATAAGTCCCTTCCTCCCTCAGCCACTCCAGATATCCTGCCCTCCATTCCTCAGGGGACAGTGACCAACAGCCAATCATTGAGCTGCCAGAGCTGAAGAGCTTCCTGAAAGAGGAGAAAGGGGAAAAGGAGAAAGAGGAGTGAAGAGAGGAGAGGAGGAGGTGGAGAGAAAGAGAGAGGAGGAGAAAAAAGAAAGGAGGAGGAGCAGAGAAGGGAAGGAGGGAGGAAGGGAAAGGAGAGAGAGAGAGAGAGAGAGAGAGAGAGAGAGAGAGAGAGAGAGAGAGAGAGAGAGAGAGAGAGAGAGAGAGAGAGAGAGAAACAGTTAGATACTTAATTTAGGAAGTTGAGATCTGAGTAGCCAAACAGCTTTCTGCACCCAATCATTCTGTCATTAGTTGGCCTCCTTCTCTAATAAGGAGGTTTCTAAACACTGCCGCCAGCATGTCTTTCTGTGGGTATATAGGAGGAAGAGTTCCCTACACCAGTCCCTGAAAGCTTTCCACCTAAGCAGGGCTGGGTACCCAGCTATTTGAAATGAGCTTTATTTACAGATTACCATGCCGCTCCCCAGGCCATCACTCCCCATCTAGCATTATTAGCATACTCCTCTTTCTATTGTTTCTCTCCCCTTACCCCCTTCCTCCTAGCCATACCACCAGTGCTCTGGGAATGTCTTTATGCTAGCAAAAGAATGGGTTGATTCTGTCAATTTAGCCAAATAGAGCATCAATTCAGTCAACAGGGAGGGAAAGGGAGAAGTGGAAGGAGAATCTGTCAAACTGGTCATTTAACTGAATTGACTGGCCAAGTCTGTTAAAACTGTTGAATCAGGTCATGCTATTTAGAATTGTCTGGCCCGAACCTTCCTTTGTAATCATTGCCGTACATTTTCTCTGTTTGTGTGTGGCAGGCATAAACTGTTTTTTGAGCTGTTGGCTTCTGTGTAATAGCCCTATTACAGAACTGAGAACAATGGGTAGAGATTTCAAGGAGGTAGATTTTGGCTCAATAGAAGGAAGATCTTTGTAGCAACTGGACCCGTCCAATGATAAGAATGGACTGCTTTGGAGGCAGTGAGCCTGTTACCATTGGAAGTATTCAAGCAGAGACTCACTGACTGCTTGTCAAGGGTGTTTTGGAGGGGAGCCCCGTGTTTGGTGAGAGGGTTGGACCGAATTCAAATCCAGCCTTAGACATTTCCTAGCTGTGTGACCTTGGGGAAACTACTTGACCTCTGCTTGCCTCAGTTTGCTCAATTGTAGAATGGGGCTATTAAGACCACCACCCTCACAGAGTTGTTGTGAGGATCAAATGAGATAATATTTGTGAAGTCCTTAGCACAGTGCCTAACACATAGTAGGTGCTTGATAAATTCTTATTCCTGTCCTCCCCTTTCATAATGTGGCTCTAGACTGCCTTGTCAGGCTTCCAGACATGTGACTGCCTCCTTTTCACGTAATTTATATTCCAGTCAAACTGGTCTATGTGCTGTTCCTTTTCAGTAATATTTCATCTCCAACCTCCATGCCTTTACATAGGCCTGGAATGCCCTCTCCTCATCTCTCTCTTAAAAATCCATAGCTCCCTTCAAAGAGCAACCCAAGAGCCACCTTTTACACAAGGCTTTTTTTTCTGACCTTTCCAGCTCCTACTGCCCCTACAATGACTCTGTATTTATTATGTATAGGCTATTCTATTAGGCAATATAGTTTAGAGGTGGAAGGGAACTTGGAGGTCATTTAGTCCAAGCCCTTATTTTACATATCAGGAAACTGAGACCTAGAAAGGTATAGTGAAGGGCAGCTAAGTGTTACAGTGGATAGAGCACTGGCCCTGGAGTTAGGAGGACCTGAGTTCAAATCCAGACTCAGACACTTACTAGCTGTGTGACCCTGGGCAAGTCACTTAACCCCAATTGCCTCCAAAAAACCCCATCAAAACCAGAAAGGTTGTGGTGACCTGCCCAGAGTCATACAAGAAATATAAGTAGTAGGAGCAGACTTGGGCTTAGTCCTTTTGATTCCAAGTTCAGCAAGTATTCCATTGTCCTGTATTGTGATCTTTAGATGCAGGACTGGTTATTTTTCTTCCTGTCTCCTGGCTCCTGTGACAGGAAATGGGACTCAGCTAGGAAAGACAGGAGCTAATTTTCCTTCTCCTTTGCTTGGCTTCTCTGGTTGTGTGCTTGGAGGCAGATGTAGGAAGGTGAGGTTTTAGGCTGGCCACACTGGAAATATTAGTGGGTGGCTTGTGGTCTGCATTTTTCCTTGCAATATCATTACTTCTTTGACACCATGGACTTCATTCATTCATTTATTCATCCAACCAATACATTTTTCCTGACTAGGTACTGTGCACTGGAATCTTGTCCTAGGCACTCTGGGGACACAAAGTCATGAATGAAAGACATGGTATGGTATAGTGGAAAGTACACTGGACTTAGAGTGAAAAGACTCAGGTTTCTCATTAAAAAAAAGTCTTTGAGTAACTCACTTAATGTCTGCTAGCCTCAATTTTCTCATCTATAAACTGTGGATAAAAATACTTGTAGTGTGGTATAGTGGATAGAGAGTCAGTCAGAAAGACCTGAGTTCATTCATGTCTGTCCTTTGAATCATACTGTCTAGGAGACCCTGCATAAGTCCCTTAACCTCTCAACGCTCCAGCAACAGTATAAAGGTTCTTAACCTTTTTGTGTATATCATGGATCCCTTTGGCTAGCTAGTGAAGCCTCTGGACTCCTCAGCAGAATAGCTTTAAATGCATAAAGCAAAATATATAGAATTACATAGGACACCAATTATATTGAAAGACCACTTGTCAGAATAATGTTTTCAAATGCATAAAACAAAATATATAGGATTACAAAGTAAACCAAATATATAGAAATAAAGAGTTAATTTTTTTAACCATCCGAGTTCATAGACTCTTTGAAATCTAATAGAGATCCTTGGGGGTTTATGGACCCCAAGCTAAGAACCCCTGCTCTAAGATAAGTTGCAGAATAGTTGCTAATCTTCATTGGAAGAGGGTGTTTCCTCACTGGGAGTTTCTTGTGTTGATAAAATCAGAGGTCCAGCCTGTATCATATAAATGCTACCCTCTTATGACCATTGTTACACCAGTGAAACCACAAATCTTGTTTCTATCCTATTGTCAGTGCTGAGCACAGTATCTGACACATAGTGTTTATTAATAAGTTTTTTAATTGAATTGAATTCCTGATTTGAACTATGATTTGAGGTTGTGACACCTCACCATCATCGTCATCATCATCATCATCATCATCATCATCATCATCATCATCATTAACTGGCTCCCATTCTACCCCTTCTAGGAAGGATCATTTAGCCTTTATGTACAGGTGGCTTGGTGATGCAGTAGGTATGATGTTGGACTTGGAGTCAGGAAGTCCTGAGTTCAAATCCTACTTCAGACACTTGCCAACTGTGTGACTTAAAGAAGTCATTTCATTGCTCTGTGCCTCAGTTTCCTCATCTGTAAAAAAGGAATGATAATAGCACCTACCTCCCAGGGTTGTTGTGAGGATCAAATGAAATAATATTGGTAAAATACTTTGCAAACCCCAATGTACTATGTAAATACTAGTTATAATTATTATATGTGTGTTCTTTCAAGGAAAATGAATTTTTATTAACTCTTTAGATAGTTTGGGAAGAGTCTAGACCTGAAATATTTGTAGAACGATGATCTCTCTACTGCCTAACAGATAACCGTTGGGAAGATCACATAACAAAATGTATGTGAAGTTGTTTGGACCCTCTGATGTACCATACCATTCGAGGGGTGATGATATGATGCTGGTGGTGATGATGGCATCCTGAAGATGCTGCCAAACAAGGGTATGGAATCTCTGTCTGAGAGTCAGTCATCCTTAGATTTTTTTAAAAGACAGATTCTTAGCCTATTGTTCAGAAATAATAGACAGATGTGTTCCCAATGGGGGTAACAGACTTTGTGGAAGTGATAAACAATCCTTCCTTATATGTGATTTTGAGCAGGTCATCTAAATTTTCTGTGCCTCAGCTTCCTCATCTGTAAAATGAGGAGAATTGGACTTGATGACCTAAGATAACTTCCAGCTTTTGATCTGTGGTTTTATGACTGCATGCCCTGGAAGGGAAGTGCTGGAGCAGAGAAAGGAGATAGGGGGAAAATAGAGAATTAAGGAAGGAAATAAGATCAAGAAATAATGATGGTTACAATTAGAGTCCAATGGTTAGAGCTCTGGGCCTGGAGTTAGGAAGGCTCATCTTCTTGAGTTAAAATTCGACCTCAGACACTTACTAGCTGTGTGACCTTGGATAAGTCACTTCACCCTATTTGCTTCAATTTCCTCATCTGTAAAAAATGGTCTGGAGAAGGAAATGGCAAACCACTCCAATATCTTTGCCAAACCCCAAATGGGGCCACGAAGAGTGGGACATGACTGAAAAATGATTGAACGATAACAAGCAACAATTAGAGTCTCAAAGCCTATAGACTGATGCATAATATATCTAGATCTATGCAAATGAATCTAAGAGATTGTTGGGTGCCTTTATAAGAGGTACTATGACTGAATCATTAATTCTCTAGTGCTTTCTAATCATTCATTTCATGTGCTGCCCAGCATATACAGAGATGCTACTGACCCCCAAGCAGTAGGACAGCTGCTTTGAGCTGTTTTCTTGGTAGTATGATGGATTGTGATGAGTTTTCCATGCTTTCTTACCTGGTTTCACTCATGACCAGCATGTAATTATGAGATGGTTACCAAGTATTAGGGATATAGCAGTTTGGAGGAGAATTTTTTGTTCTTTGTCCGATACTAAGAGGTCCATGAGAAGCTTGAACTTCTAACCTTGGCTTCATGGCATCATACATCCATGTTTAATCTCATTTTCTCAGAGTTGGGAGGGGCCTCAGAGGTCACCTAGTGTGACATATAACAGAATAGGAACACTCTCTATGACATCTTTGACAAGTCATCATCCAGTCTCTTCTTGAAGACCTCTAGGGATGAGGAACTCATTCCCTATTGAGGCAGTCCGTCCCTTTTGTACAGATGTACATTGTTTTCTTTTTCTTACATTGAATCAAAATTGGTTTCTGCAACTTTTACATGTTCCTCCTAGTTCTCCTTTTGAGGCCAAGTAGACCAAGTCTGATTCTTCCTTTCTTCCAACGGTTCTTTTAGTACTTGAAGAGAGCTATTGTGTCCCCACTGATGTTTCATTTCCCCAAGTTAAACATCCGCAAAGCAGCTAGCTGGTGCAGTGGATAGAGCCCCAGGACTGGAGTCAGGAAGGCTCATCTTCCTTAGTCCAAACCTGTCCTCAGACACTTACTAGCTGTGTGACCCTGGGCAAGTTATTTCACTCATTTGCTTCAGTTTCCTCATCTGTAAAGTCAGCTAGAGAAGGAAATGGCAAACCAGTATCTTTGCCAACAAAACCCCAAATGGGGTCACAAACAGTGGGACATGACTGAAAAATGACTGTACGACAACAAGAAGCATCCCCAGCTCCTTCAGCCAAACAGGGCAACTCTGATTCTATGATGGCAGAGGGCTGAGCTTATCTGTCTGTATAAAAATAAAGGTGAAGAATTGTCTCAGCCTCAGCATGTGCCAGCAAGGCCTTTGTTGGTACTGGAGAACTATGGGTTTTAAAGTTCATGGTGTAAGTTGGTAGAGATTAGAGCCAGCAAGGCTTTTAGAGATATTTTCATTCCCAACCTGTGGGCTGAGTTATTTTGCAAAGGGTCTTCCAATCCGTGTGCACACAAAGCATTGTTATTTTGGTTTATTTAGTTCCAGCAAAATATGCAATGTGCCTCAGGATAATAAATAAGCAAACATACATCTGGTACCTGCTTAAATGATGTGTCTCACTCATATATGCATTACTATTTTTTAAATGTATGTCGATGCTATCATGTATTAGAGTGCTGCTGAATTCATAGCAACTTTTTGTTATGTATTTTCTCCATCATTGAGGACTAATTGTGTATTATAGGGATCTGTGCTCTTTTTTTTGCCATTAAGGAGTTCTAATATTTAAAAAGATTCTGAACTACTGATCCTGTCCAATTCTCTCTCTCTCTCTCTCTCACTCACTCTCAAGAAACTGAGTCCCAGAGACATGAAGGGATTTGCCCAAGGTCACATGAAGGGTAAGGACCAAAAACGACTTTCCCAAAATGGCAGTGAATTCTTGGTTTTCAGGTTTGTTTCCGAAGCACAGCAGAGCCAAGCATTGCTAAAGCCAGCATGCTGTAATTATGTTTGTTTGTAATCTTCTTTATATCCCAACCTGATTGTCTTTGGACTAGCCTTTCTCTTCTGGAAACTGAGCAAGTTGAACTAAGTATCTTTCAACTCAGATACTCTGCATTTTGATTCTTTAACTTGATCCTTTGTCTTCCCCCTTCCTTTCTTATCCACAGCACCCTGCCTACGTCTCTAGCCAAGAAGCAGGCTCACTCTGGAAATCCTGAAAAGCCCAGATTGTTTGTCCTACGGTTTCCTTAGAAATGCCAGTGGGGAGCCTGCCTACCTTTCTGTCCCCATGCCAAGGCAGTTACAGGGCTTAGATGGAAGCTACACTGGGCCAAAGAAAGATTTCTTATAAAACCAGGCAAAGTTTGGCTAATCTTTTCAGACCCAAGTCCAAGATACCCAAGGTCTGGGCCTTGAAAAGATTCATGGAAAAGCACTGAATGTAGTATCAGAGCAGGCCTACTTTCCCTATGGGGATTTGAACAATGTAGTGTAATGGAAAGAGTGTTGGGCTCCTAGTTCTTTTTTTTTTTTTTGGTGAGGGAATCAGGGTTAAAGTGGCTTGCCCAAGGTCATACAAGGGCTCTTAAGTTCTAACCCAAGCTATGAGGCTTAGTTTTTTTTATCTATAAAGTGGGGATAATTTTGCTTGCCTCACCAGACCATAGGTTGCCCAAGCTACTTAACACAATAGAATGAAGAAGAGATCTGGCAGATCCTGCTTGGGTCACACTCAATGCCCCAGATGACTTAATGACTCTACATTGTTAACATTTATCAAATAGGGCTATTTGGAAAGATTTCCTTTTTTCTTTTGGAATAATGATGCCCGGGATCCTAATGGGGCTAAAAATGATAAGTTAGCATGAAAGAGGTAAAGACTATTTCACATCGGTTATTATGAATTGGAGTCAGGAAGACCTGGGTTTGAATCATGCCTCAGACACTTTGCTAACTCTTTGACCCTGAGCAAATGAATTATTCTCTCTCAGCCTGAGTTTCCTCATCTGTAAAGTAAGGTGGGCTGACATGATGGGCTCCAAGGTCCTGTCTAGCTCTAAACTTGTGATCTTATGAGTCTATGAATATTGACCTAATAAGCATTTGTTAAACATTTATCGTGTACTCCACACTGAGGGGCAGTCAAGAGATGGAAAAGGCATAGTCTGTGCCTTTGAAAAGCACATACTAAATTCGGGATAATAAAACTTGCAAATGGAATATCTGTACTATTTTATTTCTAAACTGTTTTCACATTATTGATTCTCACAGAAATCTCCTGAGAGGTAGAGCAGGTATTGTAGAGAGAGTGATGTATTTGGATTTCTTTCTTTCTTTCTTTCTTTCTTTCTTTCTTTCTTTCTTTCTTTCTTTCTTTCTTTCTTTCTTTCTTTCTTTCTTTCTTCGGATGAAACAATACGGGTTAAACGGCTTGCACATAGTCACACAGCTACTAAGTGTCATATTTGAACCCAGGTCCTTCTCACTCCAAGGCTAGTGCTTTATCCATTGCCCCACCTAGCTGCCCCAATGTATTTGGATTTAGAGGACCCAGGTTCTAGTCTGACACTTAACTTCCCTGAGGTTGGTTCTTCATCTGTTAAAAGAGAGGGTGGAACCAGAGGACCTCTAAGGCCTTTCTCACCTCTAAATCTATACTCTTCTTCCTCTTTTCCACTTGGCAGAATTGAGGCCAAGAGAAATTAATGAACTCAGTTGAGGTCATACAGTTCGTGGTTGAGCTGGAAGTATATATACATCTTATTGTTGTTCAGTCATTTCAGTGTGTCTGACTGACTCCATGTGGAGTTTTCTTGCTAAAGATACTGGAATGGTTTTGCCATTTCCTTCTCCAGCTCCTTTTACAGATGAAGAAATGTAGGCAAACAGGGTTAAGTGACTTGCCCAGGGGCACACAGTCTGAGGCTGGATTTGAACTCAGGTCTTCCTGACTTCAAGCCTAGCGCTCTATCCACCACACAGCCTAGTTGCCATATATATGTATATGTGTATATGTATCTTCTCTTTCTCTCTCTCTCTCTCTCATCTATATCTCTATATAGAGAGACATACATATACCTATACATATACATACGTAGATATAAATAGATATACATACATGCATGTGTATGTATATGCATCTATAGATGCATGTGTGTGTATATATCTACATATGTATGTGTGTGTGTGTGTGTGTGTGTGTGTGTGTGTATATATATGTAAGTATATGTATCCTGGGTCTGCTGACTTTCACTCACCAGACCATAGGTCCCCCAAGCTACTTAACACAATAGAATGAAGAAGAGATCAGGCAGATTCTTCTTGAGTCGTACCCAATGCCCCAGATGACTTAATGATTCCTCATTGTTAACATTTATCAAATAGGGCTATTCAGAAAGATTTCCTTCTTTTTTTGGACTAACGGTGCCCAGGCTCCTAATGGAGCTAAAAATGATAAATTAGCATGAAAAGAGGCAAAGACTAAGCTACAAGCTCTATTTGCTCCACACCTAAGATCTAATTATCCATAGTATTCTCCTAATTCTATGTAACACACTGAAGGGCCTATAGGGCCAGGATGATAAATGCCTCAAATCCCTAAATATTCTTCCTCTCTTATTCACTCAGACACAGCCTCCTTCCCCTTCTCCAAATGCAGAAATGATTTTTCTCTATCAAAATGTGCAATAAGCCAGCAAGGTCGATTTCTTTTTTCTATTTTGAATTCTGTTAACTGACAATTTAACCTAAAATCTTTTGTATTTCCTGCTTGTACAGCTGTAAATAGAGACTGACAGTTTATTTTCACATCCTGGTTTAAGGGGAAGGGGAAAAAAAGCATTTGAAATAAATACTTATGGGTCCCTGACAGACTCCAGACGGGCAGTCGATGCTCCTCGGCAATCTCTCAGAACTGTCACACTCTGTGATCGGTCCTTTTACAAACACAAACACTGCTGATTTCTTATCAAATGTAAAACCTGCACAGCTCTTTCTTAAATGGTTACCACTAGCATGAAATTGACATTGTGAATCACATGTGACACTGGCTTGTCTGAGGTGTAATTGATCTGTGCTTAGGAAGGAGACCGGCGCCTTGCTTTCTCAGGGAGCCCCAATCACTAACGCTCTCCAACACATCCCTGGCTTTCCACAATCTGCTCAGGACCCCAGTGATGGCAAATTGTTGTAAATGATAGAAAACTGTAAGAAAATGCCTGATTCATGTAAGTTGTATTTTTTTTAACACCCGATCCTCTGAGGTGTCAATTTCAATTTCCATGGCTTCATTATTATGCACATCAAATGGCTGTAATTGGCTGCTGTAGAAATTTATTCTCAAAAAAAAAAAGATGCTAGATGGTTGGCATAATGAGATTTTGGAAGCTGCAGGGCCACCCCTGAGGTTGGCTGGGGAAAAAAAGGAGATGTTGGCATGTGAACAGAAGCCCATCCTGTCTGGTTAACAAAATGCCATTTGAAAACAAGTCTGTTGGGGTGTTGATGTCATGTTACAATGGCAAACACACAGTTCAGGTTCCAGGAAAAGCAGCTACCCACTTCTGCTGCCATTATTGATATTATTAGTAATTATAACAATGGTTATTATACCCTTGATTAGGAGAATGATTCTACCATGTTTCTTCCCATTTCAATGGCCATCTTCCAGCCTTCTATCCCTGCCTCAGGTGAGGACCACACCATCCCTAACCCGTCTTGCTTCCTGCCCCACCCCCACCCCTACCCTCCTATGCGACCCCATTTATACATTAGGGACCGTCACAGCTGTCCATGAAATTTGAAATGCTTTTCCAGGCCACAGACGTTCCCCTCGGCCTCCTGGAGAGCTGCTGTATAGAGGGAATAGCCCAGAAAGAGCATTTAGTCTCTTTATCAGTAGTGGCCGGCCCCTTCCATACCACTTGTGTTTCTCCCCATTGGGGCAGATGTATAACGCATGATAATCAATACCTGCCAAAAGGCTTGTGCCTGGGTTTTCAAGAGCAGCCCTCATCCTCTTATGGCAAATAAAATTTTACATGGAAAGGTTGTGTTCCCTAAAGGACAGCTCCTGAAAGAGTTAATAGGCTATGCTTAAGGTGTTTTTGTTTTTACCTTTAGTATTTAATTTTTAAAATAAAAAAATTAACCTCTGGGAGAAGAAAATGGATTGGGAAGGGTTAGTTCCCATACTTTCAGTTTTCTGGTGGCAATCTTGTCTTTTTTAGTGATAAGGACAAACACACCCATGACTGATATTGTTGTTATTGTGTTCTTTTAGTCTTGTCCAACTCTCTGGGGTTTTCTTGGCAAAGATACTGATTTTAGCATCTCCTTCTCCAGCTCATTTTACAGGCAAACTGTAAACTGAGGCAGACAGGGTTAAGTGACTTGCTCAGGGTCACATAGCTAGTAAGTATCTGAGGCCAGATTTGAACTCAGATCCTCCTGACTCCAGGGCCAGGGCTCTATCATCTAACTGCCTTATCACTGACACAAGTTCCACAACCTGGAAGAGGGTTCCAAAGAGGTCTTGAGTGCTTCAGATGATTTAATGACTCCTCATTGTTAATATTTATCAAATAGGGCTATTTGGAAACCTTATCATTTCCCAGAGGTGCATCCTAGATGTCTGCTCTGAGAAGGTGTCACCGAACACCAAGTCGTCCGTCACCATGGAGCAGACAATGAGATCCAAGGATCAAAGGTCTTCGGATACAGGGCAGTGATGACTACCAGAGGTAGGTAGGGCCAAACAGTTCCTCATAGAGGCCTCCATGCTTAGAGGAGTATAAGGCTTGGTCTGTCATCCTTCTTTCAGCTCATATAAATTCAGCCTAGTCTTTTAAAACATTTCTTTTTCAACTGCAGCTGTGATTTCAGTGATATAGGGAACTCGCTGTGAGGAAACCTCTTTCAATGAAGAAGGGCACCTATTTTGCAACTTATAGTCTTAGGAAGGGTTCTGTGTGTGTGTGTGTGTGTGTGTGTGTGTGTGTGTGTGTGTGTGTGAGATACCCTTTGTCAGGCTGATGAAACCTATGGACCTCTTCTCAGAATAATGTTTTTAAATCATTGAAAGAAATGTGAAATTTCAGTTAGAAATAAGTGGAAATAAAGACATAATCCCCCTCTCCCCCGTTCAAGTTGAAGAAACCCCAGGTTAAAACCTCTGGAGTAGAGAGTTGCTTGGGGGCATTGAGAAATTAACATCCCCAGGCTCCTGCAGCCAGAATATATCAGAGATAGGACCTGAATTCATATCTTAGCAATATTGCCTAGGTTTTCCAATTAAGCAAACAGTGAGTTGTCAGTCAGTTAAGATGCATTAATTAAGCCCAGGCTGTGTGGTTGGCTCTACAGATAAAAAGAAAAGCAAAAACCACTTTCTGCCCTCAAATAGCTCACATTCTAATGGGAATCATTAGACCTCGCCTTCCCCTCATACCTCTATGGCCTGAATTTCCTAAAAAAAAAAAAACTCATTTGGGCAGGGAGAAATTACTCTGGACCTGAGCTGGGAACACTCACTGGGCTTCTTGTGAACCAGGAAGCTCCGACTGAAACAGTCAAGCTGCCTCCCAAGCTGTCCCTATGTACTAATCTTCCTGTATGTTTAATAGGGAGTTGAGTTTGTGTGAATGCTATGCATTTGGTGATTCTTTTTTTTTTTCACTTCAGTTTTGTGCCTGATGAAATGATGGTGTTTTCTTACACATCTGTTAGGTCCCACATATCCGGTTGTCGCTTAGTTGCTGATTCAAATTTCCATTGCATTTTATGCTTTGCTTAGAGCTTCCACAGATTTATCTCATTGGATCATTTATCTCATTGGATTGTACAATGATCTAGAGCTTGAAGGGGCTTTAGAGTCTCACCTCCTGGTTTTACAGATGAATGGATGAATAAAGCATTTATTAAGCGCTTACTATGTGGAAAACTCCAGTGCATACTAATGGAAACCGGCCCTCACATTCGAATGGATTAAACGATGCACATGGAAGATTTTAGCTGCAAGTCAGATGGATTAGGAAAACAAAAGCCTCTAGAGGTTAACTGACTTGCCCAAAGTCATGCAATTAATATAATAATAATAATAATACCAATAATAATAATAATAATCTATGTTTCCAAGGCATTTTAAGATATGCAAAAATCACTGGATGTACATTATCGCACTTGACTCTTATAACAACCCTGTGATGTAGGTGCTGTTACTGTTCCCATTTTACAAATGAAGCAACTGAGGTTGAGTGGGTAAAGGACATGCCAAGGGTTAGTCAGTTGGTATAGGTCAGAAGTAGGATTTGAACCCAGTTCTTCCTGATTCCATGGCTGGCCCTTCTGTCCTCTAACTGCTTCCTTAGCACTAAACCAGGAAGTATTGTCCCTATTTTATAAACAAGGAAACTGAAACACTAAGAAATTCTGTGACTTCAGATGAAATAAATCCCAGACACCATGATGAATTCAGCAGGGCCTTTACATTCTAGACAGGAAGGATTTCACAAAGGTGGGAAAGGTCAGGACAAGATTGAAGAACAACCAGTAGTCCAGTTTAGGGGCATAGAACTTTTAAGAAGAGAAATACTAATATGGGCTGGAAAAGTAGGTTTGGAGCCAAAATGTCAGAGGGCCTTGAATGGATTTTACCCAGTATGTGATGCAAAGATTTTTGAGTAGGAGGAAGAATGTCACCACGGTGATTTTTTAGAAAGATTTTCTGAGAGTTTTCACTATGTGGAAGAATTTGGAGGGCCAGAGAGAAGAATTTCCCCTGTCTATATGGCTCTTTAGGCTCTGGAGGATTGAAGACTCTGGTGTCATCTCAAATCATAGAAGGAAAATCCAACTCAAGTCTCATTATGGGATGAGACAAAGAAGGATTGGAGTCTAAGAAAAGATTTTGAAATTTTCTACTTTGCCATGGTTCCCTTTAGATCTGATAAGTCTTGGATCCATCAGCACATTATTTACCAGCTAAGGAGGCAGAGACAAATTCCCCCAATGTGAGATATGCTCAGGTCAAAGCATGTGTTAGGGGTAGTCAGAGTAGGTGTTTGCCTACACTTGGTGTGATCTGAGGAACAAGACTTCCCAGGCCCAAAGTACCTTCTCCCTTAATTTCACTATTAGGATTTGATGTTTATTCAGAGGCTTTTATGCAGTGAGTGGAGAGAGCTCCTGCCCTGGAGTCAGAAGGCCCTAAGTTCAAATGTGATCTCCTTCCCATTCCCTACTGCCTTCTGACTTCCCTGGAACTCTCCAATAAACTGCGGTGCTGAGTCCTCTCTCTTGTCCTCACCACTCCTTCTCAGCTTCTTTTTGTATGTGGTCTTCCCTCCATTAGATTGTAAATTTCGTAAGGGCAGGGATTATCTTTGTTTTTGTTCGTATTTTTATCCCCAGCATTCAGCACACTGCTTTGCACGTAGTAGTCACTTAATAAATATTTACTGATTGATAACTGTGTAACCTGGACACTGAGAGAAATGATTATTTCTTTCTTATATTAATAACTAATTATTGAATTAGGATGAAGGTTTTTCCCCTTTTCTACTTCCTCATCTAGAAATCCTGGGCAAAGATTTACCCAGGCTAAGATCCAATCAAAGATAGTAAAAGAAATTCTAAGTTTAGGTGAATGGGTAGATTCCTGTTCATTGTGCTTACTCAGACAGGTCTGAGCATTCTCTCTTTTGTCAGACTAGTGATATGGAAATTGATGTCTTTTTAACCAAGGCTTGGGTGATCCAAGTCACTTACCCCCAAGATCCTCATTAGAATGAGCCCACATCTCATTATAATATTAATTCTTTCATTACTTGCTAACCAATCAGAGTCAATTATCACCCTCAGGAATACCCACCCTTCCAAGAGCATGCAAATGTTGAGTGGGTTCCATGAGAGGTCATTGGCATTTGAGAGTACCACTGACCTCTTTTTATTAATAACATGCTAATCTTATTAATAAAATGATTAAATTACCTAGAAACTGTCTCTCAGACTTTTTAAACAACACATCACTTAATCTCAGTTTGCCTCAGTTTCCTCACCCATAAGATGAAGATAATAATAGCACTCAGCACAGTGTCTGGCACAAAGTAAGTGCTACATAAATATTCACTATTATTTATCTACAGCTTTAGGATTTGCAAAGTACTTTACAACCATTATCTCATTTGATCTTCATGATAACCTTGTAAGGTAGGTGCTATTGTTATTGCCATTTTACAGATGAGGAAACTGAGATCAACAGAGAGAAAGTGACTTTTCCAGGGTCATATACCTACTAAACATCTGAGATCAAATTTGAACTCAGGTCTCAGCTAGGTGGCAAGTAAATAAGGTCTTGGACTTGGAGTCAGGAAGACTCATCTCTGTGAGTTCAGATTTGGCCTCTGACATTTACTAGCTTTGTGACCCTGGGTAAGTCACTTCACCTTGTTTGCCTTAGTTCTCTTATCTGTAAAATGAGCTGGGGAAGGAAATGGCAAACCACTCCAGTATCTTTACTAAGCAAACCCCAAATTGGGTCACTGAACAACAACAAACTTCCTGATTTCAGGCTCAGTGTTCTAGATGTGCCTGGGGATCCAGAACTTAATTTTCAAAAATGATTTTAATAACTGTATACATTATAATTGGTTTCCTTTGTATTTCTATGCATTTTATTTTATGCACTTAAATTTATATTTAAATATGTATGCATTTTATGTATTTAAAAGCCTTCTTCTGAGAAGGGGTCCACAAGCTTTAACCAGATTGCCAAAAGGGTTCATGACATAAGAATAATTAAGAACTCCTGCTTTTGGACTATTGTAAAGGAGCTGCTTATATATTTTCTTGCTGAGAGACAAGGGGCTGGTTTCTGTGTGGGGATGGGGTGGGGAATGAGGAAGATGTTGCTGAAAAGGAAAGAAAAGCTACACTGGGCTCTGGCTTTGTGATGTGGTGTGACTAGTCTTCAATCTGGAGTCAAAGGACCTTTATTCTGAATAAATCTCTTCGCTGCTTTCCTGTGCAATTTTTGGAGTCCCTTAACTTCTCTGGGCTTGTTTCCTCACCTGTAAAAAATAAAGGGATTGGATTAGATAAACTCTGAGATCCCTATGATCCCATGAACTTTGCCTTCACTAGAGGTTTGGAACAGATCAGCTCCCACTGGTAGATGCCCTGGGAGAAGTTCGAGCCTCCTTTTTTCTGAAGGTGATCACAGGAAACGTTAGGTTCTCTCCATCTCTTCCCCAGCAGCAGGAGAGCTCTCTTGGCAGTCAGTGGCTTAGTAAGAGATCTGTTGAGAAGAACATAGAATTGAGACCAAGAAAGACAAAGTCAACATTCAGTTCTTTTCTAAGAAGGGGTAAGGTTCCTTCTGAGTGACAATACTCCATCAGAGATGATGCAGTGCTGGAAATAATGATAATGAGAAATAGACATCTCCTGTTGAATTTCCTGAAACCTCTGATGCCCTGTGAAAAGGTTTTCATATTCAAAAATGAAAGAATGCTGTCTGTTAAATATAGCTGAGATAAACCCCAGACCCTGAATGATAAATGCAGGAGGGGAAGAGGACTCTGCAACATACTGCTTGTTTATTTGGGGTCTTTCTGGGTTAGGAAGTAAATGATCATCTCTCCTCATTGGAATTCCTATCCATGGCTCATAACGGGGAGAGAAACTAAGTCTTTTGCGAAGACCCTTGCAATGAGAGCCCAGAATGCTCAGAGAAAAATAGATCTACAGGTAGGAAGAACTTAGGGGCACTCTAGTTTGACCCCCTCATTTTACAGATGAGGAAACCGGGGTCCAGAGAGTTAAATGACTTGTTCAAGGTTACATAGGTATGAAAGGCAGAGGATTTGAAGATGAGTTCCCTGACACAGATCCATTTCTACTGTATCATGAGTGAGAGGCAACATGGTAAATATATATATATATATATATATGCACACACACACACATACACACGTATATATGTATGTATGTATGTATGTATGTATGTATGTATAAAATAAAATAACTGGTATGCTGAACCTGGAATCAGATAAACCTGGACTCAAATCCCTCTCATATTTACCTAACTTCTTTGAGCCTCAGTTTCCTCACTTGTAAAATGAGGGTAGTAGCAACAGTCAAATTCCCTTTAAGATTAGCTAACATTTATTTAGCACTTAAATGTTTGTAAAGCTCTTTACATATATTATTTCATTTGATCCTCAGGATGAGATAGGTGCTGTTATTATTCCCATGTTACAGATGAGGAAACTGAGGTTCTTTAAGACTCCAGATTCCAGTGCCCTACTTACTACATATTAAGCATTATATAAATGTTAACTATTACTATTATTGTCATTATTATTATGACATGAAGTTATTTCTCAGTCTTTATGGGCTTATTGTGTGGTTGACATGAGACAGTATATGTAAAGCATTATAAATGGCAGTTGTTACTCTAATCTATCTTTTTCACCAACTTATTTGACCTTGGATAAGTTAATAAACATTTATTATAAATATTAATATTATTATCAATGATAATAACTAATATTTATATAGCACTTATTATGTGCCAGGCACTGACACAATTATTAATTCTCATTCAATCTTTCCAACAACCTTGGGAGGCAGGTGCTATTATTATCCCTATTTTACTGATGAGAAAGCTGAGGCAAAGTCAAGTGACTTGCCTAGGGTCACATGACCAGCAAGGATCAGAAACTGTATTTGAATTCAGGTCTTCCTGACTCCAGACCTGGTATTCTATCCATTGTGCCACCTGGTTGCCCCTAATCATCATCCATCCATCCATCCATTCATTCATTCATTCATTCATTCATTCATTCATCCATCCATCCATCCATTCATTTACTTATCTCTCCATTCACTTATTTACTTATCTATTTATTTATTATCTCTTCCAATCCTCCCAACTGAAAAAAAGAAAACAAAACCCTTGTGACAAATGTGAATAGTCAAGTAAAAAAAAAATTTCTCACATTTGTCACGTCCAAAAAATGTGTATGTTATTCTGCATATTTGATCCCTTGCCTCTTTGTCCTAAAGTAGGTAACATCCATCATTGGTCCTCTGGAATCATCTGCCATACATTTTTCATCCTTTGATTCAGTCATCAATATGTCCTATGCATGTTGCTTTGGGACAAGCCGGTTTCTTTTCTGGACCTGGGGTTATGCACCTGTAAAATGAAGGGATTAGAAGAGATGATTTCTAAAGTCCCTCCCTCATGCAACATTGTTTGACTTCTTGCTTCTATGTATCTTTTTTAACCAGTATTGAAACATCCAGAGGGCAGTGCGATGTTACTTTGTATAGCAACTAATAAGTTAAGTGCCTTATACAAAGAAGGATGATTTTTTTTTTTGGGTGAGGCAACGAAGTGACTTGCCCAGGGTCACACAGCTAGTAAGTGTTGTGTCTGAGGTCAGATTTGAACTCAGGTTTCCTGAATCCAGGGCCGATGCTCTATCCACTGAGCCATCTAGCTGCCCCAGGATGATTTTTCATATCCTAATTTTGTATATACTTTTATATATACATGTTGTGTCTGCCTCTAGAACATAAGCTCCCTGAGGGCAGGGACTATTTCTTTATGGTTTTGTGTCTTTATTGTCTAGCACAGCATGTGCTTCTTGTTGTTGAGTCATTTCAGTTGTGTCCAACTCTTTCTGACTCCATTTGGAGTGGTTTTCCATTTCCTTCTCCATCTCATTTTATAGATAAGGAAATCGAGGCAAACAGGGTTTTAAGCGCCTTCCCCAGGGTCACACAGTTAGTAAGTGTCTGAGGCAAGATTTGAACTCAGGAAGATCGTCTTCCTGACTCCAGTCCTGGTGCTCTATCCACTGCATCACATTATTGGATTGATTGATCTGGTGTGTGATGTGGTAAAAATGAATGCTGGATGACTAGTAGCCAGAAAATCTGAGTTTGAGTCCTAGCTCAGGTATAAATTAGTTACTTAAAGCTTAAACAAATCACTTGACTTTTTTTGAGCCTCATTTTCTCTATCTATAAAATGCAAACAACAGCAAGAACAGTTGCTCTGCTTTACCCTAAAGGGCTTTTGTGAGTAACAAATGAGATACTCCATGTAAAACAGCTCTGAAAATAGTAAAATGTTATAAAATGCAAGGTGTGACTGTTATTCCATAAACTAGATCTCTCTAGTGATAGATATTTTCTTACTTCCACAGTAGAATGAAAATTGATATTTATAGTGATGACCCTGAGGTAGTAGAAGTATCTTCTGAATCATCAAAGAAAGATTAAGTCACTTTCAGTACAGTCTTAGTGCTAAGTATATTTTATTGTGTGCTAAGGAAGGCAGCATGGTATAGTGGAAAGACCACTCAGTTGAGGATTAGGAAACCTGCATTTTTGTCCTAGTTCGGCTCCTGGGTAGCCATGTGATCTTCTGAAAGACATTTCTCTTTTCTGGATCATTGTTTCCTCATCTCTGAAAGATGGGCTGGAATAGAGGACAATCTATTGCTAAACTCCTTTCTAAGTCTAAGATTCTTTGTGATTCTTTGGAAATTGGCAATCCACTGGTTCATTCATCCATCCATCATCTATCTATATATTTTTCTATGTATCTATCATCTATCTATCTACCTATCAGCTATCCATATATCCATTTCTCTATCTTTTCATTTAAGACTAATCTCCCTGTCTCACCCAGAATGGAAGTGCATAGCCTACTTATGGGACTGATCCCACAATTAATTGGCATAGAGCTTTGACCTGCTCCATTTCTTTTCTTTTCTTTTCTTTTCTTTTCTTTTCTTTCTTTTCTTTTCTTTTCTTTTCTTTCTTTCTTTTCTTTTCTTTCTTTTCTCTTTTCTTTTCTTTTCTTTCTTTTCTTTTTTCTTTCTTTCTTTTCTTTTCTTTTCTTTTCCTTTCTTTTCTTTTCTTTTCTTTGCTTTTCTTTGCTTTGCTTTTCTTTGCTTTGCTTTTCTTTTCTTTTCTCTTCTTTTCTTTGCTTTTTGGTGAGCTGGGTTAAGTGACTTGCCCAGGGTCACACAGCTAGTAAGTGTTAAGTGTCTGAGGCTGGATTTGAATTCAGGTCCTCCTGACTCCAAGGCCAGAGCTCTGTTCACTGCACCACCTAGCTATCCCTACCTGCTCCATTTCTAAGTGGGGTCAGTTCACCCCTCCTTAGATAACCTAGTGGCCCTTCACTCCAGGAAGCTCACAATATTGGTATCAGATTTAGTGTGGACACCTGATGGTTTTAGAACAATGAAGCTTAGAACTCCTGAGCCTTCATCTAACCAGGACCAGAGATTACTGGCTGTTGTTGCTGTTGTTGTTTTTGAGTTGTGTCCAACTCTTCATGACCCCATTTGGAATTTTCTTCACAAAAATATTTGACTGGTTTCCCATTTCCTTCTCCAGCTCATTTTACAGATGAGGAACCTAAGGCAAACAGGCTTAAGTTACCTGCCCAGGTTAACACATATATCATCAGGCTAGATTTGAACTCAGGAAGATGAATCTTCCTGACTCCAGGCTCAGTGCTCTACCCACTCCCCCATCTACCTGCTGGATTGGTGGCTGTTTAATTTTATTTCATGATATTTGGCCCTCCAAAGCTTTCTGTCCATGCTGGATAGCAGAGAGTTCACTATAAATGCTTCCCTGAAGGACCAGAAGGAGGGTAAATTCTCCCATCACTATTAAGGAGGAAGGTGACTTATTGATAGGTTATCATTGGTCTGAGACAAATCTGTGGGTTGTATAGAAAGGGAGCTCTCTAGAAAGACAAGGATGTATGTATTATTCAGCTGGATATGAATAACAAGGCCTTAAAAAGGAAATGAACAAGCATTTATGAAACACCTGTTATCTGCCAAACACTGCATTAAGCTCTTTACAAATATTACCTCATTTTACCTTCACAACGACCCTGGGCAATAAATGCTATTATTATCCTCATTTTGCAGTTGAGGAAACTGAGGCAAACAGAGATTAAGTGACTTGTGTAAGATTACACAGCTAGTAAGTACCTGAGGCTGGATTTGAACTCAGTGTTCCTGACTCCAGGCCCAGCACTTTATCCGCTACATCACCTAACTGCCTCAAAAATCATAGCATTGCCATGATGGATGGAACCTCAGAGGCCACCTTGTTTAAATAATTTCTGTACAAGAATTCCCTCTACCATGTACCTGACAAGTAATCATTCAACTCTTGTTTGAAGGCCTGGAGTGAGTGGGGACTTACTACCTCTGAGGCAACCCATTCCATTTCAGGGTTGTTGTGATTGTTACTTGTGACTGTTCTATACAGTTAGAGAGTCGTCCAGGACCCTGAAATGTTAAGTATCTTTCCCAGAACTGAACACAATACTCCAGGGAGCAGGAAAAGGAGGTAGAAGAGTCAGAGTCAAGGTCATGTCACTCATCTCTGGGAATGATTGATTCATCAGCTAGGCCACCTGGGACCAATTTCAGTTCCTCAGGGTCTCCAGACCCTTACAGCAGAAATTCAGAGTCCCAGTAGCCCTGGAAGTATAGGGAGTCTGGCACAGGGAGGGGTCTGTTTACTCTTGGACTTTTTTATTTGGCAAGTAAAATCAGTCATTCAATCAATAAACATTTATTAAGCACCTACTATATGCCAGGTGCTATGTTAAGTGATAAAAGAGACAGTTGCTGCTCAGTCATGTGTGACTCTTTGTGACCCCATTTGGGATTTTCTTGGCAAAGATGCTAGAGTATTTGCCATTTCCCTTTTCCAGCTCATTTTACAGATAAGGAAACTGAGGCAAACAGAGAAGTGACTTGCCCAGGGTCACACAGCTAGTAAGTGTCTGAGGCTGGATTTGAACTCAGGAAGATGAGTCTTCCTAACTCCAGGACTGGCACTCGATCCACTGTGCCATCTGGCTGCTCCTAAAGAGAAGGTAGCCCTTCCTGAAATAATCACCTAAGGGGAGAGGACAAAATCGAAATTTAGGCCGCTTTTTAGATGCCAGTTACTTAATTTCATAGAATCCTAGACCCTTAGTGCTGGAAGGAGAATTAGAGGTCATCTAATCCAACTCTCTTATTTTATTTTAATGTTTTATTAAGAACTTTACACTGACCATCAATGTAACTAGAGTTGCTTAGGGGCCATGAAAATGTAAATTACTTAATCGCAACATGTTAAGTATCATAACACAATTCCAGTCATCCTCTCTAAGTTCCCATAAGAGTTCTTTCCCCATTCATTCTCATTTCCTTTCTTTCATATAATTGTAGTTAGTACACTCAATTCTTCCTTGTTTTTCCCTTTGCATTATGTCATAAAAGTTTTCCCAGATTTCTTTGTATTCCTCACAATTATTGACCTCTATTGCATGTTACTACTCCATGCAGTAATGTACCACACTTAACAATTCTCCCATACTTTCCATATTTACAATCCTCTCATGACCCCCACTCCATTTTACAGATAGAGAAATAGACTTTGCTTCCTGTAAACCCAGAGCTGGAGATCACAATGGCTATTAATATGATACAATTTTAACAATGATTTTTAATAGGGCCTTATAATTTCCAAAGCACATTCATATGTATTAGATCAAGGTGTTGGTAATTTATGCTCCTTCCCTTCTCAAATTATTTTGTATCTGAAAATGGTGCCTGGCACATTCTTTTCCAGGCTGCACTCCTGACTCTTCTCCATTGGACTTTCTCTACCATGCCATAGAAATCTCTTCACCATGGAAACCCACTCCACTCCTGGACTGTCTCATCTTGGAAGAATGACCCCAACCCCTTCAGCTTCTCCTTCTAATTGGATAATTCCTCCAAGAGCCATCATTTTCAAGTATAAGGCCAAGTCAACCGTTTCTCCATTCCTCTCAGTCATACTGTGGACTCATGGGACTTTCTCTACTTTGACTCCAGCCAGGTACTTTCACCATGCCCTGTTCCCATGCCCTCTTTCAGCCCCCTTTCATGGGTTGTCTTTTGCTATTAGAATGTAAGCTCCTTGAGGGCAGGGACTGTCTTTCTGCTGGTATTTCTATTCCCAGCATGTGCCTGGTACATAGTAATACTTGTTGATTTGACATAATGGATGCGTAATAAATGCTAGTTGGCAAGCTGCTTTTCTGTTTGTAAGATACCTACCAGTGGAAGGCAAACTTCTTATCAGAAGTGACTGGCTTTTTGTTTTCGGATCCCAAGTGCCTAACACAGTGCTTTGCAGGTATAGTTATTTAATAATTTTTTTAAAAATCAAATTGAACTGGGCCAGTAACAGTTCACTTGTCTGAGTGTGCGCATTGAGTTAGTGGTGGAGCTGGGTCTACACATAGGATCTGGTCTCATGATTCACTTCATTACCTCAAAGTTAAACTGGTTTACATACTCCAGTTCTCTGGGACAGCTCTGTCAGGAAAGCCTAGAATCACAATTCCTTAGAGCCCGAAGGGGCGTTAGATACCATGCAATCCAGCTCCTTAGAGTAAAAATGAGGGAACTCACTTAAACTCATCTCTAAGTCTTAGAGGGGGGAAATGACTTACTCAAGGTTCCACAGGCAGAGTCAGGATTGGAACCCAGGTCTTCTGGCTCTTGAGTCCAGAACAATTTTCATTATACCACACTGTCTGGACTCAGACTGTTGTGGACTAGAAAATGTTGTCCTCGCTGTAAATGGGAAAAAGGTTCAGACTCGAAGGTGAGAAGGAAAAAAGAGGCCTCAATTTCTCTCCTACTTCCCCCTCCCATCAGAAGAAGCCTGAATTCCCAAGTCAAGTGGCTTCAGTCTTTACTGTCTGAAATAGGAGTGGACCAGAGATAGAAGAGAGAGTGAGAAGAGTCCCTGTTCTACAGATTCTGGGGCATACAGAAATGGAAAGAGAGAAAAGGAGTGTTTTCTGAGTGAACAGCCGTAGCTCCTTCCCCCAGGTGAGGGATGATATTCTTTTATGTCAGGACCAGATGGATATAATAGAAATAGTGCCTACTTTAGGGTCAGAGTAACTGGGCTAACATCTCGTCTGTAACTAGTTACCTGTGAGACTTTGTACAAATTACTTAACATCTCTGGGCCTCAGTCTCCTCTTAAAGTAAGGGGGTTGGATTGTTATCCTCTAGTGGATAGAGGGCAGGATTGGGAGTCAGTGTGATTCTTGCTTCAGATACTTACCAGCTGTGTGACCTTGGACAAGTTGCTTAACCTCTCTGTGCCTCAGTTTTCTCATCTCTAAAATAGGGTTAACAATAACACCTATCTCACAGGGTCATTGTGAGGATCAAATGATATATAAATCACTTTACGAACCAGAAAGCACTATGTCAAGGTGAGCTATCATCATCCTTATCATCAGATGGTCTGAAGTCTGATCCCTCTTTAGTTCTATTGATCCTATGATTCCTCAAGACACACGAGGCTCATTCCTGCTTCAACATCTCCACAGGTTGACTTCTTTCTCCTAGTATGCCCTCCCTCCTCCCTTCATCTCTACAAAACCTGCCTATCCTTGGAGGTCAAGCAAGTTCCAGTCTCACTTATTATAGAAAGACTTCCCTGCTCATCCTGGCCCTCAATAATCTCTCTCTCTTCCCTAAGATACAATGATAGCCTTTCTTCTATTATTCACATCAGGCTTGTATATGCTAGATACATACATAGTGGGGATGCTAGATTGTAAATCCTGGAAGGGCAAGGACTGAATCCTCCTGGTCTTTGACCAGATCTGGGTACATAACAAATAATTAGATAAAGCAGTATTGGTTAAATGATTGAAGGAAGTGGTCAGATTGCCCTGCCATCTGGAGACATTCATCAACCCCCTCTCCCTATTCCTCCACTAGCTCAGTCTCTTGTGCTTCTTGCTTCCTTGTTTCTGGAATCTGCATTTCTTAAGTCCTTGCCTGGGTTCCAGGATCGGTACTGCTGCAATGTCCAGCCACACTCACTATACTGGGTCATAGGAAGCTTTGAGAATGTTCTGGTCTACTCACATGCTCTCTTCTTCCAAATTTATCTTCCTCTCCACCTTCATATCAAGGGAATAGTGGCCTGTAGAACTGATCAGTACTGCTGGCTTATAGAATCATAGCTTTAGGCCTGTAACAGACCTTAGCAACCATTTAGCCCAGTGCACGCATTTTACAGATGAGAAAACTGAGCTCCAAAGAAAATAGCTGACTTGCCTAAGGTTATACAGAGTGTCATAGTAAAGCTACATTTCAAACTCAGATCTTTTAGGTCCAATGCAATTTTTGCTGTACTATAACCTTCTCCTCCCTCTCCACTACATAATACTGTCTCTCTGAAGGTCAGAATGCTCAGAAACAGTGTCCCCTAGAGAAACTGAGGCTGTTCTCCAGCCCAAGGGAATTTATGAAGGGAAATGGGATATAGGGGACCCCAGAGGGGAGATCCCTCTCTCAATTACCTCACTTCTCTCAGCAGTGTGTAGGGGAGGAGGTGAGCAACCCATCACACGGGAGTAAGAGAGAGAGTAAGGCCCCTGGCCAACCCTGTGTCTCTCCCAACAAATGGGGAAGGGGAAAAAAAATCAAAACTTTAAGGTATATGAACTGTGAAATTAAATCGAAATACTCAAATAAGGAATCACATAACAACATAAGCAAAGATGTTTACCAGGGCTTGAAGTTAAATACAGATTTTTTCATAAACTCAAACACAGAATGCAATAAAGTTCTGCGGAATGTTAAATATAATTTACAGTGGAAAAATGTTCCCTGCTGTCATAAACCTTGCACAGTGTCACTTATCAGGAGCTGGCCCGGGAGAAGGGAAAGTCATCCAGTGAGGTTCTTGCCACAGCAGTGATCTGTTGGTATCCTCTAGGACATGTTGCTCTGTCCATCCCATACTTCTCAAAGAGAAAGGAACATGAACAGCGTAGGCTTGGGCTCTTACTCCTTGTCTTGGACCCTGATCACAGTGAATGGTCTTAGGATTTGCTGATTGCCCCAAACTGGGTAAGAAGTTGCCTGAGTTGGTTCTATGCAGAGGGAAAAAGCCTTCTTGCAGGCAGACCTGTATTTCTTTGCCCATCCCCCTGACTCCCATTGTCTGCCTGACATAAGCGCTGCCCCCCCCAACCCTTCCCCAAACTCCCAGCACAAAGGAAGCATCTGGATAGCATAGCCTGTGGGTCTCGAGTCACGGCTGGTGGATTTGTAGTACATTCAGATATATTCATTAAAACGCTAATCAAGCAGAAGCTCATGGGTAGAATTGTCTTAGAATAGAAAAACGGTGAAAGGAAAAGTCGTTGTGGTTCCAAAGAGCTCCCTTGTACCCTTTCCACCCCTCTACCCTCAACCTCAACCATAAATCCCTTGGACTAGCTAATTCCATCCTTGCTGAGGAGATGTGTGAAGAGGACCAAAATCGCAAAGTCAGAAAAAAAAGATTTGTTGATGTTCTCAGCATTGCTTTTCTGCTCCCTTTCTCACTTCATGTTGCCCCTCTTTCATCCTTCAGGTGCTCTCATGTTGTCTCCAATCCCTTGTCAAAATTTGATTTAAAGGATGAGGTCTGATTATAGCTATAGAATGACTATACTGGATATCCATCCATCCATCCGTCTGTCCATTTGTCCATCCATCCATCCATTCATCCATCCATCCATCCATCCATCCATCCATCCATCCATCCATCCATCCATCCATCCATCTATCTATCTATCTATCTATCTATCTATCTATCTATCTATCTATCTATCTATCTGTCTGTCTGTTCAGGGAGGACTAGCACCTCTGGCGCAAGGGCTTGCTGGGCCCATCTCAGGGCTGCTAATCTATCTTTGGTGTCCACCTGGCACCCAACTCTCACTTGTGGCTCCAAGAAGCATGCACAGTGGCCACACCCCATAAAACCACCTCAGCAGATGGGCTAAACCAGGTTGAGGGTAACTGACAGGCCTCAAACCCATCAGTGAGTTAGGGGGATGCCTGCCTCCTGGCTGAATGGGCAGATGAGAACAATTTGTTCCAACAGCCATGAAGGTGGCTGAAATAGATGCTATGGAACATTTAGAGCTTGGTCAGACATCGAAGATGCCAATGGCCTTTCAGGCCATTGCCAATCATCCTGACTTTTGTTTTGACACTGGACTTGGATGACTCTGGGAGAGTGAGGCTGATGACTTTGTGCAGCTCTGTCTCACTTAAATTCAGTTCATGGATAAGTCAAGACATCACCCCATGATGTCATTGGTTCTCTTTGAAAATGAAGGTTGAGGGGTGGCTAGGTGGCATAGTGGGTAGAGCTCTTGCCTTGGAGTCAGGAAAACCTGAGTTCAAATCCAGCCTCACACACTCGACACTTACTAGCTGTGTGACCCTGGGCAAGTCACTTAACCCTGTTTGCCTCGGTCTCCTCATCTGTAAAATGAGCTGGAGAAGGAAATGGCAAACACACTCCAGGGCCTTTGCCAAGAAAACCTCAAATGGGGCCACAAAAAGTTGGACAGGACTGAATAACAGCAACAGCCAGCAATCCCTGGTACTAGGTAGACTGAAACAGAACAGAATAACTGCAACATACCTGTTGTAGTAAGGATCAAATATGATCATGGACCTCAGTTATAATTATGAATGGGAAACCTCTTTGCAAACTATCTGGTACCCAAGTTGAATAATGATGATAGCTGAGATGTGTATAGCTAGTACTTTAAGATTTATGAAATACTGCACATACATTATCTCATTTGATCCTCATAACAACCTTATCACCCAGGTGCTTTGGGATCATCACATCCATTTTACAGATAAGGAAGCTGAGAAGTTAAATGATTTGTCTATAATTCACTCCAACCCACTAAACATTTATTAAGCACTTATGATGTGCTGAGCATTATGCTACAGGGTAGGGATTTAAATCCAAAAGTGGAACAATCCTTACCCTCAAGGAGTTTATGTATATTGGGGAAAGATGTATGTATATATATGTACATATATACAAAATAAATACAAGATATTTGAGGAGCAATAGAAGAAGAGGGGTCAAGAAAGGCTTTATATAGAAGGTGGCTCTTAAGTTGAGTTTTGAAGGCAATAAGGAATTCTAAAATGTGAAAGGACAGGAGGGAGTTAATTTCAAGAGTGAAAGACAAGCATGCTCCCAAAGCCAAAAAAAAAAGGCCTTGCCCTCAAGAAGCTTCTATTCTAAATCTAAATCACTAGCACACATCAGAGGGAGGATTTGAACTCCATTCTCTTCTGACATAGATTCAAACATATTTTCTATTACATTATGTAGCTACTGTTTAACAAAGGTTGATTATTATTTGTAATTAAAGAACCATCTCTGATTGTGGAAGGAATGGCTTTATCTCCAGTTAAAAAGCACTTCAGGCATCAGTGAAAAGGTGCACTAGGTATGGGGAGTAAAAGGGGAACCTTCCCAGGTATCAGGAATAACAACATACGGATGTCCTACTTGTCTGACGGACTACCCCCAGCCTTGTGAGACACTATAGCTCCTTCCTAGCAAATGGCCTACGACGTCCAGAAGAGCTAGAATATCACACATGGTTGGCTTTTGGGAAATGGAGGAGGGGAGGGCTGTCAGGAAGGATTTCAAGATATGGCTTTGCTTTGTGTAGGTGTAAATGACCATGTGCACTCTTGGAGTGTGTGTGTGTGTGTGTGTGTGTGTGTGTGTATGTGTGTGTGTGTCCTCCCTGAAGAGGCCATCAGCAACAGGATTTCTCGGATCAGCCCTGCTAGGGAGGTGGCGATTGGCTTGATTGTGGGCAGGCTGACAAGGTAGTTGAAGATGTGAACAATTGTGATTTGTTCAGTCACACAACTAAGGAGTATCTGGGCAAGATTTGAACTCAAGTCTTCCTAATTGCAAGTGGTACCAGTCATTACCAAATTTATTAGCCTAGCAGTTGGTGCTGTGTTACACAGATAGGAGTTCTCTTTCTTTCCTTGTCTCTCCTCAAGGCTACATTCAAGTGTCATTCAGATGCGAAGCTTTCTCTCATCCACCTCGGTGCTCTTTCCCTTCTCAGACTTTCCTCTAACACCGTATGATAGCCCCCTTGCTCTTGTCATTCCCTGTCTTGTATTGATTTATCTGTGCATGTATTGCATTGTCCCAGGAGAAGGTAAGCTCCTCGAGGGGAGGAGATTTTTTTTTTTAAATCTTTGTGCCTGTAGCACCTATCTAGTTACCCTAGCCACAGTAGAGGCTTAATAAGTGTTCGTTGAATGGAATTGAATTTTTTATTCCTCTTTCTGTTTTGTTCTTTTTTTCTCTTACCTTGTCTTTCTCTTTTTCCTTTCTTTCTACCTTTTCTTTTTCTTCCTTCCCTCCATCCATTTTCCCTCCTGTCCCCCCCTTTCTTTTCTTTTTGTCTCTTTCTCCTTTTCTCTTTTTGTTCAGCTGTTTCCCCTAATTGGGGTTTTCTTGGCAAAGATGTTAGAGTGATTTACCATTTCCTTCTCTAACTCATTTTATAGATGAAGAAAGAGACAAACAGGGTTACATGACTTGCCCAAGGTAATATAGCTAGTAAGGGTCTGAGACCAGATTTGAACTCAGGAAGATGGGTCTTCTGACTCCAGGCCCAGTGCTCTATCCACCTAGTGCCCACCTAGTCACCCCCTTTCCCCTTACTCCTCTTTTCTCCCCTTCTTTCTTTCATTCCCTCTCTCTCTCTTTCTTCCTCCTTCCCTTGTTCTCTTCTCTCCATTCCCCTCTCCATCCTTGGCAGTAGGGTATAATAAAAAGCATGCTAGAGTCAGGAGATCTGGGTTCAAATTTTGGCTCTAACACTTTACTAATTGTTAGGCCACAAGCATGCATGGCACAGTAGAATGATCATTAGCTGTGGAGTCAGGAGACCTGCCTATAATAACAATAATGATAACGATAATAATGATAATAATAGCTAGCATTCATATATCTCTTTAAGGTTTGCAAAACATTTTGCATATGTTAACTCATTTGATCCTTCCAACAATCCTGTGAGGTAGATGCTACTATTATCTCCATTTTAGAAATGAGGAAACTGAGGCACAGAAAAGCAAAGTGATTTGTCCAGAGTCACACAACTAAGGAGTATCTGGGACAAGATTCGAACTCAAGTCTTCCTGATTCTAGGTCCTGCATGATATCTTCTGTACCACTTAGCTATCTTCTACTAGTATTCCAACTTAACACTTAACTAGACCCCAGTTTCCTCATCTGTAAAATGAAGAAGTTGGATAAGATGGGCCCTAAGGTTCCTTCCAGCTCTAAATTCCATGATAAGACATTTAGCCTCTGTGAGACTTAGTCTTCTCAACTATCAAATGGGGATTATAATGAATTAATGACTTCACAGGGTTGTTTTGAGGAAAATCTTTCCCAACCCATAAAGTGCTATAAGAAGACAAAATTGTTATTGTTATTTGGCAACTTGAGCACATTTGAATTTCAGGATCCAAAAAAAATAATATTCCCTGGGCTGTTTGCCACACTTGTGAATGCTGCTTGAACAATGAGTATTTGATGTAAGCCTGCTCAGAGTGTATATATAGTTTGCAATGTTGGCTTGTCTCTGGTCTCATCTTCTAACCGCTCTGGCCACTCGTACCTGGCATGTTATAAATTACACGAAGGGGGTGCCTCTGTGTGTATATGAGTGTAGAAGTCCATTTTGTAGCTTTTCAGTTTCATTTGTAGTCAATCTGACGTGAAATAGAGTTTCTAGGCCAATTGGGAATTAGTAGGTGTGACTGAATGCCAGGTATCTGACCTGAACACTCCTCTCCACAAAGATCCTGGGATGACGATCTCCATGCCTGACACTGTTTTTAACCAAAGCCGGATAGAAACCCAACGGAGGGAAAATTGACTCCTTGATGAAGGGAACACAACCAGGTAACTGGCATGATCTGTCAGCCGAGACCTAGACAGCAAGAGTGGGGAAAGGAAACAGAGGAGTGATGTTCCTGTCATGAGACACTGGGCAAGTCCCTTAATGTCTCTGAGCCTCAGTTTCCTACTCTGCAAAATGGAGATCACATTTGTGCTACATACCTCCTGGGGCTGTGAGGAAAGTGTGTTGAAAAATGTATGTGATTTTGTCATTTCTCATTTTATATACTTAGAAAGTTGCTTGAGGCTCATAGAGATTAAGTGAATCGCTTAGAGTAACATACCTAGTAAACATCAGAGACAGGATTTGATGCCAGGTCTTCTTGTCTCCAAGCCTAGCACAGGATTCACCCCACCATGCTGTCTCTCTGTAAACTTTATCTCAATGTAAATTTGTATTATTTTTATTTTTACCATCTTTAGTTAGGTAGGCTCTGCTTTGACCATCAAGGTTTCCTTTATACCTATTCAAGTTCATAAGGAATTTATACAACCCTTTTCTCTCTTTTCCCCAGCAATCCATATTGGTTTTTATTCTTCTTTGTGGTGAATTCTTCATGAACGTCTCACAACTGTTAGTAAATAACACATTTGGTTAATGAATAACTCAAATAATGTGGCCAATTGGTGATATTTCTTCGTAAGTATGCATCGAACCTCAATACTCATTCCCTTGGTTTATAAAGATGAGTCTGTACTGGTCCAACAATTCTGTCCCAGGTCTCTGAAGCTATTTAATGATAGTAATGTATTTGTATGGCACTCTATAATTTGTAAAAAATGTTTTTTTCCACTTTTGTCATTTCATTTGATCCTCACAATAATTCAAATCACCCCAATTCAGTTCATTTTAATTCAACTACATTTCAACTTAATTTAGTTCAATTCAATTCAACTATCTTTTATTGAGCACCTAGTTATGTATCAGGTGATGTGCTAGTTTCTTGAGATAGAAAGGAAGGAAGGAAGGAAGGAAGGAAGGAAGAAAGGAAGAAAAGAAGGAAAAAAGAAAGGAAGGAAAAAAAGAAAGAAAAAGAAAGAAGGAAGGGAGGGAGGAAACAGGGAAGGAAGAAAAAAAGGAAAGGAGGAAGAAAGGAATGAAGGAAAGAAAAAAGGAAGGGAAGGGAGGAAAAAGGAGAGAAAGGAAGGAAAGAAGAAAAAGAAAGGAAGAAAGGATGAGAGAACAACAATTGTAAGAGGCAGGTGGGGCAGGCTTTATTATCCATCTTTTATAAAGGATGATGACAAAGTACGTTAGATGGCTTACACAAAGTTGTAAGTAACAGAGGTGGGACTTGACCCTGAGTCTTCTGACTCAGTCTTACGCTCTTTCCAGCATGGTGCACTAGCATGGGCTGGCTATAAAACCAAACAATATTTATGAAAAATGCCCAGATTTAACTACCACATTTGGGAGGGGTGTGTGTGTGTGTGTGTGTGTGTGTGTGTGTGTGTGTGTGTGTGTGTGTGTGTGTGTGTGTAGTGGCATATAAATTTAGTTCAATTGACATTAATATTCTTTCCTAAATATAGAGCTGGTCAAAGGAACTAAAATTATTAATTCCAGATGCCTAGAAGTGAATCTTGACCTGATGTAGACACATGTTAAAGTATATCTCTTGACAAAACGCTCTCAGTCTTTCAGTACACGACTCTTTGAAGATGCCTTGCAGGTAGCCAGAGGACTGCTGCCTGGATCAAAGACTATTTATTAGCCTTGGAAGGTTCTGGAAAGTGCCTCTGATCTGATAGCTAAGCCCTTTCAGGACCATGGACACAACACTCCCAAGGAATAGGGATGTGTATGTTGTGGGTTCTGACGAGGGCTAACCCCGCTTTCCCTAGTCTGCAAAACCCCCATTAGGATGGTCAGTTTGGAATCCTCATTTGCAAAAATAAGGATTTGCATAGTGCCTGGCACATATGTGCTTAATACATGCCCACTCAAGGACGCTTTTGACGCTACTTTGGATTTGCAGCCTACCTAACATCAGTGTTGATGTTGTAGAGGATATTTTCTGTAAACATATTATGGGAAAAAAACAACAATGTTCTCCAGAACCTTTCCCATTTTAATGAGCGGCTAGAGCCTGTCGGTTTGCCCTGAATAATTTTGTTACTAACCACACCACCACCAAACAAAACAAAACCGTAAGCCACAGATCAGAGCAAGGAACGCCCTGCTCCCGATTAGAAGAGTTTGAGAGCCTCTGACTTAGTCCAGTCCCTTGCCTCCAGGTGGGAGTCCAGAGGGGCTGCCAATCAATCAAACAAGGAACATTTCTTGAGCCCCTACTGTATGCTAAAAAGTACTATGTTTTCTTAAGCAAATGCAATTTCCCTGTGTCACAGGGTTGCTATGAACAAAGTGTTTTGTGAGCCTAAGATCGCTAATTTAAATATAAGTTCTTTTCATTAACCAGAGTAACAATCGCTTATGCAAATATAAATTAATAATAAACACACATAAATAATCATACTTTAAAAAAAAATTAATAACAGCAATCAAGGTGATTCTTGAGAAATCTTGTAGGGCCACCCTCCTAGTGAGGAAGCTCTTTGTCTCTAGCCTAAATCCCTCTTGCTGTAATTTACACCACCACCCCCTTCCCACCCTATCATCAGTAGAGATGGAGAACAGCTGGTCACCACAGCTCCCCACAAATAAATCCCTCTAAGACTACAAATGCAAGGGGGAGTCCTGCAGCAGAAGGCTAGAATGTGACTCTTCTGTGGTCCCTGGCTGGGTCCTGCTAGATACAACCCTGCAAACACATTATTTTGAAGGCATCCAAAAGGGGCCCCTAGGAGCAGGGGCAGATTGGAATGAGACTCCATCGGCCTCTCCACCCAGGGCCCTATTAATCGGAGGGAGAGATACAAATGCGGGCTTAAAAAACCACCCTACCCCACCACCATGAAACTCATTTTCAGGCTTTGTGAAGGGAGGGGAAAGAAATTGGAGTTGCTATCATGGTCTGGCTGGAAAGTGTGGGTCGCAGGGGGATGGTATAGGATCCTTTGTGTCACCAAAGTCCCAGGTGCATTGTGTACTGGGCAGAACTTTAGCTTACAATTTAGGATTAAAGTAAATCCTAGTATTTTTCTGCATGCCTGCCTGCTCCCTGGTTCCGGAGACTGCTGGGTAACTGCCTATTATCCCGTGGTTCCACTCCAGTGCCCTCCCCAATAAAACTTTTCATATCCTTATAAACGAACTAGATTGCCGTGTTATAAACATTTACACTGTGCTAACAGATCATCTCCGCACATCAGAATTGGCTAAATTCCCTTTTCCAGATGAATATATTGAAGGAGATTAGAGATATGATAGCTTTTCAGATTGCTGAACCCAGAGAAATTAGTTTAGTGAGCATTTACAGAGGCTAAATTGGAACCATTAAATAGTGGATTAAATTGATGGTACTTTCATTGTCTGTCCTTCGGAACTGCTGTAAAATCAATTAGCCGTCACTATTCCATTCTCCATATAGTGAGATTGTCAGCTTGCCTAGAAGCCTCTGCAGAACCTCACAGCAGTAGCAAGCAGTGTGAAAATACACCTATTAGGTGATGTGGCATGAAATAACATCATAGGGCAGAATGTCCCAGTGAGACTTATCCCTGCCTTATCTCTGCTTTAACAGAGAGGGGACGGACAATGCTCTCGGGTGACACTCTTATCCTGCCAACATGAGCGACTCCGTGCTCTCTGGACTGGCAATTATTGTGGCCCCGATTAGTCGGGCCTGAGGCCCATGGCCTATGTCCACTAGGGTCCTTAGTCAAATAGCCTGGCTTCCCCATATTGAGGAGGGTGTTAGGGACAGCCTCAAGAAAGATGCAAGGCTGGAGGGAGCCATGTGTTCTGTCTCTTCCAGTCTTTGGAGAGCCCAGCACCCTGGAAGGATAGGAGGGATATATGCTAGAGACAGAAGGGATCTTGGGGGTCATCTAGCTCTGCTTCCCAATTTTATTGATGAAGAAACTGAGGTCCCTGAGAAAGGAATCAGCTAGTATGTCATCACATAATGAGTTCATGATGGAGCTTGGACCAGAGCTCAAGTCCTCTCACTCCCAAAGCATCTCTCTTTTCTCTGTACTGAAAGCAAATCTTTCCTCAGGGTCATCTCTAGCGTGGCACAGAAACATCCCTGAAGGGAAGTTAGAGGGACCCAGAGCCTTGGCCATTCTTCTCAATATTTTTGAAATGAAGTAAGATATGCATAGAGGACAGCTTTCAGAAGGAAAGTCACCAAAGAGTACTGCAGGGAGTGTGGAAAGGACATGTAGACAGACCCACCTTTGATAAGAGAGTTTTAGGCTCACTGTATGCTTATGAGGCTCAAGTCTTTTTTTTTTTACAAGATATTAAATCTACCTCCTTTTCCCTCACTAGAGTTACTTCCCTGAGTTACTGTCTAAGACCAGCAATACTAGGTGCCCCAAAGCACGTAAGCATGGGGCTACAGGAAAGATTGTTCCCTGAAGAACAGCTCTATTTTTGCCTGCTCCTGGGACTCCTTATTATTAGTTAAGGTTGATGATGACTTTCACATTAGTTGAAAGACTGTCTTATGATGAATATAGAGGGAATTACCAAGAAGAAGAGTGGGGCAGCAAAGATCTGTAACTAGGGAAGGGCAACTGGGGCTTTGTTCCAGGGTGCTGAAATTCGTGGGGCACCTAAAGCACTGACCTGGGGCACTCCCACACCCACATACTCATGTACACATACCAGCTGAGCTTTTGCCCACATAGCTTTGTCATCAGTGACTTCCTCCCTGGGGGCCCACTTTTTCCTCTTAGTGAATGTGCCCTCCCTACCCCCAAAACAGCTAGAACTTCAACAGTAGAGAAACATCTCAATGTCTTGGGGGAGCACTTCTCTCCCTACATACACACATCTATACCAAAGTTGAACTCCCCTTCTCTAAACCTTATCCCACCCCAGACACAAAAATTACTAGTTATGGTTATGGGTGAGAATACTGGATGGGAGGGGGAGGGAGAGAAAATTTTAAAATAAAACTTTACCATTTATGACCTTTTTTGTACACAGCTCAGTGTTGACCTTCTTTCTATAAGCAGCACAGCTAATTTGGAGTTTAGAGCTTGTATTTAAAAAGCTTGTTATTTGTTATATTTAAAAAGCGTTATTTGTCATATTCAAATTAGAAGGAACTCTAATGACCATTAGAGTAGAGAGTAGTCTCACCCCTTTATTTTCACCTAGTAAAGAAGAGGTGATGTGACTTGCCCAAAGTTACATGGTCTGTGAAGGAGCTGACAGCATGGCCCAATTTTAGACCAATGCCCTCTAGACTATTACTAGTAGCCTCTTCAACTCAACCCAACTCAACTCAACTTACCTCACCTCAACTCAACTCAGTTCAACTCAATTAAATTCAATGAGGATTTATTTAATTTAACTCAGCTCAAAATGGTTTACTAAGGACCTTTTAGGGATATGAAGGAAAGAGAAAGCACAGATTCTTTTTTTTTTATATGCTCTTGGGGGAAAATAAGGCATATGCTCATGAATTCAATTAAATTCACATCCACAAGCATTTTTTAAAAGATAGGTCTGAACACGTTCCCCTCTTCCCATCCCCAATCAATAAGCTTCAATGGGTCTCTATTACCTCTAGGATCAAACATGAGCTCCTCTGTTTGGCAGTGAAGGCTCTTCACTATCTGGCCCCTTCCTATCATTCCACTCTTCTTACGTATTATTCTGCTCCACCCTCCTGTCCAGCCATACTATTTGCTGTTTTTCACACATGGTACTCCGCCTCTTGCTTCTATGCTTTTATATTGGTTGCCTTTTTCCACTCCCCACCCACTCCCCACCCCGCTGGAATGCTTTCTCTTTTTCTCCACCTCAAAGAATTCCTAGTTTCTTTTGAAAATCAACTCAACCTGTTGCAAGAGGCCTTTCCTGATAATCCATTCCCTTAGCTTCTTGAGCCTTTCCTGTGAGTCTCCATTCCATCTACTTTGTATTTGTCTTACAGGACATATACTGATTATGTGTGTACTGTGTATGTACTACACGTTGTCTCCCCAGTTAGAAATGGAGCTCCTTGAAGGCAGGCACCGTTTTTGCTTTTGCTTTTTATTTTCAGTGTTCAGCAAAGTGCCTGACTTTGGCACTCACTAAATGCTTGTCGATTGTGGGTCAAATGCCCATATTTTAGGCACTGGGGATAAGAGTCCTAAAACAAGGCAATACCTGCTCTTTAGCGGCTTACGGTCTATAACTAAAGAGAGAACAGCATGAGAGAATCTTCAGGCCAAGGAAACATTTTGGCTCTAGTTGATAAAAAAGGGTTGTTGTTCAGTTGTTTCAGTCATATATGACTCTTTGTGACCCCATTTGGAGTTTCCTTGGCAAATATATGGGAATGGTTTGCCAGTTCCTTCTCCAGCTCATTTTACTGACAAGAAAATTGAGGCAAACAGCAGTAAGTGACTTGCCCTGAGTCACTCAGCTAGTAAGTGTCTAAGGAACTCAGGAAGATGAGTCTTCCTGACTCCAGGCCTGGCGTTCTATCCACTGTGCCATGTCGGGACTCAGGGATTATAGACAGGATAGACTCCTCTAGAAAGTACTGGGCCATTTGCCTGGTGACTTTTGTAGGGAATTGACCCTCAAGTTGCCCTCTTCCTGGGGTTGGGAAGGGAGCAGTCAGCCCACCTCATGGCCTGGGCTCAGCTCTTCCTCACTGCTGTGTGGAGCAGTGACATTCTTTAAGCCTTTCCCTCTCCTGCCTTCCTGGAGATTGCAGTCTACCACTGAGGAAACTTTGTAATAGCTTCAGATTAGGGGAATGTTTACCCGGAGCATGTGAAGACTGCCCCCAGCAGAACGGGCAGATAAGAACGATTTGTTCCAACAGCCAGCCTGAAGGTGGCTGAAGCAAGTGCTGTTAAGTGCTTAGAGCTTGGTCAGGCATCTAAGGTGCCAAAGTCATCTGCTGCATCCCAGGCCATCACCAGTCATCTTCACTTTTGTCTTGCCACCTGAACTTCAATAACTCTGGAAAAGAGAGTAAAGCTAACAACTTTGTGCAGCTCTGACTCACTTAAATCCAATTCATGCACCAGTCAATGGTCATTAATCCTCTTAGAAAATGAAGGGTGAATAACAATGGCTTTGAATGCAAGGCTTGCTGTTCTGGAGGCTCTATCCAGGAAATGCTCCATTAGGCTAAAAGGGAAAATTCCAGGCTATCCTTTATCCCTAAGCATACTACAGAAAACTTATTCAGCCTTTTTGGTTCCAACTTCAGAGATAAATAATATGATGTGATAGCTGGAAGAGATCTTAGGTACCACTTAGATGAGTGGTTCTCAAATTTTTTGGTCTCAGGTCTCCTTTACACCCTTAAATGTTATTGAGAACTCCCAAAGAACATGTTGGAATTTAAACTATTGGAAATCAAAGCATCTTAGTATTACTATGAAACTAGCCCTGACTTCATAGACCCCCTGAAAGTTATTTCTTATACTGCTTTGAGTCACCAATAGTACTTCTCATGCCTTTCTATGGGATGCTATAGATTTTCTATATATGAAACAGAAGAGAAAGAAAAAAAGAATTGTACATGGAACCAGGAATCTCTATTAATACAGCTTGCTTTCTTTTAATTATATGATGAGCTAAACATGCAACTTTCAAAGATGACCTTTTTTTCCTTGTGGCCTTCCTAGGCAGCTAGGTGATACAGTGGAGAGAGTATTGGGCCTGGAGTCAGGAAGATGGAATTCAAAACCACCCTCTGATACTTTCTAGCTGTGTGCCCCTGGCCAAGTTCCTGTTTGCCTCCATTATATCATAATCCCCTTAAAATGGGGATTATAATGCACCTGCCTCCCAGGGTCATGAGGATCAAATGAGATAATAATTGTAAAGGGCTTAGTACTTATTATTCTTTTCTGTGCATTTAAAAATGCTTCAAATACTTTCTTTCCTTCATTTTCTTTGGCAGCCCTATCTCTAATATTCCTCAGAACTGCCCCTCAGAAAACTGAGGGGGGAAAAATCACCTCTTGCAACAAATATGCATAGTCAAGCAAACAAATGCATACATTACTTTTGTTCCATCTTATAGAAGAAAGAGCCCTGGGTTTGAAGTGAAGACTTGAATTTGAATCTTACTTCTGTTACTCACTACCTGTGGGATTTAGGGCAAATCACACTCCCTCTCTGGGAGTCTGTTTCCTCATCTGTGAAATGAAGGAGTTGGACTGGATGACCTCTAAGGTCCCTTCCAGCTCAAAATTCTATGATCCTATGGCCATAGTAATTGTTAAAGGCTGAGGCTGAGAGGCTTTCGTGGTGTATTCAGATGCCTCCAAAGCCAGGAGGGTTCTTTGCAGAGATATCATCCAGTGCTCAGAAGAATCATCCAGTTAGCCATACTTGGTAACCACAGATGCAGGTTGTTGAGCAGAGGGGTCCAGAGGCATAAAAAGCTGACCACATTCTGAGAGTGATGGAGTAGAGGGATGTGGTCAGGGCCAGCTCAGGCTGCAGCATTTGCTACCAATATAACAAAGAGGGTGTGAGTCCCACAGTTTCCTCAAGTTACCGCCTTCACCTTTCTTCAGTTATTTGCTGGTTTTCTTGCCTGGCTCTGTGTGTAGCTAGCCATACCTTTTAAATTCTTCCTCCCCCGCCTCCCTGTGCTGGACAGCTCCTGACCTGTCACATCCATTTGCCTGCATAGAAACAGCCTTCCTAGGGGATGTCCTAACTCCCAGACCAGTGTTCTTTCTGCTAAACTAAACTGTGCCTCTGGCAGATGACTACATAGATCAGTGGTGTCAAACTCAAATAGAAATGGGGACCACTGGTCTCGTTGTTGTTTGTCCTTCCTCCTTGAAGAGGATCAATGACATCACAAAAGTGATCAAATTCAAATAGAAATGGGGACCACTAAACCATATCCCTGCAGGCCACATACTGACTTAGTTTTAAGATGTAATGTTATCCACATTTTATTGCATTTTTATTCATTTTGTTAAATATTTCTCAATCATATTTTAATCCAATTTCACTTGAGTGTCACAGGCCATGTGTTTGACATCTCTTACATAGATGGTCTAATCTGAAAAATGACATAAATTTCTAACTATCCTTATATGCATAGATGTGAGCCTATGAGATCAGATATTTGCTTGTTTCCCAGTGTTTAGACTGACCAGACATCAGAAAATACAATTTTACTATTGACTTCTCATTCAGAGAAATCCTCTGTCTTCCTCAACTACCCAGCTATGATGGCCAAAATCCCCTCTGTAGAATTTGTGTTAAGATTTTTTTTTCCAGAGATCCCTGGTTATGATGCATATTTATCTTGGAGTAGTGGTATATTAACCCATCATTGCATTACTAGAGAATATTAAACCTTGAAAAAAAACATCTAGTCTTGGTGACTTTGGTTCCTCTCCTCTCATTCTCTTCTAAACACTTTACAATCTCATTTTTGATCTCATCATTCAATTGAAACTGCTCACCCTATAATCACCAATGATTCCTTCCTTAATTGCCAAATCTAATGAATTTTTCCCTCCATCATCCTTCTTAAAAATTCTCTGAAACACTTGAAAATATTGATCACCTTTTCCTCTTGGATCCTCTCTCCTCTCTGAGTTTTCAGGATACCACTTTCTCAGTATTTCTGACCATTTAATCTCAATCTCTGCTAATGAATTTTTTTATCCATATTATACCCACTAATTGTGGGTGTCCCCCAAGACTCTGTTTTAGGTACTCTTCTCTTTTTTCTCTGTGTTGTCTCACTTGGCAATCTCATCAGTTTCCATGGTTTCAATGACCATCTCTATGCAGATGGCTCCCAGGTCTACATACCTATTCTCTCTCTTGAGCTATGGTCCCACATTACAACTACCTATTAAATGTTTTGAATTGAATATCCTATAAACACCCCACCTCCACCCCAACTTGGTATCTTCTTCCTTCCCCCACCATCCTGCTTTTTTTTTTAGCTCTCTTTTAGATGTTGTCTTCCCTCATTAGTATGTAAGCTTCTTGAGGGCAGGGACTATCTTTTTGCTGATATTTGTACCCCTAGCACTTAGTGGAGTAACTGGCACACAGTAAATGCTTATTGATTTTTTCATTGCCTAATTACTCTACTAACTTCATCTCTCCATACTCCAACCCATTTTACACACAGCTGCCAAAGTTGTTTACCTAAAGTTCAGGTCTGACCATGTCAGCCTCAGTCCTCAATGAACTCTAATGGCTCCCTATAACTTCTAGGATCAAATAAAAATTGATCTGTTTGTATTTAAGGCTCTTTGAAATCTGATTCCCTCTCATCATTACAGGTTTCTTGGACGTTACTCCCATCCACGTGTTCTATGGTTATTTTAACTTTGTATTAGGCAACTTTATGGCTCGGTGGAGAGAATGTTGGACTGCTGGATTTCTGAGTTCCTTGGCGGGGGAGGGGACTATCTTTTACCTCTTTTTGTATTCCTAGTGTTTAGCAAAGCACCTGGCACATAGTAGGTGCTTAACAAATATTGACTGACTGACTGATGGGAAGACCTAAGTTTAAATCTGGTCTTTGATACTTACTATGTGGCCCTGAGCAAATCACTTAAAAGCTCTCATCCTTAGTTGCCTTATCTATAAAATGGGGATAATAATAGCACGTACTTCTCAGGGTAGTTGTAAAGATAAAATGAAAAATCATACATAAATAATTTTTTTAACAAAACTTTAAAGCTATATGAATGCTAGCTATTATTAGTAGTAGTAGTTGTAGTAGTAATAGTAAGAATTTAATTTTCACATGCTTATGTCTTGTCTTCCAAATAGGTTATAAGCTTCTTGAGGGCAGAAATAATTTCTTATTAACCTTTGTGTTCTCAAAAAGGTTCTGGACATTGTATATACATAATATTTGTTGATTAACCAATGAGAATTAATGTTCTGAAGGATGACCCTGAGTATCTGAGTAAGCTTTCAAGCTGCCAGCCATTGGGACCCTACTGCTGGATACAAATCCAGATCACCTCCTGTGGCATGACAAGAAAATTCATTCTGGGAGACCTTCACTGGCTAAGGGTGGGGGGTGGGGAAGAAGAGCTTAGCCTTTCTCAGAAATAGTCTCCTAATTACCCTTTGGGTAGTTTCAAAGGGCCAGCCAGTAGGGGGGGAGGGAAACAGAACCTATTTACAGCTCTTGGCTCATGCACTAACAAATATAGCTCAGCTGGATCTCTGGGAGCCTGGCTAAAATAACAAGGTATCCCTCTGAGAGACCCCTGGCTCCTGAGGGTGAAGAACCCAGGTGTGTGTGTGTGTGTGTGTGTGTGTGTGTGTGTGTGTGTGTGTGAGAGAGAGAGAGAGAGAGAGAGAGAGAGAGAGAGAAACAGACAGACAGAGGCAGATAGACAGAGACAGAGACACAGAGAGAGAGAGGAGAAACAGAGACAGAGAAAGAGAGAAGAAGGAGGAGGAGGAGGAGGAAGAGGAGGAGAAGGAGAAGAAGGAGAAGAAGAAGAAGAAGGAAGGAAGGAGACAGAGACAAAGACACTGAGAAGACACAGAGAAGAGACAGAGACACACACAGAGGGGGAGAGAGAGAGACAGGGAGACAGACAGAGACAGAGAGAGAACTAGAGATGAAGACAGACAGAGACAGAGTCTTCGTGACCCCAAACATCTCTTCTCTGATGACTGACTCTGTGCCCATCATTCTGCCAATAAAGGAGCCCCCTTTTAGAGTTCCAGGGGGAGAGGAGTAACTAGTTTAAATTCTATCACTATGTTCCTGTGTACATGAGAACCTGTGTGTAGAAAAAACAGGATTTGAATCCTGCTTGAGACAGTTAATTGTTGTGCAACACAAAGTCACAACCTTTCTCAAACTTATTTTCCTCATGTTGTAAAACAGTTACTAACAGCACTCAGCACACATCTTGTGAGGAGCAAAAGGAACCATGTGTATAAAGTGTTTTGCAAACCCTATTTTGCTATTTAGCATGTTATTACTGTTTATTATTATTATTACTATTATTATATAAATATAATTATTCTCTAGTTACATTCATGGTTGAAGGCAGAAAGAAGTGGAGACTGGGAGGCTGAATGGTCCTATGGAAGAAGTTGGGGTTCATTCAGTCAGTCCCTGTGATTACTTTCAGGGATCCTGTGGAAACAGGCACTGTGTTGGGCAGTCCTTGTGTCTATCCTTCAAGACCCTACCCAGGGTCTGTCTCCCTCAGGAAGCCATCCATGGCAAAGACATCCCACAGAATAGTAATAGCTTACATTTATTGGACAATTTAGGCTTTACAAAGTATTTACAAGTATTATTTCATTTGAGCCTCACAATCACTCCATGAGGTAGATACTACAGGGAACTACTATTGACCCAATGTTATAGAAGAGGAAACTATGCCTCAGAGCAGCTAGGTGGCATGTTGGACAGAGCTTGGAGTCAGGAAGACCTGAGTTCAAATCCAGCCTCAGACACTTATTGGTTGTGTGGCCCCAGACAAGTCACTGTTTGCCTCAGTTTTCTCATTTGTAAAATGAGCTGGAGAGGGCAATGGCAAACCACTCTAGTATCTTTGCCAAGAAAATCCCAAATGGGGTCAGGAAGAGTTGGACATGACTGAAATGACTAAACAACAAAAGGCTCGGACAACTTAAGTGATTGGCCTATAGTCATGCAGCTAATAAGTAACAGAACCATAGCAACCAATGTAAAATGGGTTCTATGCAATCATTCTTATCCCCATTTTATAGATGAAAACACTAAGCTTCATAGGAACTTGTCTAAGACCACACAGTTAGCTTGGGTTAGAGCTAGGAATCAAACCCAAGTCTCCTGACTCCCATGAGGTCCTCATTCCAAGTTGATCTTTCTGCTACAAAACAGCTGAGTCACAGCAATCTCTCCCTTACACAGTGTGAGGAATATGATAGGTGCCTAAGAAATGTTTGTTTGTTTTTGAGTGAGGCAATTGGGGTTAAGTGACTTGCCCAAAGTCACACAGCTGGGAAATATTATGTGTCTGAGGCCAGTTTTGAACTCAGGTCCTCCTGACTCCAGGGCCAGTGCTCTATCCACTGCACCATTTAGCCACCCCAGAAATGTTTGTTGATTGGTGATTGCTTGATTTGGATTATTTCAGCACCAAAATCTAAACAATTCTTTAGACATTGATCATATTGCCTTGTGACAACACTTTTATTATTGCCTGAAACTCCTATGGAAATATTTCCTAAGGTAACTTCTCCTGATTCTGCAAAACAGCCTGCAGTGAACTTCCTCCTGGAAGGCTTCATCATTGTACCCTCCCTCCCCAAGACCCCAGGTCTTGGCATATAGTAGATACTCAGAAAATATTTGTTGATTTGATTAAAAAGCTCAGGATTTGAAATTAATAAACTATGTCCAGAACTTCCTTGTTCTTATTGTTATTGATGATGATGATGATGATGATGATGATGTGTGTGTGTGTGTGTGTGTGTGTGTATGTGTGTGTTTCCTGCTTTCTAATTGGTCTTATCCACTGGAATCATGTCTGTAACAGCAATTCAAAATAAATGATCTTGAATCTCCAGAAAGAGCCATTCACTGCTGTTCCTGGAGTCACCAAGATACAGGAACAATTAATACTTGATTTCTGGACCCAAGTGATTCAACCAATAACACAGCTGTCAGCTGTGGGGAGTGGGGCGGGGTGGCCTAATATCCCAGGAGAGGATAATTATTCTTATCTGATTTGGCTCTGGAATGAAATCATAAAAAGCCCCATCCCCTTTCTGTTATTCAGTTCTTCCTCAGCAGGTGAAGCTGGTGCCCCCATGAATAGTATTCCTATCAGCTCTGGCTCTGAGAAAGGACTAATTTGGAAAGGAGAAGAGCCCAAGTATATATCTGTTTGCAGGCAACCACCTCAGAGAGCTGACTGGATGTGGGTTTAGGTGGAGATGACTGGTGAACTGACAACCTCTGTTGGGTCAGTTGGACACTGCTGTAAGGGAGAGGTATGCTGGTAAATGGTTAACAACTGACTCTCCAAAAAAAAATGTATATAGGACACACCTTTAAGTTTAATCTGCACATCAACATTTCTTCGTGTCTTTCTAAGTCTAAGCAATCAACACACTGATCAACCAAGCCCTGATTTGTAGTGTTTGCTGATTTATGAGGTATGGATATTTGCTCTTCTGAGCCAGTAGGAGCTGGTTCCGGTACAATTCTAGGTGTGGTATTCTCCCAGGAGAAGGGAATCTGGTACCTTTCATTTTTGTGATTTACCTAAAAGGGCATAATCTAGAGGCATCATCATAGATAGAGAGCTGGACTCAGAGCCAGAAAGACCTGGGTTTGAGTGATGCTTCTGATGCATACTGGCTATATGAACTTTATAACAGAAAGGAGAGGATGCTCTTTCTGAATTTGTTCTAGAGCCAAATCAGATAACAATCATTCTATCCTGGGCAAGTTACTTGATCTCTCAGTGTTCTAGACAACTCTCTATAAGTTAACAGAGAAATCGCTGAAGTGAGTGGTGAAGGGAATTTCCTATACCAGTGGAATCATAGCTTTACTTTCTTTACCTACTTCAGGGCACAATTTCCTCCTCTGCATTCAACCTTTCTTCTCCCCTTGGGGAAGTCACTTCATTGAACTGATTGAAAAAAGTCAGTCTTTGTCCTCAGCAAAGCTTCCTGTCACTCCACACCTCCTTGCTTTTCCAGCAAGATGGAGAACCACTAGGTCTTGCCATATTTCTTTCCACTGTGTTGTAAGGCCCTCCAGGCTTTACTATCTTCCCTGATGCTTCACCATCCAGGCACTGCCACCTGACCTGCTGGTGCACCCCAAGGATTCAAACTTGCCATCTGCTCTGCCTCTGAAGCCTTGGGACTCTTTGCCTTTCCTTCTTCTCTGTAGCTGGGCTCTCATATCAGTAAGTCAACAAGCATTTATTAAGAACTGGTTATGTGCCAAGCACTGGGGATACAAAGAAAGGCAAAAACTCACCCTTGCTCTGAAGGAACTCATATTCTAATGGTGCTTATATTTATTGTCCCTCCTAATTAGAGTGTGGATTCCTTGAGAGCAAGGATCCTCTTGGTTTTTTCTATTTGTATCCCTAGCACTTAAGCATAGTGTTTGGCACATAGGTAATACTTTGGTTGTTGTTGTTGTTGTTTTCATTCATTCATTTACGTATTTTTTACCCTAGAGTCCCTTTGTCCTATTGTTATTCATCCCTTCCCAGATTCAGCCTTGGATAACTCCTGCCTTTTCCAGTTCTGTTTCTATACCTACGCTGCTAAATGACAATGAAAGAAACTGCGAAGTCATACTGACTGGGTCCACTGCAAATTCATGTCATGACGTCTCAACTGAACCTTCACTGCTGCAAGCTGTTCTTTCTACTCTTCCCTGATTGATTCCACTTCCTGCAGGGACTTTTCTGAACCTTCTTTCCCTGGGGTTCCATACCCCACTCCTTCCCCTTTTTCAACAAAGGAGCTCACCTCATATGTAATTGAGACTAGCCATCTCCAGTTCTCTCTTCTTTCCAACTCTAAGCTTCCAATCACTTCTACTTCATTCTCCACATGCTCCTTCACTGACAGGGGGTGTAACCCCTTTGCCTGTGCCCTTGATCCCATCCTCTCCCATATCTTCAGTGAGCTTGCCTTTTCAGTTATCTCCTTTCCCCAGTTTTCAGGCTTTCCTCCTTTATTAGCTTCTTCCTTACTGTTGACAAACATGGCCAGAACTTCCTCATCCCTAAAAAAAAGTTCACCTGATCCTATCATCTTTTCAATTTCTCTTCCTCTATGTCCTTTCATAGTTTTAGCTCCTAGAAAAATCTGTCAACATTGGTTGCATCCACTTTTTTGTACCCCATTCATTTTTTTTTGTTTTTTCTTTCAAAAAATGTTCTTTTACTATGAACTTAGACATCAACAAACATGAATATTTCAGAGTACAAAGAACAGAAAAGGGGATTTATATGAAGCTGTGAACTTCTATTACATAAAATTTTAAGTGTATATTAAATTTAACGTGATGGTAACAAAACTGCCTGCTTGTCTGTGGCCCCTTCTAAACTGCCATCTGCTTTCTTCTGTGTACTTAAATATTTTGCTGATACTCTTTCTTTCTTTTCTTGTTTTTTTGGTATCATTTTAAGTACTCACTTCTCCCCCATTCTTTTTCCATAGATACCTTTCCTTCTACACAAATAAGTGTAGTCAAGCAAAACAAACCAACTGACTGTTTCTTGTGTGTCTTGTTCTTAATTCCTAAGCCCATCACTTCTCTGTCAAGAGAAGTATGCTTCATCAACAGTGCTCTGGAGTCTTGATAAGTTGTGCATTGTTCAGAGTATTTATCTTTCAGAGTTGTATTTCTTTATATTATTGTGGTCATTGTATAAATTATTCACCTTCTGTTCATTTTACTCTGTATCAGTTCATATAAGTCTTCCAAGGTTTCTCTGAATCCTTAATTATTTCTTATGGTACAATCATATGGTACAATAATTACATTAATATACTTAATCAGTCAATCAATAAATCAATCAATAAGTACATTATGTGCTAGGCACTGTGCAGAGTGGGTTATATAATAACTTATTCAGCCATTTTGTAACTGATGGGAACCTCTTTTGATTCTAGTTCTTCTCTACAACTAAAAGTGCTGCTATAAATATTTTTGTGTATATATTCTTTCTCCTATATCTTTGACCTCATTTGATATATACATATGTATGTATGTATGTACGTATGCCTAGTAGTGGAATTGCTGGCTTTTCATTTATTTTCAAGCCTTTGCAATTTGGCTTCCCACCTCATCATTCAATCAATAGCTACTTTTTTTCTAGGGTTACCAATGATCTATTACTTGCCAAATCTGACAGCCTTTTCTTAGTTGTCATCCATTTTAACTATTTTTGACACTGTTGATCACACACTTCTAGACATTTTCTTCTCCTTGGGTTTTCATGACATTGCTCTCTCCTGGGTCTCCCCCTATCTTTCTGGATACTTCTTCATTATATCGTCATCCATGTCCCAACCCTTACAAATAGGTCTAGGCTCTGCATGGGTCTTCTCTTCTCTTCTTTACAGTCTCTTACTTAGTGATCTCATCAACCCCCATGAGTTCAACAACTATCTCTATGCAGATAATTCAGATCTTTATATATAGCCCTAGTCTCTTTTCTGGGATCCAGTCCTATATTAACCTTTTAAACATCTCCAACTGGATGACCTATGGACATTTCACACTCAACTTGTCCAAAATAGAACTAATTTTCTCTCCCCTATCTTCCTCCTCCAAACTTCCTTATTTCTGTTGAGAGGATTTTCATCCTTTCAGTTACACAGGCTCACCACCTCAGGGTTATCCTCTGCTCTTCCCTCTCCCTTACCCCTTATATCCAATCAGTTGCTAAGTCTTGTGAATACTACTTTCACAATACATCTCACATCTATCTTCTCTCTACTCTCAGCTTTCACCTTGGGCCCAGTCCTCATCACTTCTTACCAAGTCTTCTAGGCCTATAATAGCCTCCTAATTGGTCTTTCTGCTTCCTGCCTCTCCCATCTCCAGTTCATCCTCCATATAGCTGCCAAATTGATATTCCTAAAGGACAAATACGACCATGTGGTTCCTTTACTCAAGAAATAACAATGGCTCCCAAGGATAATCTGTCTCTTGCCTCTTTTTCCAGACTTATTTCATACCAACCCCCTTCACCCACCCATTGGCTGGATTCACCAGCCAAATGAATCTACTTGCAGTTTCCCATACATGACATTCTATCCCCAGTCTTTGTGACTTTGCCCAGGCTGTACTTCATGTCTGTAATGTCTCCTCATCCCCAACTTGCAGAATCACTACCTTTCTTCAAAACCAAGGTTAAGTTACACCTCTTATTAGAAGCCTAGGGGAGTAGCTAGGTGGTGCAGTGGATAGAGCACTGGCCCTGAAGTCAGGAGGACTTGAGTTCAAATCTGGCCTCAGACCAAACACTTGACACTAGCTGTATGTCCCTGGGCAAGTCACTTAACCCCAGTTGCCAAAAAAAAAAAAGGAAAAAAAAAAGAAGCCTATAGTGCTCTCCCCAGTTAGTAGTGCCTTCATCCCTGGAAAGTACTATCAACTTCATATTTAATTTTTTTCTGTGTGTGTGTTCTTTCCTTCTCTCCTCTCCTCTCCATCCCCATTAGATTATGAACTCTTGAGGAAAGGAGTTAGTCCTTTTTTGTCTTCATATTCTCATGCCCTTGCATGCTACCTGGAATAATAAATGCGGGTTGAGTGGATAAATGAATGACAGGTTGGAGAAAGAATAAAGATGAGAGAAAGATAGGAGCAAAGGTCCAATGGATCCTAGATTTTGGCCTAGTGAGGATGGGGATTGCCTAGGACAGAGGAAGGTTGAAGTCATGGGGATTTCTTTTAAAATGGTGCTGAGCTTTGGTGTACCTTTCCCTCAACACAAATATACCCCTATGTCTTATTCAACCATAATGAGGTAGAACCACAGAATTTAGAACTGGGAGTCTTCTCAAGAACTCATCTGATACAGATCTCTGCTTTTATGCAGGTGGGTTATTATTCAACCCATTTTGTAGAGAAGGGAACTCAGGCTAGAAAAGTTGAATTGCCCAAGGTTATACAGCCTTCAAGTAACAGGGAGAGAAGAGAGGGGAATAAGCATCTGGGCACTGTGCTAAGAGTTCTACATATATTTCATTCAATCTTCGCACCAGCCTGTATGGTAGGTACTATTATTATTCCCATTTTCCAGTTAAGGAAAATGAGGTACACAAAGGTTAAATAACTTGCCTGGTTCACACAGCTAGTTAAGTGTCTGAGGTCAGATTTGAATCCTTTTTTCTATCTCTAAGTCCATCACTTTATCACTGCACCACCTAGCTGCCACAGACATGCAACTTAAACCCATCCCAAATCTTTTGACTCTCAGGAGTGTTCCTATAAGTGATTGACAACTAGTTCTCTGTGGGGGAAAAATGTATGCAGAATGCACTTTTAATAATCTACATTATTAACATTTCCCCCATTTTATTATCCTATAGACATTTGAAATAACAATAAATCAAGCCCTGATTTGTAGCTTTTGTTGCTTTCTGGGATGTAAAACATTCACACTAAAAATTTAAGCTGGTGTGAGCTGGCTCCAGCATATCCCTGCTCTAGGTTCAGTCCTTTTTCCACTAGTCCATGCTGAGGAGGCAACTAGAAGGTAAATCACAGATTTGTATCTGGAAGGGACCTCTTGATCAATGCCTTCATTTTACAGATATGGAAACTGAGGCCCAGAAAAATTAAATGACTTGCTCAAGATCAAAGACCCAATTAGTAGCAAAGTCAGGATGAGAACCTAGGTAATTTTGAATAATGCTCTTTTTTTGATTGTATATATTCTTTACCTCTGAATCCTTTCAAGTTGTAATAAAGATTAATTCAATGAAGGTAGTGTGGTGCAGTGGTAAGGATGGTGTGCCTGGAGCAAGGACAGCTGGATTTCTTTACTGGCTCTGAGTGTTAATTGCTGGCTGTGTGAACATGGGTAGGTCCCTCTGCCTTACACTAGAGGCATAGCTGAACTGGTATGAGGCTGTGGGAGGACAGGAACTTTGGGTAATGTTACAAATGACCTTTCCTGTCTTCACCTTCCTACCCTTTAACCTCCTGACACTCCTGGAGCTAATGACCATGCAACCTGATTTAGTGTCTCTGAGATTTCCCTGCCCCTGCTTACAACCCCCTTGTCCCCAGCTCCCTCCACCCCCACCCCAGTCCAGCAGATTAGCAGATTGGTCCTCCTTTCATCTGTAGTGCAGCTGAACCGGATCTGGGGTTGGGGTGGGGGGTTGGGAGGGGTGGCAAGGGAAAGGAAGGAGAGTGGCTAGCTTCCAGGAGACCTCCTGGGCCTAGAGCAGGGATCCTTAACCTTTCTTGTGCCATAGATCCCTTTGACAACCTGGCAAGGACAAAGGACACTTTTTCCAAATAAAGTTTCTAAGTGCATAAGGTACTCAGGATTACGAAGGAAACCCATCATATTGAAAAAGTTATCAAAATGGCAAAGCAAACATACAAATTCAAAGACCCCAGGTTAAGAGCCCCTAGGCTCTAGAGGGAAGCTGAAGAATTTGAGAAGCTGCTGAAAAGGACTTGGGGGAGTAGAAATAAAGAGAAGATTGATAGTAGCTTTCAAGTATCACTGTCAGTCCTGAGATGTCTAGTGTCTCAGGTGGCCTTGTAGGAAATCCTAGGGTCAGGGAGGTAGGGTTCTGGGACAATCCCAATGAAAAACAACAAGATAAAAAAACAAGCCCAGGAGATGTTTGGTTACTGAGGTGATGACAAGGGCCGACTCACATATGCCTTTGGGAAAAGACATCGAAGAAGATGGAAACAGGCAGCTGCCCAGGGGAGTCCCCACCCCTCTCTAGGATTCCCTTGATCATCTGGCTGCCACACACCATGACATTGCCATCACACAGAGGGCAGGTGGATCCCACGGATGGACACGTTCCATGTCGGGATCAAGTTTCAGGTTGGACATGGTAAAAGTCGGGAGGGGGGAAGCCCAGGCAAGGGTACAGGAGGGTCAGAGCCTCTGGTTCTAGGGTTAAGGCTGTGAAAAAGGGAAAGGGCTCCATTCTATGGGTTGCCATGTACTCTGAAGGTGAGAAGGGCTGTAGCAAGGGGTTCTCATGAACCTAGGTGACCTAGGAGCCTCTTGGTTACACTGGTCCATTCTAAGAAGCTAAAGCACCCCAAGCTTCCCGTTACCTTGCCTGACAGCTGATATTTAAGAGCGAGGGCTGGGAGAGACTCACAGGTGTTACACAGATGCTTTATCACTTTCCATCTCTAATGCTGCCACTATTCTTCCAGTTCTCAAACAAATATGATACTCTTGGAGGCAGTGTGATCTAATGGGAAGAGCCCTAAGTTGGAAGTCAGGGAAATTGGATGCTATCATGTTTTTGCCATGAACAAAGTGTATCACCTTGGTCAAGTCATTCAGCCTCTCATGGTCTCAGTTTCCTCATTTGCACTTTCCTGATTAATGAGTATGTGAGCACAAGTCACATGGCCCACTCTATCTAGCTTCAGTCCTGGTTTGAATTCACACTGGCCATTTTCTTCCTCTTGCCACTGCTGCAACACACACACTTCTCCTCTTCTACTGAGTCCCACTTTCCATCTATTCTTCTGGGAACGGTAATAAAATTAGAGTATGTTAATCAACTCCCCTGGCTCCATTCACCATCTTAGTGGCTTTGTAAACCAAAACAGCCCTTTCTAGAAACCATTCCCCCATATGTTATACTTTTAGAAGGTAAGCTCCTTGAGGGCAGAGATCATCTGGCTGTTATATTTGTATCCATAGAGCTTGACACATAGTAAGTGTTTAGTACGAGATTTTTCATCCATCCATCCGTCCGTCTGCTATCCATCCATTCTTGACGTATGGCTAATAATGACCTTTACCTTGAGAGCTATGAAGAGAGAGTGAGGTATGTGTAAAAGTGCTTTGGGAAAGTAAAAAGCATGATACAAGTGTGAGGCATTATTATTTTTATTGTGCCTAAAATTGCAGAGTTTTCAAATTCTGTGTAGCATTCAAATGTGAGTGCTGGATGGAAGGTGGCTGGCGGGGATGGGATAGGAGAGGGGAGCAAGAAATGATGGGCGACTGAATTATTTTAATCACCTTGACACCTGGATTCCAATTTAGGAAAAGAACTCATTCAGCCATGTAAAATTACCAGTCTAGGGATTAGATGAAATTAGACAGGGACCCAAAGAAATCAGGCAGTGGGCCAGGAGACTTTGGGAAAAAATGCAAAGCTACCCAGCCAATACATCCACCATGCTTCTGTCAGTGGCTGCTGCCCTTTTGTCTCAAGGAGAAGGAGGAAGGTCTGGTGAACATTTTTTTAAAGAGGGTTGAGGGTGAGAAGGACTGAAAGATATATTTTTAAAGCCCTTCTGCCAGTGTGAGTTAATTTATGCTAAATCATTTGACACGGCTAATGTGTTAAGCTGACCATCCATTAAGATTTTAAACCTATTATGGAAAATAAGCTTGGGGAAGACAGACAGCTCTGCTTCTTCCCCTGTCAGTGGCAACGCGGCTTGACTATCTTTCTTGGTTCAGGGGATGGGGAGCAGTCAGGCTGAAGAATGTGCTAGGAGAACACCCCAAGTCTGGTCTGAAAATCTAATTGGGCTGCCTGCTCTGAGACTGTTTTCACTTACAGTATTCACTGAATCTTAGTTGGAAGAGAGCTCAGGGGCCATCCAGTCCAACCTAGAATCTCTTCTCTATTCCTGACAAGTGGCCATCCTGAAGACCTTTAGCAACAGGAAACTCACTGCATCCCATTGTGGCCTATTCCACTTTTGGACGGCTCTTTTTCTTTATAGCAAGCCTAAATATGGTTTTGTTTTATTTCTTTCCATTTCCACACATCGTCACTAGTTTTGTCCTCTGGGGCCAAGCCAGAACAAGCCTAATTTGGCTTCTAACCTTTCAAATCCTTGAAGGCAGCTATCATGCTTGCCTCAAGTCTTGTCTTGTGAATGCCAAACAGCCCTAGTTCCTTCACCCAGTCTTTAAAGACCATAATCTTTAGGAGGGCATCATCCTGATTTCCAACTTTTTGTGACCCTACTTGGGGTTTTCTTGGCAGAGATACCGGAGTGGTTTGCCATTTCCTTCTCCAGATCATTTTACAAATGAAGAAACTAAAGCAAACAGGTTTACGTGACTTGCCCAGGCTTACACAGCTAGGAAGTGTCTGAGGCTGGATTTGAACTCAAGTCCTCCTGACTCTAGGGCCAGTACTCCATCTACTGTGCCACTTAGCTGCCCATCATCCTGATTGTCCTTCCTTGAATACCCTCTAATTTATCCATATCCTTCTTCCAACACAATGCCTAGAACTCAATGCAGTACTCCAAATGTGGTGTCATACTACAGTACTAGAGGGTTATCATTTCCCTCTTTCATTCATTGGTTCATTCATTCAATAAGCACCTATTAAGCACCTACAATGTGCCAGGTGCTATACAAGTTACAGGGAATACAGAAACCCAACAGTCCCTGTCCTCAAGGAGCTTATATTCTGTTGAGGAATAGTGGTGGTGATGGGGACATAAAGAAAACATACATAGAAAATTGTGTACAAAATAGATACAAAGTAATTTCAGTGGGGGATGGGGATTAGCAAAGGGAGATAGAATATTCAGTTTAGGGAACCCCAGTAGGCCATTTTGGCTGAGCACTATACCTCAGCTAATCCAACCTGTTGTACAGAGTGTCCCAAAAATCTTAGTGCAGCCTTGAAGCACAAATTTAAGCATTAGGCTTAAAGACTGCACTAAAACAAAAAACTAAAACCAACTAAACTAACACTTAAATTTATGCTTCAAGATTGCACTAAGACTTTTGGGTATACCCTGCCTAATAGGTTGGAGTAACAGAGATCAAAGTTTAAAGCAGCTACTAGAGCTCAAAATTGCAACTAAGACCTTTGGGCCACCCTAGATGAGCTTTTTTTTGGGGGTGGAGGGCAAGCTGCCAGGTTACACACCTTGGTTATTTTGAACTTTCGATGGCCTAAACCTCCAGTTCTTTTGCGGTTGAATTACTACCTAATCACATCTTTCCCATTTCTTAGGATATTGACTTTTTTGTACCTGAATATAAGACTTTCCATTTATCCCTATCAAATTTCATTTGATTATATTTGAGCCAATGTTCTAGCCAGTTGAGCCCTTTTCTGGGTCCTCTCATCTGATACGTTTCCTTTTTCTCTTAGCTCTGCAACGTCTCTAAATTCAGTAAGTATGCCTCTATCCAACCACTGACAAAGATATTAAGCCTTACAAGACCAATCGTGACACATTCCATTAGAGCAGAGGGTTTAGAACCTTTCTGTGTGTGCCATGCACCCCTTTGGCAGTCTGGTGAAGCCTATGGACTACTCACCATCCTGTTTGTTTGTTTTTTACACTTATTTTTAATTTATGGAGTAAAACAAGCATTTCTACAACATAGTATAATAAAAAAGATGATTGCGCATGAAACTGCAAATCTATTATGTACAACTTGCTATTCCTTTTAAATATACAATAAAGTTATCATGTACATTTCTTTTTTTCTTTTCTTTTCCTTTTTTCTTCCCCTCCCAGATGGTTACCATTAGACACAAATATATATGTGTAAAATTATTAGACACATATATGTAAAATTATTCTGTACATACTTCTATTTTATCAGTTCTTTCTCTGGATGCAGATAACATCTTTCTTCATATGTCCTTTATAATTAATTTGGATATTTATAATAGTCAAAATGACTTATTTGCTCAAAGTCATTCCTAAAACAATACTGCTATTACTGCATACAATGTTCTCTTGGTTCTGCTCATTTTGCTCTTCATTATTCCATGCAAATCTTTCCATATTTTTCTAGGACCATTCAGCTCATCATTTCTGAGCACAGTAGTATTCCATCACAATCATATGCCACAACTTGTTCATAATTAAATACATAGGATTATAAAGGAAATCAATTATATTGAAATACTGTTATCAAATTCCTATTCCCCCCACCCCAAAGTTCACAGACCCTAGGTTAAGGATCTTGCACTAGGAATTTTCTTCCAAATTGACCTTCACATACTAGGTGTAAGACATTATGGTAGGTACCAAACGGGATGAGAACACATAATTCCAGGTAGTGACATTCAGCTCACTGGCCTAGAGAATACAGACTCTACTCTTTGTGCCCTTTGGTACACTTGGAAAATTGATACATTTGGATATATCTGGAAGTCAAGGTGATGTAAAAATAAAAGATAACAATACACATTTAAATTGAAGCAAATAACCAACATCACCAACAACAAAAGAAAAATAATACTTTTACCTACAACATATCTCCTCTCTTTTCAAAGGTCACTGACAGGAAGTCAATAATCATATCCACTGGTTATATTAAGTGCTTAATCGATGCTTTTAAATTTATTTGTTCACTTGGAAAAAGGAATGAGATACACTTCCTCCCCTCTTGGGACTTAAAATCCGTTAGGAGGGATAAGATAGGGACCCACAGGACCATGACACAAGGAAGAATATGGTTAGGGCTTTGAGAAAGGTAGATTATTGTATTCAGAGGTGACAAGAGATCATTTTGGCTTGGGTGGTCAGGGAAGGCTACTTGGAGGAGGTGCCATTTAAGCTGAGACTTGAAGGAAGAGCAACGGGATTTTGAGAAGCTAAGTGGCAAAGTAGGGTATTCTGTGGGGGGAGAGAACAATGTCAGCAATGATCTGGAGACTGCAAAGTACAAAGCATGTCATCAGGGCTTAGGACTGAGAGGTTCAAAGGCCATTGGCAATGGTGAACAGACCAATTTGACTAAAGCATGGGGTTTATGAAGAAGGGAAGTAGGAGAAAGGACATTTGAGAAACATATGTAACAGTACTAGAATTTGAATGATAGTGTTTCCTGGCTCTCTTGACTAATTAGAACAATTAACGCAACCTGACCAAAGCATTCTGGTTAATTTCTATGTGTTTCTCCCTTCTTAAGTAATAGAGCAGGATCCCTTTTCCATTCACTTGCTTGTGAGACTTAGGGATTTTAATGAGCTGCCACTTCCATGTAAATCCAGAGTGTGATGTGGCTGCCCAAAGGACTAATTTTAGGCTGCATTAATAGAAGCACATTGCCCAGGTCAAGGGAGAGGAGAATCTATCTCACAGTACTTTATCATAGCTGGACCATAACCAAAACGTTGTGATTAATTCTAGGCATCACAGTTAAGAGGGACATTGACAACCTTCAGGCTTTCAGGGATGGTGGTTATGGTGGTGAGGAGCCTAGAAATTAATCAAACAACAAGCGTTTAATAAACACTGATTATGTCGGTCAGTTATTCAGTCAATAAACATATATTATGTTCTATTATGTGCCAACCACTGTGCTAAGTGCTGGGGATATGAAGAAAGGTTAAAGACAATCCCTGCCCTCAAGGAGCTCACAGTCTAACAAGGGATACAACATGCAAAAGACCATGGATAAATAAGATATATGAGATAAAGGTACAAGAATAAGTCGGAGATGATCAACAGAGGGAAGGCACTAGCATTACAGGGGATCGGGAAAGGCTTCTTGTCCTAAGCATTAGAGATTGTTGTTGTTAAGTCTTTTAGTTTGACTCTTCAGACTCCATTTTGAGTTTTCTTGGCAGAGATACTGGAGTAGTTTGCTATTTCCTTCTCTAGCTCATTTAAAGATGAGGAAACTGAGGCAAACAGTGTTAAGTGACTTGCCCAGGGTCACACAGCTATTAAGTGTCTAAGGATGTATTTGAACTCATGAACATGACAGTCCCTCATCTCAAGGGGATTGCAGTCTAAAATTGGGAAAAGTGTGCGCACATAAGTAAGTACAAAGTAGCTTTTTGGGGCTAGTACCAGCTAAAAGATTTCATGTAGGAGATAACATTTGAGCTGAGCTATGAAAGATGCTAGGGATTCTAAGAGGTGGAGATAAAGAGAGAGTTCATGGGTAAAGGCATGGTGGTGGAAATGGATTGCTGTATATGAGGAAGAACATTTGGCTAGATTGTGGCATGGTATAAAGTGGTATAATGTGAAATTAGTCTGGAAAAGTAGGCCGAAGCCAGATTATGAAAGGCTTTAAACACCAAACAGATGAGTTTATATTTTATCCTAGGTGCTAGAGCAAGCTATTGGAGTTTTGTGAGTGAAAAGTGACATGGTTGGACTTTTTTTGTTTTTGTTTTTGTTTTTTGGCTAGGCAATGGGGTTAAGTGACTTGCCCAGGGTCACACAGCTAGTGAGTGTTTGGACTTTTAAGAATATAATTTTGGTAGCCTTGTGTAGGACAGATTAGAGAGGACAGAGACTGGAGGCAGGGACAGAAATTAAGAAACCATTACAGTAGTTCATGGGAGAGATACTGAGGGCCTGAATTAGGTTAGGGGCTGTGGGAGTTGAGAGGGATTGTAGAGTCTGAATTGACAAGAAACCTGACTAGAAAGATGGTGATACCTTTGACAGAAATGAAGAAATTAAGGAAAGAGGTGGGTTTGAGGATAAAGATAATGAGTGCTATTCTAGACATATTGAGGTTGAGATGCCAATTGGACATTCAGGTGAAATTGGCAGTTGGTAATAAAAGACAGACACGCAAGAGAGAGACAGGGATGGATACAAAGATCTTAAAACAATCTGCTTTAAGAGAAAAAATGAATAAAAAGAGAAGAAAAGAAGGCAGATAAAAGAACCTTGAAATACATTTATAGTTAGAAAACAAAATCATATAAACCACTCCAATATCTTTGCTAAAAAAACTCCAAATGATGTCATGAAGAGATTAACATATGTGAACAACAAAGAAGGCTTCACACTATATTACTTCCTTTATCGGTAGTTAGGTTGCACAGTGATAGAGTACTGAGCCTGGAGTCAGGAAGACTCATCTTCTTGAATTCAAATCTGGCCTCAGGCACTTACTAGCTGTGTGCCTCTGGGCAAGTTACTTAACCCTATTTGCCTCAGTTTCCTCATCTGGAAAATGAGTTGGAGGAGGAAATAACAAACTACTCCTGTGTCTTTGCCAAGAAAACCCCAAATAGGCTCATGAAGACTCAGATGTGCCTAAAACAACTGAACAACAACATCACCATCATCAACATCATCATCATCATCATCAACAACAACATCATCATCATCAACAATAACAACATCATCATCAGCGATAACAGCAAAACATCAGCAGCAGCAGCAGCAACAACAACATCATCATCATCAACATCATCCTTAACAACAACAACAACAACACCATCCTCAACAACAACATCATCATCATCATCATCATCAACATCAACAACATTATCCGCAACATCACTATCATCAACAACATCATCATCCTCAACAACATCACCATCTTCAACAACAACATCACCATCATCAACAACATCACCATCATCAACAACATCATCATCATCATCCTCAACAACAACATCATCATCATCATCAACAACATCACCATCATCAACATCACCATCATCAACAACATCACCATCATCAACATTATCATCATCAACAACATCACCATCATCAACATCATCCTTAACAACAACAACAACAACACCATCCTCAACAACAACATCATCATCATCCTCAACAACAAAATCATCCTCAACAACATCACCATCATCAACATCATCATCATCAACAACATCATCATCATCATCAACAACAACATCATCATCATCAACAATAACAACATCATCATCAGCGATAACAGCAAAACATCAGCAGCAGCAGCAGCAACAACAACATCATCATCATCAACATCATCCTTAACAACACCACTACCACCACCATCATCAATAGCAACATCATCATCAACAACAACATCATCATAATCATCAACAACATCATCACCATCATCATCAACAACAACATCAACAACATCAGCAGCAGCAGCAGCAGCAATAACAACATCATCATCATCAACATCATCCTTAACAACAACAACAACAACACCATCCTCAACAACAACATCATCATCATCATCATCAACATCAACAACATTATCCGCAACAACATCACTATCATCAACAACATCATCATCCTCAACAACATCACCATCTTCAACAACAACATCACCATCATCAACAACATCATCATCCTCAACAACAACATCATCATCATCATCAACAACATCACCATCATCAACATCATCATCAACAACATCATCATCATCATCAACAACATCATCATCATCCTCAACAACATCACCATCATCAACATCATCATCAACAACAACATCATCATCATCATCAACAACAACATCATCATCATCATCATCATCATCATCAACAACAACAACAACAAGAAGCAATCAATTACAGGTTCTTAGATTTAGAGCTGGAAGGGATCTTAAAAGCCATCAAGTCCAACCTTCTCATTTTATAGATGAAGAAACTTTACAGAGAAATAAAGTGACTTGCCCCAAGTCACACAGCTTACTGAGGGTCAGAGGCAAGGTATGAACCCAGGTCTTTGTGAGTCTGAGTCCAACCTTCTATCTGAGCCATTGCAGAGACAGTTCTCATACTGGGTAGGAGATGGTACCAGATGACCTTTGAGGTCCTAGCTTAGCCCAAGATTCTGTATTTGTGTAGTTGTTCAGAATGTGCCATGGATAACAGATTCCATGAGTTGGAGCTGGAGGATCCGGAGGATGCCGAGGATCATAGATTTAGAGGGGAAGGGACCTTAGAGGTCATGTAGTCTAATCCCCTTATTGAACAGAAGAGGAAACAATGAGTTAAAATCAGGTCTCTGACTCTAAATCCAGCCCTTGCCACACTGCCTCCCATCTGGCTGTGGTGGGAAGAAAAGTCAAGACTGCTGAGAGATCTCACTGTCATTTCTGAGGACTCTCATTGACAGAAGTGTGGGGAAAGTAACAGGAAGGTAAACTTAAGGCTTATATACCCTTGGGTCAGGAGATGGAGAAAGAGGAAGAGGTACATTTCAGGACACTATCAAAAAAAAAAAACCCAGAAAGTAGGATGACTAAAGATGGGGACAGGAAAGACAGAAGGAAGAGGGATGCTCCAGCCATTTCTGGGACAATTTTTTTTTATATGGGGCTCTGAGATTCCTTCCTACCTTCATTTGTCAGGTTAAGGACAGAGAAACTTTCTATTTTTTTAGCATTTATTTTAAAGTAATTCCCTATAAGCATTTGGGTTCACAAATATTTCAGCCATGTCTTCTCCATCGAGCCTGTGAAGTTTTCCCACACTACAGTCAAGTTTGGTTGAAAACTTTGGGTCATGTTTGTCCCCACAAATTTTTAATCAGCTTCATTTTTGGAAAAATGATTGGTCCCCCAGAGCAGCTTGGGATCATTAGTGTGAGACAGATCCACAAAGCAGGTCCTGTATGAGGGAAAGTTACTTGGATGGTAATACAGAGCTGGTGGACAAAAAGCAGGATTTGCTCAGCCCATGACAGAGCTTGGCAGACAAGGCATCTGCCTTCTCTTTGAGCCGGGGACTCGTGTTAGACCCTGTCAGGGTGCGGGGCAGTGGGGGGGGGTTCCTGTCCCTTTTGTATACACAGAAAAGTAGCCCAAAGGGCAATCTTCTGAGAAGGGGAATTCCCCTTCTCAGAAAACTGGGTGATTTCCTCAGAACTGAAGATACTGCCATGGCAAGGTATCTCTAGCCATAAAGAAATGCTATCTTCAAAAAGGAAGCTGCCTCTTTAGTTTAATCTGCTGGCCAGAAAAAAAAAATGGACCCTTTCTCCCTTGGTTTCCTGGTGCAGGGACCAGGCATGCAGCTCCTTCCTGGCCTCCCCATATGCTCCTATCTTTCTCCTTCACCCCCTCCCTTAATTAATTATGTAACCCAAACGCCAGCCCCAGAATCTGTCTAGCAACCGGATACCCACACCCACGGTCCCTGGAGGACAAGGACAATGGGCCAGAGGCCTAGCTGGCCCCACGGGCTGTTCAGAGATTGAGCAGTTGTCAGCTCCACGAGCGAGAGCCTTGTACAAAGGCCTGGCTGTGCCCACGCCCTTCCTGTCTGTGGCCAGACCCTCCATGGCAGCCAGCCTGATCGCCCAACGACCTTGCATATGGGCTTGCTGCAGCCCAAATCCCATTCTCTGCCTTTTAATCTGCCTTAGCAGGGGAGGGAATTATTCCCGCCGCTTTTAATTTTTCAACAGAGTCGCATTTTCCAGACCTTGTGCTCTCATGGTCTCCTTTTCCTCAAGCCCCATAATCAGTTTTTTTTTTTGTTTCCCTCTCTCCTGGCCCCATCCCCATTCCCTGTCATCAATAGCCAGCCAAATGTCCCTCTGCATCTCTCCTCTCTCTGGTAAGAGGGAAAAAATAGCCTAAATGAAACCCTAGTCCTTGTCCTGGTATAACACTTCAAGTCAAAATGGACTGGTTCAGGGTAAAGTCAAAAAGGCTGGGGACCATAACTCATTGGTATCAAAGGCTCTGTCATCAACCTATAAGGCAGAAATGAACGGCCTCCTAAATCAGTCAAACATTTTAAACATCCCTGCTGTAATTGGCAATTTTGTAATATTTATTCACAACAGATCTGATTGTCAGAATCCCACTGGCCCCTCTCAGGAGGCTTTGCGTGAAATCAGTTTGAAATGGTGTGTCAATTTTTTTTTCCCGAAGTCACCATCTGGCTGATAGACTTGAGTCTATTCTAATACATTGACCCAGTGAATCGCTGCTAAACAATTCCCCCTGGGTTTCTCCCCCAATCCCTCCTCCTCTCATCCCACAGACATCACTGCCTCCCCCCCTCTCAGGCAATTTGGGGAGAAACACACACAGAAAAGAAGGGATTGAAGTGAGGAGGGAAAGTGGGAAAAATGAATTTCAGTAAAGACTGAAATTCTGGTCCTCACTCCCTCTCTGTGGGGTGCTAGGGGCTGTTACTGGTATACACATTCTCCCACTGCTCCTTCCCTGAATCAGTCTGGTCAGTAAAGCCCAGCCGAGGCTAAACAGCCACAGAGCTGACTTGTTGTGGGAGCCATCAACCACCTCCCTGGCCAGGCTGCCAGCACAAATATTTGAGCAAATCCATTGCCTGTCCACGTGACAGCATCTCGAATATATTTAAGTCCTTCAGAGAGAGGCAGTGATTCAGCCCCTCCAACCAGCCACAGGCCAAGACACAGATGGGTATTATTCATTTACCAAAAGAGAGAGGGGAGAGAGAGACAGAGAGACAGAGAGACAGAGACAGAGAAACACAGAGAGAGACAGAGAGAGAGAGACAGACAGAGACAGAAAGAGAGAGAGAGAGAGAGAGAGAGAGAGAAGCGAGAGAGCAATCTTGACTGCTAGTCTGTTTGTCAGGGGATAGATAGGGCACCTGTGGTATAATCCCAGGGGACACAATATGCCAATGTCCGAGTAAATGTGTGATCTGATCAGAGTCTGACAGATCCCAAGGTAACCTCCTACTCCAAGGGACAGAAACAGAAGATCTGAGTAAGTTTCATCTCTGACTTTGTAGCTGTGTTGAACATCACCTGAAAAAATGGAGTGAGATTCGTACTGCTTACTTCACAGGGCTATTGTAAGAAAAGTGCTTTGTCAGCCTTAATGTACTAAAAAGATGTCAGCTATCATTATTGATAGGGTTATATAAGCATAGATTCTAGAGCTGTATAAAGGACCTCAAAGGCCATCTAGTCTAACGCCCTTATTTTAGAGAAGAGGAAACTGAGGCCTATCAAAGTGAGGTGAATTGTCTAAGGTCACTAAGATATTAAGTGGAAGAGGAAGAATTTCAAGACAGGTCTCATGATCCAAGGTGGGTTCTCTTTCTACTGTCTCTGGTACCAAGAACAATGCTGATGCCTTGTTGCACCTTAGCTCTAACTATCTCTCTAGTCTCCTACACCCTAACTCTGTTACCATTATCCCTAAGATTCTAGCTCCAGTATTCACTCCTCCTCTCTCCCTCCCCCTACTCCTCCTGGTCCCTGGTCCCCTGGTCACATTATAGAGCCATGGTATGCTTTGGAAGTCAAATGCAAAGAGAGTTGGACTTACAATCAGACTTTTAGTTACAATGTGTCAGGCACTATAGTAAGAGGTAGAACTACAAAGAAAGTAAAACAAACAAACAAACAAACAAAAAAACCCTGCCCCTGCCCTCAGGAAGTTCACCTTCTAATGGGGAAGGCAACATTCAAATAACTATGTACATACAAGATCTCTCTCTCCCCCTCTTTCTCCATCCCTCCTTTCAACTCTCCTTTCTGTCCTTTCCTCTCTCTCTTTTCTCTCTCCTTCATTTTCTCTCTCTCTTCCTCTCCCACTCTCTCTCCTTTCCTCTTTCTCTCCCTCTTTTCATTCCTCTCTCTCTCTCTCTCTCTCTCTCTCTCTCTCTCTCTCTCTCTCTCTCTCTCTCTCTCTCAAAATGAAAGGAAATGTCAGAGGGAAGGTACTAGTAATTGGGAGTTGAAGGGAAGTGGGGAACCCTGAGAAAGCCTTCCTACAGAAACTGGTAGTATTTCAGCTGAGTCTTGAAGGAAACCAGGGAACCTAAAAGGAAAAAGTGAGTGAGGCATAGTATTTCATGGAGTCCGGAGATGGAGTGTTCTGTATGAGCAACTACAGAGCAACTACAGAGAGGCCAGGGTGACTGGCTACATAGAGGGGACTAGTGAATGATCAAAGTTGTGAAGGGCTATAAATGCCAAACAAAGGACTTGATATTTGATTCTAGAGGTAAAAGAGAACCACAAGAATTGATTGATTTGGGAGTTGACATCATCAGATCTATGCTTTAGGAAAATCACCTTGGCAGCTTAGAGAAAGATGAACTGGCATGGGACAAGAAGAGTCAGAAAGACCAACCAGAATGCTGTTGCAGTGGTCTATGTATGAGGAGGCAAGAGCTTGCAACAGGGTGGTGACCATGGGAGAGGAAAGGAGGGGATATAAAAGAGAGATGCTGTGAAGGTAGAAATTACAAGACCCACAAACACATCAATATGTGGGTGAGTTAAGTGGGGAGTAGAAGATGACTGGGAGGATGGGAGTGCCCACAGTAAAAAGAGGAAAGTTGAAAAGAGGGGAGGATTTGTAGAGAAAGATAACAAGTTATGTAGTTTGGGATTTGTCGAGGTTAAGATGCCTAGAGGTCATCCAATTTGAGATGTCTGTCACGAAGGCAGTTGGTGATTTGGGACTGGAACTCAGAAAAAAGATTAAACCTGGAAATAGAGATTTGCAAATCATCTTCAAAGAGATGATAATCGATCTATGGGAGATGACAAGATCACCAAGCAAGATGGTATAGAAGTAGGGGTAGCTGGGTGACACAGTGGATAGGGCACTGCTCTGAGGTCAGAAGGACCTGAGTTCAAATCTGGACCTCAGACATTTACTGGCTGTGTGACCCTGGGCAAGTCATTTAACCCTGATTGACTTCCCCTGCAAAAAAAAAAAAAAGATTGTATAGAAGGAGAATAGCAGAGGAACCTGGAAAGAGAGCCTTGGGGAGCACCTACAATCAATGGGCCTTGAGTTCAAATCCTGCCTCACCTATGAACATAAGCTTACCATTTAACTTCTCTGGGCCTCAGTTTTTTCATCTTTAAAAATACCTGTGCTGCCCATCTGCCAGGGCTGCTATAAGGCTGAAATGAGAATGATAATATACTAGCTAATACTCATATAACACTTATGATGTGCTGGCCACTGTGCTGAACACTTTACAATTATTATGTCATTTGAGCCTCAGAACCACCCTGAAAGGTACATGCCATTATCCCCATTTTAAAATGAAGAAAACTGAGGTAGATAGAGGTTAAGTGACTCACCCAGGGTCACATAGTTGGTAAGTGTCTGAGGCCAGATTTGAACTCAGGTCCTCCTGAATGTCTTTAAAGTTCTTTGCAAATCTTAAACTGGAGAAGAAAATGGCAAACCATTCCAGTATCCAAGAAAACTCCATGGACTGTCATAGGATGGTTCACGGGGTCACCAAGAGTCAGACATGACTGAACGGCTGAACAACAAACCTTAAAGTACCACATGAGTGTCAGCTCTGATTGGCATTTCAACAGAAAATTACTTCCCTAAGCATAAGGAGAGCACATTGCTAATCTAAAAGTATTATGTAAGTGTTACATATCTCCCTAACAAAATATAAACTCCATGAGATAAGGACAAGAGGGATGGTATTTCTTCTGTATCTTTTGTCTGCCTGCCTCAAGTTTCTCCCTGTTTCAATCCATTCTCCATTCAGCCATTAAAGTGATTTTCCTAAAACACATATCTGGTCATGTCAACCCCATACACAAGAAACTCCAGTGACTTCCTATTGCCTCTAGGAGCAAATACTAAATGCCCTGTTTGGCATTCAAAGCCCTTCATAGCCTAGCCCCCTCCTATCTTTCCAGTTTTCTTACACCTTACCCTCCAACATGTACTCTTCAGTCCAGTGACGCTGGCCTCTTCCCTGTTAGGTTAATGAGATACTCCATCTCTTGGCCCTGGGCATTCTGTCTAGCTGTCCCCCATGTCCGGAATGCTCTCCTTCCTCCACTCCGACTACTGACCTCTCTGGTTTCCTTTTAGTCCCAACTAAAATCCTACCTACTACACGAAGCCTTCTCTAACCCTTTAATTTTAGTGCCTTACTTCTGTGAATCATTACTTATTTATTCTGTATATAATTGTACAGATTTGTTTGCATGTTGTCTCCCCCATTAGACTGTGAGCTCTTTGAAGGCAGGGACTGTTTTTTGACTCTTTTTGTATCACCAGAGCTTAGCACAGTGCTTGGCCCATAGTAGGTGCTTAATAAATGCTTATTGAATTAAATCTTGTGCATACTCCCTCCCCCCATCTAGCACAATGATCCATACATCGGTGCTCAATAAATGTTTATTGAATGAATGAAGGATCATAGATGCAGTTTATATCTGTGTGTATGAGAAAGAGAAAGAGAGAGAGAAAGAGAAAAAGAAAAAGAGAGAGAGATGGAGAGAGAGAAAAACAGAGATAGAGAAGTAGAGAGAGGAGAGACAGAGAAAAAGAGCAAGAGAGAGAGAGAGAGAGCAAGAGAGAGAGAGAGCAAGCTAGCTGTGATTTCGTCAGTGTGGGAATACTCTTTATAAAAAAAATCACTAGCCTCTATAACTTAATAATCTTGGAAGACTGTCTGAGGCAGTGTTGGTGATTTGCCAATGATCACACAGCTGATAAGTGCCAGAGGTGTGATTTGAACCTAGGTCTGCCTGATTCTAAATCTAGCACTCAACACAACGTTGTTTCTCACGTCCATGGATAAAGGATTCAAAATGCTCAGTATGCTCCTACTGGCCCAGTGTCTAAGTGGATACCTCCAGTCTTGCTTGATTCCTGACTCTTCCCAATTCCAAACCCACCAGTCAGGGCTTTCTACTATGATGACTGGAACCCTTTAAATGTGTATACCCTCCCGAATTTTCAGGTAGGCTATATCTTTCCCACGCTCTCACTACTGGCATTAGATCTCACCAACTCACTAGGATGAGATCATTGATGGGGTAAAAATAAGTGCTCCCCCCTGCCCCACTGCTGCAGCCAATCAGGAGGCCACGGGACCCCAGCCTCAGCCATACGTCTTCACCCCCTGCCTCACCCAGGAAGTGTTGCAGACACACACACACACACACACGTATAGAATAGTTGTTATTTTAAACTGTAATACCCCCTACTATGAATACACAAAAGCACCCCAAAAGTTCTTTACCTTTATATTCCCAGCATTTGGCACAATACCTTGAATACAGTAGATGCTATTACTGTTCATTCAGTTGTGTTCAACTCTTCTTGACTCCTTGGATCATACTATCCATGGGGTTTTCTTGGCAAAGATACTGGAGTGGTTCATTTTACAGATGAGGAAACTGAGACAAACAGAGGTTAAGGGTCACAGAGCTAAAAAATGCCTGAGGCTGGATTTGAACTCAGGTCTTCCTGACTCTAGGCCCAATACTTTATCCACTGAGCCACTTTGCTGCCTCCTAGGCAAACAGAGGTTAAATGACTTGCCCAAGGTCACACAGCTAATAAGTATCTAAGGGTACATTTGAACTGAGGTCTTCTTGACTCTAGGCCCAGCTGTCTATCCATTGGACCACCTAGCTACCTGAATGTAGTAGACACTGAGTAAATATTTTTGGAACAGAATTGAATTCATGAAAAATCCTGTTTCTTGATTCTCTGTATTCTTTGCGCCTATGTGCTGTTGGCAAAATTTCATCAGCTTTCATCTAGCTGATAAAATGCCAGCCCCAGTTTCAGGGTTGAATGGAACAGTTTCTTTCATACTGATGTAATAGCAATATAATAAATGCAGAAGGACATGAAGCCACTAGGAGTATGTGATTTCCTTTGCATGTCAACCTAGAATACACTCTTCCTTCCAGCCCTTCAGCCCAGTCCTTCCTTCCTAATGGTGATGGGCTGCTCCTGTGGGACAGCCCCCTAGGTGCAGCCTGGGGACTCTAGGTTCCTGCCATCTGCTTTACAGCTGAGGTCTCCTACATGTGTTGTCTTCCTCAGTTAAAACGTGAAGTCCTTCCGAGGAGAGCCTGTCTTACTTTTTCTATGCATAGCCCTAGTGTTTAACATAGTGCTTGGCACTTAATAAATAATAAACACTCACTAAATGTTTTTTCATGCATGTATGCCTGCATTCATTCGTTCATTTAGGTTGAGGTTGGTGGGGGATGTGGCATCTTCTACCCAGAGAACAGAATAAGGGTTGATCGTCCCTGTTTGCCTTGGGCAGCTCAGCATTCTCCCATCTCAATAGTTTCTAGGTATGTCTCTAAGAAAATTAGAATGATTTCCCAGTATATCTCCAATATTGAATCTTGCCTTTTAATAAAATAAAATGTGGACAATACCCAATGTCTAAGAAACTGCATCTGATGGTATATTTTTATCTGTATATGCTATATATATGCATATAGATAGTGTAGATATCGTATATAGATACTGTAGATAGTACATACAGATATATATATGGACACATATATACATGTATCTATACAAAATCTATCTTATATATTCAGTACTCTCACTCTTTACCAAGAGGAGAGACATATTGTCATAGGAGCATAGATCTAGAACTGAAAAGGACCCCAGAAACCATCTAATCCAATCCCCTTGTTTTACAGATGAGGAAACTGAGGCCCAGGAGAGCTAAGTGACTTTCCAAAGGTTGAATAGGAAGTAAGCATCAGAGACACAATTTGGCTGTAAGTACTCATACTCTAGAGCCAATGGTTTTTCCACTCCTTTTCTCTAGGGCCAAGATTGTTTATTGCAATGAATCTGTAAGACGGCAATTTAGTGGTGCTTTCATCTACATGACTGTAATTATTGTATGGTTCTGTGGAGAGATTTTTCATTACTGAAAAATAGTTGAACAACAGCAAGTTATTATACAGGGCAGCTAGGTGGCACAGCGCATAGAGCACTGGGCTTGGAATCACAAAGACTCATCTTCCTGAGTTCAAATCCGGCCTCAGAGATTTACTAGCTGCGTGACCCTGGGGAAGTCACTCAACCTGGTTTGCCTCAGTTTCCTTATTGGTAAAATGAGCTGGAGAAGGAAATGGCAAACCACCCCAGTGTCTCTGCCAAGAAAATCCCAAAGGGGGTCACAAAGAGTTGGACATGACTGAAATGACTCAACACCAACAAAAGTTATTATATAATAACTTCTTTTGGTTCTATTCTCTTTGTTATGCATCAGTTCATATAAGTAACTCCTCCTTTGTTTCTCTGAATTTCTCAGGTGCATTGCTTCTTATGGCATAAGAGTATTACATTATATTTTGATGCCACAATTATTTCAGCCTTTGCTCAGTCCATTTTGTTTTCAGGTTTTTGTAATCACAGAAAGTACTTCTGTGAGTATTTTGTTGTACATTTTTTTATGTTGAAATCCCTAAGGAATATGTAGAGCAGCTCAACTTCAGGATATAGAGAAAGGGCTGGGACTTAGAATACAAATTTCTCCTTTGCTAGTAATTAGAGAAAGAAGGATTATGGGAGAAAGTATTCCATCTCTTATGATGGTGGGTCCATGGCAAGGCCTCTTGGAACAATGATGTATCAATGAATTGGGTCTAGTCCAGAAGCATTGAAGAGCAAATGGCTAGTACTACCCTGTTAACCTTCCAAATCCAGCCCTGGAGAAAGAGAGTAAATTCTTTTTTCCATTCTCTAGACTGGGAAACTGAAAAATAAAGAGTATTCATTATCTATTTTCAGGTTCCTTTGGTTTCTCTCTGGGTCACCTAGTCATAGGTGACTCCTAGGACTTCAGGTCTGTTTAATAAATTCCTCTATTCCATCAATATGGACCTTTTTGTCAAGGTTAGGGGCAGATAAATAGAATCATAGAATAATGGCATTGCTTTTCAGTTGTGTCTGAGTCTTCCTGGTTCCATTTGGGGTTTTCTTGGCAAAGACACAGTTTGCGGTTTGCCATTTCCTTCTCCAGCTCATTTTACAGATGAGGAAATTGAGACAAACAAAGATAAGTGACTTGCCCAGGATCACTAATAACAGCTAATAAATGTCTCAGGCTGGATTTGAACTCAGGCCTGGCACTCTATCTACCGTGCCACCTAGATTCCCTAAAGGAGGCCTTAGAAATGATCTACTTCAATATCCTAATTTGATAGATAAGAAAACAGGCTCAGAAAGATAAAGCAATTTACCCAAGTTTGAACAACTCACAAGTGGATGAGCCAGGATTTGAACCCAGATGGCCTCATCCCAGATATCATGTTCCTTCCATGTACTATCCTGCCTCTTTGGCCTGGTGAGAGGGAGAGCCTGTCCCAACCTTTTAGTTCAATTACATTTTTTTTTAAAATAACATGTTGCTTTTAAATTCAATCCAGTTCAATTCAATTCAATGAGCATTTATGAAGTACCTACTATATGCCAAGGACAGTAGTAGGTGTTAGAGATGCAAAGACAAAAATCAAATAGTTGTTTTTCCCTCAAGGAGTTTACAATCTACTGGGGGAAACTATGTATAACTGATAAATAAATATAAAAATATATACAAAATAATTTCGGGGGATAGAATCATTGATGGTTCAAAACATCAAGAAAGGCCTTGATTTCCCAATTGTTAGCTAGCCTGAGGTGGGCTGAGCTTGAATGGAAGTAGGGCTTATGAGATCTGAGAGTCTGATCATGGTTTGGCTGACTAAATGACCATGGTTTAGCCAACTAAATTAAAGCAAGAGGTCCAAGTTCCAGAGAGAGAGAGACAGACAGACAGACAGAGACAGAGACAGACAGAGAGACAGACAGAGACAGAGACAGAGAGACAGAGAGAGAGAGAGGTAGTTATGAGTTCTAACTCAACATCTATGAACCTACGACACTATGAGGCTGTGCCAGGCCTCTCACTCATCACCAAAGCTGTTGGAATTCTTATCAGGGTCTGGAGCTATCCTGGAACAGGTATGGGCCTGGACTCAGATAAGACATTGGGGATCTCTGGAGACTCCAGTCCTGTCCTAAATGATTAGGTCCAGGGTTGCAGTAGAGGATACTCACATACCAGAGGATATTGGGGGACCACATCTGTACCTATCAATGTTAGTTTACTGAGGTCTGCTTCAAAGGGGAAAAATATCTGGGCTTGGAGCCTTCTTTTGGACACAGCTTCCATAGAAGCTGAGGAGAATTATAGATTCAAGAGTCAGAAGGCATCTCAGAGGCTATGTACAGTCTAACAATAACCCGTTTAATTTTATAGATCAGGAAACTGGGGCCCAGCAAGGATAAACAACTTTCCAAAGGTCACACAGATAATAAATATCAGAAGTAGGGTTTGAACCCAGAGCCTTTGATGCCAGAACCGATGCTATTTCCCAGGGGTGTGTGTGTGTGTGTGTCTGTCTGTCTGTCTATCTTCTTGTCAGTCAGCCTGTGTGTTTCTGTGTTGGGAGGGCAAAGGACTGGGGAAGTGAGGAGGGATGTCAGATCTCCCCCCCCATCCCCACCTTTAGCTGGCTGTGTCCTTCTTGCCAGCCTGGCTTCTCCTCCCCTCAGTGGCAGCCTCAGACATAAGATGATCAGTATCTGAGCCTTGCCCCAGTGCCTGCTGGAAAATCCAGATGAGACCAATGTGAGCTTCTGCAAAGCAAATAGTCTTGCAACTCAGCTCTGCTAATGGTGGGAAACTGGAGGTGAAGTAAACAAAGCCTTCTGTAGGTCCTCCGTTTTCCCACCAGCCTTAAGAGTTCACAAATGTTTTTTAATCTTTGCTTCTAGAACCAACTGATTTCTTGCCAGGCTGTAACTTTTTTTTTTTAAACTGATGTTCTGGCTATTAGAGCTAAAGACAACCAGGTGAAATAAACAGGGGCTGGCTCTTCCACCACCTCCTCCTCACCCACTGAGCGGAATGGCAGCACTTTCCCTTTCCCAGAGACAGCCTCCTCCTGGCTTTAAGGACCTTCTGCCCTCTGAGGGAAGCCTAATGGATTTGCCACATAGACTCTGGGCAGGGTCTGTTCAACACTAGTGAGGACTGGAAGGTAGGGGTGACTCGTGGGCCCAGCCCTAAACCAGACGCTTTTTAATCAGGGCCAGTAATCAGTGGCCCCATGCCTCCCAATCAACTATTCTTGATTCCCATGGAGAACACCCTCCCCCATCCCATTTAGCATTGGCATGGAGTCTGGAATGATGGATTAAGAAGACTGGCATCTTTAAATTTGGCAATAGGGAGCCACTGAAGGTTTTTAAGTAAGGGAGTGACAGGGACCAGAGCTAGGCTTTATAGGAAGATTCAGCTGGCAGCAGTGTGGATTGGAGGGATAATGTGGGGAGCTAGTTTCAGCTCTACCCCAACTGTCTGTGTGCTTTGGGACAAGTCCTCTCTTCTTTTCAGACTTTACAATCTTTATCTATAAAACTAGGGGAGTGGACTAGAAATGCTCTATGAGGACCTGTCTTTCAGCTTTAGCATTTTATAACCATGTGCTTTTTTATAAACAGTCCGTTTGAGACCTTGCCTAGCATTAGCCTTCCTAAGGAATATTTACATGGGTTTTTTTTTTTTGGCTAGGCAATGGGTTTAAGTGACTTGCCCAGGGTCACACAGCTAGTAAGTGTCAAGTGTCTGAGACTGGATTTGAACTCAGGTCCTCCTGACTCCAGGGCAGTGCTCTATCCACTGAGCCACTTAGCTGCCCCAGAATATTTACATTTCAAAGAAGAGCCTGGAGATGGCTGTGCTTGATCCAAAGGAATGAATATATAATGGTGGATCTTCAGAAGTCAAGTAGTATTTCATATTGGGCTGCTGAACTTGGTCTAGAGAGCTGAGTTTGAATGCTATGATAGAAATACGAATTTTGATTATTCTTAATCAGTGGGAGAGATATTCTTGGGCAAGGGAGATTCTCGTGAGGTGTCTCTCAAGTTGTAGCAGGGAGAACTTCTGTCTATTTATAAAGACTGTTTTGTTTGTAATGGACTCACTGGGCTCACTGGAGTTTGTTCTATTTCAAGTGCTTTGAATGAATTTGGTCTCATGAACCTACCTTTGAGAGCCTTTCCTACTGGAATAAAGGCAGTGTGGTGTGGTGAAAACAGCAATGGGCTTGCAGTTAGGAGACCCGGGCTCTCGTCCTAATCCTTCCACTCATTTGTTAAGGCAGATCCCCTATCTTGATTTCCATTCTGTAAAATGAAGAGTTTGGAGTCTTAATGGAAAACTATCAAGTCCCAACTCCCCCAAACATTCTCCAAATTGAATGCCATGTGATTGTGATGACCAAACTTCATTTTAGAGAAGAGATGAGAAAATCCACCCCCTCTCTTCTTTGCAGAGGTGGGGGACTATAGTGGGGAACTTTGCCTGTATTCTCAGACTTGGTGGATATGTTGGTTAATTTTGATGACCTGCTTCTGGCTCTATTTTTTCAATACTTTGTTAAAAGGAAAAGCTTGATTGTAAGAAAGGGGAATGATATGTTTGGAAACAAAGATGTTTAAAAAAGGTATCAATGAAAAAATGAAGGTGTTAGACTAGAATTGATGTCAAAGGTGTCTTCTGGTTCTGAAATTTTGTGAATTGTTTCCTTTATTCAATTAATTCGTTTGTTCATTCATTTGTTAACTGAGACAGGCACTGAATATCATAGCACTGTCCATGAGAGAGTCGGTAACAAGGCAGGCTTTCCTTGGACCCCATCCAAGATGTACTGGAAAGGACTTTGCCATAAGGTAGACTATCACCAAACCAGTCAATGTCATTGAGGGTGAGTACTGTTAGAGTGTGGCTCCAGAATACTTGTTTGGTCCACCTGGATAGAAAAAGTGACATCTAGGGATGGCATCAAAGTTCCTGCTCTGTTTCACCACTAACACTCATTGTGTGGCCCTTCTCTGAAGAAAAATGGGACAAAAAGTCTGGATCTTCCCCTAGACTAGAGTTGTGTTCCTCTTTGTGTCATGGATTCCTTTTTCAGTCTGATGACCCCTTCTCAGAATAATGTTTTTAAGTGCTTAAATAAAATATACAGTTATCCCTTCCAGATCATAGGGCTTAGGGATGTGGTACCCCCTGTGATCTGGAAAATCTGAAGTTTTTTTGGCCCTTCATGCTGGAGAAGAAATCTGAATTATTATGGTATCAAAAGATAAAGGTGCCACCTTTAGACACCAGAAACAGAATCCAAGCATAGATAAACTATGGGACTGTCCCTGGCTACCAGTTCTGGTGATCCCAGGATCCCAGCTGAAAGGAATCTCAGAGGTCTTTGAGGCCAATTTCCTCATTTTACAGATGCAGAACCTGAGGTTTGGGTAGGTAAGTGACTTACCCAAACCCTATATCTATGAAGCATCAGAGTTGGGATTTGAACCCGGTTTCTCTGACTTTAGAATTACTCCTCTTTTACATGTATTTCACTGCTTCCTGTCTCCCTGCCCTCACCTCTTACCCAAGCTCCTAGATGATAATTAGGATGGATTGCTTTTTAAAAAAAATTAACATAGAGGAGATTTCTGTGCTAATCTGGTTTCCTAATGAGGAACAAGGTGTAGGACTAGAGAAAAGGGGAATTGCTTGGCCAGGACTTTGCTCTCCATATTTCCATGCATCCTTCCTCAAGCTGGGAATTTCCTCTGTATTCATACTGCTGGGTCAGAAGGTGCTACCCCAGTGACATGAGGCTCCACCTAGCAATCCAGTCTCCTGTGTGAGAAAGCACATGATGCAATATCATTGCAACTGGCCGGGCCTATGGCTGTGAAGCAAGTTACAGACTGGGCCCCAGTGAGCCAGATCATATACCCTTGTGGGGCAGAGTGAATTGACAAGAACTATGTAGAACTCAAGAAAAAGATACCCTTTTCCTCCCAACCCTCCACCCCCAATCCTCCCCCACCTGACCCAGGAGACATTTGCCAAAGTCTGCGGTGTCATGCTCTTTAGATAAATGCACAAAATTATTGCTTGCATGTTTTAAACTTTGAAGAACAGTCTGCTATTTTTCTAAGGATTATGCAGTAAGACACCTACGGTGGTTTACATAGATTTCACATGTAGAGCTAAGATAACACATCATCTAAAAGGGTGTCAGCCGCTCAGGTAGGGCCGTCCCCATTGTGCACCAGAAGACAGTGGGCTTTCAATTGGCAGCCTCTCGGGCTCCAATGAGGCTGTATTCCTTCCACTGCACTGACTGTCAGAAGGGGCCCTCATATGACATCAAGCTAGCCAGCAGGGAGAGGTCATGGCTACCAGAGGCCACTCCATTCTGCTTGGAAGAGCTCTCTCTAGAACTTCTGCAGAAGGCAGAGAACTGGACTGGGAATCAGAACACCTGAGATGATTACAGGATCATGTAGCCTTGCCAGCTGGGACCTTCAAGGTCATTTAATCTGATCCCCTTCTTCTTCAGACGACAAAGTTAGATTTCAGGTTCTGTAGCTTCTTAGCTGATTAGCCTATGCAAATCACTCAGTATAGCAGTCTGACAAGAGTGCTGGACTTGACTTCAAATCTTGTCTCAGGCACTTACTTTAGCCATAGCTAAAAGGATTGGCCTAACAAACTCATAAGTAAGCAAAATGGAGGGGGGGCAGTGGAGGAGGATATTAACCCTAATTTTTGTGAACAAACCATTCCTAAGCTTTTACAACATCATTAATCCATGCATACACAAGTAGTTAATGTACGCATGGTTCCTATGGATTCATTAAAGCAGGGCCAACTCCTGTTTATCCATGTTCTGTTATTCTAACACTTCTAAGCCTCTAGTTTCTCAGTTCTCCAGTCTGAGTCATTGCTGGTTACATCTTCCTAAAGGACAGCTCTGATTATGTCACTATTTTTCCATTCTAAAACCTTCAGTGGCTCCCCATGAGAAAAAACCCCACAATTTCATTGATATTTTACATTTTCCTCCCTTTATCCTTCCTCTTCTTCCTCCTAGAGAACCATCTCAAAGAACAAAGAATTTTTTTGAAAGAAAAAGAAGAGAAAAAAATAGCAAAATCCATCAATACATTGAAAAAAGCTGGCAATATTATGTGGAATGCTTCTCATCATATCCCTCCTACCCACCCGATCCCCTTCCTTTCCAACATCTCTATAAAGGAATGGTTTCTTCTTGTGTCTCCTACTTTGAAAAAAAAAATTGGACCTCTGACTTCACAGAGAGAACTCTTAATAAGGGAAGTTCTCTCCCCCTTCTATTCCATGAAGCTTGGCCCTTGTTCTGCAGTTTACTGTGTTAGAGAACTGCCTGGGGGCACTGAGAGATTAAATGACTTGCCCATGGTCACACGGCCCAAATGTGTCTCAGGTGGGACTTGACCTTGAGTCTTTCTGACCCAGGGACTGACCCACTATACCAGCACTAACAAACTCAAATAGAAAGAAGGCCACTAACTGTATGTAAGAATCCCTGCAAGGCACAAATGGACATAGAAAACCACATACTAACATTATCTCTATTCTATTGTGTTTTCATTTTTTAAAAAATATATTTCCCAATTACATTTTAATCTGGTTCAGGTAGCACTCAGAAATGTTGCAGGCTGGTTTTTTGATATCTCTGCATTAAATCACCCTGTCACTCCACTGAATATATTTCAAATTCATTAACTTAGCATTCAAGGCCCTCCAAAATCTAGTTTTAACCTATCTTTCTTTTTTTTTCCCTTTGGTGAGGCGATCAAGGTTAAGTGACTTGCCCAGGGTCACACAGCTAGTAAGTGTTAAGTGTCTGAGGCTAGATTTGAACTGAGGTCCTCCTGACTCCAAGGCCTGAGCTCTATTCACTGTGCCACCTAGCTGCCCCTAACCTACCTTTTTTTTTTTTTTGGTTTTTTGGTTTTAGGCAATTGGGGTTAAATGACTTGCCCAGGGTCACACAGCTAGTAAGTGTCAAGTGTTTGGTCTGAGCCCAGATTTGAACTCAGGTCCTCCTGACCTCAGGGCTGGTGCTCTATCCACTGCCCCACCTAGCTGCCCCCTAACCTACCTTTCTTCATACGCAGTTGTTGTTATTCAGTTGTATCGGATTCTTCATGACCCCATTTGGGGTTTTCTTGGCAAAGATCCTGGAGTGGTTTGCCATTTCCTTCTCCAGCTCATTTTGCAGTTGCAGAAACCAAGGTAAATGGGTTTAAGCGACTGCGCAGAGTCACACAGCTAGTAAATGTCTCAGGCCATATTGGAACTCAGGTCTTCCTGAGGCTTGGTGCTATATCCACTGTGCCACCTCGCTGCCCCTTAATGCACACTACTCATATACTATATTCTAACCAAACTGGATTAATGGTCAACCCTGATGCAGCTCCCACCTGCCCACTTCTAGGCCTCACATTGTTCCCTGTTTACAAAATGTACTTCTCCACCCCACAACTGTACTTATTGACACATTCATTCTTCAAGGCCCAATTCAGAGGCCACCTTCTCCCTGATGCCCCCAGCTGGAGCTATGAAGGTACAAAGTGACGGCACTTTGTCCTCTTAACAGCCATGAATACGGCTGAAGCAGGGGCTGTGGAGCGCTCAGAGCTTGGTCAGACATCAAAGACGCCAAGGTCATCCACTGCATCCTGGACCATCATCAGTCGTCTTGACTTTTGTCTTCTTGTCACTGGACATCAATGATTCTGGAAGAGAGAGAGGCTACCGACTTTGCGCAACTCTGCTTCCCTTAAATCCAATTCATGACCAAATTAAGACATCACCCATGATATCATTGGTCCTCTTCAAAAGTGAAAGACAAATCACAACAAAGCACGTGTTACGTTCCAGTTTGCACTAAAACGATCTATCTCCGAGTCTTATCCCTGCTTCAAGACTATAAACTCCTCATAGCAGGGCTAGTTTTCTGTATCTCACCTAGCACCCGGAGTTATTACTCTACTCATAGTAAACACTTGGTAAATATCTTTGGAATGAGAGAAGTCTATTACTCTGTCTATTTGCTCTTGCTACCTTGTGGAAGAGGGAGATTTTTTTTTTCCCCAGGGAGGCCAGGAGTCCTTGTGAATTTAGCCCATAAAGGTGCTGAATGATTGGTTTCTCACTATAATCTTCCCACAGCATGTGTTATTTAGTATTTTCCCTGAGACCAGGTTGGGTATTTGTCCAGAGCAAGTGAAGTAGGCCTAGCCCATCCCCTCTGGAAAAATAGAGAGAATCAATAACAACAATAACAATAACTCACATTGATATGAAACTTTAAGGTTTGCAAAGCACCTTACATGCATTTTCTCATTTGGACCTCACAATACACAGCCGTACCCACCATCACCTCAGGACCAGCCCCCATCCCTTTTTGGAGTAAATGCTTCATATCTGATGTGACAAGAGGAGAGAGGAAAAAAAAGGGCTTTTGTTCTCCCATTAGCTCTCGGCTCTAGTGTGTGAAATTCCACCATTATCACCCCCTTTGGGTGATATAAAGCCCATCGTACTTTTATCTTGGAGGGATAGCAATTAAGTTTATCAGTACTTAGCATTCCAGCATTTATTTACTTGTCAGAGGAGCCAATAGAGAATTCAGGTCCTGAGGGTCTGAAGGGATCCCTTAGATGGGTCCGAGGAAGTTTGGAGAATGAAGCAATGCCTGGAGAAGGCAGACTCAGGAAGAGTCTGGAGGTTTGGGGAGGGGCGGCTTGGGAATTCAAGATAATTATTACTGGAATGGGGAGGATGAGGAAGAGTGGGGGAGCTGTTTTGGGGTGTACCAGGCCAAGAAAGGGCTGATCAATCCCTCCCATCTTTAAATTTTCTCCATAGTGAGATGCTACACTATTTATAGTACAAAAATAACACAACCACATGTAAATATCTTTGGTTCCTATTCCATCCAGCAAAAGCTGCAAGAATGTACAACCCACAGCAGGCTGGTCTAAGTAAGGATGAGACTTAGCTGTCTTTGAGAGACCAATTAGGAAGCTGTTGTAATAGTTCAGAGAGAGGTGATGAGGGTTGGAGCTAGGGTGTCACACACCTCCCCAGCCTGTGTAGATACATGCCTGTGCAAAGCAGGAAACTTCCATTAGTGGAAACAGTGAAATCTAGCGGCCCATTTCTGTCTTCTTGTACTTCCTTGTGGGGTGCTCTCTCTGGTTTTGGCTTCCAGATGTCTGTTGTAAGATTTTCCTGCTTTTGATTGGCCATGGCATCGGCTATGAGCTGGTTCAATGCTGTATAGCCTAGACCTGCTTATCCTTGGTACAGGGTGGAGCCCCTTCAGCAATGCATCAAGAACATTGCTGGCTGAGAGCTTTGCAGATGTAGTTTTCTTAACGATAGAACTATATTTCATTTATTGTAGTAGTAGTAGTGGGGGCAGGGATCTGATCTCCCAAGTGGGGAGACACAGCAAAGCTTTCTTAAACTGCAGGTTTGACTGGAATGTTTATCTCGGCGAGTGATTATGGGATTCCCCAGACTTTCCACTGGGCCTTAATCAGCTGGAGAATTTGGGGGAGGGGAGGAGCTTAAAGAGGCCAATTGGGTACAAAACGAGAGGATTAAGGGGTGCTGAAAACCTAATGTTGCCCCCACCATGTGGGAAGAAAGGGAGGAAGGAAGGGGAAGGAGAGAAGGAAAGGAAAGAGTGGAGCGTGCTAAGGCACGGGAAGGCGTCACATAAAGAGAATCGCTTCATCAATGCTGGTTAACCGGAAACGAACGAATGCATAATAATAATGATAGTTATTATTTACATAATGCTTTAAGGTTTGGAAGGCGTTTTATGTATGTTATGTCCTCGTATGTATGTATTTATGTATGTGGTCCTCATAACAACTCTGCCAAGTAGAGGTTACTATTATCCCCATTTATCAGATGAGGAAACTGAAGGTAGGAGAGGTTAAGTGACTTGTCCAGGGAGAAGAGGAAAGTGAGGAGAGGGCAGGGGAAGAGAGGAAAAGAAGAAAGAGAAAAGAGAAGAGGAGAGGAGAGGAGAGGAGAGGAGAGGAGAGGAGAGGAGAGGGTAGAGGAGGTGAGGAAAGAAAAGGAAAGGAGAGGAGGGGGAGAGAAGGGGAGAAGATGAGAGGAAAGGAGAGGAGACAGGAGGGGAGGGGAGGGGAGGAAGAGAGAGGAGAGGAGAGGAAGGAAGAGAGGGGAGGAACAGAGAGAAGAGAAAGAGAGGAGAGGAGGAAGAAAGAGGAGAAGGGAAGGGAGGAGCTCATAATCTAATGAAGGAAACAGCATGTAAATTATTAGGAGGAGAGATTTGAGCTGGTTCTAAATGATGAGTTGGATAGAAAAGAAGAAAAAGGAAGAAATCGGAGAGGAGGAAAGGGGAGGGTAAGAGAAAGGCAAGGGTTTATGAAGGGGAATAGTGGGGATGCAGGCTGGAAAGGATGGTTGGGGAACATTGGGGAGGGTCTTGAGTACAGGCCAAGTGGCTTTGCCCTAGATGCAATGCGGAGGCACAGAAGGATTTTGCACGAGACAGTGACATGATGTTGTTCCATAAATACTCCCTCCACCCCTAAGAGTAGAACTCTTCATCCAGAGCCCTGTCTCAATTTCTTCCCTGAATCAGGGGAAGAGGGGAGATTGGATCCTGTGGAGTCAGTCTGAGCTCTGCACTGATTGCACACATCTGTCTTCCCCTGACAGCTGGGCCTGTTAGTGGAGTGAGTTGGCTGTTTAATTTACCTGACTTGTTAACAGCTCACTGTTTGGAAGTTGTAGGAAGTAGCTGATTTCACATTTACAGTCACAGCATCGAATCCCCACCGGATGACTAAAATTCACAAATAATCTGGTAATTTGTCCGCTGTCTGGGGAGCCCATGGGGACACTGATCAGTATATATCACAGTGTTTTGGTAAAAAGATTGATGAGCAAAGAAAAGCGTGGAGCCGGCTGGCAGCCTTCCAGGGAGGCCTGTTGAACACTCCAAACCAAGTCAAGTCTTTGCTGGAGGAGAATCTGGGTATGAGGGCTTCTCCATTCTAGCCTGGGCATGGGGCTGACAGCCTGGCTGGGTGGGTGGGGATGAAGGGCGAGAGGAAGGACCAAGCTCTGGATCAGGGCTCTGAAGCTACCTAGATTCTTAGACTTTTGCCTTCTATCCCCTTATTATGTTAGGGAGGTAGCAACACTTACAACAGAACTTTCAACAGTTAGTTATCTAATAATAGCTTTTGAGGGGTGGTGGAAAGAACTCAGAGCTCTGAATCAGGAGACTAAGTTTCAGATGCTGCTGTTACTTACTAGCTGTGTGGCCCTGGGTCGGGTTCCTTTAACTGTCTGAGGCCTTAGTTTCTTAATCTGTAAAATAAAATTAGACCAAATGACCTCTTGGGGACCTTCCAGTTCTGAGTTTATAATCCCATGATCTATTTATAATCCCACAGATGAGGAAACCAAGGCTGATAAAGGTTAAGCAACATGCGCAATATCCCATAGGTAGCAAATAGTAGAAATGGGATTTGTACTCAGGTCTTTTGACTCCGAATCCAGTGCTCTTTCCTGACCTCACATGTTAGTTTCAGGGAAGAGAGTCCTTATTTTCCACAGCACATCCCTTTGGTGACTTTGCCAGAGATAGGGTCATGAACCAAGACAGATCAAAGTCTTGATCCATAACGGCAAATCTGATGTTAGCTAGAATGTAAACTCCCCTGTGCCCAACAACTAGCCTCCTGATATTAGCATCTCTCTGAGTATCTTCAATGTCTGGAAGCCACTCCACAAACGTCAGAGTCATATCATGTCAGAGCTGGAAGGAATCACAGATGTCACCTAGTCTATCTCCTCCCTTTGACAGATGAGTAAATTGAGAGGGAAGTGACTTCCTCAGGGTCACACAGGTCACATAGCAAAGGACAATCCTGTGACCTGGATATCCTGACTCTCATTCCACTATTCCTTCCACTGCTCCATATGCCAAAGAACATTCTAAAATGAAATTCTAGCCAGTTGGAAACAATACCTGCTTTTCATGTTCATGGAGGGAAGGGAATAAGCATTTACATAGTACCTATTGTATGCCAGACACTGTGCTAAGTGCTTTATAAAAATTATAAACATTAGTAATTTATCATGCCCACTCTACACTTTAGGAAACTGAGGCAAACAGAGGTTAAATGACTTACCTAGGGTTAAATAACTAGTAAGTATCTGAGGTCAGATGTGAACTCAGGTCTTCCTGATTGCTTCCTGATTGCCAATACTTCAAGAAATTGATCCAGGCTATTCACTGGAAGGTCAAATACTGAAGCTGAAACTTCAATACTTTGGTTATTGGAAAATGCCCTAGTGTTTGGAAAGACTGAAGGCAAAAGGGAAAGGGGACACTAGAGGATGAGATGCATAGATAGTGTTCTGGAAACAACAAACATGAGCTTGGATAGACTTAGAGAGATAGTGGAGGACAGAAAGGCCTGGTGTGCTGTGGTCCATGGGGTCTTGAAGAGTTGGGCATGACTGAATGACAACTTCCAGATTACAGGTTCAGCTTTCCATCCACTATGCCACCTAGCTGCCTTTCTTCATGGAGACTTAATGCCTCCCAAACATACTCTTCCCCACCCTGCTTGTGGCAGTGGCCACACTAACCATAGCCTTACTGGAGCACCCACACCAAGTGGATTTCCTTCACCATGTCAGACTCTGAAGAGTGAATCTAACGATAACTCTCATTGATACAACGCTCTGAGGAATACAAAGTACCTTCTTCACCAGATTGGCTTAAAAAGCCCGAGTCCATAATACTCAGTGCTCCTCCCACTACCATTTGGTCTCAGCTCCTGCTTTCCAGAGATGTCTCATTCCTCTTGTCCCAATTTTCTCCCAGATTCCTGTTTTCTGAATGCTTTTTGCAAGACTCTCCTTGGAAGTTATCCCTACTGTGGGATCTAATAATATCTCCTTCGAGAGGGGACCAATCATTGTATCAACATGGGGGCAGTGTTCTGCATGTTGCCACATACATTTGATATCAGTTTATGCCAGGGACTGTGCTAAGAGCCTGAGTGCAGGAAGCTGGTGGAGTGGGGGAGCTGTCTACGCTCAATGGTACTTGTTCTTTCTGCCTCAGACACTTATTAGTTGTGTGACCCTGGGCAAATCACTTAACTTGTCTGGAGCTCAGTTTCCTCATCTATAAAATGAGGAGGCTGCATTGGATAATTTCTACTAGTTAGCATTTATTTATATAAAGATTTAAGGTTTGCAAAGCATTTTCCAAGTGAGGTGGTTTATTCATGAAGAGGTTGTTTTCAGTTGCTCCTATCTGCATATCACTCAATGCATTTATCTAGCCATGGAAAGCTCTCATGAAAGTAATTTCCAGCACCTCATCATTTGGATCTGAGTGCTCATCAGCTGGTCCTTCAGCCTAACACAGGTGGGTAGTACTAATATTATTACCTCCATTTTACAAGTAAGGAAATTGAGGTCTAGAGATATTAGGACTTGTCCATGGTCACAGAAATGAATGAGATGAGGCATGAAGCCACCTCCTCTGATTCCAAATCTAGTACTCTCTCTACTGCATCACATTTGTAGGGTGCTTTATATTTTTCAAAGCTTTCTTGGATTTTTTTTTAAAGTTGGCACAATGGATGGTGCTCTGAGCCTGGAGTTAGGAAGACTTGAATTCAAATTTGGCCTCAGATTCTTATTAGCTGTGTGGCCCTGAGTATATCATTTAACCACTACCTGACCCAGTTCCCTCATCTGTAAAATGGGAATAATAATATGACCTACCTCTTAGGGTTGTTGTGAGGATCAAGTGAGATCATATTTGTGAAGTGCTTGGCACATAGTAGGAACTTAATAAATATTTGTTTCTTTCCTACCTTCCTTATTACAGTTCACAACCAACCTCATAGGTAGCTAGGGCAGGATTTCCTATCCCCTTTTACAGAAAATAGATGAATTTCCATCTCTGCAAATCATATATTGAGCTAATATGAGTTCTGGGATTTGGGGATAAGGTCCTCTGGTCCATTGTCCTTCCACAACAAAGATAACATGGGCAGTAGAAAGAGGAACAGTATGGTGTATTGATCTGGGTGCAAATCTTGCCTTAGACACTTACTACCTGTGTGACCCTGGGCAAGTCACTCTCTGGGTTTCAGTTTCTTCATCTGTAAAATGAGGAGGCTGCATTTGATGACCTCTATTAGCTAGCACTTATTTATAAAGAGCTTTAAGATTTGCAAAGCACTTTACAAATATGGTCTCATTTGATTCTCCCAACAATAGAGATTGATGCTATTATTATCCTCATTTATAGATGAAGAAGCATCTCAAGCTAGATTTGAACTTAGGTCTAGCCTGACTGGACTGCTAGCAAGGTAGTGCAGTGGATAGAGCTCCATCAGGAAGACCCTTCTTCCTGAGTTCAAATCTGGCCTTAGACACTTACTATGTGACCCTGGGCAAGTCACTTACTCCTGTTTGCCTCTGTTTCCTCCTTTGTAAAATGAGCTGGAGAAGAACACAGCAAACCACTCCAGCATCTTTGCCAAGAAAACCCCCAAATAGAATCATGAAGAGTCAGACATGACTGAAATAACTAACGACAACTATCCTGACTTCATTGCAGCACTCTATTCACTGTGCCACCAAGCTTTCTCTAAAGCATCTTCTGGCTTCAAATCTATAATTCCACAAGTGTTGAATGTAGACTTAGAGGGCCTGGGTTCAAATTCTATCCTTGCCCTTAGCTGTATTAATTTAGACAAATCACTTCCCTCCTTGGGACTCAGTTTCCTCATCCATAAAATGAGCAGGTTGCCTTTGATGACCTTTAGGGTTATCTACAGTTCTAAAACAATGATTCTATGAAAGAGGGTTGAATTTAGAATCAGAGGATCTGGGTTCAAATTCTAAGTGTATGCCCTTGAGCAAGTGATTTCCCGCTTAGGGTCTCAGTTTCCTCATCTGTAAAATGAGAAGGTTGGAGTAGATGACCCTTAATTTTCCTTCTAGATCAGTATTTGTGACCTAACAATGACAGTTACTCACATTTACATAGCGCTTTCAGGTTAGCAAAACACCTTCCACATACATTTAGTGATGCTCCAGTCTCTTGCCCCAACTCCTCCTCTTCCTCTTTCTGCTTCCCCATTAGGCAGCCTCAATCCATAATATTCTTCTCTCTGAGGGCAGGAGAGCTGGCTTCCTATGAAGGTTCCATTTCGTGCTCTGTACACACACACACAGACACACGCACACATGCACACGCGCACGCGCATGCACACACACACACACACACACACACACACACACACACACACACCCTCCACCATCATTCTGCAATGACTACTATGAGGGCTCAGGCAGCCCAGCTGTGACTAACCATTTTTGCATACCTGTGCACATTAAGAAAAGTTGCAGGCAGCTCCCTGTCATTAGAAACCTAGAATATAATCACCAAATGTAATGCTTTTTATCATCATGAAATTGATCAGTGCACAGGAAGGCTGAGGAAAGACAATTAGAAATGTTGGTGGAGATGAGAAAGAAAAAAAATCGTATTTCCCATTGACTTGCTTTTTTATAAAGAGTGATTCATTCCTTAATTGGGAAATGCAATTCTGGGGACTACTACTCTGCTCTGGGTTTGGTTGTGTGGAAAATACTGTTATTTACACGACTTTCTATGCTTAGATTGATCTCTTTTAGGTCTTTGATGGCAGCTTTGATTTTCTGTGGAGAGATGGTTGGTTCTTTGGGAAGGTCAAACCACCAGCTGGGCTTCAGTTGCAGTTGTGTTGGCTAGGGTCCAGTTCTTCCTTTGGTACCAACTCTCTTTCCCTGGGGACCCAATCCTAATGCAGTATGGTATGTTTACCGAGAACGTGGTTGTCCTTCATTTTCAAAGAGGACTAATGACAACATGGGGTGATGGCTTGACTTGTGTGTGAATTGGATTTAAATGAGGCAGAATTGCATACAATCATTAGCCTCACTCTTTCAGAGTCATCAAAGTCCAGTGGCAAGACAAATGTCTGACCTATGATGCAGTGGATGACCTTGAGGTCTTCTACATCTGATCAAGCTCTAAGTGCTCCACACCACATACTTCAACCACCTCCATGGCTGTTGGAACAAATTATTCTCATCTGCCCATTGCACCAGGGGAAATCTTCATTCTTGGGGGAGACGTCCCCCCAAACTCACTGAGGAATTTGAACCCTGTCAGTTACCCTCAACCTGGTTTAGCACATCTGCATGTTATAGCTTCTTGGAGCCAGAGGTGAGAGTTAGGTGCCAGGTGGACACCAAAGGTGGATGAGCAGCCTTGAGAAGGGCTCAACAAGCCCTCATACCAGAGGGGCTAGTCCTCCCTGAACTCTTTGCTTAGAACAGTTGGAAATTGAAAGACCTGGAATCACATCTTCATCAGGGTACTATGTCATCTTGGGTAAGTCACAGCATCATAAGATTATAGGACTTAGAGCCGCTAGGTGGTACACTGAATAGAGTGCTGGACCTGATGCCTGAAGACTTGAGTTCAAATCCAACTTCTTCTCACACTTAATAATTGTGTGACCTTGGGCAAATCATATAACCTCTGTCCGCCTCCATTTCCTTTACTGTAAAATGTAGATAATAATAACACTTATCTTTCAGAGTGGTAAGGCTCAAATGAAATATTTATAAAGCATTCAGCACAATGCCTGGCTAGACAAATGCTAGCTATTATTATTAACTGAAAGGGACCTTAGAGGTCCCTTAACCTGTTTGTGCCTTAGTTTCTTCATCTGTAAAATGGATCAGTAACATTTGAACTATCTACTTTATGGGCTGTTGAGAGAATCAGATGAGAAAATAGAAGCAAATGTCTTTGCAACCATAAAGTATTATTTAAATTATTAGCTCTTCTTCTTTCTAAACTTCCATTATTCCAATTTAGGATCATAGATTTAGAGCTGGTAGGGAACTCAGAAGGGTCCTCTTTTTAACAGAGAAGGAAAATAAGGCTCAGAGAAAAAAGCTAAGTAACTTGCCTGCGGTCACATGGCTCCTCAGTGTCAGAGGTAGGATCTCCCTGACTCTAAGTTCAGGACTCTGTCTGCTGTTGGTTTTCCATCATCATTATTATAAAGAGCTTTTTTGTAAAGGGGCTATTTGGTGAGAAACTCTTAAATTAAACAATGCTTGGGGGCAGCTAGGTGGCACAGTAGATAGAGCACCAGCCCTGGAGTCAGGAGGACCTGAGTTCAAATCTGGCCTCAGACGCTTGACACTTGCTAGCTGTGTGACCCTGGGAAAGTCACTTAACCCCATTGCCTAGCCAAAAAAAATAAATTAAACAATGCTTGTTCAAGAGATTATAGATATAATAAACATATATGCAATGAACATGCATATATCTTTAGGTACGTGTATACATATACTTGTGTGAATGTATATACATATATGTATATATGTGTGTATACATATATATACACACATACATACATATGACAATAGGTCACAGAGATGCTGAAGAGTGGGGTAATCTCATCCTCATGAGGCCAGGGCACATGGCAAACTCTCCAAGAACCTTAGGCCATTTCCAATGAATGAATGAATGAATGAATGAAAAAGCATTAATTAAGCATTTATTATGACCCAGACTCTGTTTTAATTGCTGAAGATACACATACAAGCAACTAAGACAGTCCCTGCTCTCAAGGAATTGCATTCTAATAGGAAAAAAAAAACAACACATAGAGGGAGTGGTGGCCAGGGAGGAGCAACAAAAGATAAAGTGAGAGCTGACCAATCCCACAGTCATGAGGACATTCACTACTTGCCTGCTGGAAGTGGAATTTGGCATGACATGGAGGTGGTTTGTGAAGAGGCTGGTAGGCCTGGATATAGACAAAATAAAGTGAAAGTTCACCAATCAGAACCCAGAGTTCCAAGAATTAGAGTGTAATTTCTGGGAGGAGGAAAAGGAAGAGAAGGATGGAAGGGGGGAGGAGGAGGGAAGAGATGGGAGGAAGAAGAGGAGGAAAGGGATGGGCAGGAAGAGAGAGAAGGGGAGGAGAGGAGGAAGAAGGAGGGGAGGAAAGGAGGGAGGAGGAGAGGGGAAAGAAGTGGAAAGAGGGGGAAGAGAAAGAGGTGGGAGGGGCGAGGTGAAGAGACTGGAGGACAGGAGCATGGCTCAGAAATGGCCAGGAAGAGGTGTGTTAGGCCTGGTTAGGACCAGGATAAGACACAGCCTCACCGATAAGAACCTAGGGTCCCAGGGGTTGGGAATCCAATTTCTGAATACTTCCAAGGGAGGAAAGGAGCATCAAATTCACCTGGGAAGGTTTCTCCCACACTATGCCTTTAGGCCACTGGGCCCTTGTCCCAGTCCTGGGGCCCAGCCTTTGGAAACTCTTTTTTGGTGAGTAATCAGCCAGCCGAGGCTGGAAGTTGTTTTTTCCCCACTCTAAATGTTTAAATAGGCAGTGGCCTGCTGCATCAGAGCCCCGCTGAGCTTGGTTGGACCGCAGGGAACAAGAAAATTGCCCTTTTAGTACTTTTTCTCCAAAGACAGGGTTTTATTCTGTTCCCAGGCCCCATGGGAAATCTAGAGCTTGGAGGATGGGAGGAGGACAATTGATTGAAATCAATCGCTACCACTTGCATAGCACCCTTCGTGTGAGCTCCCCAAATCCCAGCATCGACTATTGAACCAATCCTGTCTCTGCTCGGTCTCTTCTCTGACTAACACCCCGAATCCAATGCCAACACGGTGTTCTCTAATTGACAGAGCCGGACGAGTGTGATTCTGTCTGGGAACACGGGGTTTTATGTCACCAGAGCCACTAAGTGAAAGAGAGGGGGAGGCCAAGCGCTCAGAGCCATCGATAGATCGGAGACTGTGCGGGGAACTCGGAGTCGTGCATTAGAGCCCATGCCTCCTCCAGGCAGCGAGAGATATACGTAGGTTGGCTGATTAGCTGCATCTGAAAATTTTCCAGCAGTGGGGAAGATGTGATACCAAAATTTAAAGGGTCAGGGAGTGAAGAGCTTGGTGTTTGTTGAATCCTACATGTCTGGCTTGTCTTTCTCCCGGGGGGAGTTGGGGGGGAAGTGGTTCAAGCCGCTGTCCAAAACCTGAAGTCTTCCCCAGCCACCTCCTCGGCATCTCTAACACCAGCCCCTCTTCTCTGTTTCCTTACCACTACTGTAGCCTGGATCAGACCCTCGTACAGCTCCTCTTCATTACTATCCTCTTGGACCATTGCAGTAGCTTCTGGATAGGCTTTCTACTTCCACTCTCTCCACTTTTCAGTCCCATTGCTACTGGAATGATCTTCCTTATGCATGGCTCTGACCATGTAACTCTTCTGCTCTAGACCCTTGAGTGGCACCCTATCACCTACAGAGTAAAGGTCAAATCCTTTTGCTTGGGATTCAAGGCTCTCTTCATAATCTGGTGCCATTATGTCTTTGCAAGCTTATTTCATATCATTGACCTCCATTACATACTGTAGCTAACTTGACTACTGGCAGTCTCCCGTATATCCTGTGCTTCCTCTCACCTCCATGCCTTTGCTTGGGCCATCTTCTATGTCTGGAATGTCCTCTATCTCTCTCTTTTCCTCCTAGGTTCCTACTCATTTAACTCAATGCCAGGAAGCCTTCCCTGAACTACCCTCCTCAACGTGTTGATTAGTAACAACTTTTCCCCACAGGCTTCATATAACTCTTTGTTTTGTACTTCTTTGTGGTATGGTATAGTTATACAGATATGTCATTATACATGTCTTGAAACACCATGGTGTACTGGATAAACAGCTGGCCTGGAAGACCACAAGTCCTGCCTCTGACATAGACGGGCTATGTGACCTTGGGCAAGTCATTTAACCTCTCTTAGCTTTAGCTTCCTCATCTGTAAAAATGGCAGTAATAATAACACATATCTTACATAGTTGTTGTGAAGATCAAGTAAGATAGCATGTAAAAGATTCTGCAAACCTCAAAGCTCTATATAAATGCTAGCTATTATTATTATAAGATGAAAAAGATACTTGAGAGGGAATTTCCTCACCTAAGAGTTCCCTATACCAGTGAAATTATAGGTCCAGTTCCTATCTCTTGTATGGGCCATGCCCTTTGTAGAAAAATGAATGCCATGAGGGAAGGGCTCATGTCTTAGCTAATTTATCTATCCCCTGGATGTAGCTCCAGCTGGTATTTTTTGCTGTTCAGTCATTCCAGTCATGTTCAACTCTTCATGACCCCATTTGGGGTTTCCTTGGCAGAGACTCTGGAGTGATTTGCCATTTCTTTCTCCAGCTCTCTCTACAGATAAGAAATTTCAGGCAACAGGGTTAAGTGACTTGCCCACGGTCATCCAGCTAGGAAGTGTCTGAGGCCAGATTTGAACTCAGGAAGATGAGTCTTCTTGACTTCATGCCTGGCCACTTAGCTGCCCTAGGAAACATGGAAGTGGAGAAGCCATCCCCAGAGGATGTAGCCTGGGGAAATAGTATTTGCATGAAGTAGTTTCTAAGGACTCAGGCTGTTGGGTTTCTTTCCCAGCACTCTTCCCTACCAAACCGTTATCATTATGGTTTCCCCATAAACTGGGAAGCTAGGTGGTTCAGTGGATAGAATGCCAGGCCTGGAGTCAGGAAGACTCATCTTCCCGCATTCAAATATGGCCTCAAACACTTCCTAGCTGTGTGACCCTGGGCGAGTCACTTTACCCAGTTTGCCAGTTTTTTCATCCGTAAAATAAGCTGGAGAAAGAAATGGCAAACCATTCCAGAACCTTTGCCAAGAAAATCCCAGATGGGGACATGACTGAAACAAGTCAACGATAACATACCAAGAATATGGCGATCCTCATACTGGGGACTCCTGACCTGTAGTTATTCTGATACTATCTTTGGCCCTTTTTTGGTGAGAGGAGCCTGGAGTTCCTCTTACAGGTTTTCATGACCAGGTAATTCAGTCACACGGTGGTAATGAGAAGTTGGGTTGTGTGTTTGATCCCTATTCTATAGGGACAGAAGGCACCTAGAATTCCAAGTAGCCACATCCCAGATGTTTGACTTTGGACATGAGGATGAGTAAGGGAGGCGTGGTGTCGGCCCCTCTTCACTGCTGGCTGAGCAGCCCCTGGTAGTTGTCGGTTCAGGCTCAGACTACTGCTGCAACTAAGAATGAGACAGAATCCTTGTGACTTGACAAAAGTTGTGCAAAAGAAGCACATTTTAGAGAAAAAGTCTTCCTTTATTGTGGGCTGAGGCATGTTCGTCTTATAATCTCAGGTTATGTCTTTTGAGGGGCCAGTCACTTTGAATCGCATCACCGATAGGATTCACAGTGGCAATTTTATCTTTCCTTTTGTTTGGTTTGAGATCCAAAGGTCTGGAATTGTCTGCCTACTCCTGAGACGCCAATGACGCAGTGGTGTTATCTTTTTGTAGGAGGGACATAAGAATGAAGCACCAATAATAACTGCTCGCATTTGCATAATTCTTTATGATAACAGAGCTCAGTTGTTCCAAAATCTTCATCTTAAGCTTATTAAAGCTGAAACTGCACCAAGACTTTTGGGACACCCTGTATAATATAAGCAGGGGCTGGGACACCCTGTGTAATATAAGGTGGGACCCAGAATCCAATTTCTGAGTTTACATTGGTTCAATTACAGGGACCTCTTTTTTAATTTCTTTTGGGCTTGTGCCCCTACCTAGAATTTCTCTGGGGAATGTTAGAACTTGGCTTCTTTAGATCTCTTCAGTAAAAGCTCCAACAAAAACATTCAGGCTAACAATACATTAAATATAGGACAGGTTTTATTTAACGTGATAGAAAATGTGGAGGATTCTTGTGTAAATCCATAAGTAGTTGAGACAATTCTCCTTTTCTATCTTGGTGAGGTTTTCCTCACCAGAGAACTGCATATACAGTACTCTATACTTATTATTACCATAAGTACGATCTCCTTCCTTGCAGGGGGAATGAACTTGGCGTTGGCAAAATCAAGACAACTTCTCCTCTGATAATCCCTGTCTCCCCAGTGACCTATACGTATAGTATTCCCCTTTTTTTGTCCCCTTGAGAGAAGAAAGTCTCCCCCATCCCCCACCAGATCATTCTTTTCCTTGGACCTGCACAGTCCATATGACTCACAATACAAACAAGTAGGAAGGTATGGGTTTGGCTGCTCCAGATTCTGCTTCTGTCTTTTGATGATGCTCAGCTATAGGTCTAAGATTTCTTATTACTCTAGAAACTCATCATGGTCTAGCTTCTCTTCTATTGAATCCAGAAGACTGGGTACAATAATTATTTCCCTTGGACCTGCCAGTGGTTTTCCAGAAACTGCAGTCACACAAATCTTGTTCTTTCTCTTCAGTCTACAGTCTCCTTCCTTCAAGGCCAACCCCAAGGCTATAACCCAGGTCTATGGGTGAGCTATGAGTCATCAGTCATTAAGGAATTATCCTCAGTGTAACTTCAGCAAAAACCAATCAAACAAACAAAAAACAGGACAAAATAAGAAAGTCATACTATATCAAACACACATCTCCAGCACCATAACTAGGAATGGTTACTAAAAAAGGTTGAGATGGTTTTAGGGATAGGGAGTAACTTGCCCAAGGTCATATAAGTACTTTGTAGAAAAGCTGGGATTTGAACCCAAGTCTTTTGTCTCCAAATCCAAAGCTCTTTTTATAGTTCCATGTTGCCTCATTTTACAGGTATGGAAACTGAGTCTCAGAGAGGTGAGGTGACTCATGTCAGAACAATAGAACTAGTAAGGAGCAGAGCCAGGAAGACCATTCAAGTACTTGAAAGACTGACTCATGGAAGGAAGATAAAATTTGCTTTGCTTGTCCTCAGAAAGAAGGACTGGGAGCAATGCATGAAAGTTTCAAAGAGACAGACTCAGACTTATGGTAAAGAAGTAGATTTCTAGGTGGTGCTATGGTTAGAGCATTGGGCCCAGAGTCAGGAAGACGAGTTCAAATCTAGCCTCAACTATTGTGTGACCCTGGGCAAGTCACTTAACCTCAATTTTCCCAATGTAAAATAGAGATAATAATAACACTTATACTGTAGGGTTGTTATAAAAATCAAATGAGATAACATTTGTAAAGTTCAGCACAATGTTTGTTACATGGTAAGTGTTTCATAGATGCTATGCTTCCCTTAACAGATAGAGCCAATACATTGGGGTGTATGGGATGTTCAAGGAGGACTACACTTCTGGTGTCAGAGCTGCTCATCCATCCTTGGTATCCACCTAGCACTCAGCTCTCACCCGTGGCTCCAAGAGGCTTTAGCACGTGCAGTGACCCCACCCCATAAAACCATCTCAGCATATAGGATGAATCAGGTGGAGGGTAATGGGCAGGCCTGAAACCCACCGATGAATTAAGTACATGTCTGCCCCCAGCATGTGAAGAAGGGAGGGCGAGAACAGTTTCTTCCAAGGGCCACGAAGGCAGCTGAAGCAGGCACTGTGGAGGGCTTAGAGCTTGGTCAGACACCACAGTCATCCACTGTATTCCAGGTCATCTTTAATCATCTTGACTTTTATCCTGCCACTGGACTTGGATGATTCTGGAAGATAGAGTGAGGCTGATGACTTTGGACAACTCTGCCTGACTTAAATCCAACTCAGGGGCAAGTCAAAACATCACCCTGTGATGTCATTGGTCCTCTTAGAAAACAACAAGGGCTAATAAATAATAGAATGGGTTGCCTTGGGATCCTTTTCATTGGACGTCTTCAGGCAAAAGTTGGATGACCCCTCATCAGGTATATTGTAGAGGGTATTCTTGCTTATGTATGAGCTAGACCATTTGGTCTCTGAAATTCCTTCCAGCTCTGAGACTCTGTTTTGACTACCATGCTAGCATCAAAGCAGGACATAAATGGAGAAAAAGGATGAGGAGTTTTAAGGTGGCTAGGATAAAGGAACTTCAAGAAGCCAAGGTTGCAGGGTAGATATGGGACATTCAGGAAGTACAGTGTTATAGAGGGTGCTGTCACTGTGGGAGAGAGGAGTGTTATCTGGCCCTGGAAGAGGGGTAGCAATCACCAAAGAACATGGTCAATTGACAGCATGCCATAGCAATAACCCGGGGTGAGGTGTAGCCTGGGGTGATAGTTGTGCTTTGCTAGGGCGTGGGCCAAGAGGTAAGACATGGGGATGTTCCTCCTGGGGTTCTGAGCCCTGGGACAAAGTCCCTCTAACATAGGCTAGTCCTGACTCAGAACATCATCAATGACTGAACTCCTTCCTCATCAGTGGGGTCAGTAAGACCTTTATACCTCGTCTAGAGAAACACCAGCAATGCCAGTCCAAAGGGACAAGGATGATATTTGGGAATCCTCACTATACTTATTTGATTCTTACAGCAACGCCATGGACTAAAGAGCATAAGTATTATTTTCTCCGCCACTTTATAGATGTGGACACTAAGATCACACAGGTTCTAAGCCAAGATATGAAACCAGGTCTTCTAAATTCTAATATTGTGCCTTTTCTATCACACTAAGCTTCTTCCCCCAATACAAGGGGAAGAACACAGCTGATACCTTTTTGCCCATTCCTTTTAGACTGTGAGCAAGCAATGCTTCTTTAATGCTATTCTATAAACAGAAGCAGTGTGGTACAATGGTTAGTTCACTGTATCTAGAGGCAGGAAAAACTAGATCTGACCTTGGGTAAGTCATTTGAGTTCTGGGAGACTTATTTTCCTTTTCTGTGAAATTAGGAGGCTGAACTAAACTAAGGTCCCTCTCAGCTCTAAATCTCTACAATCCCTGATAGCGTCCTCTCTAGCTAGCTACAACGTGTGCACAGCACGTTTTCCTCCTGACTAAGGCTGGGAGACATGGGGCCCAGGACCATGTTAGAGTTTGCTCAGTTCATCTGCCTGGAATGGAGCTTTGGAAAGTGAGTTTGATTTCAGGGCTAGTGTCAGGGATACGGGATGGATGGCTGTATGGCTGGGGCTAACAAATTCTCCAGCACGAAAGCTTTATACCAGAGGCATCTCAAGGCAGTTGAAGAATTCCTGAGGTTTAGGAAGTAGCCGAAATAACTGGCAGCTGTGAATGATGAGACTTTAATTCCATTAGGAGTTCCTGATGAGGAAATGGTCTGGGAGAGAGGGAGACTCAGGCTATAAACCTGGGTGTGGAATTAGAGTCTAATAAGGCAAAAATGGCCTGTGATTCTGTTTGGAAACAGACGAATCTAAGCCACCAACACCCCGACTTCCCTACAGGGGGGTGAGTATTGGGAACCAGGGTTCGAACCTGGCTCTGTCAATTATTCTCAGGACTCAGTTTTCAGACAAGTCACTTTTCCTCTAGTCTGACCTGCCATCCCATTTGCTATCCCATTTGCAAAACCTCCAACAAATGGCCATGCAGGCTTTGAATCAAGGCCTCTAGTGAAGGGAACTTCTCCCCTACCTCCACCTCTCAAAGCAGCACATTCTACTTTTGATCTAAATTATTGTAGGGCAGCTAGGTGGCGCAGTAGATAGGCCTGGAGTCAGGAAGACTCATCTTCCTGAGTTCAAGTCTGGCCTCAGATGCTTATTAGCTGCGTGACCCTGGGCAAGTCACTTAACCTTGTTGGCCTCAGTTCTTCCTCTGTAAAATGAACTGGAGAAGGAAATGGCAAACCACTCTAGTATCTCTGCCAAGAAAACCCCAACTGGCGTCATGAAGAGTTGGACACAACTGAAAAATGACGGAATGAAAATTGTTGAAAGTCGGTCAGGCACTCACTATTTATTAAATGCCTCCTATGTGCCAGGCATCATGCTAAGCACTAGGAGTATAAAGAAAGGCCCAAACCCAACCAACCAACAAAAACCCCAATCCCTGCTCTCAAGGAACTCACAGTCTAACAGGGAAGAACAGCCAAGCAAAGCAAACAATTATCTATAAAGAAGATATCGACAAAACAAATTGGGAATAACCTCAGAAGGAAGGTAGCCACATTAAGGGGGATTGGGAAAGGATTCTTGCAAAAGAATTTTTAAATTTTATTGATGTGTTTTGTTTTCACATTGCAAGTACTTACAGATACCTCCACTCTGTGAGAGGCCTCTTGTAACAAAGCAAAACAGTTAAGTAAAATTAATAACACCGGATCCTCATCTGAAAGTGCATGTAGTAGCTCCCCCAGCCCCTCTACAGTCAACCCTTCCACATTGAGAGGTTAGGGGCCCCTGAGATCCGAAAAATCCACGTAAATTTTTTTGGCCCTCCCTTCATACCACAGAGGTCTGATTTTTTTTTTCTTTTAGGGGGTGTTTACAGTACCTTATTGTAAAATTTGGGTTAAGTATTTGGTCATAGTCTCTGTGTTGTCTGCTGGCCTTTGCATGTCATCTGCAGCTTTCACAAAACTCCCAAAAAATTCCTGTTTAATTTCTTATGCTGACCCTCGATATATAAAAAAACACAATGGGGAAAGATGGGGAAGGAATAACTGTATTTAAAAAATAACAAATCTATTTTCTGTCCCTCTCACTCTCCACCCATTAGAAAGAAAAGAAAACCACATTTTTTTATAACAAATATGCATATATTGAGACTTGAAGGAAGCCAGGAAAGCCAGGAGGTGGGCATGAGGAGAGAGGAGTTCCAGACAACGGGAGTGTCCAGTGAAAATGAAGGTTGAAAGTTTTTCCTGATAACAAGACTAAATTTACCTTTTTTCAGCTTCTGCCCCTTGATTCTAGTTCTACCATATGAGGACAAGTAGAATGGGTCTGATCTCTCTTTCAGGGGATAGTTCTTCAGATATTTTTAAACAGTTCACGTCTTCCACTTCACAGTTTTCTTTTTACTAGTGGCAACAGCCCAACTCGCTTCAGCTTCTCTGGTGGCGTGAAGTCAAGCCTTCTCACTATCCAGCATACCCTCCCTTAAACACGGCACCCTCTTCCCAAAATGTGGCCTCCAGAACTGAGCCTAATACTCTAGAGGTGGTCTGACCAGGGCCAAGTACAATAATATAGTAATAGCTAGCATTTGCAGAGCGCTTTTGAAGATCTATAGAACTTTTTACAAAGATTAACTTGTTTTTATCCTCAGAAGAACCGTGGGAGGTAGATGCCTTTATTATTTCCATTTTACAGCTGAGGAAGTTGAGGCAAACAGAGATTAAATGACTCACCAAGGACCACACAGGTAGTAAGGGGTAGGGGAGAGGGATAAGCATTAATTAAGAGCCTACTCTGTGCCTGATTTGAGCTCTTTACAAACATTATCTCATTTGATCCTCACAACAGCCTTGGAAGGTTGGTGCTATTATTGTCCTCCTCTTACAGATGAGGAAACTGAGGCAGAATGAGGCTAAGTCACTTGCCCAGGGTCATCTAGCTAGAAAATATCTGAGAGGCTGGATTTGAACTCAGGTCTTCCTGACTCTAGGTCCAGTCCTTTTTCCACCGAGCCACCGAGTACAGATGCACTAACACTTCCTTGAGGTGACTAATGACATCTCATAGAGAACACTATGCCTTTCTTAATGTATCCTAAGATCACGTTAGCTTTCTTAGCTGCCATATAACACTGTCAACTGAAAAAAGGCCTTGCAGAAACCCACAGATCCTTTTCGGATGAACTATCTAATCACCCCTACCTCTTCCAGAATGAAGGACAAACAACAACGATCCCATCTTGAACTTGTGAAGTTGCTTTTTTGAACCCAAGTTCTATTTATCCCTATTAAATCTCATCTTAATAGACCTAGTCAATTTACTGTAGCCTCTCAAGTCAGATATCCTTTCGGATATCGACTCTAGTATTCAGTGTGCTGGCTATCCCTCCTAGCTTTTTGTCATTAAAATGAACCCACCAACCCACTCACCCAGTCAAATGTTTCTCTTTGTGGAGAGTCATGCCATGACTTGACTGAAACAGCCAACCCTGAAGATGCCACATCTAGCATGGTAGGAGCAATACTTGTCTTGTAGGCTGTCAGTTTTTTCTTCAAAGGTACAAAAATCGTCCCCAAAATTTAATTGGCTCTGAGGACCGAAGCCTGGGTTTTTGATGTAGCTTCCTGATGGCCTGAATCTAAGGAGCTGGCACACAAAGAGTCAGGAGCACCTCCCTCAAGTCTGCTGACCCACAGACCAGCATGGCCTGTACAGAGACAGGGAAGCTGTGTCCAACTGAATCAACGCTATGTCCCTGTTGCTATGGCTAAGTAAACCTCTTTTTGTTGATGGCTAAATAGTCTATGATTATCTCATTTCCATTCAGTCCTAAAGCCAGCCTGACTCAGGCTTGGCCTACAACACCTCTCCTGTGGATGATTCGAACATTCTTGTGAATGATACTTTGATATTTGGAAATTGCTTTTTCTTTTTCTTTTTCTTCTTCTTCAGGAAATAGCATTAGCACTATTTCCAAACCAAGACTTTAGAAGTCACAGAGGGATCTTGTGAGGTCATAGAGTCCATCTGCCTGTCTAACCTTAGAGCCTTCATTCCCAGCACCATTTTCCAATGTGCTATGTCTTTGCATTCCCATTTTCCTGGGCAGCTACAGGTGAGGCTATTCAGTATACAAACCAACTATTAAGTACCTTTTGTGTTCCAGGCTTTGTTCTAAGTGCTAGAGATACAAAGATGAAGAAAAAAAAACAGTCTCTATCCTTATCAACTCAGTTAAGTTAAAAAAAAATTTATTAATGCAGATCGAAACATATTATTTGTTATTTTTTTCTTCTGTTGTGTTTCATTTCCTCTTTCTGGTGATTCCTCTTATTGGTTCTAATTCTTACTTACAACATCACTTATGTGAAAATGTGTTTAGTAGGAATGTATAGGCATGTGATATATATCTATATATCTATATATCTATATAGATATCTATAGATATATAGATATCTATATATATATAGATATATGTGCAAATTGCACACCATCTTGGGGAGGAAGATGGGGAGGGAGGGGGAGAAAAATTTAAAGCTCAAAAGCTTACGGAAGTGATTGTTGATAAAGCAAAATAAATTAATAAAATAAATTATTAGATATCTACTATGTGCCAGTTACTAGGTACTGAGTATTCAAAGACAAGAATCAGATGATCCCTCCCCTCAAAGAGCATTGGAGGGATGCAAGACGATATATTGATAAGCAAATATGAGGTAATTTGAAGATGAAAGGTGGGGGGCAGTTCCATGGAGGAGATGGCACCTGAGATGAGTCTTGAAGAAAAGTATTTTTAGAAGCAGAGATAAGAAGGAAGCTTATTCTAGGCATGGAGAAATTGCTTACAAAGAGCTGGAAGCAAAGCAGATAGTGTATTGGGGGTAGGAGGAAAACTGTTCAATTTATGGAATAGCTAGCCGTTCAGTTTGGCTGGAAAGTGGAGTAGTGACAGGGAGTAGCATGAAATAAGGCTGGAAAGGTCTGTTGGAGGGTTCTGAATGCTAGAAAGTTTTATTTTATCCTTTGTGCCATAGAGAGCCATTCGAGTTTTTGGACAGGGGAGCGACTAAGTTAGATCTGTCTTAGAAAGATTAATTTGAACAGCAATATTGTGCGATGACCAGCTTTGATAAACTTAGCTCTTCTCAGTGATACAATGATCCAAGACAATTCCAAAAGACTCATGATGGAAAACACTATCATATCCAGAGAAAGAACTATGGAGTCTGAATGCAGATCAAAGTATGCTATTTTCTCTTTCTTTTTCTTTTTCTCTCTTGTGGTTTTCCCCTTTTGTTCTGACTCTTCTTTCACAATATGATGAATGTGGAAATATGTTTACCATGATCGTACATGTATAGCCTATATCAGATTGTACCCCATCTTGGGAAGGGGAAAGGGAAGGCAGGGGAAAAATTTGGAACTCAAAATCTTATAAAAGTGAATATTGAAAACTAAAAATAAATAAATAGATAGATAAATAGATGGGGAAAAAAGAAAGATTATTTTGGCAGCTATTTAGAAGATGGATTAGTTAACAGGGGAGACTGGAAGTGGGGAGACCAATTAGGAGACTATTATAATAGTGCAGGCAAGAGGTGATGAAAGCTTGAACTAGACTAGCAGGTGTGTGAGAGGGGAGGAGGGGCAGATGAAAGATGCTGTGGAGAAGGAATCAATGCAACTTGGCTGATGATTGAGGATGGGGGTAAGGGAGAGGGAGGAGTCAAGGCTGATTCTGAGGCTATGAAATTTTTGGAGGATCATGCACAGAACATCATTGGGAGGGAGGATTATGCAGGGCCTACTTAAGGTATAGGCCAAGCTTTCCATGGCCTCCTCCCTAAACTATGTGGTACTAAAAGAGCGAGCTGTAGGTTTCCACGCCCTACATTTCATAGATAGAGAAACTGAGGCTCCAGAAAAGTTAAATGACTTTCCCATGGTCCCACAGGTAGTAAGAGTTGAAGGCAGGATTTCAACCCGTCTCTCTTGGCTTAAAGTGCTAGATTTGAAGTCTAGTACTCTTTCCACATCTCCAACGATGAGGAAACTGAAGCCCAAAGAAGGGACAAAATTACCCAAAAGTAATGCAGCCAGTTGGTGACAGTCAGGACTAGAATCCGGGTCTTCTGACTTTTTCTACCTCCTACCCAATTCTTCCCTGACTCTCAATGGGGATTTCCCCCCAGTCCTTTGTTCCCAGATAGTCTAATGATTTGTGTCTTTCATATGGTCCACCTCCCCTCTTCCCCCTCCCATAACCTGGGTTGTAAAAGAGGTGTCAACAGGTGTCTTGGTTCTAGAACCAGCAGACCAGAACCCTAGCAGTACCCCACCTCCACCCGCCTCATCTCCAGCCCCCTCTACAGGGAACTGAAGGGACCTGTTGGGGGGAAGGGTGGGTAGCCTTTGGGCTTGCTTGAATCTGCTATCCATCAGCCCCCAGCAGGGAAACATCTGGAAACCAATCATTCCCTTTTACTGTCTTCCAGGCTCCAACTGTTCCCAGGCTTCCTGGACGCGTGCTTTTCTGTCTGGGGCCAGTAGCTGCCTGCAACCTCTGCCAAAGGGCCCACCCAGAGTGGGTAGGGGCTTCCAGCAGAAGCGTGGGCTGCCAACAAGAAGCGGGACTTTGGATGGCTTCACGGCTGGATCCCAGGATGGTGGGGGCTCCCAGCCTTGAGCACAATCCCCTTACTCCCGACACAGAGACAGGTGTGCATGAATCTGCACCCAGCCGCCAGTTAGAACAACATTTTTTTTCGCCCGGGCTCCATAAATCAGCCCTCTAATCTTTCACTGTCCGGCGGGGTCCCTCGCTGAGAATGTGATGAATGGGCCTCCCAGCCCCTGACAACTGCTGTGAAATCACTCAGAGCCCAAGACAAACCTTTAAATCTGACGTTATAGAGTGTTGAAAGGAGAAATGTCTGTTTTCATAACCTACCTCAGTTATAATAAATATTTAAAATGCACATTAACATCCTCTTAGCATTACAGTCCGGCCCTCAGTGGAACAGTGTCCGGTACAGATTTAATTAGTGCCTGAACTTTTCTAACCCGGGTGCCCGGTGAGGGCTGGGGAGCGGAGGTCTCCAGTGGAAGGTCTCTGTTTTCTTAAACTACCTGCCCCATCATAAATATCTGGCATGTCGTCCCGCAGCTGGGCCAGGAGACAGTACGCTTTTTGTCTTGTGGTGAGCTTACATTTCATCTGAGGTGACTGGATCTTTCCAGACATTGAGGGGGGATTTCTTCTCTGCCTGACCAAACTGGGCCATTCTTCATAGCCTGTTGCTGGTTTTCCAGGGTTGTCAGGATAGTCACAGAATCCCGGAATGTTAGAAGTATTGGATGAGAGCTGGAAGGGGCCTGAGTTGCCATCAAATCCAACCCCCTTGCTTTACAGGGGAGGAAACTGAGTCCCAAAGAGGTAAATTAGCTTGCCCAAGAACACACAAATAGTGACCGAGGAAAGATTTAATGCCAGGTCTTTTGACTGTTTCCACTGTTCTAGAATCACAGAATGTCACAGTAGGTAGAGAATATATTTGGTGCAAGCCCCCTATTTGATGGATTAGGCATCTGGGGCGCAGAAAGGGGAAGGGGCTTTCCTAAAACCACATAGCTACTATGAAAGGGGAATGAAAGTGGTTTATGAGCAGAGGGGTTGACCTTGGGGTTCTGGAACCCCAAGACTGGTCCAAATCTGTGGGACAGGCAGGAGGTGGCCCGATGGAATGAACAGGATATTCAGCTCTCAGATGAACTTTTGTTGTTGAATCATTTCAGTCGTCTCTGACTCTCTTTTGGGGTTTTCTCGGCAAAGATACCGCAGTGATTTCCCATTTCCTTCTCCAGCTCATTTTATAGATGAACTTGGGTCTTTAGATGCCTCTTCTTTGCATATGTGCAAAGAAGGAAAACAGGGTTAAGTGACTTATCCAAAGTCACATAGTTAGTAAGTGTGTTTGAGGCTGGATTTGAACTCAGGTCCTCCTGATTCCAGGGTTGGTGCTCTATCTACTGTACCATCTGGCTGCACTTTTAGAGATCCCTTTTGGGCACGTCATTGGGCTATAGTTTTTGGATCTGAGATAAGAAAAGAATCTAGTTTACCCTTTGCCCCTGGCCTCTCACCTTTTCACAAAGGGCTGATGATTTCTACCCTCATCTTCTGTGGATGGTGGTGGCGGCAGCGATATGTAGTTAGGAGGAGATGAGGAGGAGAGTGAGGAGAAAAATGGTGGGAGCTATGATTGCATTAAAACCAGACTCACTCTGAATTTGCCAGCTGCCTCACCTAGTGGATGGCTAGAGAATCAGTCATCTGAAATCCTTCTGTGCCTAAGTAATTATTGGGCCATGATCACTGTCATGTCCCCTGCCTTTCCCCTACCCAGCCCCTCCACTCTCTTATCTCTCTCCTTCTCCTCCCCCTCTTTTCCCCTGCTTCTCTTTCCCTTCCCTCTCCTCCCTCTCCTTTCCTTTCCACTGTGCAGACATTCATTTAGTACATCTACTTTTGCATCTATGATGTTTAATGTCAGTGGGTACTATATTTTATCCTACTCTGACACTATTTGTAACCATGGATAAATCGCTTAATTTCTCAGAGCCTCAGTTTCTGTAGCTTGCACTACTTAGCTCACAGAGTTGCAATTGAAAAAAAGCACCTTTTTTTCTTTTGGAGGCAGTTGGGGTTAAATGTCTTGCCCAGGGTGACACAGCTATTTATGTGTCTGAGGCTGGATTTGAACTCAGGTCCTCCTGACTCCAGGCCAAAGCTCTATCCACTGCACTGCCAAGCTGCCCCAAAGCTGTGCTTTGTAAACCTCAAAGCACTTTATGAATGTTCATTATTATTATTGTTGTTGTCTCACTTTTATTTTCTATTATTATTATTGTTATGAGAGATAATGTGTTGAAGAGGATAGACAGCCATAGCCTCAGAAACAGGAAGACCTGGGTTCAAGTCCTGCTTCTGCCACGTAATAGCTGTATACAAAACATTTGATTCCTCAGTGCTCTCAGTAACACCCTTAAGACCCATGTTTGTAAAAGGAGTTTCCTCATCTGGGATTTCTTTATAATGACAAAATCACAGGTCTTATAATTATTATTATTGTTATTCTATATATTTTGTGAGCATGAGGATGTAAAGAAGCTCCCTGATTTCTGACAAACCAGCCAGAGAATTGGGACCCTCTTCTCCTCAATGGTCATCTTCAAGCACTGTAAGAGTCATAGGGAACACTTCCCAGAGTGCAGCTACACTCCATGAGGAACTCAGGGGCTCCCAACCCCTCATACCCACAAGTTTGTTTCCAAAGTTAGAAACACACATCTCAAGATTGTTATTTGATCACCTACACTCAGAGGAAATGCACATATGCAAAGAAGAGGCGTCTAAAGACCCAAGTTCATCTAGTTAAATTCCTACTCTTAACTACCCAGTGAAAGCAGTGGTCATTTTGCTGGAAATCCCTCATAGGAAAATCTCAGAGAGAGTTACATGGTAGATGTTCTAGAGAGAGGAAGGAAGACCACCTCCTAGAGGGGAGTTACCCTTTTAATGGGCAGCTAGGTGGCACAGTATTTGACCTCAGACACTTCCTAGCTGGGTGATCCTGGGCAAATCACTCAAGCCTGTTTGCCTCGATTTCCTCACCTATAAAATGAGCTGGAGAAGGAAATGGTAAATCACTTCAGCATCTTTGCCAAAAAAACCTCAGCTGGGGTCACAAAGAGTCAGACACAGCTGAAATGACCGCACAACACCCTTTTAAGGTCTACTGAGCCGGCAGCTCAATGGCCAAATCTCTCTGGTGGAATTTTAGAATAGTCCTGCCATACCTCCCTATAGCCAGGGTCGGGGAGGAGAAAGAGGAAGGGATCATAGAACCACCAGAGCCAGAGACCCTAAAAACATCTAATCCAGCCCCTTCATTTTATACAGAAGCAAAGTGATACCCAGAAAGGGGAAATAGCTTCTTTATGATGAAAATGAATAAACAACATTATATCTCCTGTCTCCATGCCTTTGTCCAAGAGGCCCCCATAACTGGACTGTACTCCCTCCTTAACTCCACCATGAAGAATTTCTAGTTTCCTTCAAAGTATAGCCCAGGTGATTCTTCCTGTATGAGATCTTTTCTTTTTTAAAAAAAATTATTTATTTTTAGTTTTCAACAATCACTTCCATAAGCTTTTTTTTTTTTTTGCGAGGCAATTGGGGTTAAGTGACTTGCCCATGGCCACACAGCTAGTGAGTATCATGTGTCCGAGGCTAGATTTGAACTCAGGGCCGGTGCTCTTTCTCCTGTGCCATCAAGCTGCCCCCCACAAGCTTTTGAGTTTTAAATTTTCTCCCCCTCCCTTCCCACCTCTCTCCCCAAGATGGCATGCAATCTGATATAGGCTCTACATATACATTCCTATTAAGCATATTTTCACATTAGTCATGTTGTAAAGAAGATTTAGAACTAATAGGAAGAACCACAAGAAAGAGGAAACAAAACAAAACAGAAGAAAAAAAAGAGCAAATAATCTGCTTCGATCTGCATTCAGACTCCCTAGTTCTTTCTCTGTATGTGGATGATAGCATTTTCTATCATGAGACTTTTGGAGATCCTTGCATTGCTGAGAAGGGCCAAGTCTATCAAAGTTAGTCATCATACAACGTGGTTGTTACAATGTACAATGTTCTCCTGGTTCTGCTCGCTTCACTCAGCATCAGTCCATACAAGTCTTTCCAGGTTTTTCTGAAGTCAGTTTGAGTATTCCATTACATTCACATACCACAACTTGTTCAGCCATTCCCAATTGATGGGCATCCCCTCAATTTCCAATTCTTTGCCACCACAAAAAGAGCTGCTATAAATATTTTTGTACATCTGGGGTCCTTTTCCCATTTTTATGATCTAGAAGTGCTATTACTGGGTCAAAGGGTATGCACAGTTTTATAGCCCTTTGGGCATACTCATGAGATATTTTCTGATTCCCCCCAGTTATTAACTTTCTCTTCCTCTAAAAAAGTATTACCGTGTATATATATTTTGCATTTCCTTGTGAAACACATCTAGGCTCTGAGCCTACTCTCCCAACCCCCTCTAGCACTGATTGGTTGGATCCCAGAGATTAATTGGCTATTTTCTTTCCAGATCCCAGGGGACTATAAATGGTAGGAGGTGTCTTTCTCTAATGTTATTGCTCTAATGTTATTTCTCTAATGTTATCAGTGTGTTCCTCTCAGTATAAGTCACTAGTGCTAGTTACCAATTAATGGTTAATACCATTAGCTTTTACAAAGAGATATTTACTGAGCAGGTACAGCAAGAGTGAAAGTTTATAAACCTTGACCTCAAGTAGCTTACATTCTACTTGGCAATATAAGTACATATGCGAGTGTAGTGGCAACTGGATAGTAGGGGTCCAGTCTTTGGAATCTGGGGCACACTTTCCTCTATTTCCTCAGTGACTGGGTAAAGTGGGTTCAGACTTAAGGTTATTGCTACACACCTTCTCACCAAGTTCACTTCTGGCTGAGGCAGAGCTGATGAATGAGTCATTCCTTTGCTTGAAGAGCACAGTATCTTGGTTGTGAGGTTGATTTATTGTTAAAATGGGTCAAAGAGGTTACTCCTTAGAGTTGACTTCACACTTCTTGGTGACTACAGCCACCAGTAGACTCTGTCATGGTCTTCAGTTGCTGACCCCCTGATGGATCTTCCAAGCCTTTGAAATTCACAAGTTCTTGACCTGGTCTGCTCCATCTCTAGGAGTCATTCACCTAATGTCAGGAAAAGAATAAATGAAGAGCTGAAGAAGCCAAGGCCCCATGCATTCACAGCCACATGGTAGCACAGGTGGGAGAGAGAACCAGAGGACCCTCCCTCGTCCAGAGACCCACAGTGGTTTTTCTGCCTTCTCATTAAAAAGCCACCAGGGAATCGAGGGAAACTTCCTTTGTTCCTGCCTTTTGTAAGTGCACTCTGTCTCATTTCAGCAGCCAATTAAAAGGCTTTTCATAACCTATCAGTAAGCTGATAGGAAACAATTAAAAGGCACCTGTGCCATGTTCTGAATCAGGGAGGGGCACTACTCTCTTCCATCATGCATCACCACACATTTCCCAAAGCAGGCTCTGAAACCTCTGTAGAGATGTGCAGTAGGCTGAGAATATCAGGCACATTCCATGCTACCAGTCCCTTGGGCCCCCCACTGCCAGCCCCTATTATATTTGCATCTGTACTTATTACATACTGCCCCCACCCCAGGACAATGTAAGTTACCTGAAGACAGACACTTTTTCATTTTGTCTTATATAGACATCACCTAGCACTGTACCTGGCACACAATAGGTGCTTAATGTGTGTAGAATTGAACTAAATTTATAGTGTTTAATAAATATGGGTCCTTGACTTGACATTGAAGGGTAGAAGCACCTGAACCCAGTTGTGATCTGAAGTTTCCTTACTCCTGGTCTGGGGTACCCAGCCACTGTCTCTCAGAGCCTGCTACTCCAGGCCCCAGGGAGGTCATATCACGTCTTATTTCATTTCCTTGGAAATGCTGTTATTCTGGGCATGCCCCTGCCTCTCCCCCCCCCATCCTTTTGAGGAAGCTCCCCAGCAGTAGGCCTGTCATAACCATAGGGGGATGGACATCTTAGGCTTTCATGTGTTTATGGTTTGTTTGGACTTCAGAGCAAAGTGAGGAGGCCAGGGCAGAGGGATGGTCAACTCCTTGGGGAGCAGAGAAATCTGAGACACTCTTGAGGATTTGTTGGGGAATCCTATACTTTTCCAGATGTTGTCTGGCAATCCTGGGAAGTGTAGTGCAAGAAGGGCTGGGCTCAGGCTGTCCCCCCAGCCTCTAACTCTACTCCCACCCTCCTCCACCCCCTGAACTCAATGCATGGTGTCAACCCCACAAAATGGAGACATTTTTAGTTATTATGAATTAGACAACCAGGGAAGGGACTCAGATCTCCCCCGCCCCATGTAGCCTTCTTCTCTCTGTATATCTCTCTCTTTCTGTCTCTGTCTTTTTCTCTTTCCTCCTTTCTCCCCCTCACTCTTTCTCCTTCCCCTCCTCCTCACTGCTCTATCTTTTTTTCCTACTATATTATATATTCCTTATAACAGCATAAGAATTAACATAATTTTTTGTTAAACTTCATTTTTCCCCTTAAGCTACCAACATATAACTCATAAGAAACTTTTTCATTTTAGAAATTATTTTGAAGACATGTCTTTTTCATCACAACCATTTTCTAATATATCTTCCTTGCCCTGTGTCCCCCCATTTCTTGAAATGAGGAGCAAATAATAATAATAAAAATAAAGTAAAATCAATTGATACAGTGAACAAGGGTAATAGCATATGTGACTATTTTTTACCCTTTGTTCACCCCCTCCCTTACCTATAGAGAAAGGAAGTATCTCGTACCTATTTAAAACAACAATAACAAAACCCAGCAATAGGCATTTAGTTCACTCCTCTGGTGGTCCCCTTGGTGGGTATGGCACTCCAGGGCCCATCCCTATGGGGTACTTGACAATAGGCGGGGATTATAGTATCTACAATGGCCAAGAAGAAACACTGTCATGTAGTGGATGGAAAGTCAGCCTTGGCGCCAGGAAGAGCGAGTACAAGCCCTGACTGACACAACCTGGCTGTGTGACCCTGGATGAGTCACCTATCATCTCAGTGTCTCCCTTCCTTCATCTGCAAAATGAAGGAATTGGACTCTTCTGGCTGTAAATCTAGGAACCAAGTTAGAGAGTACCAATGGCCAGGGTCTCAGTGTATAAAGACTCTGAATTCCTTAGTGGGCCTGGTCTCCAAGGTTAAAGCCTGGCAAGGAGGAAGCCTGGCTAGCCAGAGACCGAAATAAAATGATTTCAGGAAGCTTCCTGCATGAAGTATTCCAGTGGCTGAGAGCTTGGACTCCATTTTTGTGTTCAACAAGGATTTATAAAACATTTATAAAACATCGACTTGGTGCCTGGCAATGTGTTATTCGTCATCTCTGCGTTCTAATTTTCCTGCCTCAAAATCTATCCCCTGTCAAGCCTACTCTTGTGGACTCCTTTGGGTCCAGGGCTTTCCTACAGGGTTGAAGATAACCAAGTCCTACTCAGTTATTTCACAGAGGAGGAAACTGAGGCCTAGAGGGGGTGGTCATACAGATAGTGCATGCTAGAGCTGGAATTAGAACCCACATCTCCTGACTCTCAGGCCAGTACTCCCTCCACATTTCGTTCTTTCATGCCACCATACTCATTACAACTTAGGAGGGGGGATATGATAATAAGCCTTTATTAGTTCTTTTGGTCATTTAGGGATGGCAGAGACCATATGATCATGGATTCAGAGCTAGAAGGGACCTTTAAGGTCATCTTATCCAGCTCTACTCCTTTTTCTAGTTGTTTTTCAATCATGTCCAATGCTTTGTGACTGCACTTGAGGTTTTCTCAGCAAAGATACCGGAATGGTTTACAATTTCCTTCTCCAGCTCATTGCACAGATGAGGAAACTGAGGCAAACAGGGTGAAGTGACTTGCCTAGAGTCACACAACTAGTAAGTGTCTGAGGCTAGATTTGAACTCCCTGACTCCAGGCCTGGCTCTCTAATCACTGAACCATCTATGCAAAAGGCAGAAGGTAAAAAGATGGGAGATGGGGTACTGTGTGTGTGAAGAATAATAAGAAGGCCAGTTTTGTAGGGCCATATGGTGCAGGAAAAAGAGTAAGTGTGTATAATTAGGCTAGGAAAGTAGGAAGTAGCCAAGTTGTGAAGGGCTTTTAAAAGGCAAAGAAGTTTATATTTTATCTTGGAGACAATAGGAAGCCAATGGAATGGAGGGATGCATTTGAGCCAGAGCACAGAGATAAGCCAATCACAATTCAGCTATGGAGTATGCTCATATACAAAAGTGTCATTCTATTTGGGGGTCATGAAGGAGCAGTACTTGTATAGTGGGCTCCCAACCAGTAAAAAAACATCATGGGAGCCATGGAATGGCCAGGAGAACTGTAGGGAGATAGGATTGACTCATACACTGGAAGCCATTCAATTGTATAGAAGAGAACTTTTTACATAAATTTTGAATTACTTTTCCCCAGTGTATTATTTCTGAATTGGCAGTCACTTTCCCCTTGTTATAAAAAATATCTTTGCTTAAACCTAAGAAGGATTTGATGTGGTAAGGTAGAGGTTCCCAATTTTTTTTTGATCCTAGTATCCCTTGGCTTTCAGTAAACCTTCCCCAATTCCCTATTTAATATGAAAAGAAATCAATTCTAGAGTTTACCATGCATTGACTCATAAGCAATGAAACAAAATTAAGACATTAATTACCTTCTCATGAAGAAAACTTTAGTTGGTATATAGCATTTTCTTACAAGCATTACTATTTTTGGAATATTTTAATGGGACAGGAGATACAGAATAGGGATTGGATTTGTTACTTCATTGGTCTAGAAAATTCTTCCATGGTAGAAGAAGTTCCCTCTATGGATGCAAGTGAGGACCTTCTCCACAGCTCTTAGAGAGGTGCCCAGAACACAGAGATTAAGTGACTTGCCCCAGGGTCACATAGGGAGTAGGTGTGAGAGGCAGTTCTTGAACCCAGCTCTTTCCTGGTTCTGAGGCTGGCATTATTTGTTACCTTGGACCTCCTTTTCAATAGGATAATGTAGTTATTTCCAAATATTCCCCATACCCCCTTGACAAGCTTCTTGTATCCTAGAGGGATACATAAGCCCCTGATTGGGGCCTCTTAAAGGGAAGGAAAGATGGAATGGGCACCAGCACTAGACATTGAGAAAAATTAACAGGAGCAGAAGTCAGGGGTGAAATGATCTGAGCTTGGGGCATGGCAGATATTGATGGCAAGCATCCTTGGAGAAAGAGAAGGCCATGGAGATTCCATACATCAAGTTGGGGGCTCAGTGATCAGTGCAGGCAGAGATATTACTAAAAGGAAAAATCTTGGGGGCCAAGAGTGAGGTTCCTTGCTTTGGTTCAATGGATATGCATGAATCTCCCATGAGGAAACTATTTCAATAAGGTCTATTTAAGCCTAGGGCTAGATCTGGTGATTTCTACTACTGTAGGAAATCTGACACCTCAGCAGGATTTTGCTCCATTTCTTTAAGTAACCAAGTTGTTTAACCAGAAGGCAGTGGGATTGATCCCTGTGAGCTGGGGACCAGCCAATCTTGTCTATCATTCAGCAAGCCTGGGAGTGGTTGCAAGGGACTCTGGGAATTTAAAGGAAAGAGTTCAAAAGTTACAATTGGCATCTAGTGAATGAGGGGAGGTAATCAGAGAGAATCAAGTTGTCTCTCATGTCATAGACCCTCCAAAGTGGTATGGAAGTATGAAGGACCAAACAGACAAATAATAAAAGCTGATATTTATATTGGTTTTAAGGCTTTGCAAATCAATACATACATGCTTAGTTGTTTTCAGTCATGTCCAATTCTTTGTGACCCTTTTTGAGTTTCGTTTTGTTTTTTTTTTTTGGCAAAGATATTGAAGTGGTTTGCTTTTCCTTCTCCAGCTCATCTTACAGAGGAGGAAACTGAGACAAACAAGGTTAAGTGATTTGCCCAGGCTCACACAGCTAGTAAGTATCTGAGGTCTGATTTGAACTTGGGTCCTTCTGACTCCAGGCCTGGCACTTCATGTACTGCACCACCCAGCTCCTCCAACACACACACACACACACACACACACACACACACACACACACATTCAATTCAATCAAACTTTTATTGAGTGCCTACTATGTGTCAGGCATTGTGCTAAGTGCTGGAGACACAAATAAGAAAAAGAAAAACAGTCCCTACCCTCAAGGCACCTACAATCTAATGGGGGAAGAGGTTACATAAGAGGAAGTACAGACATATGTATATGCATGCATGCATGCATGGCATGTATACATTATAGGTAGTATGGTGCAGTGGAAAGAGCACTGCTCTCATAGTCACAGGACCTAGGTTTGAATCCTGACTCTGTGGATAGAGTTCTGGACTTGCAGTTAGAAAGACCTGAATTCAAACTCTATCTCAGATGCTTACTGGCTGTGTGATTTGGAGCAAACCACTTAACTCTCTCAGCCTCAGTTTCCTCATCTATAAAATTAGGATAATAATAGTGCCTACCTCCCATGGTTGCTGTGACTCAGAAGAGATAATTCATGTAAAGTGCTGGATACACCTCAAAGCACTAAATAAACGTTAGCTATGATTATTACCAGTGTGGCCTTGGGCATGTAACCTCTCTGGGCTTCAGTTTACTCGTTTGTAAGATGAAGGGGATTAGACTAAATGGTCCCTAAGTTCCCTTTCAGTTCCAAATCTATTATCACATGATCTCATCTGACAAAGCCCCTGGGATTTCTAGAGTTCAGGAGCAGCTAATACTCTCGATCTGTTTTCTCTCTCCTTTGGATACACAAAAGACCATTCGTTCTATAAGACAATGCAGCTACTAAGCAGGGCTTGGGCTGAGCCATTTGCACCCAGACATCTCTGGGACCCTACCTTGTATTGGTGGATCTAATAATCTAGATAAACAAGCTTGAGACCTTAAGGAGAGGGTAGTGTGGGGTAGTGGAAAGAATGCTGGATTTGCAGTCAGAAGACCTGGATTTGAATTTCAGCTCTGCTACTGTTGTTCAGCCTTCGTTTTCGAAGAGAGCCGACGACCTCACAGGGTTATGTTTTGACTTGTGCACAAATTAGATTTAAGTGAGACAGAGTTGCACAAAAGTCACCAGCCTCACTTTCTCTTCCAGAGTCATCTAAGTCCAGGGGCAAGACAAAAGTCAAGATGACTGGTTATGGCCTGGGATGCAGTGGATGACCTTGGTGTCTTTGATGTCTGACCAAGCTTCAAGCACTCCATAGCACCTGCTTCATACACCTTCATGGCTGTTGGAACAAATTGTTCTCATCCACCCGTTCTGCCTGGGGAAGTCTTCACATGCTTGGAGTAGATATCACCCTAACTCCCTACAGGGTTTGAGGCCTGGTGGTTACCCTCAACCTGATCTAGCCTGTCTGCCAAGATAGTTTACTGGGGGTGTGAACACTGCACATTCTTGGAGCCACAGGTGACAGCCGAGTGCCACGGACACTAAAGATGGCTGAGCAGCCCTGAAAAGGGCTCAGCAAGCCCTCACACCAGACGTGCTAGTCCTCCTTGAGTACCCCATGCACAGCTTTGCTATTTACTAAAGGTATGACCCTAAGGTAAGCTACTTTATCTCCCTGGTCTCAGTTTTCTCACCTGTAAAATGAGGTGCTTAGCCTAGCTAAGTTCTAAGAGTCCTACTTAGCCCTGAATTGCATATGATCCTGCAATTTGTTCGTCCCACATCAGGAGCATTGTTCTATAGCTCAATTACACTATGGTTTGTAGGAAGAATTATAGATGGCAGAGTTGGAAGATATCTTCCAACTAGGGGGTTTAGCTCCAACCCCCCTTTCCTTTATGTAAGTATTATCCCATTTACGGGTCAAGGCAGAGTGGGAAGTAGAATCCAGATCTTCAGTATTCTAGACTACCCTCTATGGAGACTGGCAACAGGAGCTTACATTCACCTCTTCCCTTTGTGATATCATTTAAGGCACTACTAATACCCTGAAGCTTCAGCCCCAGAGTTAGTTTCCCTTCCCCCAACCTCCATCCTGCACCCCTTCCACTTCCAGTGACCTCACCTTGGAGCCTGTTGGGAGAAGATTGAGCCTCAACCCCCAAATGGCACTCTAAAGGCAGAGAAGGCAGTTGGATATCCTGGGGAACTCTGAGCTTGACGTGAGCTGAGCGTTAGATAACTTCCCAGACTGGTTAAGAAGTCCACCTACTACTATTATATTATGTGTTTGACTGATGGGACCACTTAACTTTTTCATTATCCAAGGAGAAGGGCCAGAGATTCATTCAGGGCCCATCCAGGAAACAGAGCTAATCATTCTAAAGCACTAGTGGGTGGACAAGAGTGGATGAGGCAAGAAAGCATGGTGAGGACTGGAGGACATTTGTCACTGGATTAAATCCAAGTGTAAGGGGGCTGTTGGACTGCAGAACTCAGTCGTTCTGTTCATCTTCTCTGTTCATGAAGGACAAAAAAACCAGAGATCTCAAATTCTTCAGAACCCACTATGACAGTAAAGACGTTCTTACCCTGGATGGAAATGAAGAATATATTTCTGGGAGGAAAGATAGGAGTAGGACTGGAAAACCAGTTCTCTGGAGACTGAGCAAAATTCTCCTTCTGGACACTGGGTACGACCACTGGGATCAGGGTTTCGGGGCATAGGTGATATATGGGATGATGTTACAAGAGGGGGAAGGAAAGGGCTGCAATGTTCTCATCCCTTCGAGTTCTCCTTCCACGCCCTTTAAAATGCAGGCTTTGGGGATTGGTGACTGGGGGCAAAGTAGATAAAGCTCCTCTCTTCACTTTCTCCCCAAAGGAAGAATGCTACCTGGCCACTTGCGGAGCTAGTAGGGTAGGTATAAAGGGGAGCCAGGGATAGGTGCCAGACTCAGTGCTCTGCTCTGTCCTACTTCCTCTCCATTTGTCTGAATTCTACCCATTTTAAAAGTGTAGCTCACCTCTCCCATGCTGCCTTCCTTGAAAACTCCCAGCCCACACTGATGTATCGACCTTGACTGACCTTCTACAGCATTGACCATCCAAATGGTTTAATTTATGCACAGAGACAGGCAACTAGGTGGGAGAGTGGCTGAAGCACTGCACCAAGACAGGAAGAACTGATTTTGAACCTTGCCCCAGGATTAAATTTTTTAGTTCGGTGACCCTAGGCAAGTCATTTAACCCTTCTCTCAGCCTCAGTTTTCTTATTTATAGAAGGAGGATGATAACAGCATCTCCATCAAAGGGTCGTTGTAAAGATCAGGTAGCAATACTATATACAAAGCGCATATCTATGTATATATCATATACACACATGCGTGTATATTTATATGCACGTAATACATGCATATGCATGTGTGCACATTTACATATACATGCATAATATATACATGCATGCATATATATAGATATATAGATATGAAATCTGAGGCAGTTAGATGGCTCAGTGGATAAAGTGTTGGGCCTGGAGTCAGGAAGACCTTAGTTCAAATCTGGCTTTACATACTTACTAGCTCTATGACCTTGAGCAAGTCACTCAATGTCTGTTAAGGAGACAGAAATGGCAAACCACCTCAATATCTTTGCCAAGAAAACCCCACGGACAACATAGTCCATGGGTCGCAAAGAGTTAGACACAACTCAATAGCATATATATAGATATACATCTACATCTAGCTGTATCTATATAGTTCACATAGCACTTTAAGGTGTATCTTCAAGTGTTATGGTTGTTGTCCTTTGTTCTGGAAGAAGACCAAAATGACATCATAACGTTGAGGTCAAGGTACAGCGTGTCCGACTGGCCGATCCGCCGCAGGTCAGGTATAGTTAGTCCACACGAACGTTTGGAGTCGAGACGTCTCTGAACTCACGTATCTCACATTTCTAAAGTGTTAGATAAATGTTAACTATTATTATAAACTGAATATTTTCTAAATGGTGTGATGCAGTGGACGGAACACTGGGCCTGGAGTCAGGAGTTTAATACCTGGTCTCAGTCACTTATTACTGTATGGCCCTGGACAAGTCACAACCTCTGTTTGCCTCAGTTTCTGCAAATGTAAAATGAGGAGGAGGATGGATCCGTGTCCAGTTCTGAGCACTGATTTTTAGGCAGAATTAGTTGAAGAACACCAAAGGAGCGCAATAAAGATGGCAAAGGGCCTTCTCACAATCATTTAGGGAACTGGGGATGGTTAACATGGAGAAGAGAAGACCCAGGAACACAACAGTTATCTTCAAATATCCAAAGGACTGTCATATTGGGAGACAGATTAGATTTATTCCACTTGCCCCCAGTGGGCAGAACCAGCAGCAAAGTGTGGAAGTTGCCAAGAGGCAGATTTAGGTTTGGTATCAGAAAATGAAAAAAAAAAAAGTCCCAACAATTAGAGCTATAGAGATGAGGCTGCCTCACGAGGCAGTGGTTTCCCCTTCACTAGAGCTTTTCAAGCAAAGGTTGGAGGACCATTCACTGAGTTTGTTGAGAGAAGGATTTTTCTCCAGGTACAGATTGGACTGTAGCTAGGTCCCAATTAGCGCAAATAACAAAGTTCCCCAAAGTGGTCCCGTTATTCTACCCTGCCCTGCATATTCCATTGGGCTAGAACCCAATATTTCATATTTTATATAATCTCAACTTCAAACAATGCTGACTTAAATATCATCAGCCACTTCAGGGGATTCATTTATTCTCACTAATCAAGACTTAGCTGTTGGGTGGCCCCTGATATCACTTCCCAACTGAGCTTCTGTGATTCTGTGAAATACTAAAGATACTTGATTCCTTATCTAGTCTAATCTTTTCCTTGAAAGACAACAGCCAGGGAAGAAGATCTCCAGCGTTAGAGTGAGAAGCTGTCGTTGAGTCATTTCAGTCGTGTCTGACTCTTCCTGACTTTATTTTGGGGTTTTCTTGGCAAAGATCCTGGAGTGGTTTGCCATTTCATTCTCCAGCTCATTTTACAGATCAGTAATTGAGGCAAACAGGGTTAAGTGACTTGCCCAGGGTCACACAACTGTTAAGCATCTGAGACCAGATTTGAATGCATGAAGATGAGTCTTCCTGATTTCAAGCCTAGTGCCCTATCCGCTGAGCCACCACTGACCCTGAGTAAGAAGTCCAGGGCTCAAATACCTCCACTTAATACCACTGAGCCTCAGTTTCCTAATTTGTAAAAAATTGAAGCCAAGTCGTGTTAAGTGGAGGTTAGACTGGATGGCCCCTGGGCCATCCCTTCTAGCTCCAGAGCTATGATCCTGTTGGACCAGATCTCTGAGGAAAGAAGGGGTTCATAAGATTTAGAGTTGGAAAGAACCTTAGAAACCATTTAGTTTCATCCCCTCAATTTTCTTTTTCTTCTTCTTTTTTTCCCCTCAATTTTCCAGATGAGGAAACTGAGGCCCATTGAGGGGAAGTGACTTGCCCAAGGGACAGGTAGTAAGTAGCAGAAGGAATCTGAGGGAATGTAACTCCAAATCCAGTGCTCTGAGTTCAGAGGCCTTGGGGGTGAGGTGTGGAGACAGGTTAACTGTTTACCTAAAGAACAAAAAGAAAACATCTGGTCCCTGTATGATTTGGAGGTGTCAGAGGTACTGGTCCCTGGGGAGAGGGAAGTTGGACACTAGTGGAGGGCTTCCTGCTTGCCTACTGTGTGGGTGTCTTGAGGTCTGCCAAGCGCAGGGCAAACAGTCGGGCTCAGTTTCCTGCTCCTTGGCTATCCCCATTGGACTGTGCAAACCCCGAGTTGCCTCCCAGCAGGAAGTAGCCAGGGCCTACCATCCATCAAGGGCTGGCTCCCAGGGACACAAGGGATTCATCCTGCCTCTGCTTCGGGCCTCCAGCCCCAGCTGGTGATCACCTGGAATAGTTTGGCAGCCCTTCTCCCTCAGCCGCCCACCCTCCCCCCGGAGCAGCAGGAGTGTCCATTAACAAGCACGGATCGGTGGGGATGGTTTGTAAACTCCGGATACTCTCAGAGAGGCCTGCCTGCTTATTGGTCACTGCTTTCCGCTCTCAGAAATGGGTCATTTAAACAGAAAACTGTAAAGTGTTCATGCCTCGGAATACAGAGAAATTATCCAAACAAGCTTCTGTCTCCTGGCCACAGGCTCACCATTCAAGCAGTGGCTCGAGGCTGATGGTGCTGGAATAAACCCAAGCCTTCCAGACAGCTCTCTCTCTCTCTCTTTCCCTCTGTATCTCTCATTCCCTCTTTCCTTTCTTCCTAACTCTGCCCTTGACTTTTCTTCTCCTCTCTTTCTTTGTTTTTACCCCTCTCCTTGTCTCCTTTTCCTCTTTCTATTTTCCGTCTTTATGTCTTGACATTATTTTGTACTTTTTTTAACCTTTCATTTTCTCTGTCTCTCTCTGTGTCTCTCTGTCTCTCTCTCTCTCTGTGTCTCTGTCTCTGTCTCTCTGTCTCTGTCTCTCTGTCTCTCTCTCTCTCTCTCTCTCTCTCTCTCTCTCTCTCTTTCTCTCTGTCTCTCTGTCTTGCTTCGTCTTTACTTCAAGGATATTCTACACACCTACCTTCCATCCTCACCAACAAAAGGTATTGAAGCTCTTTGTTTTAAACCTCACCATGCTTTGGATCAAAGATCCTTCTGGATTTGAACCCCAATTCCCCAGGGGCCCGTGGCCATCTATTACCTGGGATCCAGTAATCAAGCCACCCAATTCTCCTATCCACTTCTAGGCTTTATTCTCCCATCTCTTAACCTGTCTAACCTAGTCCTTCTGCTTCCAGACCCGCATCCTCCTGTACTGGTCATTCTGGGAGATCTGCATTGCTCCTCCCACCCAGCGGCAGAAATCTCCTCCCTTGGAGACAGCCAGCAATTTCACTGGAGGTAAGGTGCTTCCATAAAAGGATAAATTCCCAAAGCATCAGGAATGGAAAGATTTCAACTCTTTGAAAGCTTGAAGGCTCTGGAGGGCAGTAAAAGCTGGATAGACATCTCATGAGTGGTGTGTTTTTGTTTGGAGCCTCAGGGACACTGAATCAGTAGGAAATATGCCTTCTGGGAAAAGTTCTTGATCTGGAGATAGGGCCTAAGAACATTATCTTTTCATGAAATGGCAGCGCTAGGGAGGACCTTAGGGATTAGCTTGTCTAACACCCTCATTTTACAGAAGAGGAAACTGAGACCAAGAATGGGCAAGTGAATTTGCCCAAGATTGTACAGCTAGTTATTGGCTGAGCTGGGAGTAGAACCCAGGCTTTTTGCTAATTTTCAGCCCAGCACTCTGCTCTATCATGTTGCTTTTTAACTGGAAGGAAGATAACTTTGGCTTCTGGTTCTCATAAACCTGAAGACTTGGGAAGGGCATTTTATTGTGAAGACTACGTGTTTCTTCTTAGTGATATAGACGGGCCACTGGGAATTGTTGCTGTGGGTTCAAACCCCTCTCCCACCAAAAAAAGTTAAAAAATAGGTCACTCTCAGAGTCCTCCTCATATGTTTCGATGTCTGGGAGAGTTAAACATTCAATTTAATTCAATACAATGTTTAGGGGGCAGTAGTAATATGGGGGAAAAGCCCTGATTCTTCATTCAGGAGGTCCCAGGTTCAAATCCCACCTCTGATGATTACTACCTGGGAGACCTTGGGCAGTCATGTCGCCTTCTTAGGCCCCAGTCTCCTTATCTATAAAATTAGGAGATTGGACTAGATGGTCTCTAGCTCTAGAAAGATGATCTCCCTCCACGGCAGAAGTCTCCTGGCTCTGGGCCTATGATCCTGTATTCAGCACCCTCTTTGTACAAGGTCCTGGGTATTCAAAGCCAGACAGAGACCTGGCTCTCAAGAAACCTACAATCAAATGCAGGAAATGACTTGTACATTCTCTTCTTCCTGGGTTTTCAGGAAACTTCTCTCTCCTGGTCCCCTTCCTGGCTCCCTGGTTGTTTCTTCTCAGTCTCCAGAGGTGATGAGGACCTGGACTCACTGGACATTTCAGCATGGGTATGGAAGGCGACAGATGTGAGAGAGGTTTCTGGGTGAGAACGATGAGACTTGGCTATATATATTTATATTTATATATATTTATATATATACATATACACACACATATATTATGTGTGTGTATATGTATATATGTGTGTGTGTATATATGTGTGTGTGTGTATATATATATAGATATATACAGAGAAAGAGAGAGAGAGAGGGAAACAGAAAGAAGAGAGGAGAGAGAGAAAGTATATATATAGTTATCCCTTCCACACTGTGACTTTCCCCACAGTAGTTTCAATATATTGTGGGTTGGCATATGAAATTCAATGAGAATTTGGGGGAGTTTTGTGGAAGCCACAAACAACACATGAAGCCTGGCAGACGCCACAGAGCCTATGACCAAATACTTAACCCAAATTTCACAGTAAGGTACTATAAACACTCCATAAAAGATAAAGAAAAAATTCAGACTTCTTCTCCAGTATAAAATATTTACATGGATTTTCCAGATCCCAGAGGCACTGTGCCCCTAACTGCCTCAGTGTGAGAGGGATAATATATGTATGCATATGTGTGTGTGAATATATATATATATACATATATATATATATATATATATACACATTATTATATATATATATATATATACACATACATATACATATATGGAGAGAGAGAGAGAGAGAGAGAGAGAGAGAGGAGTTGAAGGTGACTCTTAGGATGTGAATCTGGAAGAGCAGTGGTATCCTTGACAGAAATAGGGAACTGAGGAAGGGTAGGTTTAGAAGAAAAGAGAATAAACTCTGTTTTGAACATTTTGAGTTCACCTTAATTCAGGCCCTCACCTAAACTGTTGAAATAGCTTCCTGATTGCATCTGGTCTTTCCTTTCTCCAATCAGCCCTCCAAACAGCTGCCAAACTGATATTCCTAAAGCACACATTTGACCACGCTACTCCCCAGCTCAATAAACCCCAGTGGCCCCCTTATACTTCTTTTTGGCTTTTGAAGCTCTTCACAATCTGGCTCCAGCTGACCTTTCAAAGAGTATAGCAATCAATCTCCTTCATGTAGTCTACGTTGCAGACAAAACACCACATTCCATCTCGCTTCTCTATGGCTTTGCAAAGGCTCTCTGTCCTCCAGGGCCTAGAATGCACCATCTCACCATCTCTACCTCTTAGAATCTCTAGCTTCCTTCCAGGCTCAGTTCAAATGTTAACCTCTTTCCTGATCTCTACTCCTCAATGGAGAAGGAAATGGCAAAGCTCTCCGGCATCTTTGCCAAGAAAACCTCAAATGGGGTCACAAGGAGTCAGACATGACTGAAAAAGGACTGAACCATAAGAAGTCCCTTTCTCCCCTGCCTGCTAAGGCTAGTGCCTTCCCCTGAGAAATTATTCAGGGGATTAATCTATGTTGTATATTATACTTGCTTTTCTGTGTGCATGCCGTGTCTCTACTCCTCCCTCAATAGAATACAAACTCCATGAGGTCAGAGATTGTTTCATTTTTGTCTTTATAATCCCTAGTGCCTATGAGGGCCTGAACACATACCAAATTCTTGTTGCTGAAAGAATGAACCAAAGAGAACAGGTTCAGTCAAGGTGCTAGGAATACATTGAAGAGGAAGAAGCCATTTTCAGCTGGAGGATAGAGGACACCGGCATCAGAAAAGTCTTCATGGACAGGACCGCCCCTGAATTTGATTGCGAAGGAGGAACCTCAACACATGGGGTTGAGGTAGGCAGAGATTCCATTTAGGCCTAAGAGATGAATACATAAAGATCTACTCTTGTTGTTCTGTTGTTTCAGTCATGTCTGACCCCCATTTGGGGTTTTCTTGGCAGAGATACTCAAGCAGTTTGCTATTTCCTTCTCCAGCTTATTTTATAGGTGAGGAAACTGAGGCAAACAGGGTGAAGTGACTTGCCCAGGATCACACAGCTAATAAATATCTGAGGACAGATTTGAACTCAGGAAGATACCTTTTTTTTTTTTTTAAGCAATGGGGGTTAAGTGACTTGCCCAGGGTCACACAGCTAGTAAGTGTCAAGTGTTTGGTCTGAGGCCAGATTTGAACTCAGGTCCTCCTGACTTCAGGGCCCATGCTCTATCCACTGCATCACCCAGCTGCCCTGAGTAAACATTTTATTAAGTGTTTAATACATGCAAAGCATTATACTAAATTCTGGGAATACAAATAGAAAAGCATGACAAATGTCTCTCAGGTTTGTATCTCCCAATCCTTGTCATCTATGGACCTTTCCAATCTTTCTCAGAGACTTCAGGACCTACCTTACATTCTTCTTCTCCATCCCTGACAGCTATGCTTTCTCAGGGAGGTTCATATCCATATTGATGTCCCTTTAAATACCTTATCTTCCTAGTTCCTTCAGCAGAATTCTCATCTATGCCCTCCATCTTTGCTCTATGTCAGCCACTCACTGAGATGCTTACATATTATTCCAAACTGCTCCATTTCCAAGGTTTTGATTTCTGAAACTCCCATCTCTTAGCCATAGTTTCTCATTCTTCCCTTCTATCCCTATCTTGCATGACAATCCTGCTCTCAAAAAGCTCACATTCTAACAGGGGCAGACAATGCCTAATGTTGATGTGAATGAAAGCACAAAGCCATCTGAGAAGGGTCAGAGAGTGGATAGAAAATCCCTTCTCCACCTTCCATCCTCTTTCCACCTCTTCCCCTTATAATCTTTGGAATCCACAAGACATTATTAACTTTCTTCCATCCTTCATCTCTTTCTTCTACATCCCTGTTACAAATATTATTTCATTTAATCCTCCCAATCTACCCTAGAAGGTAGGTGCTAATTATTAGCCCCATTGGACAGTTAAGGAAACTGAGTCAGATAGCAGTTAAGTGACTTGCCCAGAGCCATACACCTAGGAATGGTCTGAGGTCAAATTGGAACTCAGATTTTCTTGATTCCAGGCCCAGTATTTGATCCACTGTGCATATGACATCATCATAATTACAGGCCCTGAAAAATTTGGAGGTCCTAAAAGTGACAATTCTATAAGATAACAATAGTGCTTGAATGTGTCAGTCAACCAGCATTTATGTGATTTGGAGGTTCAGGGAAGGGGAATTATTTCTGAATTCCCCAGAATAATTTAATGTTTTACATTCCAACCAGGGATACTTCTAGGGCATTATCTGAACCTTCCTTCTTAGGCTTTATCAAGCATTGTGTTGAACTTGATAATATTTTTCCCCAATGTAAAAATAATTTTTAATATTTCTAAAAAATTTTAAGTTCCAAATTATCTTCCTTCTTCCCCTCTCCCCCCGATGGTAAGCAATTTGATATATGTTATACATGTACAATCATACAAAACATATTTCCATATTAGTCAGCACATTGTGTTGACCTACCAATACTCATTTCAGCTACATTTCCTTTGGGTGGTCTAGAAAACTTCTTTAGTATACAGGCTGCTTTTAGACAGCCCTTCACCTGCCTGGCACCCATTGTCTTTTCTGGAACCTTCCAGGCTCTCAATTCAATCCCACCAATTGGATCCTCACTATCTTTTATGTCAGAGATGGGAAGCCAATCAGATTCACTCAATCAGAGATTCTTAGAGGAGCCAGTGGGCAGAAGATTATCCCTTCTCTTGGGAGACATAGGTAGGTCCCATGCCTTGAGGGTAAAAGGGGTGAATAAATAATCCCAAAAGAAGGTACTCTTATTAAAAACCTCCTTATAAAAACCCTGATTGTGATGGAATACTACTGTGCTATAAGAAATGATGAGCTCAATGATCTTAGAAAAACATGGAAAGAATTGCATGAAACAATGAAGAGTGAAATGAGTAGAACCAAGACAACATTGTATACAGTAACAGCATATTGTTTTAAGAATGACTTTGAGTGAATAAGTTATTTTGACTATTATAAATACCTAAATGAACAATTAAGGACATATGAAGAAAGATGCTGTCTGTATCCAGAGAAAGAATGGATAAAAAGATGGATAGAATAATTTTACGTATGTATTTATATATATGTGTGTATGTGTGTATATATATATATATATATATATATACATATATATACATACATATATGTGTGTGTATATATATGTATGTATATACACATATACCTATTTGTGTCTAATGATAGCCTCTATCTAAGGTCTCCAGGGCAGGAGGAGAGGAAGGGAAGGGGGAAAAAAAGAAATTTACATGATAATTTTGTTGTATATTTGAAAGGAATAGCAAGTTGCACATAGTAAATTTGCAGTTTCATGTGCAATTATCCTTTTTATTGTACTGTGTTATGGAAATGCTTGTTTTGTTCTATAAATTAAAAATACAATGAAAAAATAAACCCCCTCACCTTCATTTGTATCACTGAGCAGCCTTGTTGGGTGGGGTGGGACCCATGTATTCCTGTACTGGACAAGAAGGACTGATGGAAGCTTGGCATAACCCTCGTGCCACATCAGCTGCCACTTTCTTGCCATGGAATCTTTTTAAAAAATTTTCTCTTTTTATTATGGACTTAACATACATCAACAAATCTAAGGAGGAGAAAAATTGGACCTGTGATTTCACCGAGCAATGTCTCCTGTCATTCATTCCTGGACTCTCTCTAGGCTCCTCCTCCTCCTTGAGTGCCATACTCTCCCTCTCTGAGAAGGCTCTGCTGTATGTAGGGCCGTCCTCTTCCTGTTGGAGACTCCTTCCCTTGGACTACCATTGTTGAAAAGACCCCAGGCATGCTTCACCTCTCTCACACCTGGACTCTCCACAATCCTCCTTTTTCTCCTGGCCTCCTGTGCCTTGCCTTCCTCTCCAACTTCCCCTCCTTTCCAACACCCCTTTAACTAAGTGTTGTCTTCCCCCTATGAGAACTTAAGGTTCTTGAGGGTACAGACTGTCTGGTCAGCTTCAAACAGATCCTGACACATAGTGAGTGAATGTTCTAACTATTTAGACATCTATCATTGGTACAGGGAGCCTCCCTCCCCAGATGAGGAAGCTCCTTCCACAAAATCAGTCAACACCTCCCGTGCATTTTTAATCTTTTAGAGTTGCTTTGGGCATTGAGAAGTTAAGTGATTTACCTAGGGTCACCATATGTGGCCAGTATGTAGCAGAAGCAGGTCCTCCTTACCTCTCTATCCACTATACCACATTGCCCCCAACAGAAGAGCATTTAAATAGACAAACAAGGGAAAATAGGATTGTGGATGAATCTGGGAACTTCCATTATGTAATTTTTAAAAATAGTGTATATTAAATTTAAAATGGTAGCAAAAAAACTGCTTCACTTGTCTGTGTCTTCTTTTGAGTACTTTCTTTTGGGATTATTTATTCATCCCTTTTACCCTCAAGGCATGGGACCTACCTATGTCTCGCAAGAAGAGGGACAATCTTCTGCCCACTGGCTCCTCTAGGAATCTCTGTAATTCTGTGCTTTAGGCTGGTGAACCAGAAGCTTCCTTTTAACAGGCTTATGGTGCCCATTTGTGCCAGCCTTATCCCTCTGCCCTTCTATTGTATCCAGTGGAATCCCTCTATTGTCAACAAACTGCCTTTCCTAGTAAGCCCGTGCCCTCTACCAGGAAATGTCTTTGTATGTATTCTCATTTATATTTATATACGTATATGTTGTCCCCCCACCCATAGAATATAAACACCTTGAGGTCAGGGGCTCTTTTATTTTATCTTTGTATCCTCAGCACCCAGCGCAATGCTTGGTATATGGCCTTCATTGTTGTTGTTCATTTGTTTCAGTTGTGTCCGGCTCTTTGTGACCCCATTTGAGGTTTTCTTGGCAAAGATTCTAGAATGGTTTACCTTTTCCTTCTCCAGACCATTTTACATATAAGGAAAACTGAGGTAAACTGGGTTAAGTGACTTGTCCAGGGTCACACATTTAGTGTCAGAGGCCAGATTTGAACTCAGGAAGATGAGTTTTCCTGACTCTAGGCCTGGCACTCTATCCACCGTATTACCTACCTTGGTATGTAGTAGGTACTTAATTAAAGCTTATTGATTTGAACTGAAGGAAGAATGGGAAGATTTGGATACACTACGAAGAGGGAGAAGGGCTTATCAGGTATGTAGGAGGTAGAGTGAGAATTACCTGAGCACATATCTCCTAGAAGGGGATCCTTCCTCTTATTTGCTTATAACTGCTTTGGAAAGGGCAGGGTGACTTAGGACCAGTTAAGGCCAGGATTCATGCTAGAAAACACTCAAGCTTCAGACTTGGCATCAGGAAGGTAATTGCACTTTACCAGGGAAGGGGACCAGGGTGCAAGCGAGTATATCGAATAGAGGCACCTGGGAGCTGTGCCCTTCCTCTGCCTTCCCCTGACCCCTCTCCCTCCCCGCATGATGTCCCCTAGAACATCAGCAGTTCCTACAGTTCTTTAAGCTGCCTACTGACCTGGCAGCCGGGTCAATTCTCCCCTGTCATCTTCTGCTGGGCAGAGGGTGTGTGAATGTGTTTTTTTATAGAAACAGTAATAACCTTAAAGTCTAGATTCTGGGACCAGATTTTCCAGTAATCAACTGTGTAAACTTCGGCAAAGTGACCTAGTAACTAATTAATTCATTAGATCATAAAACTTGTATCTGAACAGGAACATTGTCCAACTCTCCTTTATTTTACAACTAGGGGAACTGAGGCCTAGAGAAAGGAGATGACTTGATGAAGGTCACATACAAGTAGCAAGTAGAAGAGCTGGCTTTGGAATCCAGGTCCTTTGACTCCAAACCTAGTAGGCCTTCCAATAGACCACACAGCTTCTATAATTCAATAGAATTTATATCTTTTGCATTCCTGTTACATTTTATTCTAGGTGCTGGGAATATTCGTTCTGTGAAATTATATTCTTTATAGACATCACACAGTACCTGCTTTCAGGGAGCATCTAAGCTTATGGGAGCAAAGATGAGTACTTTTATTACAAAAAGGCAAGTGAGATAAATGTAAAGTGAGATAAAGGAAAGGACTTGGCTAGGCACTAGGAGAAATTCAAGGAGGAAGAGATCTCCTTAGATTGGGGAGTGGGGATGTCAGTCCTTCCTGGAGAAGGGGGTCTGAGTTGGATCTTGAAAAGAGGGAGGGATCTCAACAGGTAGAGTTGGAGTATATTCTGGGCATCCTAAAGCCAATAGGGAGCCGTGGGAATTGATTGAGTAGGGCAGTGACAAAGTCAGACCTGAGCTTTAGGAAAATTGCTTTTGCATCCATGTGGAGGATTCATTGGAACGGGTCAAGATTTAATGCAAAAGGACCAGTTGCAGTAGTGTAGATGATGAGGGGCTGAACAAGGGTCATAGCTGTGTGAGTAGAAAGAAGGGGATGGATGCAAAAGATGTTGTAGAGGTACAAACTGCAAGATTTAGCAACTGACTGGATGTGTGGGAGGAGGGAGATTAAAAAATTGAGGATAATATAGAAGGGTGGTAATGCCCTCAATAGCAAGAGGGAAGTTTGGAAGAGGGATGAGTATGTAGCAAGCATGACACAGTCAAAATAGAACCCTGGTTTTGGAGTCCTGAAACTTGGCCTGATGCTTCCCAACTGTGTGACTCTGGGCAGGTCAGTCACCTCTCTGCTCCTTAAGCTCTTCACCCATAAAATGGGCATACTACTACCAGAAATATTTCCCAGCACCGTTGTGAAGAAAGTGCTTTATAAACCTCCAAGTGCTGCAACAATGTGAGTCGTTATAATGTGATTTCTCTTCGCCTTGAAGGATGATTAGGATTCAGAAGAGGCAGAGAGGGCATTCCAGGTGGTGGGGGAGAGAATAGCGTGAACAAGGGCCTACCTTGAACTAGACTTCCCGTGCTGGCCTTGTCACAGAAATAGGCAGAAGATCCGGCTCCCACTGCCCCTGGTGAGCCGTCTGCTTGTCGGTCCATCCGTCCGTCCGTCGGCCTGTGAATACCTTTCTCTGTGTGAGCAGCTTCTCCTGACAGCTAATATTTCACAGGAACGGGAGCCAGCTCTCTCCCTCCCACTCCCTCTCTTCTGTTTATGAAGCCGAGGGTAAGTGTTTAATTAGTTGCCTAATTGCCTGGGTAATTGGTAGACATACTCAGCTCTCCAAGTAATCAGTCTGAACAGGCCTCGAAAATATCTGGCCCAATATTCATTAGTGCAGTTAAATCGTTAAACAGTTACTGTGTTTGGTTCCTGACAAGGCCCCACAAACAGCTGCGCTCACTGCATCCATCCCGGCATCGCTCCCAGAGCTTTGCCCACACGCAGACAGATATCGCCACTGTCTTGCTAGGCCAGACAGACGGACAGGGTTGAGGTTGGGGGTTGGAGGGACATTGGGAGGGCAACCCCGAGGTCACCTCTGAACGGGCTTGACTCACACAGGCTCTGGGTGAGGTAGGGACATGGAGATATGCCCGCTTCTTTCCCTTCTGTCCCTGATGCCTCAGTTGGCTTTTCTTCCAATTGTATAGCCTCATCTGAGCTTACGGCAGGGGGAGTGGAAGGTGGTGAAATGTGGAAATGGGCAGAGAATGGTGGCACAGTGGAAAGTGCAATGGCTTGAGTCAGAAGACATGGGTTCAAATCCCACTTCTAATGTCTATTACCTCTGTGAAATTAGTCAAGTCATTACTGTGCCTCAGTTTCCTTAACTGTAAAATAAGCAGGTTGGGCTAATGGCCTCTGAGATCCCTTCTGTCTCTAAATCTATGATCCATTTCCATGCTGTTGATTGCTTTTGGACCACTCCTCCTGGAATCCAAGAGGGCTAAGAGGAGGACCAAATGGAGAATGGGAGGGAGCTTTGGCTTCTTACCTTGGCTCTACTTATTTTACCTGTGTGATCTTGTGCAAATCACTTGACATTTCTAAGCCTCAGTTTCTTCATCTGTAAAATGAGAGCTGAACAAGATGTTCTATAATTTTTAATCCTAAAAATTTATCCTGAGATCTTATTTTAGGGGTCCCCTTCACTCCTGGTCAGGGAGATGGGCTGTTAGCACCTGGAAACACCACAGAGAGAGAAGGGCTATTAACACCTGGAGAAACCAATCAGACACCTGGGTTGAGTCACCCAGCCTAATTCTGGTCTTGTTATCCTCTCTGGGTCCCTGGGTACCTTGGGGTCTGATGACCATTAAAACACTGGCTTGGGGAGCAGAAAGGTATGGTTTTGACTCTTTGTGTCCCTTGTCCCTCCTTACTCTGTTTCTCTTTCCATTCCATTCCATCTGTCCCTCATTCTTGCTAACCTCCCCTTTCCCTTTTCTTTTCTCCCTTTCCCTCCCCCCAGTCCTGGCCCCCCAGCAGGGCTGCTGTTTGCAAAGCTGGTTTTGCCATTAGCAAAGCCTCAATGCGAATATTGTCTCTGTGGGTGAGCCTGCAGCTTCTTCCCTCCCCTTCTCTTCCCACCCTCTCCACCCCCAAACTCTCCTTAAAGGGACACAGCCTCATCCTCTTCCTCCCAACCTGCACTGTCCCCTAACATACCAGTGCCATACTGTTCCTGGGAGCAGTAGGGCGCCCCAGTTGACACAGTCCTTCCTGCTCCCAATCACTAGCAAAAGAGTGGTGGTGATTAGCCAGGGGTGAAGGAGGAGGGGAGGGAGAGAAGAGGAGGTGATTTTTTTTTTTTGACAACGAGGGAAGGAATAGGGTCCTTTAAGGAGAGGTGGAAGCCAAGGATTTTAGGTTACAGTCTCAGCCCTTTAACTGATTGGAGCAGAGCTGGGAGACTGAAGGGTCGTGTTTGGCTCCCACACCAGGCAGGTTAAAGGTGAACTCATTAAAACTGGGAGCTAGGCCTCCTCCCCGCTGGGCGGGATGTCAGGCATCTCCATAAAAGCCAAGCATCTAGCTTTGTGCTGTCCCAGACCAGGGAGCTCCCTCGAAAATCTGGCTCCCCAAAGGAATAGACGGCCTGGCTACCAGGAGAGGCACTAGCCTTCACAGAACTAACCCTGCTCTTGGAATAAAAGTCATCTTCATGATCTGCCTTAAGGGGTTCTGAAAGGTGCATCCCACCTCCAGCACAAGGCCTACTATTCTAAGCAAGTTCTCCATCCCCAGTTCCTCCTCGCTTTGAGTTAAGGCATAGAAGGAAGATGGACTTGACCTGTGATTTCAGTAGTACTGGCTACTCCCAAAGGTGGGAAGTCCCTTTACTAGTGCAGGGCAGCACCTCTTCTGCAGCTTATGGTCTAGAGAATTTGCCTGGCAGTACTGTCAAACTCAAATAGAAACTAGGGCCACTAAACCTTACAGGCTGCATATTGACTTAGGAAACAGCACACTAACATTATCTGTGTTCTATTATATTTTAATTTATTTGTTATTATTTCCCAATTACATTTTAATCTCATTCTCCTAACACTGGAATGTTGCCCTGCTGCTAGTATGACACTCTGGTCTAGGGGACTGGGACGGCCAGTGTAAAACCTTGTTTGGGAATTAGTAAAGAAAGAAAATTTAATGTTTTCTCTTTTATGATAGACCAAGGGTTTCAAACATATATGTATACGTATGTATATGGGTACATACACACATAAATAAAATGTTTATTGCTCTGAGGTTGGTACTTGTGGGAGCTAACTCCCCCCCCTTTTCTTTCAGAAACATTAAGAGAACATTAAAAAAATCCTGGTGTGATCCATTATGAAAGAGAAAGCAAAAGGCTTTCTCTAACTACCAATTCTAAAACCATGTTTTATACTGGGCTTTTTCTACATCATTTTTATGAAAGATCTAACTAGTTTCTAACTCATACCCCCCCACCCCAGCTCGCTTTTCCACCATCAGCCCAGGAAGGACTCCTTCCTGAAGTGATTAAGGTAATGATCATACTAAGAGAAAGAAGGTCTTTGATTACTTTAGTTAATGGAAGTATCTCTTAAGTTCACCTTTGAAGAACTGGAAAGGAGAGTCCTTGAAGGGAGCAGTTTAAAAGAGATTGAATAGTTTTAAGAAAATGATTCTCCAAAGGTGTGCCCAAAGTTGTTATTATTATTATTGTTAGGTTTCATAAAGGAAAATGTTAATTAAACTCTACCCTGAGCTCTGGAACTATGTTTTTTTCAAAATATTCTCATTGCAGAATTTGTCTACTGTTTATTAATATGATGAATTATAACTTGAAAATGGCCTGTCAGAGATGGATTTTGAAAGCCATGAGGGTAACTCACCATTTCTCTCTCTCTCTCTCCCTCCCTCCCTCTCCCTCTCTCTCACCATTTCTCTGTCACCATTTCTCCTCTTAGTCTCTGTCTCACTATTTCTCTTTCTCTCTCTGACCCCCCTCTCCCTTTCTCCTCCTCCTCTCTCTCCAAGCAGAAATACTTTGATTAAACTAATATAAATCTAATAAAATTGTTTCTGGCAGGCTTGTGCCTCAAATGCAAAGCATAGAATTTTCTTCCACATTTGCTACCTTCTTTCAAGGTACAGAAGACCCCTGTGAAACTCAAAATCTGTTACCTAGGCAGAGGTTAACACACTAATTCACCAATGCCCCTGAAATAGCAGACTAGATTGGCTTATAATATCAATTAACTGTCACCTAGATGTGTCTGGAGAGGATAAGACACAGAGTAGGAAGTTTTGTTGGAGGGCACTGTAGGGTCCCCATCAAAAAATTCTAGAACTGGAGGCTCTGCTGAGGTGTAGAAACCCTGGAGAATATTTCAGTAGGAACCCCAAGCGGCTACCAAGTGCCTAGGGGGAGGAATATGCTCATAGAGAATGAAAGAAGACAGATGTTAAATCTTTGCTGTTCAGTCGTTTCAGTTCTGTCCACCTCTTTGTGACCTCATTTGGGGTTTTCTTGGCAGAGACACTAGAGTAGTTTGCCATCTTCTTCTCCAGCTCATTTTACAGATGAGGAAACTGAGGCAAACAGGGTGAAGTGACTTGGCCAGAGTCACACAGCTAGTAAGTGTCTGAGTCCAGATTTGATCTCAGGAAGATGAGTCTTCCTGACTCCAGGCCTGGCACTCTGTGCACTATGTCACCACCTACCTGCCCTGCAGTCCTCCTCTAGACCTCTACCATTAGCACTCTAGTTAGTCAATCAAAAAGAGTTTATTAAATGCTTACTATGTGCCAGTGTCTATGCTTAGTGTCGGTGATGTGAAAAAAGTGAAAAACCCAACCCTCAGCCTCAGACAGCTTTCATTTTAATGGAGGAGAAAATTGGTTACAATATATATTGGTTACAATATAAAATTGGTTACAATATATATTCAGAGTTGATGGAAAGCAACCTGAGAGGGGATAGCATTAGCAATCAGGAAAATAGGGGGAATTAATTCATCGAATTATTTAGCTGTTATCTTGAGTACCTGGTCTGGAGGTGCTGAAACTCAGGCTAGTCAAGTTTCAATGGTGTGAAAGGATTGGTAGAGAAGAATGGTATTGACAGGCCATAGGATGTATCCAGGAAGACCAAGAGTGATGGTAGGGCATGGAGGGAAAGAAGGGTGGACAGGTGAATGCCTAGAAGTGAAGACACCAGAGACACACCTTTGCCAGCTTCACTATGGAGTGGGCCTTAGGTGTTAGGGGCTGACATCCAAAATGATGACCACAGAGTGTATCCTTGAGCAAAGGCCCAGGGCTACCCCTGAACCTAAGAGACAAAAGTACAAAGGATCCTAGTCTCTGGAAATGGTAGCCAAGGGCGCTAATCAGAGCACAGGGAAAGTGTTGAGTACTAGGGATAGGCAGGGACTAATTTCCTTCCAACAAACATTTATTGACATCTTTCCAACAAATTTCTCATTAGAACCTTGGAGCTGATTTAGTCTACGAGCATATCCTTAGTGCAGCCCATGAATTTTTTTTTTTACGCTATTGATTTCATAGGTATAGGGACCACTCCCTGCCTCGCCCCCACCTTGTCCACCATATGAGGAAACCATCAGGTTATCTCCAATTTTTCTGGTATTTATCTTGATTTTACCTAGTTATTTGCAGGTTGTTTCTCCCATTAGAGCTCCTCAAGTACATGGATTGTTTTTTGCCTTTCTTTGAACCCCCAGTGTTTTAACACAATGCCTGGCACATAATAGGTTCTTAATAATTGATTGTTGACTTAGCTTGACTGGAAACTCCCTCTACTAATGCAGATCTGCATTGGTCAAAGGTAGGACCTGAACCCAGGTTCTCCTCTCTCTCTCTCTCTCTCTCTCTCTCTCTCTCTCTCTCTCTCTCTCTCTCTCTCTCTCTCTCAAACCACCCTACCTCTCATCCCTTGAATTATGGAAAACAAACGTCTACTTCTTTGTGATTCAGAGTAAACATCTGCAAAAACAAGGACCCTTTTCTCCTGCTAACTTAAAATTGCAGAATCCCAGAGGTCATTTAGCTTAATCTCATCCTAAATAAGAACCTTTTCAATAATATCCCAGCTTGAATGGCTGAAAAAGTTGTGGTATATGATTGTGGTAGAACACTATTGTACTATAAAAAAAACGATGAGCAGGATGCCCTCAGAAAAACCTGGAAAGACTTACATGAAAGTGAAGTGAGCAGAACCAGGAAAACATTGCATACAGTAACAGCAGTATTGTATAGTGATCAGCTGGGAATGACTTGGCTATTCTTCAGCAATACAATGATTCAAGACAATTCCAAAGGACTCAGGATGAAAAATGCTATCCATCTCCAGAGAAGAACTGATGGAGTCTGAATGCAGATCAAAGCATACTATGTTTTATTTTATTTTTCTTGGAGGTTTTTGTTTGTTTAGGGTTGCATTTTCTTTTGCAACATGTTTTGCATGACTTCACATGTATAATCTATATCAAATTGCTTGTATCTCTCTCTCCTCCCCTCTCTCCCCTCCCCTCTTTTTCTTAAATATTTTGCAGGTAGGTGACTAAGAGGATAAAGAACTGGAGCTGGACTCAGGAAGACTTGAGTTCAAATTAGTTTTAGATACTTTCTAGTTCTATGATCCTGGGTAAGTCACTTAACCTCTATCTGACTCAGTTTCCTCATCTATAAAATGGGGATAATAATAGTACCTACCTCCCAGGGTCATTGTGAGAATGAAATGAGATAATAGTTAAAAATTGCTTTGACATACCTAATGTGGAAATGTTTTTCATCACTGTACATGTAAAATTTACTTGCCTTCCCAAGTAGTGAGGAGGGGAGGAAGGGAGAAAATTTGAAACTCAAAATTTTAAAAAACAAATGTTAAAAATTTTTGTTTGCATGTAATTGAGAAAAAATAAACAACATGAAAATGCTTTGCAAAACTCAAGCCTCTCTCCATACATATTTTTTCATTGTTCAGTTACTTTAGTTGTGTCCAACTCTGTGTGACCCCATTTGGGGCTTTCTTGGCAAAGATATTAGAGTGGTTTGCCATTTCCTTCTCCAGATCATTTTACAGATGAGAAAACTGAGGCAAATAAAGAGAAGTAACTTGCCCAGGGTCACACAGCTAGGAAGTGTCTGAGGCCAAATTTGAACTCAGGAAGAGGAGTCTTCCTGACTCCAGGCCTAGCACTCTACCCCACTGTGCCACCTAGCTGTACCATTATTGTTGTTGCTGTTGTTGTTGTTGTTGTTGTTAATAGAATATTAGAGCTGGATGGAACATTAGAAACCTTCTAGCTAAACTCCCTCATATTAGAGATGAGGAGCCAGGACCTGGAGAGATTAAGTAATTTGGCTGGGGTCACACAGGTGTTCCCCAAGCTAATGAAACCACAGGTTTAGACAAAAATAATAGTAATAATATAATTTGTTATTAATGATAGCATCATTTACATTCATACCCTTGTGATGCAAATAGTCAAATTAGTGGTAGTATGGAAGAAATCTCAAGATCACACAGTTAATAAGGAGCAAAATCAGAACTTGGCTCCAAGTCTCTTTGTCAGAACGCCAATCAAAATTCCAGAGGCCCCATGATGAAGCATATTACAGAATTGTGTAGAATGAGACATGCATTTTTGGACATGGTCAAGGTGGGAATTTGTTTTGCTTGACTATGCATATTTCCTATTACAAGAGTTTAGTATTTGTTTTTATCTTTCAGTGGGGTGGGAATAAGATGGAGAAAGAATGGACTTTTGTTAATGGGAAAAATTACATAAAAAAGTGTTCAGTGAAGGTAAATACACCATTTTATGAAGCATAATCCATTTGTGGACAGTTCTAATTGTTTTTCCTGACATTCAGCCTCAATTTACCTCTTTGCGACTTCTGCCCATTACTCTTGGTTCAGTACTCTGGACCAAACACAACATAACAGTCCTTGGAATATTGTTATCCTGTTTCTTCTGAGTCTTCTCTAGGCCAAACACACCATTTTCTTGCCACCTTTTACCAACCAGTTTTCACAGGATGCAGACTCAGGGCCTTTCAGCGTATCAATGTTCCATCTAAAATTAAAAAAAAATTACTGTATTGATATCTTTTGTTTTTATACCAACTTCAATTCCCAATATATACCTACTTCTCCCACCACCCAGAGAATTATCCTTTGTAACAAAGAATGAAAGAAGAAAAAAGTAAAACAAAACAAAACCCTGACATTTCAACAAATTCTGACAGGATATATAATTCTACCTATACACACAGAGAGCTGTGGACCTGGAGTCAAGAAGACTTGAGTTCAAATCTGGTCTCACTTGTTAGCTGTGTGACCCAGCAAGTCAATCATCCCAGTTTCCTCAATTGTAAAAAAAATATATATATTAAATATTAAATATATATATTACTTCATTTTGATTTATCAACAATCACTTCCATATGCTTTTGAGTTGAAAATTTTTCTCCCCCTTCCTCCCCCCCACCCTCCCCAAGATGGCACACAATCTGATATAGGCTTTATATTTACATATCCGTTAAACGTATTTTCACATTAGTGAAGTTGTAAGTAAAAATTAAAACCAATAGGAGGAACCATCAGAAAGAGGAAACAAAACTCAACAGAAGATAAAAATAAGTGATAACGATTCAACTTTCACAGTTCTTTCTTTGGATGTGGACAGCATTTTCCATCCCGAGGCCTCTGGAGATGTCTTAGATCCTTGTAATGCTGAGAAGGGTTCAGTTTAACAATCTTAGTCATTGCATAACATGGCTGTTATTGTGTACAAAGTCCTCTTGTTTCTGCTCACTTCACTCAGCATCAGACCATATAAGTCTTTCCAGGTTTTTCTGAAGTCAGCCTGTTCATCATTTCTTATAGCACAATAGTATTCCATTACATTTATATTCCACAACTTGCTCAGCCAATCCCCAATGGATGGGCATCCTCTCAATTTCCAATTCTTTGTCACCACAAAAAGAGCTGCTATGAATATTTTTGTACATGTGGGTCCTTTTCCCATTTGTATGATCTCTTTGGGGATATAGCCCTAGAAGTGCTATTGCTGGATCAAAAGGTATGCACATTTTTGTAGCCCTTTGGGCATATTCAACTGTAAAAATGGCACCAAACTTGAAGAGTTATGAGGATCAAATGAGTTATTTGTAAAAGTGCTTAGCACACTGCCTGACACATAGTAGGCACTATATAAATCCTTATTTGGGGCAGTTAGGTGGCTCCGTGGAAAGAGCAGCAGACCTGGAGTTAGGAGGACCTGAATTCAAATCCAGCCTCACTTACAAGCTATGTGACCCTGGGCAAGTCACTTAACTCTGCCTCCAAAAAAATAAAAATAAATAAAAAACAAAGCCTTATTCCATTGCCTTCCTCCATACCCATAGCACCCCACATCTACAAATAAGAAAGAGAGGTACATTTTCTCATTTTCTCTCTGGGTCCAAGATTGGTCATTATAATTATGCATGGTTCAAGTTTGTTGTTATTGTTTTTCCCATTTACATTGGAATTGTGTTTTTTTTCCCTGGTTCTTTTTTCATCCTGCAACAGTTCAAATAAATCTACTCATGTTTGTCTGCATTCTTCAAATTTATTGTTTCTTATGGCACCAAAATATGCCATTGCATTACTGTACCACAATTTGTGTAGCCATTCCTCAGTTGATGGGGATGTTTCCAGTTCTTTGCCAGCACAACAAGAATACTATGAATATTTGGACATATATGATGCCTTTCTTTCTTGTCAGTCATTGGCCTAGCAGTAGGATCTCACCATTTTTGTTCCTTTTTTCAAAGCAGAATTTCAGAAGGGTTTTGAGAATGGTTTACCAATTCATAGTTCACTAATGGTGCATTAGAGTGCCTGTCTTTCCAGAGCCCTTCCAACATGGACTACACCTCTTTTGTCATCTTCAACAATTTATCAATATCCTTCTTAAACTGTGGTGCCCAGAACTGAACAAAATGCTGCAGAAGTCATCTGACCAGGGCAGAATATGGAAGCATATAATCTTCTTATTCCTAGAAATTATGTCTCTGTTAACACAGAATAGGATATTAGCTTTTTTTTTTTTGGCTGCTATGCTATGTTGCTCACTTCATACTGAGCCTCCAGTCTGTGAAAACCTCCAGATACTTTTTAAACTACTATCTAAACTAGGTCTCTCCCTTCTTGTACTTGTGAAGTTGACTTTTCGAACCCAAAGTAGAAGACTTTATATTCCTCCCTGTTGGATTGCAATTTATTAGATTCAACTCACTCATTGAACCCGGAAACACTTTTTTGGATCCTGACACTGTCATCCAGTATTTTAACTATCCTCTCTAGCTTTGTGTGATCTAGACATTGGATAAACATGCCATCTATGCCTGTATCTAAGTCATTAATAAAAAATACTGAACAATATAGAGCCAAGCATCTATGGCAGGGGGAGGAGAAGGGGAGGAGGTGGGAGGTGGGGGGAAAGAGATACTTCCTGTCCTTCCCTAACTTGATTCCTCAAGTCTTACCCATCCTTCCAGTTTCACAGCTCAGTTCCTTTGCCCCAGTCTCAGTCTGAGCACTAATTTATCAGTGGCCACATTGAGTCCATGATAGTGGAGATACCCTAACTCCAGGGCAGATATCTTATCACAATGAGTGAAGCAGAACTTTTCTCTCACTCTGAGGCTGCTCGAATACAATAGATAAATACAGGGAGAGTCCTGGCCTCTTTACTGGTGTTTATGAATTGGGCCTGATACTATGACTACAGAACTAATTCTTTGAGAATGAAGGATGAACAACAATAATTAGTAGGAGGAAAAACAAGAGCTAAATACCACTACTTCATGGTATAGCAGTAAGACTAACGAAGTGTGCTGTATGGTTTCCCCTGTGTGGCTATATTCCCTAGTGTTGTGTGTATCTCTGGGAAAGTCTTCTGGGATGGGTCATGCTGCATGGAACCAAAGATCTTGGACCTGAAGAATAATGAAGGCAATGATGAGTCTGTGTCATAAAGTTAGTGATAGCCGTGTCCTTGACAACGTCTTACAAACCCTTCCCTGCCACATTGGGTCAGCGTGCGTGGAGCCCTGACAATACCCAACAAGACCCCTAAACTTTGGCTGTGAAAGTAAAGCAGTAATTTGACTTCATTCACAGTATTTCCTGGAATAAAACATTTGATTCCAAATCTCCCTCCTCTTCAGCTTTCTCCTCCTCAACCTCTTTCCCACAACTTCCTCACCAATAACCCCATCCCCCTTGGTCAGACCTTCTACCCCAGCCAGCTCAAAGGACTTTTACTTTTATTCTAAAGCCTGTGATTTTATTGATCAGTTGAGACTTGTTCTTACCTAGTTCAGATAGGAAAGCTAAAATGGGGTAGAGATGATTTTGACCCTCCCTCTTACATATGGTGTGAATTAGAGGGTCTATGAGGTCCTTTCTGGCTCTGAGATGCTATGCCTCTGTCTCTGAGCCCAGCCTTCTTTCCATTATGGCCCAGTGAATGACCGTGGATGAATAACAAGGGTTAAATTTAGGGGTAAGGATTCTAAGAAGTGTAGAAGTTCTAACTAAAGGAAATATGGGGCACATGATCATTTTCTTCTTTGTAAGAAGAGAAAGAGGAAGCAGCTGATGTGAACCCCAGCAAAGCCTGTGGGGTGTGTGTGTGTGTGTGCGTGTGTATTCTAGAGGGCACATTGAGAACCTTGCATACAGAAGCAGACAAAGGGCATGAACTCTGTTGGGACCAAATTGACGCAGGTCACCATCTTCTCTTTTGCTCCTGGGAGTGGGGTGCTTTAGGGTAGAGGGGACCCTGAGGTTAGGCATGTGGGGTAGGGCAGATATGGCAGAGAGGAGGGGACCCTCCTTCAGCGATAGAAAAGTGCTTGCCCCTCCAGATTTGCTTCTTTTAAACAAGGAAAGAGAAGGTGGAGGGAAAGAAAAAGAAAAAATAATTACTTCTCAGCCTCTAACCTTTCCAGCAAGTGACTTTGTAATAAATAATCCACATGTCCCTCCAGTGCAATCCATCAGCGGGAGCTCCTAATTACTTTGGACTCACTTTGAAAACCCTTCCAGAACCACTTTCAAATAAATAAAAAATTAACATGGAATTTGAGCAGAAACTCAGATGAGGTTCTTCGCATTGAGCTTTCTAGAGGCTTTGGCTGTGACCAAGGCAACTGCAGGTCGAAGAATCAAGAGGGCAGGGTAGAGAGGGATCAGGGCACATTCAGAGAGCAGTCATAGGCTGGGCCCAGTGTGGCCTGGTAGGAAGAGAAGCCATCACTCTTGATCCCCATTAGTATTTCTTTCCCTAAATCTATTTAGCTTCCCTTTGTAGGTAAGGTAGGGGTAGGGTATAACCTCTGCTTTCTGTCTCAAAAATTCATTGTTTTATGAGGCTCAGAAACACCTGACTTTCACCAACTATAACCATTGGCTGCTAAAAGAAGAGGTAGGGGTGGCAACCTACTCTTCAATCAGCTAATCAAGAAGTGCCCACAGGGGCAGCTAGGTGGCGCAGTGGATAGAGCACCGGCCCTGAAGTCAGGAGGACCGGGGTTCAAATCCGGCCTCAGATCAAACACTTGACACTTACTAGCTGTGTGACCCTGAGCAAGTCACTTAACCCCAATTACCTAAAAAGAAAAAAAAAGAAAAAGAAAAAAGAACTGCCCTCTCACCCTGGAGAAACCCCCACCCTAAGGACCCAGTCTTCTGATCGGTGACTCTCTAGCTCAGATCTCAATGTCACAGTGGGCTTTAGCTATGTTCACTTCACTCGATGTTTGATTAACTCTCTGGACTTCTCTATCTCCTTGCCCTTGCATGGATACCCTTCCTCGTGTTGCCTCAAACAGACCTGTTAAAGACCTTACCTTGAAAAGGCCAAGGTCTCCCATTGCATCCTGGGCCATCTCCAATTATCCTGGTCTATATCTGGCCACTGGACCCAGATGTCTCTGGAGGTGAAAGTGAGGCTGGTGACCTTGCACAGCCCTGCCTCACTACAATCCAATTCACTTGCCTGTCATGGCGTCACCACCCTGATGTAATGGTCCCCTTCAAGAAGGAAGGACAAACAATAACAACCTCCCCCAAATGTACTGTCTTTCCCTATTAGAATGTAGGCTCCTTGAGGGCAGGACTGTCTTGTTTGCTTGCCCCCAGATCTTAGCACAAGGCCTAACACATAATAGACACTTAAACGACCACATCAGCTTATGAGAGACAATTGTTACAGTTTCAGTGTAAACCTCAGAAATCAGCAAATGCTAGAAATTAGGGCTGGATTTGTTGTTTTATTGATTGTCTAGACTTTAGAAAGTAATGGAGAAAATGATAATGATTCAGAGTAAACAAAAGTGTGTCTGGTGGTTTTTGGAGAGCTGGTTGTTAACCATTTACCAGCACATCCCAGCTTTGCCTCATAACCATAAGCCCCTTAAGGGCAAGGTCTATCTATGTCTTCTACTAGAGTCACACATCTTACTCTGTATAGCATAGATGGTTAATAAGTATTTGATGATGATGATTACCAGGAACAAAAAGATGAAAACTGTAGTAGACAAGAAGTGTCTGGGGTCTCTATGTTTAAGGAGGTAACAAAAGGAATGCTTAACCAAGTGAGGAGACAGGAGACATAATTTCATTAACAGTGAAGCAGGGAGAGGTTGAAATCTGTACACAAGGTTAGAAATCCTTCTCCACTAAACAAAGTGAAAAGAGTAACTCCCTGTGTGGTAGTTGAGTATGGGAAGTTCACTTCATATGGGGATGGTAATATAATTATAGGGAAGGTACCAAGTCCTTGGTACAGCAGCAATTGACCAACTACTTCCCATGCTTGCCACATCAAGATAGCCAGAAGGAATTGGGAATTTTTATCCTAAAGAAAAGATTTGGGGGTGAGGGAGCAACGGTGGGACATGACAACTATCTTCAAATATCTGAAAGCTTGTCAAGTAGAAGAGAGATTTGAGTTGTTCTTCTTAGCTCCAAAGGGCTATAACCAAGTGCAGCAGTGAAAATTCTGAGGAGACAAATTTAGGCTCAATTTAAGAGAAAACATCCTATCAATTGTTTTTCAGTCATGTCTGACTCTTCACAACCCCATTTGGGGTTTTCTTGGCAAAGATACTTGGAGTGGTTTGCCATTTCCTTCTCCAGTTTATTTTACAGATGAGGAAACTGAGGCAAACAAGGCAAAGTGATTTGCCCAGAGTCACATAGCTAAGTGTCTGAGGTTGAATTTGAACTCAAATCCTCCTTACTCCAGGGCAGGCACTCTGTCAAAAATTGAAAATGACTAAGATATAGTAGATTCTACCTCTTTGAATGAAAGAATGAATAAGCATATTAAGCACTTACTATGTGCTAGGTACTGGGCTAAGTGTTAGAGATATGAAGACAAAAAGCAAGACAGTTCCTGCCTTCAGGGGGCTTACATTCATTCTAAAACTATCTCTCTCTCTCTCTCTCTCTCTCTCTGATAATATGTGTTATCTATCATCTATCTGTCTGTCTGTCTGTCTATCTATCTATCTATCTTGGTACCCATGCAAATCCAAGGAAACAGAGACATCCAGAGAATGAGTCTGATTCTGTGATTACTCATTAGGCATAGGAGTATTTAAGGCAATGTCAGAGCAGAGGTTGAGACTGGCAGTCTTTTAGCATAGTCCACTTTGCTCTGGGCCAGTTGGAATGATTATACTCCACCCCAGCAATGAATTTCTGTCTCCGTACGGTAGACTAGAATGAAGTCAGAGAACCAGAACTGACCTTGTGCTTTTGTTCATCCTTCTCCATTCTTGTATGTGAGTTGTAATTCTGGCATTTCCTTCGGTACCGTCAGGAGCCCAAAGGAATAGTTCTATGAGTTTATGTTGGAGAGGACAGAGAGCTCAGGACAGGGCCTATTTTGTCTCATTTGTCTGTAGGTTGTGGGAGTGAGCCAGAGCATGACCCAGCTTTCTCCCGTTTCAGAGGGAACCTGTCTGTCATGTGAATTTGGCTGTAGGCTGTTTCCTAGCACGTACTCAACATAGGTCAGTTGGAGGTTTTTCCTACTATCACTATATGGAGCAGTACTGAGCTGGGAAACAGGTCTGTGACAGTGATGATGATAAAATGCCTTTTCAGTCCATAGGCCCCTTTGAGGTAACAAGTTCCATAAGTCTACCACTGGCTTTTCCTTATGCTACATTTACGTCTCTCAAGCTCCAAGTTTCCTTCTTTCAGCATTCTGGGATTTGGTGAACTAGTCCCTAGCTGTGTTGTTAGTGATTTTATAGGCTTCAATCCTATTGCCTATCAACTCCCAATTTTTAAGTGTTAGTTAGTCACTAGGTGTGCTTGTGAGGCAAAGGGCCAGGGCCTCTCTTCTTTAGAGAGACTGAGGTTCAGAGAGAAGGTAGGTAGTGATCCATCCCTGGTTACTCCACAGCAGCTCTCTTGAAGTAGCATCCTACAGCTGTGTCTTAGATTCAGGGTTATAGGATCATAGATTTAGAGCTTAAAGGGATTTCAATCTCAACCTCATCATTTTACAGGTGAGGAAAATGAGTAACTTGTGCGTGGTGAAGTATGTGTCCAAGGTGGGATTTGAACCCAGGTCTTCCTGACTCCAAGTGCATCCCTCTTTCCACTATGGCAGTTTGCTACTCATAAGACAAGAGGCTGTCATCACTTAATTTTTTTTTTTCTGTGAGTCAATACAGTAGAACCAGTCTGGTATGGGTAAATTCAGTGAGGTCTTGCTCTAATCTATGACTTTTTTTTGAAAGGGTTCTGCTTGAGGTCAGGAGAGTTGTTATTCAGTTGTATTTGACCTTCTGTGTCCCCATTTGGGGTTTTCTTGGCAGAGATATTGCAGTGGTTTGTTGTTTCCTTCTCCAACTCATTTTACAGGTGAGGAAACTGAGGCAAACAAGGTTAAGTGACTTGCCCAAGGTCACACAGCTACTAAGTGTTGTGTCTGGGGCCAGATTTGAACTCAGGAAAATGAGTCTTCCTGGCTTCAAGCGCAGAGCTCTGCCACCTAGGTGCCCTTTCCCTGAGATTATCCATGACAGTGAAGATCTCCATTTGAAAGAGTCAGTGGAGGAGCTCAGCCTTCAAACACTCTCACAAGAGTTCAGTTCAGGGCAGCTAGGTGCTGCAGTGGCTAGAGTACTGGCCCTGGAATCAGGAGAACTTCAGTTCAAATCTGACCTCAATCACAGAATACGCACTAGCTGTGTGACCTTGGGCAAGTCACTTAACCCCAATTGCCTAACAAAAAAAAAGAGTTCAATTCAAGTGAATCCCCCTCCCCCCAGATCATTTACTGAACTGCTTATCTATCTGTCTGCTAACCTTGTATAAGGTGCTAGTTTTGGGAAGGAGGGGAAAGATTAAAAAAAGAAGCAGAAGAGGTGATTCCAGAGACTTTTGCAGTCTTACATACCCACCAATACTGATAATAATATAATAATAATAATAATAATAATAATAATAATAATAATAATGATGATGATGATGATGATGATGATGATGATGATGAGAGGCAATGCTGCCTACCAGGTACAGAGAAAGCCTCAGATTTGAGAAGACAAGTTCAAATAAATAGTGCCAGTGAGCCTCTGGCCAGTTCCTGTGACTTCTCAGGGTCTCAGGCAATACTCTAAGGCCAAGATCCTCCAGGTGTTCAGAAAGAGGACCTTTCAGAGGGTCCGTGATGGTCAAAAACTCTTTATAATAATACTAAAACATTTCAATTTCTAATATGGTAAATATCAATATATAGATATATGCAAATAGCTATATCTTTCTCTATAACCCACATAAACAAAAGCTCAATAATTTTTAAGAGTATAAGAGTCCCAAGACTAAAAATTTTGAGAACTGCTGCTCTAAGGTTATAAGTTGCAAAACAGCTATACATCTGCATTGGCAGAGAAAGTTTCCTCAACTGGATTTATCTGTATCAATGAAATTAATAGGTCTGGAAAAAATGATAATAAAAGCTGATGTTTATATAGCATGTTATTAGACATCTACCCAAAGCGGGATACAATAAAGTGCTAAATTAAGTTTGTGCATCAAATATTTTGACCCTTGAGTAAAAGTCTTAGAGGGGGTCAGGAAGGAAAGGGTGAGCTGTTGACTGGTAGGGGCTGGGGAAGTGGGGAGGGTGGGGGTAGGAAGGAGGAGGTGATCCTTGACCCGGCCCGGAAGAGGGGTTAGGATTTGGGTAGGTAGAGGCTGTGGGGCAGGACATTAATCCCAAGCCCCTCTGAACGAGCTGCCTCCTCCACCCATTGTCTTAGACTGGAAGGCCTCCCAACTTCTGTTCAGTCAAGAAGAATACTTTAGCTGGGCAGAGGACCATCACCAGCAAACCCTCCCCACCCCTGACTACTACCCCCCAGCAGTTGGGACCCGATAAGAGTGTGCAGTGGTGAGGGCAGAGGCAGCATCAGGGGAAGGAGGTGTTTCTGCAAAAACCCTCCACAAGAGAATTAATTAAAGGCATCTCGCTCTGTCAATAGTTTGTTATTTTTGCTGACCTCACCAGGTGGATTAATATTTAATTAGCCTTTAGGAGAAGGGGAAAGTACTTATTAACCCGCTACGTCAATCTGTCAGGCGCGAGGGTCTCGGACAGACACAGATACAAGGGGAGAACAGGAATAAATGGCTATTGTTGGTCCAGGCCCTCTTTTCCCTCCTCTGCCCCCACCCCTACACTCTACTGGACTCCTGGCCTTGGGGGCAGGCTCCCTTCTGGCAGAGGCCTAAATCTGCAACCTTCTTGCATTGCTGTACTGACTCAGTTACTCAAAGCAAGTGCCAGAGTGGCACTTTCAGGGTATAGTTTCATGCAGGCAGGCTGGACATGTTCACGTTTCCCATGGAATTGGCCTCCAGTCTTTACTGCTCCTGCCCGATGAAGTCAGGAGTTTTCTTTTTGCCACTGATAGCCTGGCCTTGCCCCAGCATGAGGCTTTGGTCTCGAACCCACCCCACCTAGTAAAATGGCAGCTGTGGGCAGAGATGGCTTTCTGGAATGGTAGATGAGGCCAGCTGTGAAAGCCTCTGGCCAGATCTATTTTCTAGTTTTTCTCTGAAGCTGGCTTCAAGAGTGGGGCTAGGAGTAGAGAGACCAGAGATAAATACCAGCCGGGTATCGAGAGTCAGGTGAGAGCTGAAAGGACACTTTCTTTAAGGACAGGTAGCAACAGGACACTGATCTAATGCCAGAAGGAAAGGGGGCATTATTTAATTCCTGCTCTTCTGGTCTTAGGCTGAGCAGTGTGCTGTGATGCTAGGCTGCTGCTCAGCTAGGGAGATGTACCCAGAGAGCTGTGCCCTGATATTGTAGTGAAGGACAGGTATGATAACAGGCCAGGCCACTGTACCACTGGTGGCAGCTCCACTGGGTGGACTCAGAGCTTTGCTAGAATCAATGCCATGGCTGGCAGGAGTAAAAAGAGTTCTCCTCTTTAGTGCCTGCAGTGTTCAGCCTCCAACTCCCCCCCACCCCGACACATACCCTTTTTCCTATCAGCAAAGGTCTTTCTTGCTCCAAGCTCCTGGCACCAATTCCTGGCTCCAACCCAGATTCTAACCCAATGTCTACCACAACAGGTGGGCATCAGAGCCAGCTGGGCATTGTAGCTTACAGGGCATGCCAGGTTCCATGGCCCTCTGGGTCTTTCCATGTTCTCATGGACAAGATGGTGTGACTAATTCCCAGGAAGGAAATGTAGTCTAGCCTAGTCTGGCTCAGGTGTCCAGTTCGATGCCCACCACTGATTCTACCTACCTCAGGGTGTCTGTCTAGAAAGAAAGAATGACCTGAGGAGTTCAGAGAAATCTTTGGCATCCCAAGAGCTGTGTGTTTGTAGTAGAAAGAGCACTGATCTGGGAGTCAGGGGGCATGGGTTCTGGTTTCAGGTGCACGAGCTTGGCTAAGTCAGTTTCCTTCACTGGAACATTCAATGATCTTACAACTTTCCATTCCCACAAAGCAATGCCTGGGTCCCACTTTAAAAACAAAAAATAAAAAAGTAAGTTATTTTCAGTTCTGTATTTTGTGATTTTAAAAATTCTATTTTAAAAAAATTCCTTTGAAATTAAAATGAGATCAACTGAGATAATATGTAAAGTACTTTGCAAACCTTAAAGTGCCATACAAATGCTCCTCTTCTTTTTGTTATTATAACAAGTCTCATAGTTTCTTCCTTTGAGATATCTGTAAGATTTACCTATTCTCTATTCCCAAGCCCACCAACCTAATTGAGGTAATCACCGCTGTATACCACATGAGAGAAAAGACTTTCTGAAACTTGACCTCCTAATGGAATGATTTTCTAGTGGGTATCCTTAATTCCAGGCGTAGACCCAATTCAGTCCTTGATTACAGTGGCCTGATTTTCCTTCCTAAATTTTACTTTCATCATGGAAATTTCTTCCTCAAGAGACTAGAGTAGTTATCTATTGGCTATGTCATGAAATCCAAATTTTGTTATTATTTTTCAGTTTTATTAATACTTTAAAAAAAACCAACATTTCCCAAATTTGTCCCACTCCAATCAACTTTTCCTTGTTAAGAGAAGTTAAGGAAAAATAGATTAAAAAACCCCCCACAACTATGTCTGATAGCACAGGTGACATTCTTCACCCACAGTCCTCCACCTCTCTTCCAAGAGGAGAAAGGTATATTTCATCATCTGTTCCCTGGGACCAAGACTGGTCATTTTAGTTGATCTGTTGGACCACAGAGGCAACTAAATGGCACAATGTAAAGCACTTGATCTGGAGTCAGGAAGAAATGAGTTCAAATCTGGCCTCAAGCACTTACTAGGTGTGTGGTCCTAGGCAAGTCACTTTATTCATCTGCCTCAGTTTTCTCAATTGTAAAATGGTGATAACAACAGCGACTATCTCCCAGGGTTGGTATTAGGATCAAATGAGATAGTATCTGTAAAATGTTTAGCCCTGAGCCTTACACATAGTAGGTCATAGGTTCCCAAAGTGGGTGATACTGCCCCCTGAGGGTGCTGGATCCAGGGGGGGTGGTAGTAGTCTTGGGTACAATTGGGGGGCATTGAATGAAAATAAGGGGGTGCTGGAAGCATAAGGAAAGGAGAGAAGAGACAAAAATTTTGAAAAACCATTTGCACATGTTTCATCTGCCACATAACAGACTTAAAGTCATAGTGATTACACTGTTTTCTAAATAAACACACAAAATGCAAGTTATAACCAATTAGTGGTCAAGTCCACTGACAGGTCTTAACAAGCAAGTGTTGGCAAGTGAGCATGTCGTGCATTGTTGGGAAGTCCAGCATGCATTGGCAGGAATATGTGTGTATAATGACTTGTTTACAATATGATAATATATGGTTACATGACACAGTATCACATCATTGAAATTTCAAAGCGGGGAAAAAACCACAAATTTACAGTAAATTATTAAATTTAAGATGCATCATTTAAAAAAATATGTTTTATGTATTTTTGAAATGACATAAATTTTTTTAAAAAACTGTTAAAGGGTTGAAGAAAGTAGATTTCCAGGGGAGGTGGGTAGCACTGAATAATTTTTTATATAATTAATTAATTTATTTTTAGTTTTCAACATTCATTTCCATAAGATTTTGAGTTTTAAATTTTGTTTTGTTTTGTTTTGGTGAGGCAACTGGGATTAAGTAACTTGCCCGGAGTCACACAGCTAGTAAATATTATGTGTCTGAGGCCAGATTTGAGTGAGTTTTAAATTTTCTCCTCCTCCCTTTCTTCTCCACTCCCCAAGATGGCATGCAATCTGATATAGGCTCTGCTAATACATTCATATTAAGCATACTTTTCACACTAGTCATGATGTGGAGAAGAATTAGACTAAAGGGGGGAACCACAAGAAAGAAGAAACAAAACAAAACAACAAAAGAAAAGGAGAGCAAATAGTATGCTTCCATCTGCATTCAGACCCTATAGTTCTTTCTCTGGATGTGTATAGCATTTTCCACTGTGAGTCTTCTGGGGTTGTCTTAGATCCTTGCATTTCTGAGAAGAGCTAAGTCTATCAAAGTCTGTCATCACACAATGTGGCTGTTACTGTGTACAACATTCTCCTGGTTCTGCTCACTTCACTTAGCATCAGTCCATACAAGTCTTCCCAGGTTTTTCCGAAGTCCTTCTGTTCATCATTTCTTATATAGCACAATAGCACTCCATTACATTCATATACCACAACTTGTTTAGCCATTCCCCAATTGATGGGCATCCCCTCAATTTCCAATTCTTTGCTAGAATAATTTTTAAAAGGGGGGAGTAGGCCAAATAAATTTGGGGACCTCTGTAGTAGGTGCTTAATAAATTCCTGTTTTCTGCCTGCCTTTTAGTATTGTTTTGTTCAGATTGTTGTGGTAACTGTAGAGTATCTTATTTCTGCTTATTTTACTTTGCTTCAGTTTGTACACACTTTCCTACATTTCTCTGAATTCTTCACAGTCACTATTTCTTACAGTGCAGTTGTATTCTATTACATTCATATATCACAATTTGTTCAGCTATTTCCCAATACATTGGCACTTTGTTTCTAGTGCTGTTGTTACTACATAAAGTACTGCTATGAATTGTTAGGCATCTTTCTGCCTTTGACCTCTTTGATTCCAGTAGTGGGATCACTGGGTCAAAGAATATGAATAGTTTAGTGACTTTTCTTGCCCAATTCCAAGATATTTTCCAGAATGGTTGAAAAAAATTCACAGTTATCTGTGTATTAATGTCACAGTCCCTCCAACACTATTTCCATCATTTATCATCTTTGCAATTTAATGAATGTGAGGTGAAACCTGAGGGTTGTTTTTTAGATTACATTTTTTTAAATATTAATGACTGAGTATTTTTCATATGGAAATTACAGTTTGTGTTTCATCTTTTAAAAAGTTTGTTCATATCCTTTACCACTTATTTACTGGGGAATACCTTGGGACCTTATATAATTACATCAATTTCCTATTTATTTTGGAAATCAGACTTTTATGAGACATTTGATGCAAAATTTTCCCAATTGCCAGTGTATTTTCTTATTCTACCTGCATTTATTTTGCTTATATGAAAGTTTTTTTTTTTAAATTTCATGTCATTGAAACTGTCTATATTTTTAACGATGACTTCTATCCATTATTTGGCTGAGAATTCTTTCCATAACTATAGAATTAAAATGTATTCTAATTTTTTTGTTGGACTCTTTAAATTTACTTTGTGAATACATTTAGAGTTTTTGTGATGTAAACTTACATCTGTTCTAAACTTATATTCTGACAGGCTGTTTTCTGTTTTTTCCATTGGGCTGCCATTCATGGAATTCCATAATCTGGTCACACCTTCCTTATTTAACTTTATCGCAAACTACTCCCCAATCTCTACCATCTACTCCAGCCAGGTCAGACCTCTCCCTATATGTAATATATGGCATATGCAATCTTATCTCCAATGTTTTTTTACTCACATTGATCCCCTGTCTGATCTCTTCTCTTTCCTCTACCTGTCCAAACCCCAGCTATCCTTCAAGGCCCAGATGAAGTTTTATGTTGTCGTTCAGTCATTTCAGTCGTATCCAACTCTTTGTGATCCCACTTTGGGTTTTCTTGGCAAAGGTAGTGGAGAGGTTTGCCATTTCCTTCTCCATATCATTCTACAGATGAGGAAATGGAGGCAAATAGGTTTCAATGACTTGCCCAGGATCATACAGTTAGTAAGTGTCTGAGCCCAGATTTGAACTCAGGTCTTCCTGACTCCAGGCCTGGCACTCTATCTACTGTCTCATCCTCAAGTATAGATATCTCTCTTTCCACTGAACTGTTAGACATACTGTTTGTAATACATAGTTGAGTTCCTAATTATTCTATGACTATTTTCTGTCACCCGTCTTTATTCCCCAACCAAATCTACTTCCTGAAGGCAGAGATCACATCCAAGGATGATACTCAGTGTCTAGCATGGGCTAGATAGACATACAGGAGGTATACAGCAAATGCTATCTGCAAGCTCCTTGAGAGAAAGAACTGTTTCATTTTTGCATCCCTATAATACAGATCCTGGCACACAATAGATGCTTAATAAATGCTTGTTGGTTGATTAATAACCATAATCTTCTCCCACTCTGCCCAATGTTTTAGGATTATTGATTTCAACCTAGACAATCATATATATCATCTTGTCCAGTCATCTCTTTGTGTCCCATTTTATAGGTTAGAAAACTAAGGCATAGAGAAGGAGCTAAGTGACTTGTCTGAGCTCATGTAGGTCATCAGGATTTAAACCAGGTCATCTGACTCCAAAACCTTTTTCCATCATACCATGTTCCTTTTCTAGGGCTAAGAATCACAGACCTAGGAAAGTTAGTCTTAGCAAGCCTGTCATCAAATCAGTGAGTATTTATTGATCATCTACTGTAGGTATGCCCAACCTTGTGCTGGGTACTATGGAGGCTTATAGGAGAGGTCTCCAAAGTAGTTTGTATCCTGCTTAAGGAGCTATCAAGCTCAGTTCTGGCATAAGAACATCCTTCAGTGACTGGTAGGAAGATGTCAGGATCAAGAGAAGCCCTACTCATGCCCATCAACTGGAGAATGGTTGAACAACTTGTGGTATATGATTGTAATGGAATACTACTGTGCTATAAGAAATGATGAGCAGGATGGTTTCAGAAAAACCTGGACAGACTTACACGAACTGATGCAAAGTGAAGTGAGCAGAACTAGGAGAACATTGCACACAGTAACAGCAACATTGTAATGATGATCATAATTTGGTTACTCTGATCAAGATAATGATCCAAGACAATTCCAAAGGACCCATGATGAAAAATGCTATCCACCTCCAGGGAGAGATGGACTCTGAGTGCAAACTGAAGTATAATTTTTCTCACTTTATTTTTCTTGCTTTTTTTGAGTGCAGTTTGAAGCATACTTTTAACTTAAAATTTTTTTTTCTTGTTTCATGTGTGGTATTTTTTGCAACATAACTAATATGTAAAAGTGTTTTGCATGACTTCACATGTATAATCAATATCATATTGCTTGACTTCTTAATGGATAGAGAAGGGGCAGAAGGGAAAGAATTTGGAACTCAAATTTTTAAAAAATGAATGTTAAAAAATTTTAATATGCAATTGGGAAATATATATATATATATATATATATATATTATATATATATATATATATACACACACACACACATATATATATATTTAAAATCCCTAGTCAATAAAAATAATATGCCTCTTCCAATTATCTCTTATTTTCAATGTATAACTGGCTCTATCCTATCTGTTTCCCCAATTCAAAAGAGTCTTCTCTACCCTTTCTACCCATCTGGCTATCCTATCTCCCACTGAATGCTAATTTCCTGGAAAAAAGTTATCTCCACTCAACATCTACACTTTTTCACCATCTTATCTCTCCTCAACCCTCGCCACTCAAGCCTTTTCAATATGGCTTCTATCTTCACTGTCCTAAGAAAACAGTTTTCTCAAAGGTCATCAATGATATTCTAACCCCCAAATTCCATGTCAATGGCCCTTTTATATTAATCATTCTCTGAGACCTCTTTCAGCATTTGATTCTTCTGATCACAATCTGCTTCATGATACTCTCCTCTCCCTTGGCTTCACAGATACCATCCTCCTTATTCTCCACTACTTTTCTAACTGCTACTTGTTAATCCCCATCACTGATCCTGTGTCTTCTTCCCAGCCCTTAAAGGTAGATGCTCCCCAACATGGATGTTGGCCTCTCTTTTTTCTCCCTCTACTCTTTCTCCCTTGGAAGTTGCATTCACTTTCATAACTTCATCTATCTCCTCTATGCAAATAGCTCCTGAAGCTAGCCCTGATGCTCTGGTAGCTCCAATGTGGTGTGGTAGAAAAGAAGACGTAGCCAACAAATTAAGAGTTAGGGTGAGAAGATAAAGGAGCTAGGTAGCACAGTGGATAGAGTCTGGGCCTGGAGTTGGGAAGACTCATCTTCCTGAGTTCAAATCTGGCCTCAGACACTTACTAGCTGTGTGACTCTGGGCAAGTCACTTTAACCCTGTTTGCCTCGGTTTCCTCATCTGTAAAATGAGCTGGAGAAGGAAATGGCAAACCACTCCAATATCTTTGCCAAGCAAATCCCAAATGAGTTCACAAAGAGTTGGACACAACTGAAAACAAATAAATAACAGCAACAAAGGAGAAGCGAAATTATCTCCTTTGCCTTCTATGTCCAAGTTGCACACCTTCCTTCCTAGTCTCCATTCTCTGAATTTATTCAGGCCTTGCTTGCTCTCTCCTTGTCATCTCACACTGCCCCCTGCTCATCTGACTTATGGCTTTAGTCACCCAAGCTCTGAGATAGGCCCATATTTGACATCTACTCCAACTTGTAGATTAATGTCCAACTCCAGCAGAGGATAGCTGTGAGCATGCACCTATCCTTCTGCGTTGTGTGGGTGCCTGGGCCTACCCTTGTGATGAGGCAAAGCAGGGCATGAGCAATGTCCTTCTTATCTTTGTTGCTAGCACAAGACCAAGTCCATAGCAAGTCGCTTAATAGATGGTAACTAAACCATTGTTGAATTAAAGTAAGTGACAGAACTAAGGAACAACTAAACAAGCTGTGGGATATGTCAGGGCTTCTTAAACTTTTTCCCCCAGGGACCCTGAGGGCATGCACAGTGCAAGGTGCACATCCTGGTGTTCAGAACCAAGGCTGCTGTGAAGTGGCGAGACACGTCACGGCAAGCACCATTACATGTTTGATTTTGAATTAATTTTTGGTCCTTGTGCATTCAGAAACCTTTTACTGTTGCCAAAATTTTCACAACCCCGTAGGGGGTCGTGACTCACAATTTAAGAAGCACTGGTATATGTAATGAATATTACTGTGCTGTTAAGAAATGGCAAATGGGGTGATGGTTTCAGAGAAACCTGGGAAGACTTGTATGAACTGATGCAGAGTAAACTGAGCAGAACCTGTAGAACAATTATTACAATAACACTATTGTAAGGAAAAACAACCTAGAAAGACTAAGGAATTCTCATCAATGCAATGAACAAACACAGTTCTACAGATAGTGAAGCAACGCTATCCATCGTACACTTTCATACAGAGCCAATGTGGGAATTTATCTTTTTACTACTCATATTGTTAGAAGGTTTTTCTATTCCTTTTCAATTGGAGAGTGGTAGAATGGAGAGGGTGTCTAGGGATGGGGAAGGGGGAGGTGAGAGAGATAGAGAGAGGTGGAGAGAGACTGAGATAGAAATAGAGAGACAGAAACATATATGTGTATATTATATACATATGTCAAGAAAGATTATATATGCAATCTATTCAGAGAGAGAAAGGAAGGAAGAGAGGGAGAGAAAGAGAGGAGGAAAAGAGGGGGCATTGAAAGATTTTTTTTTTATAAATGCACAAAAGGGAATAGAAGGGAGACCAGGAATAATTCAGACAAATAAGAAGTCTTGAAAGTAACATGGTGAATTTATTATATATTTTTAAAGAGAAGAGTAAGTTATACATAATAGAGATTCCCAGTCTAATTTATCTTCTTCTTTTCCTATTCTACTAATGTATATGGAAATGCTCATTTTATTTGGCATTTGTTAGGTTCAGAATTAAAAGTTCTAATAAATAAATGAAGTAAACTGATGAGAAGAGAGACCAATGGAATGAATAAATGAATGAACGAATAAGGCATTTATTAAGCACTTACTATGTGCAATGCATGACGCTAAGTACTAAGGGTACAAATAGAAAAGTCAGACAGTCCCTACTCGCAAAGGAGCTCCCCTTCTAATGGGGAAGAAAACACACATGGAAAGTTTCAGCTACGAGTTCCCCTATTCCTTAGGGTCCCAACAGCAATGCCATTTCTTTAATGTTATTTCCACTGACAAATCCTATCAGTTTCTGATGGTGGACCATTTGGCAGTACCAAGGACATTGGTGACGAGAACTTTCTTCAATAAATGTGGCTGTAGCACCTGCAGGAGCCATTGCATCTCCACGGAAGTCTTTTCCCAGGAGGATGGCTGTGGACATTGGGCTGGAAGTGTTGTTTCCCCAAAGGCTCTTGGGCTCAGAGTCTTGGCTTGTCTCTATCTGGGTCAAGTTGGTAGTGGTGGTGGCTTGGCTTGCCTGACACGTGCTTCTTCTCATCTCCCCCTTGGCACCCCCCATTGCCTTAGTGTGGCTGGCCCACCTGTCCCGTGAAGGGCATTTCTTCTTCTCCTCCACAGGAGCAGCTCCTCTGGATGACAACTCCAAGAGCTGAACTGGAAGCAGGACCAATAGCACTCTCGTGTTCATCTGCTTGTTCGTGGTCATTGGTCAGCAGTTAGCGCTGCTGGAGATGAGGAAGGCGGGCCCATTCTCCACAATGGAGCACCCATGGGGCAGCTGCTCTGCCTATCAGTGGGAAACTGAAACCAAGCACTGCCTGCCCATCCACAGGGCAGGCAGGAAGGACTATAGGAATTATTTTCAAGGATTCCATCCTGGTTGCTTTATTGTATTTTGCCAGCAAACCTCAGTTTGCTGGGATTTCCGCTATAATGCCAAGGCTGGCCTGGACTTTTGAAAATTATCCTTTTGCTAGGACAAGAGAATCTAGATGACCTCTGACCTCATTTTATAGCTGTGGGTGACCCTTTACTCATGTTACTCATGTGGGGTGAGGGGTATGGGTCACACATTCCAATGAAATCAAATGAAAGGATGAATGCAAAGTCCTTTGCAAAACTTAAAGCACTATAGATGTCAGTTATTATTATTAGGATTATTTATTAATATTAATTATTATAAATTTATCATATTCACTACCTATTATTTTGTTATTGTTTATTATAACTTTTATTTATTTATCAACTATTATAATTGTTGTTCAGTTATAGTCATATCTGACTCTTTGTGACCTCATTTTGGGTTTTCTTGGCAAAGATACTGTAATGGTTTGCCATTTCCTTCTCCAGACTTTTCATAGATGAGGGAACTGAGGTAAACAGGGTCACAGAGTCACACAGCTAGTAAGTGTCTGAGGCCAGATTTGAATTCATAAAGATGTGTCTTCTTGGGAGCAGCTAGGTGGCTCAGTGGATAGAGCACCGGCCCTGGATTCAGGAGGACCTGAGTTCAAATCTGGCCTTAGACACTTGACACTTACTAGCTGTGTGACCCTGGGCAAGTCACTTAACCCCATTGCCCAGCCAAAAAAAAAAAAAGATGAATCTTCTTGACTCCAGGCCTGGCACTCTATACATTACTCCACCTAGCTTCCCCAATTATAATTAATTATTATTATTAATGTTCATTGACTAAATATTATCACTTTCTGGACCCAATCTGTGATATTATTGATCTGGGAACTCCCAGCCAGGAAACTCCTTCTGCCAATGCAGATCAGCACCTGCTTGGTAACATACAGTCTTAAAGAGTTGCCTGAGTTATTATAATTATAGGATATATAACATAATACAAATTTCATTCAATATGCCATATTAAGTTACATGGTAATAATATGGTCACACTTTTGTATTTGCCTGGCACATTGTAGGCATTTAATAAATGCTTGTTGACCAGTTGATAGACTGCTTGGTTCTGAACCCCACTGATCTCTATGTCAAAGGTTGTAGGTCTTCAGGCTGTTGTCTTGTCTCCCATCACAATAATAATAATTCACATATGAACAGACTGCTTTATAGTTTTCAAAGCACTTTGTTCATCACCACTCCGTGAGGGAGGTAGTACAAGTATTATTGTACTCATTTTTAGAGATGAGGAAGCTGATGCACAGAGGGGATGACTGAGGATCTTAACCAAGGTCACAGACCTTGTAAGGGGGAAGACAGAGATAAGAATCCAGGTATTCTGGCTGCAAGCTCTATGCTCTTTCTATTAGGCAATACTACTTCATATTAAAAAGATGTGTAAGGGGGCAGCTAGGTGGCACAGTGGATAGAGCACTGGCCCTGAAGTCAGGAGGACCTGAGTTCAAATCCGGCCTCAGACCAAACACTTGACACTTTCTAGCTGTGTGACCCTGGGCAAGTCACTTAACCCCAATTGCCTATATAAAAAACAAACAAACAAAAGAGATGTATAACTGAGGAATTAAGATGAACCAGACATTAAGAGGCATTTGCCCTCTGACATTTGAGGAAGCCTGTCCTTTTGGGGGGTGGGGGTGAGATGAGGAGGAGAAGCAATAGCAGAAATATTAGAAACTTCACCTTGGTGACCTGGATACTTTGGGACATTTATTCAGCCTGTTAGATAGACAATGCCCTACCCTTGAATCAGCCTTCCCCTACAGCTGGGACCTAGAGTCAGGAAGACTCAAGTCCAAATACAACCTCAGATGCTTACTATTTGTGTGACCCTGGGCAAGTCACTTAACATCTTCCAGCCTCAATTTCCCTACTGTAAAATAAGGATAATAACTCTACCTCCCAGGATCATAATATTTGTAAAGTGCTTAACACAGTGCCTGGCATATAGTAGGTGCTATATAAATATTTATTCTCTTCCTTTCCTTTCCTTCTTCTTGAGATGTTTGTGTTGTCTGTCATTCCCTTCTCCTCATCAGGGCCTTCAGTGCCCAACGTGGCTGAGGGAATTAGAGCCAGGAATGGGATGGGGGTGTAGGCAAAGTGCCAAGTCTCTGCTTCAGTCTTTGGTCCAGGTGGCACGAGCTGGGGACATTTCTAATGAGAGTCTGAGCTATTGAGACTCAGCCAGGCTGCCCAAGAGGGCCCAACAGCTCTCTCCCCATGACGAAGGGCGGCAATGAAATTTTTAACTAAAACAAAAAAAATTAAAACTCCCCAGAGTTTTATTAAGTAGGGATACAGATAGGTAATTACAAGCAGGCTTAATTAAAATCTGCCTGCAGAATGCAACGGTTGCTTGGTGGGTGGCTACTCCAGAAGGTCCCAGAAAGAGATTGTAGGAAGAAACTCAGACTACAGTGGTTCCAAGAAAGAGGAAAAATGACAATGGGGAATGATCATGGGGAGAAAGTGGGAATTGTATCTAATCGGGGCAGCCATTTTCACAGAGTCTTTGGTTAAAGAAACAGGGAAAGAGAATTGCCCCTTTGCCATCAATCCTGGCCATTACCCCCAAAACCTTGTTGGGACTCATGGGGGATAGAAGACAGAAAAAACAGAATAGAGGAGGGGAAAAAGGAAAGAAGGAGAGAAAGTGTTTGCTCCTTGCCAACCTCTTCAAATGATGTTTTGGTTGGTTCCTGGAGGTTCTTTTAGGTGGTCTCTTTGCTTCCTCCTCTCTTCACATTAGTATCCTTAAGTTGGAACCTGGATTTTTGGGAAGGTACAGACCTTCAAGGCCTGATTAGGCTGGGACTAGGATTTAATCTGGATGTGACTGCAGTTCTTAGAGATGTAGAATCTTGTCTTTATGCTGCTGAAACTTTGAATTGATCAACTGAGTCACTGAAGATCATACAGAGACTCCATGGGGCTGAGGACTGCTTATGGATTTTTGTCCTTGGAATATACATAAAATACACACATATATACACACAGAGATATATGTGTGTATCCATATACATGTAAACACATACATATACATACATACATATATACACACACACATATGTATTGTATATATATGCTAATATTTATATAGTCGTTTGAGGTTTGCAGAACACTTAACACATATCTCATTTCATCCTCACAACCACCCTAAGAGATAGATGCTATTATTATCCCAATTTTACAGATTAGGAATCTGAGGCAGGTAACAGTTAAGTGACTTTCCCAGAGCCACACTGATGGTAAGTGGCAGTATTTGAACTCAGGTGTTCCTGACTCCAGGTCTAGCACTCTAAGCCACTGATTGTGTGTGTGTGTGTGTATGTGTGTGTGTGTGTGTGTATGCATGTGCATGCACACATGCATCCCTGTGTATGCACATATAGGACACAATTTATCTTTCAAATTTCCATTATTTCAACACTATGGTACTCCCTGATATAAATTGCAACCTCCCTGAACTGTGATAGACCAGTTTCACAAACTAGAAAAATTTACCACCTGGTGACCACCCACCTCATGAGGAGCCTTTCTCACCAAGGCCCTCAGATGGCATGCAATAGTCTGCTGTCCTGCCTGTCCTTCAAGTATTTCCAGTTTGGTAGACTCAATTAGAGATTGCACTCTGCTTGAGGTAGACCAGACGTGGAATGCCCAGTTTTATTTCCACACCAGGATGAGGGCTTTTAACGGGGGAATGACTTAACAACATAAATAAATTTGGCTATATTGTTTCACTCTTGCTTTGTCAGTGTTGTTAAGTGGTTTTGCATATGGTTTGTCTGTCTTTCCCATTAGACCGCACAGTCTTCAAGGGCAGGGGATGATGCTATCCACCATGGTGGCCAGTAGAATATATGAGTCTTTAAGTGGGAAGGGATCCTCCTGACCTTCTATCCCAACCTCAAACCCAGGGCAGGAATCACCTCTGCAGCATTCCTGACAGATGGTCGTGTAGTCTCCATTTCCTATCGGGTGAGCTCCTTAAATATTACAGCAGCTGGTTCTGTTGTTGGACAGTTCTAATCGCCAGAAAATTCCTCCTTAACCTAAACTAAACTCTTTCTCCCTGCAATTTCCTTTTAATAGTCCTTGTTCTTCCTTCTTGAGATGGGACTCATCTGCTTCTACATATGACAACCCTTCAAATATAGATAGTTATCAGATAGAAGCTTAGGATCCTGGGTTCATCGCACGTCAGAGCTATGGAAGGGACCTTGGAGACTGTCTAATCCAGGGTAACTTGAGGTCCACGGATCCCACAGGGATGGGGTGGGGGTGGGTCTGTGAATTTGTTTTTTAAATGTTTTGATAACTATATTTCAATATAATTGGTTTCTAGGCAGCTAGGTGGCACAGTGGATAGAGCACTGGCCTTAGAATCAGGAGGACCTGAGTTCAAATCCAGTCTCAGATGCAAAACACTCACTAGCTGTGTGACCCTGGGAAAGTCACTTAACCCCAATTGCCCTCACCAAAAAAACCCAAAAACAATATAATTGTTTCCTTTGTTATCCTATGTATTTTATTTTATGTATTTAAAATATTCTTCTGAGAAGAGGTCCCTAGGCTTCACTAGACTGGCAAAGGAGCCTATGATATGAAGAAAGGGTTAAGAAGCAGTGATTTAATCCAATCATCTTATTTTACAGTTCAGGCAACTGAGGTAGATGTAAGCTAAGTGACTGTGCCTTCAGTGGCAGAGCTGTCACTAAAATGCAGATTATCTAGCTCCTTTCCCTCTGAAGAAATTTCTAAAATTTCTAAAAATCTTCTAAAATTGGAGAATTTTAGAGCTGGAAGGAAGGAAGGAAGGAAGGAAGAAAAGAAGAAGAGAAGGAGGAAGGAAGGAAGGACAAAAGGAAGGAAGGAGGGAAGAAAGGAAGGAAGGAAGGAAAGAAGAAGAGAAGGAGGGAGGGAGAAAAGGGAGGGTAGAAGGGAGGAAGGAAGGAAGAAGGAAAGGAAGGAAGGAGGGAGAGAGAAATGAAATAAGGGAGGAAGGAAGGGTGGAAGGGAAGGAGGAAGGGAGGATGGAAGAAAACAAGTATTTATTCAGCACCTGCTATGTGCCAGTCACTGTGCTGGACATTTTATAACTCTTATCTCTTTTGATCCTCATAAGAACCCTGGAAGGTAGGTGCTATTAGTATCATCCCCATTTTACAATTGAGAAAACTGAAGCAGATAAAGGTTTAAGGGAACTTGCCCAGGATCACACAGCTAATAAGTTGTCAGCTAGATAACGCAGCGGATAGAGTGCCAGGCCTGGAGTCAGGAAGACCTGAGTTCAAATCCAGCCTCAGACACTTGCTAGCTGTGTGATCCTGGGCAAGTCACTTAACATGTCTTAGCCTCACTTGTAAAGTGGGAATAATAATTGCATCCACCTTCCACGGTTGTTGTTAGAATCAAATGAAATAATATTTCTAAAGCACTTTAACACAGTACCTGGCACATGAAATGCCATGCCATATAGATGCTATTATTGTTGTTGTTGTTGTTGTTGTTGTTACTGTTATGTGTCTGAGGCTGGATTTGAACCTGGGTCTTCCTGACTCCAGACACAGTGCTCTGGTTGCCTTGCTGACTGTAGACGCTACCTGGTTGACTCTAGGAAGGGCCACGAGAAGTCCCCGAATCCCAACCCTCCCATTTTGGAGGTGAAGAATCTGAGGAGGACAGAGGTCAGGTGACTGCTTCCTTCAGTAGTAGATCTGGCAGTAGAGCCCAGAGGGTCTTCTCTCAGACTTCTCTTCTTCAGGTTCCTTCAACTGGTTTTCATATGACAAAACTTACAGATCCTCCACCACCTTAATCAACTTTCAGTTTGTTGATATCCCTTTTAAAATGTGGCATTCTGTTCTTTCAGTCACGTCTGACTCTTTGTGACCCCATTTGGGGTTTTCTTGGCAAAGATATTGGAGTGGCATGTCATTTCCTTACAGATGAGGAAACTGAGGCAAACTGGGTTAAGTGACTTGCCTGAGGTCACACACCTAGTAAGTGTTGGAGGTTGGATTTGAACTCAGGTCTTCCTGACTCCAGACCTAGAGCTCTATCCACTGTACCACCTTGCTGTGCTCAGGACTGAACACAATGCTCTAGATGTGGTTACTACATCAGTGACTGGCCTATTGTACTTCTACGAATTCATCCTAAAATTGCATTAGTTTCGCCAGCCCTTGCATCACCCTGTTGACTCCCGTTGAGGACGTTGTCAGCTAACATCCCCAAACCTTTTCGGGTGAGTAGCTGCTAAGCTAGGCCTCTTCCATTCTTCTTTGGGCAATTTATTATTATTTTTTAACTCAAATGCCAGAGTTTACTTATACCTGTTAAATTTCATCTCATTGGCTTTGACTCAGGATTCCAGTATATTTTGAACTGGAACTCACGTGGATATCTCCAAAACAAAATTTGTTATCTTTATTCCAAAAACTCCCTTCTTCTCAACTTCTCTGCTACTGTGGAGGGCACCAGCAGTCTCTCAGTCACCCAGGATTTTAATGTGCCATCCATACTAGCTGCCTAATTTTGTTGTTTTTTGTCTCCATTGTTGTTTTTTCAGTCATGTTTGACTCTTCATGTCCCAATTTGGGGTTTTCTTGGCAGAGATACACAGTAGTTTACCATTTCCTTCTCCAGCTCATTTTCCAAGTGAGGAAACTGAGGCAAAAAGGGTGAAGTGACTTACCCAGGGTCACACAACTAGTCAGTGTCTGAGGCTGGATTTGAACTCAGGAAGATGACTCTTTCTGACTCCAGGCCCAGCACTCTACCCACTGTGCCACCTGGCTGTCCTTTCTAGCTCCATAGCATCTCCTCTATATCTTGTCTGTTTTCCATTTACGTAGCTCAGGCTTCTATCTCCTCTCACCTGGACTTTGCAGTAGCCTCTCATTTTGTCTTTTTGTCTTATCTCTCTCCCAGTCTGGCTGAAGTGTAGAATGCATTTTAATTCCTCCATATGGATGGGGTATAGTCAGTAATCTCTGTGATTACTGTGCAGTATTAATGATGCTTTCTCTGATCCCCCTCAGGCAGTAATAGTCTCCCCCCAGCAATGTAGCACCTTGCTTTTCCCAGCCCCCAGCCCAGGGTCTGCTTGCTATGGCATGCCTCTCATGCTGTCGATCTCTCCACCCACAGCCCTGTAGAGATGAGTCTTGGGAGATGGGTTACACTTTCTCCCAACAGAGCTGCATCATCATTTGGACTGTCCTCTGACCTGCCACCACACACACCCCACAATTGTTACTCATTCAACTATTTTTGCCCTAGGGAAAACAATTCCTAGCTATATCTCTAATATTGTATATTATAGTCATTTCTGTGTGTGTCCTGAGAACTGAAATTTGAGAGAGGAGGTTTTAGGAGTACCTAGGCCCAGCTTATTTGACTATCGACAAAGTCTTTTCCAAGGAAAAAAGTTCAACCCAGTGGTGTGTTATTAAATATTTAACAACTGGCTCTCTGAAAAAGATGTATCCATGACACCCTTTTAAATTTAATCTGAATAACATTTTCTCCATCACTTTTTTAAGTTTAGAAATCAATAAAACTATAAATCAAATTCCAAATAGTAGCTTTTGCCAATTACTGATGTGTAAATGTTCACAATGAAAATTGAATAATCATTTTTGCCTCCAGCACCCCCTAGTAGACTATAAACTCCACGAGGGAAGGTATCACATTTTATCCGACCTTTTATTTACCCAAGGGTCCCACATTGTTCTCTGCCTGTAATAGATGCTTAATAAATTGTTGAATTGGGGCAGGTAGGCAGCGCAGTGGATAGAGTACCAGCCTTGGAATCAGGAGGGTCTGTGTTCAACTCCTGCCTCAGGCACTTGATACTAGCTGTGTGACGCTGGGCAAGTCACTTAACTCCAATTGCCTCCCTGCCCCCCCAACAAATTGTTGAATTGAACTCAGTTAAATGTAGGGAAGTCATAAGGCTAGAAATGAAGAGTGGGGGCCCACTGGCATGTACAGAGCATGGAGGATGCCTTGTGGGGATCAGGGAGACAATAGCCACCCTTGTCTTAGATTAAAATCTCATGTGTCTGCTTTCTTCAGACTCCCCCATTCCCCTGGGTCTTCCTCCTCTTAATTTCTCTCTGTAAGCAGCACATCTGAAAGTTCAATAGTGCAGTCTCCAATTTGTTATCATAAATTTAGGTGAGATAGATAGAAATATAACAACATTTGTCTCATTTACTCCAAATCAGCTTTATGGCACCTTCCATTACCTGGCAGCACACTCAATAAAAGCCTTGCTGGGCCGTGAGCCTTGACCACGGTCTTCTCCCTATTTCATCATTAGGAACATAACCTCCTACCAGACCCCTCAGCTGCAGGACTTGTTTTCTAAATTGATCCCCACTTGTTGGACACTAAGGGAGGAGCCAGAGTCCTCTTCAAAGTGGGTGAAATTCTGGAAATTCCCAGTAGCTGCAGGAAGCAGAAATGTACCTTCTACTTTCATTCATTCATTCACCATTTTCCCCACCAACTGTGTATGAAATGCTGGCCAAGGAGATAGGGATACCACAACAGAAACAAAAGCAAATCCTGACCTTAAGAAGTTTACATGTGGATGGATGTCCAGTAAGATCATAATTCCCTAAGAAAGCAGGTCTGATAGAAATGACTGGCTTCAAGAAGGCGGGAGCTTTTCTAATGGGATGTAGGTTAATGTAATATGATCTGATCCATCTTTGCTGGTGGCTGTCGAGACAGGACCCCTTCATTCTTGGGTCAAAAAGTCCTAGGGGCAGCTAGGTGATGCAGTGGATAGAGCTCTGGCCTTGGACCTGTGTTCAAATCTAGCCTCAGACACTTGACACTTACTAGCTGTGTGACCCTGTGCAAGTCACCTAACCTCAATTGCCTAGCCAAAAAAAGTCCTATCCTAGCTATCTGCCCTCAACTCCCACAACCCCCTAGCATGAATCCATTATTCTATTCTATGTGGGCTTTTTGCCGTCTCCCTTCTATTCAGGAGGGTTGGTAGAGGATAGGATATTTGTTGTCATCCATCCTTCATTCTTGAAGAGGACCAAGGACATCAGGAGGGATGTCTTGACTTGGGAAGGAATTGGATTTAAGTGAGGCAGAGCTGTGCAAAGTCATCAGCCTCACTCTGTCCTCCAGAGTCGTCGGAGTCCAGTGGCCAGACAAAAGTCAGGCTGATTGGTGATGGCCCAGGATGGGATACTGGTTGCTCATGACATTACTGTGTCCAGCAATATCTTGCTTAAGACTCTCCTTCCCATCCAGATCCAATACAAAAAAGTAATAATAGACACTCTCATAATGCTTCATATTTATGTGTGTGTGTGTCTATGCTACGTTATTCCATACAGGGTGCCAGCAAAAGTCTTAAATATTAAAATTGGGCTAAGAATTTGGGACACCCTGAATTATCTCATTTGAGTCTCATGGCAGTCCTATGAAGTGAGTACTTCAAGTGTTATTATTTCCATTTTACAGATGAAGAAACTGAGCTGCAGAGAAGTTAAGTCACTTGCTGAAGGTCTAGTAGCAGAAAAGAAAAAAAAATATTTGAACCCAGGTTCTTTGACTCTAGGGCTAGATGAACTGACTTACCAATGATATAGCATTCATTAGCTCTGTGTATGTGTGTGTGTGTGTGTGTGTGTGCATGTGTGTGTGTGTGTGTGTGTGTGTGTGTGTGTGTGTGTGTGTGTTTTCTCTCTGACTGGATTATAAGCTCCTTGAAGACAGGGATGGGCACCTAGGTGGTACAGTGGATAAAGTACAAGGCCTAGAGTCAGGAAGACTCATCTTTCTGAGTTCAAATCTGACCTCAGATACTTACTAGCTGTGTGACCCTGGGCAAGTCACTTAACCCTGTTAGCCTCAGTTTCCTCATCTCTAAAAGGAGCTGGAGAAGAAAATGGAAAAACCATTCCAGTAACTTTGCCGAGAAAACCCCAAATGGGGTCACAAAGAGTTGGACATGACGGGAAAAGGACTAAACAACAACAAACGGGGACTGGCTTTTATACTTTTGCATATACTTCCCACAGTTCATGATGGTACGTGGTGGTATATGATGAATAATAGTTATTGATTGAGTTGAATCATATGGAGAAAAGATTTAAGTGGGACCACCTCCACAGAGCCAAATAACGAAGATTCTGGGTTATACAGAAGAAGCCTACTGGAAAACTGAAGAATGCCCCTGGAAAATGCTCGACTGCTCTTTGGAGGAGCTAGCCCTAATGCCCAAATTCAGCGGAAGGGTCATTTCCTGGGCGGGAAATATGTCTTCTTCATCTTAGCGTCCTTCACAGGGCTAGCACAGTGCCTTGCACATATTAAGCAAGTATTTGGGGAAGGAAGGAAGGAAGGAAGGAAGGAAGGAAGGAAGGAAGGAAGGAAGGAAGGAAGGAAGGAAGGAAGGAAGGAAAGAAGGAAGGAAGGAAGGAAGGAAGGAAGGAAGGAAGGAAGGAAGGAAGGAAGGAAGGAAGGAAGGAAGGAAGGAAGAAGGAAGGAAAAGAGGGAGGGAGGGTTAAAGGAAGGAAGGAAAGAGGGAAGGAAGGAAGGGAGAGAGAGGGAGGGGGAAGGCAAGGAAGGAAAAAAAGAAGGAAGGAAAGAAGGGAGGGAGAAGGGAAGGAAGAGGGGAGAGAGGGAGAAAGGAAAGAAGAAAGGAGGGGAGGGAGGGAGAAAGGAAGGAAATAAAGAAGGAAGGGAGGGAGGAAGGGAGAGAGGGAGAAGAGAAGGGAGGAAAAAAGGAAGGAAGGGAGGAAGGGAGAGAGAAGGGAAGGAAGGAGGGGAGAGAGGGAGAAAGGAAAGAAGAACAGAGGGGAGGGAGGGAGGGAGAAGAGGAGGAAGGGGGAAGGAAGGAAGGAAGGAAGGAAGGACAAAAGGGAATGGAGAGAAGGAAGAAGAGAAGGCAGGTGGGCAGAAAGGCAGTTAGAAAAGTAGGAAGAAGGAGGGAGGGAAGGAAGGAAATCTTAAAACCTTATGCTCACCTGTTTGGAGGTGGGGAAAAGGCCATTTTCTTCCCCACCCCAATCTCTCTTTATTTCTTCAGCAAATCTTTTGACTTCCTCTATTGACTTTAACAGCTCAAACGAATGGATGCTTGTTGTCTTTGAGGCTTTATATATACTCCGGGAGTGTGGGGCGGGAGGTATTGAGTCCAAGGCCAGGGCCAGGGTATTATATCAGAATACCTCCCCTAAGAAGGACTAAATAGGGAAAAACAGAGCCATGTTTTTCTCCAGGGAAAGGTAGGAGAAAGACACGAATCCTGTATGATTCTAGACAAAGGGATGAAGATGTCTCTACTTCTACAGAGAGCTCTACTCTTGGTAGGAGGCTAAAGGGGAGAGGGAGTTCCCCATCACTGGAGCATTGAAAGCAGAGACTGGAGAATGTTGTAGGGGCGACTCCTAGTCAGGGATGGGTTGAGCTAGTTGGTCCCTTCCTTTGATGCTGAGATCCCTGGCCTCTGCTCCTACTGTCCCTGGCAGCTCACTCCACTCCCATGGCATCTTTGTGTTTCACAGACATCAGGGCTGGTCTCCTCTCTGAATAGGGTTGCTGCAATATGGTGACTCTTGAGGAGAACCCTCAAAATATCCTCTCTGTCATGTTTGAGGTTCCAAGGTATCCATTTGGGGTACAGGATTTCTTATTGGTCTCTGAGAAGATGCATTCCCTAGGACCTTACAGCTGATCCCTGCCAAAGTATTAGCTGACTTCATGTTTTATGAAACGGCTTTCCGTCATTGGCAGCCAGCTGAAGGTAAGGCCCTCTGAGTACACACTGGGCAGACCTTAGATTTTTTTTGGAGGATGAGGGGAGGAAGAGGAAGTCAACAAAGAAAAACTGTAAATTTTAGAATTTGGAGTAAGCTAGTCTTTGATGATAACTTCCTTCAAGATTTAGGGCTCCTCTACTTTCAGTCAGAAAGCTTGGGGAGATGACATTTCCCGTGGCAGTTGGGTCCGGATGCCCTGAGGGATGGATTTGGTTTCCCAACCTGGTCTTCTCTCCCTTAGGTAGCAGCAGTGAACCACAACCCCCTCCCTCCCCCTCCTTCCCCCTCCCTTCCCCTCCCCACCTCATCCACCTCCTTCTTAGAGCCTTCTGTCGAAACAGCTGCAGTCCTAGGCTCATGCCTCCAATTCCCATCCAAGTAACCAGACCTGCAGGGAGAAAGATGGGAAAGGAAAGAATTGGGGCTCCCTACCCCCAACATAGGAAGGGCAGAGTTAGTGTAAGTGGAGAGAGCAGAGAATGGGCAGGGAAACCCCTCAAGGCATGCTGAGTTGTTGGTGAGGAGGTCTGGGCTTCTTTGTAAAGGGATCAGCACCTCCTCCCAACCAGCCACAGGAGAGGAGATGCTTGGACGAGTGAAGGATGACCATTTCCCAGGGCAAGCTGGAGTGTTCGGATTCCTAGCACCTAGGGTCAGGCAGACTTTCCCTCACATCAGATCTGGAAGCGTTATCAGATCTGGGGCTTACCCTGGCCTATGGGTCAAAGGGGGAGGGGCGGGGAGATGGTCACTAAGTTTACAACCCCAGCGCAATTTGCCTAAAACAACAGAAAATGGAGCACAGAGTCTCCCTGGGATATGGATGAGGAGTTCACTGGGCCAAGCATGGGAAACTTTCCTTTCCCTGCTTCCTATTGTTTTTAGCTGGTGAAGGGGCAGGAGAAGGGCTGGGGGTGGGGCAGAGAAGGAAGAGCCTTCCCTGAGATTTCCATCAGGGAAAGTAGAGAGAAGGATTCTAGTCCTTGTTTGTATTTTTTCATGTGAATTATGGAAAAACTTCCTTTGGAATCTTCAAGGGTGCTAGATCAGGAGGAGAGTTAGAGCAAACACAAAAAAAGAAGGGATGGGAAGGGAAGAAAAGAAACTGAGAAAAGAGAGGGGAGCAGAAAAGAGGAAGGGAGGGGAAGAGACAGAGACCATCATCACCGTCCTCCTTCTGAGCTGCATGACCATAGGCAAGTCACAACCTTTCTGAGCCTCAGTTTCCTGATCAGCAAAATGGGAATAATGATACCTAGAAAAGCTTCCTCACAGCAGCAGGGCAGTCCTTAGAAGGCAGAAGACAAAGCCTAACAGGACTTTAGATGAAATGTCAGGGTAGATATATAGATATAGAAATAAAGAGAGAAGAAAGAGTTTATATATTTATATAAATTGGTATATAATATGTATTTATAAAGAGAGAGGGAAAGAAGGGAAGAGAAGGAAAGGGAAGGAAAGGGAAGAGAAGGGGAAGGGGAAGAGAAGAAGAGAGAGTTTCTCTCATTAGAATGGGAACTCCTTGAGAGCAGGGCCTGTCTTGCTTTTTTTCTATATGCATGACCACTTAATACATTCCATCATCAATCAGTCATCATTATCATTGGAAGTCATCTACGGCTAATGCAGAGCCAGCCTCATAGCCAAGAAGACTATGGTTTAAGTACTGCTTTTGACAGATACTGGCTCCATGATTGAGGGCAAGCCCCTTAACCTCCTCGAGCCTTAGTTTTCTCATCTGTAAAATGAAGGGCTTGGCACAGATGACCTCTGTGGTCCCTTCCAACTCTAAATCTGTGATCCTATGATCCTCTCAGCATCCCAGGCAACCATCTAAGACTGAAGTTACAGATCAATTGTAGATGAGTACTGGGAGAGGAAACTTCTTTACTGGCAAAATCAGCAGTCCAGAACAAACAAACAAAAATATTATTGCCATCATTGTTATTCTCACCCTTATTTCCATCATCAACAATAGGCCTATCTATGCTAGTCAATACTTTTGTTGTCGTTCAATCATTTTTCAGTTATGTCTGACTCTTCATGACTCAATTTAGGGTTTTCTTGGCAGAGATACTGGAATAGTTTGCCATTTCTTTCTCCAGTTCATTTGCCAGATGAGGAAACTGAGGCAAACAGGGTTAAGTGACCTGTCCAAGATCACACAGCTAGTAAGTATCGGAGGTTGGACTGGAACTCAGGAAGAGGAGTCCTCTTGACTTTAGGCCGGGCACTCTATCCACTTCACCACCTAGCTGCCCTTAGTCAATACTAGACTCTGTAGACATCAAATGAAACTGACAATACCCCCATATTGTTAGAACTTAACCAAGGCCTTAATGTCATCATCCCTTCTCACGGTCCCTGGAATCCATGGTCTAGGTTTTATTAAAGTGATCTTGGTTATAAGCATATCATTACCTCCAAATGCCTAAACTATTAACTTGAAATAATAGACACTAATTTTCTATTTAATGTCCAAATGCACTATAAGCCATTTATCCACAGTATAGTATTTATAGAGAGTTAGACTTAAAGCCAAGAAAACTTGAGTTCCCACCTCTGCAACATACTGACTGTGTGACCTTGGACAAATCATTGAACTTTTCAGCGTGGTTTCAAAAAAGGTACTGATCTACCTGCATTTTCCTCACTTGAAAGTTCCCTGTATTAATGAAATCACAGGTCCAATCCCCAGTCCCTATAGCTAAGGACATTGATAAATGCATTAACAATTGTAATCCTGAACCTTTCCTTGACTGTCTGTAGAATTCCCCAAAGATTTTGCATTCTGGCTGCAGAACAGAATATTCGCTTACTAGGAAGTTAGGACCTGGGTTAAGTATCAGCAAAGCCAGAAGGTCAGTGCCAGCTGAAGCTTGATGGGATCCTGCAGGTGTAGGACACCTGTAGGTCACTTAACCCTGTTTGCCTCAGAATAGGGAACTGGGCCAGGTTAGATGTGCCCCTGTCTGGGATACAACATCTAGGATGGAGCCAAGGAGGAGACTTTTAAATGCAAATATTTGAATGCCAGAAAAATCTTTTCACCATAGCAGAAGGTATTTATTGTGTGATAAGTCAAGCACAGCCTGGTATAGGGAACGTTCAAAGCCTCTAGGGGACAGAAAGAGAAAGGGGCTACAACTTTAAGATCTTGCCTAGATCACACAGGTGCCTTGTCCTGACTGCCCCTGTGAGCCTGAAGTGAACATCACACAACAGTCCATGATTCATTCTGGAGGAGAATTTTCAGAGACACAGGACAGTGTTGTGCAGTAGATAGATCACTGCACCTGCAATCAGGAAGAGCTGAGTTCTAATCTTCTCTCAGACACTTATTAGCTGTGGGAACCAGGGCAAATCGCATAGCCTCTCAGTGTCTCAGCTTTCAAAGCTGTAAGATGAAGGGGATGGACTCAATGGCCTCTGATATCTCTTTCAATGAAGTAAGTGGGTCTACTGCTATCATAGACGTAGATATAGAGTTGGAAGGGACCTAGGAGATCATGGAGCAGTCCCCTCATTTTACAGATGAGTAAACTGCTGTCAGGGAAGCAGCTACCTGGCTGCTTAGGCTTAGTGGCCTGGAGTCAAGAAGACCTGACTTCAAATCCAGCCTCAGACACTTACTAGCTGGGTGGCAGTAGACGAGTCACTTAACTGTTTACTTCAGTTTCCTCATCTGTGAAATGAGCTGGAGAAGGAAATAGCAAACCACTCCAGTATCTTTGCCATAAAACCCCATGGACAGTATGGTCTATGGGGTCATGCAGAGTTGGACAACTGAACAACAACATAACTCTTAGCAGAAGGGTACCCAGGATCACATAGATATCAGTCAGCAGATCTGGGCTCTGATTTCCCTTTTCCCTTTCCGTCAAGTTACAATTCTTGGCCGTCCCCCAACAAAGCCCACTCTGCCAGGATTCTTTGCCCTCTTATGATGACCTCTCATGGGGCAACTAGGTGGCACAGTGGATAGAGCAGTGGCCCTGAATTCAGAAGGACCTGAGTTCAAATCCGGCCTCAGACACATAACACTTACTAGCTGTGTGATCCCGGGCAAGTCACTTAACCCCATTGCCTAGCAATAAATAAATAAATACGAAAATAAAAACAAAAACAAACAAACAAATAAATAAAATGATGACCTCTCACATAAGCTGCTCACCTGAGAGAGAATGAGGCTGAAGTTTGAAGGTGGGAAACAGGAAGGAGTGTGGCTGATCCTGCTTCCCTTGAACCCCTCAGACCCATTAATGAACAGCTACCCCAGTGCCTCATAAATTGTGGGGGCCGAGATGGGGTTACTTTGATCAGGACACTGCCACCTAGCCAGGGGCAGGAAGAGGAAAAGGTGATTCTCATAGATTAAGACTCGCTCCCTGGCCCCTAGTTTTCCACTCTGCTGGAATTTTGACAGAAGCTAAATGATCCCTCTGTGGTGGTGGTGAGGTGATAGGGATGGTTCTCCCCTCTTCTCAACTTTCCCTTCCTCCCATATCCTCCCACCACTAACTCTACCTTCACGCCTCCAAGTATCTCTCATTAACCTCCTTTCTCACACTGGCCCCGGAAACAGAGCTGGTCCTGTGCATCGAGAGAGATGAACATCTGTCTGCTCACCCAAGCTTGGAGGAGGGCAATGTGGGGAACACAAAGGACCCTTCCCCCTCCCTGCCCCCACTGCAATCCTGAACTGAGACAGAGTTAGAAGGTGGGGATGAAGTCAGAGGAAGGGAACAGGCGAAGGAAGGAAGGATTTCCATGGGACAGTTCAGTGCCTGTGAAATCAGCTCTTGGTGGGAAAGAGAATGCAAGCTGACCCAGGTGGGAAAATGAAAACTTCCAGACCTAAAGAGAGGGCAGCCTTCGGCTCCAGGACCAAGGGAAGGTCTGGCTGGGTGAAAGTCCTCAAGAAACGAGTCATGAAAAGATCAGAACAACCCTAACCCCACCAGACCTGAAGGTCTATCTCTTTTACCACTTCTCTGCTCCCCAAAATGAGTGCCCTAGTTTTCCTTAGAAACAATGAGACCCAGAGCCCGGCTTTTGTGAAGAGATACCTGTTTGCACTCCAATCTCACCCCACCCCCACCCCCAGACCCATCCCTCCCCAGCAGACCCCTTCACTATTTGTGCTCACACCAACAAAGTTAGTAAGTGCTAGACATGGGGTCAGGAGACCTGGGTTTGAATCCCACCTCAGACACCCAGTCACGTGATCATGGACACATTGCTTAACCATTCAGATCTTTAATTTCCTCATCTTGAAAAATGGACACATTAATACTTGTAATAACTACCTTGGGGTCATTGTGAGGAAAGTGTTTTATATAAAATTATATAAATGTGAGTTGATGATAATGATAATGACCTCTCAACGTTCAGTTCAGGTGCCACCTGAACCCTTCTTTGCTCCCCATAGTTATTCTGGCTCTTGCACAACCCGTGCTCCAGCCCCCCAGGCTCTGGGTTTACAATGACTGAAGTGAGACTTGGGAGCAGCCACAGCTCTCTGCTTGTATTGTCCTCAACCAGAGCTGCCTCTGGGAAATCAGAGAATAAGGCACAAGTATAATTCGCGTCTCGGTATACCTACATATGTGGATAAAGGGGGCGCCAGCCCCAATACAAACTTTCATATAATGGGGAGAGGGTAGCTTTTGTTCCACCCCACAGAAAAAGCAAACAACACATAAAAGACCTACAGAAGGAAGGAAATTAAGCTTTCATTAAATCACCCACAATGTGTCAAGCATTGTGCCTAGTGCTTTACAAGTAGTAACTCATCTGATTCTCACAATGACTGGGGTGTGGGTACTATTAGGATCTCTGCTTTTCAGCTGAAATTGTTGTGGAGTTAAGTGACTTGCCCAAGGCCATACAGCTAGTAAGTGTCTGATGCTAGATTTGACCCAAGTTCTTCCTTATTCTAGGCACAGCACTCGATCGCTGGCATCACCCAGCTGCCTCTTAGGTAGTAGCTCATAGATAATTGATAAAATTCTCCCTTCCTAGGGAGTCTCACTTTTCCAAATTTTCCTGAAGTCCTCTGGATTCATGGCACCACCCTGAGGTTTGGACTCCCCTCCGAAGGGAAACTAACATGGAGTTTCTAACCAGGTAATCCTTTCCCCTCCCCAGTGATGGTGAGTCCTTCTTTTATAACAGAATCCCAGATGGCCATTCAGTCTTATTGATGTGGTTTGGGAGTGCTGATATGATTTAGGGGTGCTGGGACCCCAAAATGGCAGAGTTGCCTGGAATGCATTCACTCACTCAAACCGTCTTCCAGGCAAGTGGCAAAGTTTATTGTGATGCCAATAGAAGTGGGTGAGGTTCCTTAGGGAATTTGCAACTTAATGGGGATGATACTAAAGCTTACTTGGAAAAGGGACAGGGAAAGGATGCCACATATGCTAATTAGGTGATGCAGGGGTGGGATTAGGGGGTGGTCAGTATATGCATGTCATCTAGGTGCTGGGCTGCTAGAATGTATGGGAAAACTCAGGGAGTCAACAGAGGGCTTTGTTGAAGGGACAAGATAGAAGGGTTGCCAGAGCATGGTCCTTGGGGGTCAGGGGCCAGGGAAAGAGTCTTTGGGCCTCTGAGGTAGCTTTTATCTGAGGAATTACAGGGTCAACTCTGTAACAAGGAGAGAATTTTCTTGCAGGGGCCTGCTGAGATTAGAGGTGCTTCCAAAGGCATGATCATTGCCTTTGGGGTCCAGGTCCCACCACCCCATCATTATGGTATTACCCTATGGTTTGGACTCCCCTGGAGAGAAATGTCCTTGAGGTTGCTCTGTAGGCAGCCCCTCAATATTCTAGTAAATCCTACTTTCTCCTCCAAGGATCCATAGAGACATGAAGCCTTATGGTACTACCTTATAGGAACTGGGCTCCCTCTTAGAATGAAATTAATGAATTTAAGATTTCAAGAAAGTTAACACAATCCCTCTTCTCTTGTTAGAAGTATGGATTTCAGGAATCTCATACTTGGAGTTGCTAGCAAGATATCCCTGAAGATGGCACTGCCCAAGAACTTTCCTTCTCTCTCTGGAAGGCTGGATTTGGGGGAATGGTAGGACTTGAGTGTGAATCTCAGCTCTGCCCCTTCTTTCCCGTGTGACCTTGGGTAAGTCTCATGTTGTCCATCTTCTCCTCTGTGAAAGGAGAGGATCAGACTGGATGAAACCTAAGATTCCTTACAGCTCTAGACCTATGCTTCTATGCCCTCAACAAAGGAAATCTCCCCAACTCTATCCAGAAGGCTAGGGTTCACTGTCAAGACTCCACTTGAAATGGGGTTCAAGAACTCCTACACCTCAAAACACATGATCCTTCTCTCTAGGCCTGCCATGTTTTGGATTGAGAGGGAGATTAAGCTACTTCCTCTTCAGGTGGGGGCAAAGAATTTTAAGGTTAAGAAACTCTAGAAACTCATTTTGTGCAGTTGAGAGTCATGAAGCTTCCATGTACTTCTACCCCAAGGCAGTCATTAGCTCCTGGTCTGGGAACCTCCCACTGCCTGCCCTCTCTGTGTCCACTGCCTTAGCTCTGTGCTGTGCTCTGGTCTGTCCTCCAAAAAAGAGAGAAGGGAAAAGGACAGCTGAGTTTGGAATTGAAGGTTTCTCCCACAATAGTACAAGACAACTGTATGGCACAGGCACCAGGCCTGGAGTCAGGAAGACTCCTTTTCCTGAGTTCAAATCCAACCTCAGACACCTACTAGCTGTATAATCCTGAGCAAGTCATTTAACCCTGTTTGCCTCAGTTTCCTCATCTGTAAAATGAGCTGGAGAAGGAAATGGCAAGCCAGTCTAATATTTCTGCCAAGAAAACCCCAAATGGGGTCACAGAGAATTGGACATGACTCAACAACACAAAATGAGGGAGTCGACTTAGTTGACTTCTAAGATCCTTTCCAGCTCTATAGCAATGACCTTTGATTTTATATCTTATAAACCAATTCAGCCCCTATACCTGAGACCAATGACCCTCCAGGAGGGATCAAGGAGCATGTTCATACCTCCACAGGGTATATATACCACAGATACATAAAGGCTCACCATCTCGTAAACTCATTAAGTTGATCAGGCAATTCACCTGATCAGTCTCCTACATGTGTTTATCTGTGTAATTTGTTGTATCTCCCAGGAGAATGTAAGCTCAGGGACCCTCACTCCCTCCCTTTTCTCCTTCCTTCCTTCCTTCCTTCCTTCCTTCCTTCCTTCCTTCCTTCCTTCCTTCCTTCCTTCCTTCCTTCCTTCCTTCCTTCCTTCCTTCCTTCCTTCCTTCCTTCCTTCCTTCCTTCCTTCCCTCCTCCCTCCCTCCTCCCTCCCTCCCTCCCTTCCTTCCTTCCTTCCTTCCTTCCTTCCTTCCTTCCTTCCTTCCTTCCTTCCTTCCTCCTTCCTTCCTCTCTCCCTCCCTCCTCCCTCCCTTCCTTTGTACCCCTAGAACATAGCAGACAGCTTTGCACATAGATGCTTAAATGTTTATAGAATTGAATTGCGGTGTCATTTGGGGTGAAGCTGGGACTGGTACCCAGCTTTATGTCTGAGGACACAATCAGTTCAATTGATTCAAGTCAAAACTTCAGTCCATCTGGCTACTTAGTTGTTGCAACAGTCCTGACCTGTTAATTCAGTTGAGCAGAGTGTGTAGGTACGCAATCTCAAAGGCTAAGAAAGCTGCCAACATCCACCCAAGGTGCCCAGGTAAATGAGCTTATGACTAAGTCATGTGATTCTGCTTGGCGTCTTTATGGGAATTCCCATCCACAGGCCCAAATGAGTTCTATTTCCTTGCCCTACTTAGGGCATGGAATTAATGAAATAGAACCACAGAATCTTAGAACCAGAAGGAGCCTAACTCTTTTATCTTACAGAAGAAGAAACTGAAGCCAAGAGAGGCCAAATGACTTCCTCAGGACGGTTCAATCAGTCATCATTTATTAAGTATCTATTATGTGCCAGGCACTGTTTTAAGCACTGTGAATACAAATATGAAAGACAGTCCCTGCCCTCAAGGAGCTTATAGTCTAATGGGAGAAGATGATACAGAAGGAAGCTGGAAGGGGGATAGGAAAGGTAGCCAGCACGGGGGCTTGATGGAGAAGGCAAAGGAGTACAGGCAGGTGGGATCACACAAATAATTAGTTGTAAAGGTAGGTCTAGAACCCTGATCTCCTGACTGTTAGTTGAGCGTCCTATCTAGAAAGTCACAACAGTGCTATAGCAAAGAGGTATCATTTCTATGTCTACTGGAATGAGACATGTTTAGTATGGACAGTCCTAAAGAAGTTGGTAAATTTGTACCAAAGAATTTGCCAAGGGACAAAGAGGATGATGAAGATGCCTCTGGTTCATGTGTATGGACCACTTGTAAAATTCTCCAGGTAGATTTGTATGAATACAGAGAGAAGCTTGACTCAGGGATTAAAATCCAATGAATTTAATTTTAAAATGCTTTTATTGAGTGGAAAAACCCTGAATGTAAGAATATTTCAGTTCGTAAATCAGACTCACCGCTTGTTTTAAATGCAAATCAAGTATTTTGCTTAAAAACATATTCTCAGTAAAAGTTTGATTTAAAAATATAATTCTTTTAAACTCAATGTTTTTAACTCAAAAGATTGGTGGTTTTTCATTTGTAGGTATTTTTTAAAGCCTGAATCAAGGTTTTTGTCCACCTTCCTCTTTCTCTGCCTCCCCTACTTGGCCAAATCCCACCTGCCTCTTTGCAAGTTTCTGCATCTGTGCCCTACCAAACCCATGGTCAGTCCAAATCAGGTCAGTGCAAAATGGAGAACCGAATGTGAGAAAGACTCATTTGCACAAAAAGGTATGGCTATTTACTTTGAGTATATGTATTCTCAATCACATATGACATCTATACATGTAGATAGGATAGAATGAATTCTCCTTCCATTGTCTCCTAGATAGAAGTATGGTATAATGGAAAGAGTAGTGGATTTGAATTCAAATCCTGCCTCTCCCATTTAATACCTCTGTGATCTTGAGCAAGTTACTTAGTCCCCCTGGGCCTCAGTTTCCTCATCTGTAAAATGAGGGGGTTGGCCCAGATGACCTCTGAGGTCCCTTCCAACTCTAAACTCATGATTCTATGACCCCACCTCCCACCCCTTACCATAGTGTCCTCTAGACTTCTAATCTAGAATCTCAGATTCTCATAAGGAAAGTGGAGGAAAGAGATTTGTACTGGGAGTCAAGAGGCCTGGATTCTAGGCCCATCTTCAGTTGTGTGACCTACAGCCAGTAAGCCATTTCACTTCTCTGACCCCTACTTTTCTCCTCTACAAAATAAAAGGATTATAAAGCCCCCTCCTACCTGATTCTAAGTGAAAAGCATCACTGTTTCTATTAAGGAATTTTGCCGATGACCCATAGCCGCTGGTCTTAGGAAGGCCAGACACTGTGCTCTCAGCGAGGTAATGCCCACCTCACCCTCCCTTTCCCATGTCGTTTCATTCATTCTCCATATTTTCCAACATTGTCTTCATCTGAAATAGACACATTTTCTTTCCTGGAAGGATGCATGTGTTCCCTGTCGGTTTTACAAATAACTTCAAATTTTACTGTTTTCTTTCCCTAATGAATTCTCTGAAATGTGTTACAAGCTCCCTGGTAATGAATCTGAATCTGGAAGGCTCGATGTATCCTTGTTTTTCTGCTTGCTTCCAATGCTGCTAGAAAGAATTAGCCCTTGCCTAACACAGAGCACAGACTTTATACAACCCTGTTTAGTGAAATTGGTGTGAATCCATTATATTGACAATATCAATTTGTGTAATTCCTGCATTAGGATTTTGTGCTAAACTGTGTTTGAAAGGAGCTGCTGACCCTGATTACCTCTTTAATTGTGGTTAAAATCCAGATTAATTCAGATACTAGCTCTATCCATGTTAGAAAGGACCTCTCTGGAGCTTGGAAGTCAATATTTCCCCAGGTCTCCTGGGAGGGTGAGCCTTTGTTTTCAGGAAACGTGGTGTCTCCTCATTGTCTCTGACTCTAAGGCCTTGTCAGTTTTAGCCTGAAACCTTGAAAACTAGGGGGAAGAGACTAAGATTATACCTGGGCCTCAGGTCAGGGATGCTACTTCAGTTTCTGCCACCACACCAGGCCAGATTCCAATGTACACCTACTTCTTCCTTCCCCTTTCCCTTAGATTCCAGCCAGAAGAACTTTTATCTTCTCTATTGTCTTTCCATCAACCCTGGAACAACAACTATGTGGCTTATCCAAGTAAGGCACACAAACATACCTGACTTTCTATAGGAGACATCCACTTGACAAATGTTCTTCACATATGGTATCCAGACATGCCTTGCATTATACAGTAAGCAAATTCCTGAAAAGTTTTACTAGGATTAGACACACAGGCGTAACTTGTATTAAGCAATAATAACCAGTTCTTTGCCTCAGTTTCCTCATCCGTAAAATGGGGATAATAATAGCACCTGTCTCCCAGGGTTGTTGCAATGACCAGATGAGATAATAATTACAAAGTGCTTAGCACTGTACCTGGCACATAAGTGGATGCTTAATAAATGTTAACTATCAAGAAAACAGATAACCCTTCACATTTCATAGCAGCCACTCCCCCCAAAAAAGGTAATTTTTTTGAACAAGTCACCCATGTATGCCACTTCATATGACCAAACTACCAAATCTCAGACTTGGAAGGGACCCTCAGAGTTGACTCAATCAATCCCTGAATAAGAATCCTGCTCTCTGATCCAGCAATAGCACTTCTAGGGCTGTATCCCAAAGAGATCATACAAATAGGAAAAGGACTCATGTACAAAAATATTCATAGCAGCTCTTTCTGTGGTGACAAAGAATTGGAAATTGAGAGGCTGCCCATCAGTTGGGGAATGGCTGACCAAGTTGTGGTATATGAATGTAATGGAATACTATTGTGCTATAAGAAATGATGAGCAGGCAGACTTCAGAACAATCTGGAAAGACTTCCATGAACTGATGCTGAGTGAAGTGAGCAGAACAGAGCATTGTACACAGTAATAACAACATTGTATGATGACTGACTTTGTTAGACTTAGCTCTTCTGAGCAATGCAATGATCTGAAACAATTCCAAAAGACTCATGATGTAAAATGCTATCCACATCCAGAGAAAGAACTACAGAGTCTGAATGCAGATGGAAACATACTATTTTCCCTTTTTTCTCTTTCTTATGGTTTTTCCCTTTTGTTCTGATTCTTCTTTTATAATATAACTATAACATGTTTAATATAATTGTACATATATAGCCTATATCAGGTTGCATGCCATCTTGGGGAGGGAAGGGAGGTGGGAAAATTTAGAATTCAAAATCTTATAAAAGTGAATGTTGAAAACCAAAAAAAATAAAGAAATATTTTTTTTTAAAAAAGAATCCCATTCTACATCACAGCTTCTAATTAGTTACGTAGCAAAGCTTTACTTGAAGACTTCTTGGAAGGGGAAACATACTCCTTCAATGAGTAGCCCATTCTACTTTTCAGATAGATACAAGGACATTTAGAGCTACTTCATCTCATTAGATTCAGCTCCAGTGTTCTGGCCTGTCAAGATTCTCTTGAGTCCTAACAGTCATCCAGTATGTCAGGCATCCCTGCTAGCTTTGTGCCATCTGCAAATCTGATAAGCATGGAAAGTGGGCCTTCATCCAAATCTCTGATAAAGTGTTCACTGGCATATTCATGCTTCTGAAAAGTCTTGTGTAGACAAGGTATACAGATGGACCTCACATTTCCTTTCCAATCTTCTTATACCTTCATCCCCTTCATACTGTCTATGATCTGACTGCACTGTAGCATCTTAAACACACCACAACATCTCCATGCCTTTGAACTCTGGCTGTCCCCCCATGCCTGGAATGCATTACCCTCTCCAAACTATGCCTCCTAGTTAACTGGATTATTACTTCAAGACTCAGTTTGAATCCCACCTTCTGCTAGAGACCTTTCCTTGTCTCTCCAGTTGCTAGTGTCTTCCCCTCTGAGATTACCTCTCATCTATTCTGTATACTATATGTCCACAGTCATTTACAAGTGGGGGCCATCTCGAGTCATCCTGATCTATATCTAGCCACTGGACCCAGATGGCTCCAGAGGAGAAAGTGAGGCTGGTGACTTTGCACAGCCCTCCCTCACTTAAAGCCAATTCACTTGCAAATCATGGCATCAACTTTCTGAAGTCATGGTCCTCTTCAAGAATGAAGGACAAACTATTGTGCCATAAGAAATGATGAGCAGGCAGACTTCAGAAAAACCTGGAAAGACTTGTATGGACTGATGCCGAGCGAAGTAAGCAGAACCAGGAGAACATTGTGCACAGTAACAGCCACATTGTTCGATGACTAACCTTGATAGACTTATCCTTTCTCAGCAATGTAAGGATCTAAGACATCTCCAAAAGTCTCATGATAGAAAATGCTATCCACATCCAAAGAAAGAGCTATGGAGTTTGAATGCAGATCAAAGCATACTATTTGCTATTTTTTTTCTACTGTTTTGTTTTCTCTTTCTTGTGGTTCCTCCTATTGGTTCTAATTCTTCCTTACAACACCACTAACGTGAAAATATGTTTAATAGGAATGTATATGTAGAGCCTATATCAGATTGCACACTATCTTGGGGAGGGAGGGAGAGAAAAATTTAAAACTGAAAAGCTTATAGAAGTGATTGTTGATGAATCAAAATAAATTAGTAAAAAAATGTGAAAAAAAGAACAAAGACAAACAACAGCAACATTTACATGTTGACTCTCCCGTTAGAATGTGAGCCCCTTGAGGGCAGGGACTGTTTTGCCTTCTTTTGTACCCTCAGTGCTTCACAAAGTGCCTCACACATAGTAGGCGCTTAGTAAATTCTTGTTGATTACAGTGGACCCCCTTCTTTGTTCTGGTTTATTCGATTTGGTCAGTAAGTATGTCGGAAATGTTTTATCCTTATTTTTGACTGCTCTTTCATCGGCAATGACTCCATGATACTTCGTTTCTCTGTTCTCCTTGCTTTGCTGCCTAACTTTTCTCCAAGTTAAGGGTAACCAACAGGCATTAAACACAGCAGAGATGTAGAGAGATATCTATCCCAAGCACATGAAGACTTCCCCTGGCAGAATGGGCAGAAGAGAACAATTTGTTCCAACGACCATGCAGGTGGCTGAACGTAGGCACTTCAGAGCACTTAAAGCTTGTTCAGACATCGAAGATGCCAAGGTCATCCAGTGCATCCTGGGCTATCTCGTCATCTTGACTTTTGTCTTGCCACTGGACTTGGATGACTCTGGAAGAAAGAGTGGAGCTGGTGACTTTATTCAACTCTACCTCACTTAAGTGCAATTCATTCGCAAGTCAAGACATCACCCAGATGTCTCTGTTCCTCTTTGAAAATGAAGGATGAACAACAACTTTCCCCCAAGTAGTTAATAAAAATAGCCAGCATTTACAGAGTGCCTTAAGAGTTTACAAAGCATTTTTATAAATAGTATTCATTTTGTCATAACAACTCTGGAAGGTAGGTGCTATTATTAGCCCAATTTTACAGGTAAGGAAACCAAGGTAGACAGAGTGCAAGTGATTTTTCCAGGATTGCAGCGAAGAAGTGCCTCAAGCCATATTTGAATTCAAGCCTTCTTAATCCCAAATCCAAAGATCTAGCCACTTCACCAGCTAGTTTAATGATCTATAAACACATACCGAAATGTATGAGGGAGCTTGCAGGTAAGAATCCTGTTACAATGTGAACATTCATCACCTGGATTATCTGGATGTTTGCAGCATTTTGTTTATGTTGTCTTAGAGTAGATGTCAAACTTCAGGTTGTTGTGTCAGACTGTTTATGACTCCATTTGGGGTTTTCTTGGCAAAGCTACTGGAGTGGTTCACCTTTTCCTTCTCCAGCTCATTTTACAGATGAGGAAACTGAGGCAGAGTGAAGTGACTTGCCCAGGGTCATACAGCTAGTAAGTGTCTGAAACGAAATTTGAACTCAGGAAGATGAGTCTTCCCAAATCCTGGCCTAGCATTCTATCCACTGAACCACTTCGCTGAATCACTCCTGATCCACTAGTTTCAGTACAAGCTTTTTGAGTTATGGTGTTAGTAATGGGAATGGATTTACAAGGAACTATCTTGGCCACTCATGTGAGGAACTGAGCATTTAGCCAGTCATTCAATGATAATTTATCAAGCGCCTATAGCTAGGTAGCACAATGGATAGAGTGCTGAGCCTGAAGTCAAGAAGACCCATCTTTTTTTTTTTTAATCTTTGGCACACCCTGATCTGAGATGTTCCAAGTTTCTTTCTTTTTTTTTTTAAATTTTTAGGCAATTGGGGTTGAGTGACTTGCCCAGGATCACACAGGCAGTAAGTGTCAAGTGTTTGGTCTGAGGCTGGATTTGAACTCAGGTCCTCCTGACTTCAAGGCTGGTGCTCTATCCATTGCGCCACCTACCTGCCCCCATCTTCATTAGTTCAAATCCAGCCTAAGATACTTACTAGTTGTGTGACACTGTACAAGTCACTTTACCCATTTGCCTCAGTTTCCTCATCTGTAAAATGACAAACTACTCCAGTATCTTTATCAAGAAAACCCCAGATGGGGTCATGAAGATTTGGACATGACTAAGACAACTGAGTAACAACAGTGACAACTATATGAAGGCACTGTGCTCAGTGCCAGGTATACAAAGAAAAGCAAAAGATAATCCCGGCCCTTAAGGAGCTCACAGTCTATAGGAGGAGACAACGCTCAAACAGATATGTGCAAACAAGCTCGACATAGGAGCAATAGGAAATAACGCACAGATGGAAGGCATAAGAACTAAAGCTGATCAGAAAGAGAAGATGGAAGTTTAGCTGAGACTTCAAGTCAGGGAAGCCAGGAGGCAGAGGTGAGGAGGGAGGGCGGTCCAGGCAGGGGGGACAGCCAAGAAGATGCCTGAAGTCAGGACACAGAGTGCCGTGTTTGAGGAACAGCAAAGAGGTTGGTGTCAGTGCATCCTCGAGTGTGGGAGGCTGGAGTGAGATGTTAGGAAGATTGAGAAAGTAGGAAAGGAGACTAGATTATGCAGGCCTTGAATACCAAACAGAGGACTTGGTATTTAATCCTGGAGGTGATAGGGAGCCATTGAAGTTGATTGAGTAGGGGAGTGACATGGTCAGACCTGCGCTTTAGAAAATCACCTTGGCGGCTGAGCAGAGGACGGACTGGAGTGGGAGAGACTTGGAGCAGGGAGACCCATCAGTCCAGGCATAAGGAGATGAGGGCCTGTAACAGGGTGATGTCAATGTTGGAGGAAAGAAGGGAGTGTATTTAAGAGATGGGGCAAAGATAAAATCTATAGGCTTTGGCAACCGTTTGGATATAGGGGGTGAGAAATAGTGAGGAGTCAAGGATGATACCTATATTTTGAGCCTGGGGGACTTGGGAGGATGGTGTTGCCCTTCCATAGAAAAGTTTGAAAGGGGGAAGTCGGGGGAGAGATAGTAAGTTCCAGTTTGGACATGTCGAATTTAAGATGTCTACAGGACAGCCAGTTCAAAATGTCTAACAGGCAATTAAAGATGTGAGAATGGAGGTCAGTACAGAAGTTAGGGCTGGATAAGCAGATCTGAGAATCATCAGTGCAGAGATAATTGAATCCATGGGAACTGATGAGATAACTAAATGAAGCTGTATAGAGAGAAAAGAGAAGGGGACCAAGGACAGAACACTGTAGGATACAGATGTGGACCTGAATGAGGATCCAGCAAAGGAGGCTGAGAGGAGTGGTCCTAGAGATAGGAGAACCAGGACAGAATGGTGTCCAAAAACCTAGAGAGACGAGATTATCAAGGAGAAGAGGGTGATCGACAGTGTCAAACTCTGCAGAGAGGTCCAGAAGGAGGAGGACTGGGAAAAGACTGTTGGGTTTGGCAATTAAGAGATCGATGGTAACTTTAGAAAAGAATAGTTTCAGGTGAGTGATGTGAGGTCAGAAGCCAGATTGTAAAGAGTTAAGAAGAGAGTGAGGGAAGAAGTGGAGGCCCCTTTGGTAGACCATCTTCCCAAGCTGGTTATCCACCAAACGCGGGAGAGATATTGAATGATAGCAGGAATGGAAGTGAAGGTTTCTGAGGATGGTGGAGACACGAGCATGTTTGTATGTAGTAAGAAAGTAGCCAAGAGATAGGGAGAAATCAAAGATAAGTGGGAAAGTGGAGTGATAGAGGAGGCAATCTGCTGGGGTAGATGGGATTGAATGATATCACTTGTTTGCCTTGGCAAGGAGAAGGGCTTCCTCTTTGTGTAAAGGAGGAAGTAGTGGCAGAAGAAAGCATCTGAGAGACTTGAAAGGAGAAGGAGGGGAGAAGAGGGAGCTCTCAAAGAGGCCTTATTTTTTCTGTAAAACATGAGGCAACTTCCTCAGCTGAGAGGGTGGGGAGAGGGGGAACCATGAGAGGTTTGAGGGGGATAAAAAGATTTGGAAGACCCAAAATGAATGGAATAATGAGTTAATTAAGGAGGTGTAGAAGGATTGCTTTGCAGCAGTGAGGGCTGAGTTGAGGTTATGTAACATAAATGTGAAGTGGACATGATTTTCTCCACCTTCATTCAACACTGCATGTGTAGAAGCAAAGACAGCAGATGGTGGGAGTGATCTAAGGCTGAGACTTGGTAGTCAACAATCAGTGATAGGATAAGGGGGCATGAGACTGTAGAGAAAGGGACAGTATAGAGTTGAACTGGTTCAACAAGGGGTCAAGATGGAAAAAGAGGAGTAAAGCTAATGATGGCCTGGGAGAGAACTGAGGAGTGGAAGGGTTAGAGGTCATGGTGTGGATAAAGAACAGAAGATGGAGGGAGAAGTGGATCAGATAAGGAATTTTCAAGAGTTCGTGAACATAGAGGTGGTATATTTGTAGGTGATGGCAAGATCAAGGGTATGACCATCTTTGTGGGGTGGGATAGTATTTCAGTCATGTCTGACTCTTTATGACCCCATTTGGGTTATCGCTTGTGGTTTTCTTGGCAAAGATACTAGAGTGACTGATTTCTCCAGTTCATTTTACAGATGAGGAACCTAGGCAAACAGGGTTAAGTGACTTTCTCAGGGTCACACAGCCAGTAAGTGTCTGAGGCTGGATTTGAACTCATGATGATGAGTCTTCCTGTTTCCAAGCCCAGTGCTCTATCCACTGTGCCATCTAGCTGTTCAGTGGAGAAACAGGTCATGAGAAATGAATAGGTTGAGGAACTGGGAGATTAGGGTCTGTGAGGGAATATCAGTATGTATGTTAAAGTCCTCTAGTATGAGGGCAGGAGTTAGGGAGAGAGACAGATTATGAGACAGGTATTGAACTCATTGTAGAAAAAAAGAGAGTGACCTGGGGGCAACCTGGGGGGGGCATCTATAGATGCTATCAGGATTTTGATTGGGTGATAGAGATGAACAGTATAAACCTCCAAGAAGGACAGGTTACTGAGTGATGGAGGTAGGGAGAGAACTTGGAAATGACAGTAGGGAGCAAAGAGTTCTTAATAACAACAATGTAATAACAATAGCTCACATTTATATAGCATTTTAAGTTTTACACAGGTAGCACAGTGGATTTACTGCTGGACCTGGAGTCAGAGAGACCTGAATCCAAAGCCAGCCTGAACAATTAACTAGCTCTGTGATCCTGGCCAAGTTACTTAATGTCTATATGCCTTGGTTTCTTTAACTTTTAAGGTTTTTGCCAAGCCATTTAAAAACTGTCTGCCTTAGTTTCCTCAACTGTAAAGTGCCTACTTCCCAGGCTTGTTGTAAAGATCAAATGAGACAGTTTTAAGGTGCTTAGCACAGTGCTTGGCACATAGCTTATTAAATGCTTACTCTCTTTCCTTCTCTTTCTTTTAGATATTTTACCTCATTTGATCCTAGCAACTACTCCATGGTAGGTGCTATTATTCTCCCCATTTTACATATGATGAGGTCTGGCTAGAATCAATGATACTGTCATTGGCCATAGAATGGAATGAATAAATGAATGAAATGATGAATGAAAAATACTGAATGAAAAAGCATTTGATAAATATTATGTCCAAAGCCCTGTGCTAAGCACTGCAGATACAAGTAGAAATCCAAGAGGTTGGTATTGGTGGTGCTAGGGATGGTGAGCACTTTGCCACAAGGGTTTCCCCCTTCAGTAATGGCTTCAGGGAAGCTGGGCCAGTGACCTGGGAAGCACTGTTGTTCCAGAGAACAAAATTGGTTCATTCAAGGATCAAATCAGTAAGCTCAGTCTCAAAAGCCCCAAACTCTAACCTTTTGGACAAATTAGCCACCACACCTTCATATGAAGATTCTGAGTTCCAAATTTTTTGTTTCTCCCTCCCCTCCCAAGACAGCATGCAATGTGATATAAACTATACATGTCCAATCATATTAAATGTATTTCCACATTAGTTATGTTGTGAAAGAAGAATCAGAACAAAAGGGAAAACCACAAGAAAGAAAAAAACACACAAACAAAAGAGAAAATAGTATACTTTGATCTGCATTTAGACTCCATAGTTCTTTCTCTGGACGCGGATAGCATTTTCCATCATGAGTATTTTAGAATTGTCTTGGATCCTTGCATTGCTGAGAAGAGCTAAGTCTAGCAAATTAGGTGGTTGTACAATGTGGCTGTTACTGTGCAATGTTCTCCTGGTTCTGCTTACTTATGAAAGTATAATTTAATGAAGAAATTATGATACATGATCATAATGGAATATTATTACACCATAAAAACAAATATGAAGAATTCAGAGAAACATGCGAAGACTTGTATGAGCTTATGCAGAAAAGAAAGCAAAACCAAAACAAAATACCTCGTGAATAGTTAAACTGGACCTAAGATTTCATTGATCTAGGGAATTCCCAGATGAGAAAATTCCCTCTACTTAGTGTGTCTAGAACACAATACTGTCCCAATACTGGGCAAAACTCTGGACTGTGCCTGAACTAGATTAAAATGTAGGAAATGTTTACTAAAATAAATAACAATGTGGTAATACATGGTGTTAATATGTGGCTTTCTAAATCAATAGGTGGCCTGTGGTGATCCTTGTATACCTCTTTATGGTCTACTAGACTACTGAGAGATTAAATGATTTGACCTGGGTCATTCAAACAGCATGTGTCAAAGGTGGAGCTTGAACCAAGGTCTTCTTGGTTTTCAGGCCAGCTCTAAACCGGCTACGCCATGTTGTCTCTCAACTACAGATATATACAGACAGTTCTCACTCTATGTAAATTCACATTATGTAAAGAATTCTGCAAGAAATTTGCATTCCAAAAAGCAAAACAAAACTAACCTATGTTAACTTTATGGTATAGTACTGTGCTCTCTATCTCTGTTCTCGTCCCTCTGCTTAGCAGCCTTCTACCCCACCACCAAAAAAGAAAACAAACAAAAAAAACCCAACCCTAAAAAAAATCTTTAGATCTCCATCAAGAGAGGAGATCTTTGCCACACTCCACCCACCTGCCCTTTAGCCTTCTTGTCCAGCCCCACCCCTCTTGTCTGTCTTTGATCCATCTACTTGGGTTCTCTGTGTCTATCCCCATCCCACCTCCCCTGTCCTCTCCTGTCTGTGTCCTTTCCTGTTTGTGTCTGTATTGGGCCCCTACATGTCTGCCTCCATGTGTCCCTCTTGCACTCACTTCTCTGTCCCCAGCCCCAGCCATGTGTCCTTGAACGGTGTGCTGCCCACTCCCCTATCTAGGGGTGCCTGGCCTCCTTCCTGCCTCCCTTTCTGCCTCCCTCCCTCCCATGTTAGTGGGCAAATTCACATTACATAAAAATTACTTTATGTAGAGGAACAGCTCACTTACGTAAAGAGAGAACTCTGTGTGTATGTACACATACATATATATGCAAATATATGTATATACATACATATGTGTGTGTGTGTATATATATATATTACACACATACCCCTGCACCCACATAGATATGCATATATATCATATATAAAACAAAAAAATCGCATGGAAAAGAAGGTAATCTCTGACTAATTGCAATGATCTTTCTTGGTCCTAAAGAACAGATAATTCAACACATGTCCTTTCTCTTAATAAAGATGTGGGGGGCTATGGATGTAGACTGATACTTATGTTTTTCATTCTCTGCATTTAGCACAGCTCTGGTATATAGTAAGTGCTTGCTAGGTGGTGTTAAGCTCCTCACCTCTAATCTCATCACCAGCCCCTAACTCAAGCCTTGACAGATACCACTTCCCTCTGCTTCCTCTCCGCTCTGTTTGGAGGGCTGAAGAATGGAGCGCCAAACTCCTTCCAATGTCTTTTTTTTTTTTTATAGAGGCAGAAACTGTACTTTTTGGACTCACTCCACACTGCATTTGCTGTTCTGCTTGCTTTCAACTCCACAAAACAAGATGCCTCTGGGTACCCCCTGGTGTCCTGTGCCCACCCTCACCCTGCTTTCCTGCCTCCTTTTGTGCATGTTTGTCTCCCCTTTTAGAGTGTAAACTCATTGAGGGCAGGGACTATCTCTGTTTTTATTAATTGCATCCCCAGCACTTAGCATAGTGTCTGATATATAGCAGGCATTTAATATAAATGTTTATTAGATTGGATAATTCAGAGTACAAATCTTGCTTTATAGTTGTGTGATTCTGGGCAATTCCCTTACCTTTCTCAGCCTCAATTTCTTCATCTATAAATAGGGATAATAATAGCACCCCAACCTCGTAAGATTGCTGTGTAGCTCAAACAAGGAAGGAAAAAGAGATTTATTAACACCTACTATGTGCCCAGCATTTGACAGGTACTATCTCATTTGACCCTCACAACCCTGGGAGGCAGGTGCTAAAATAATCCCCATTTTACTGTTGAGGAAACTGAGACAGACAAAAGTTAAATAGCTTGGGGAAAAAACCCTCAAAAGCATGTGGGACAGAGCCATAGCTGCCCCTTTGCCTGTTCTGAGTAGATCTGAGAGATATCGTTCAAATATTTCTTAGCACCAAAATCTTAAATACTGTATCCCCTCAGTGTTCCTATCCCAAAAAAGCAACAAGCCTTCATTGTAACACACATAACTTGACTTGTCACAAAATATCTGCTTGCATAAAATATATTAAATATATAAAAATATATAAATACATATATATAAAATATATTGCATTTATATAAAAATATGTACATACAATAGAATTTTCTAGCTTTAAAAACTCTATGCATATGTGAGGAGTATCCCTTGTGCCTTCTCTGAATGTGGTGCCATGGGTAGCTGCCCAGGTTGCCTATGCCTAGTCCCAGCACTGATCCAGAGACTTGGTCCTGGAGTTGGGGGAACAGATTGATAATAATACTTTATGCATGTATAGTGCTCTTTATGCTTCAGACATGGTTTCATCTGATACTCACGACAGCCTGTAAAGTAAACAGAGCGAAGATTAGTATTCCCATTTGACAGATGAGAAAACTGAAGCTCAGAGAGTTGGGGTGATTAACTCAAGGTCTCCTGTTTTTATTCCCAGCAAAAGCCAGTAGAACCTTGTCACAGTTTGGCTTCTAAGCTCCACAATTTTTCTTTAAAGCTCATTTGGTATTGGTTTCTTGAGAAGAAAAAAGAACCAGAGAAAATTGTTGAGAAGGAGAGATGAAAAGTGGGAAGATAATTGTAAGGCAGAGGTTGCAGGCTGAATGACAGGAGGGAAGATGAAGTGTTTCAACTTCAGCACTGAAACCTTCAATTAAGAATAACAGAACCATGTTCCTTTAAAAGCTGTAGATGGTAATAAATTTTCTAAGAAAACAAGTCACTCAGATCCTGAAACAACAGCAGGCAAGCTAGCTGTTCTGAGTGGACAACATATACTCTCCCCAGGCTGCTTGCTCATCAACAGAGGCTTCCAGCCCAGATGGAAGGCAAAGGAGAGTAACCTTCTAAAAGGATCTTGTGAATGCTATCACACTGGGGCCAGGCACAGACCAAGTTTCTGGGTCTTAGCATCATTTGTACGTTGTTGTTGAATCATTTCTGTCATGTCTGACCTTTGTGACTCCATTTGGGATTTTCTTGGCAAAGATATTGGAGTGGCTTGCCATTTTCTTCTTTAGCTCATTTTACAGAGGAAACTGAGGCAAACAGGGTTCTTAGCCAGGGTCACATAGCTAGTAAGTATCTGAGGTCAGATTTGAACTCGGGAAGATACGTCTTCCTGACTTCTGGTCTGGCACTCTATCCACTGCACCATTTAGCTGCCCCTCCTTAGCATCATAATGAGTCATAATGAACAAGGGGCACATAGAGCTTTGCTCAGAGTGCTGACATGGGTTTCCTTCTCTGGATGCGGATAAGGAAGTCTTCCTTCCCATATCTCACCTTGTGTTCCTTATGAAGGATGTTTACAATGCTGAATGATTTTCAACCACCCCCAGGCCACTGAGTACTTCTTTCCAAGCCCCAGTGGAAGAGAAGGCCAGACCCTCTGGAAAGATGGCCTACCTCCTTTCTCAACTGAAAGTTTCCCAGATATGACTGGCCTCTGTTGCTGCTACACCTCAATGCCCTAGATCTCACTCAACTGAATTTGCCCCATGTGCTGGAGTTCTTATTCAGGGCTCTGGTGTCATAACCATATGAATAGTGTGGTCTAGAGGCTGAGACTACAGGAAGGAAGATGGATTCAGGCCAAGGGAGGTGAGAAGGCATAAGGCTATATAAGAGGGGAGAAAAAATTAGCACGAGAACCACAGACTTTTTGAGTGAATGTTTTTCATTTCTTGGCTCAAAAGACAGAATCAGCATCCTCCAAATCCAACCAACCCATTAGAGAAAACCTTGATGTGTCACTTCAAGATAATCAGCCCCTATACTCACATTTAAATTCCTTGTTTTCCACTTGCTTTTTGTCTTTTTAAAAATATTTTATTTTTTCCCAATTATGTGTAAACACAATTAACGTTCAATTTTAAAAAAATGTTAAGTTCCAAATTTTCTCCCTCCATCCCTTACTTCCTCCTCCCTAAGATGATAAGCAATTAGATATAGGTTATGTACACCTCTTGCTCTTTGTCTTAAAGATTCATAACTTGAATCTTGTCTTTGACCCAGAGGTTCGAAGCATTTTTGGTTGTATGATGAACCTGTTTAGGTTTTTTTCTTCATCACAGCCATATCTTTCCAAACGCACTCTCCTATTGTAGGGACTAATGCTTAACTACTGAACCTTTCCTTCCCCAGCCCCCACTACTTTCCCCACAGGAAGTGATGACATAAATGACTTGGCTTCCAGCCACAGAATAAACTTGGGAGACATCTGTACCCCACAGAGGAGGCATTTTTAACCTTTAGGGTATTATTGACCCCTTTGGCAACCTGGTAAACCCTGTAGAGCCTTTCCTAGAACAATGTTTTTAAATGTGTAAAATAAAATAGAATTACAAAGGAAACTAATTCTTTTGAAATACATTCTGTTGAAATAGACATCAATTATATATACATAAATATACATGTACGTATACATATATACATAAATATCATTTTATATGTGTATGTATATGACTGTATATGCATGCGTATGTGTATATACATTTACACACATATACACACATACACACACACCAAGCTCAGGGACCCCCAGATTTAAGAACCTCCGCCAAAGATAACGTAACCGGAGCTATATATTTTCCTTCCCAAGAATCATCCCAAAGGAACCTAGTTTGGGTGCTTGCCCACTGAAAGTGTTTATCACTATTAGAAACAACTTAAAATGTTCAGAGCAAACTTCACTGCTACTCCGCTCCCTTTCATTAATTAAATAACATTGGCCTCTGGGTTCCCCATGCAGCACTCACCTCTCTCTGTTCCAAGAAGCAGCTGTCCTCTGGGTTTCCTTATTTTCTGTCTCATAACCCGATTCACATCTGCTGGGAGACTTCTCCCATATTCCCACTGTTATTTATTTTCCTTAATAATCTTTTATGAGGGACCTTATCAATAGCCTTCAGAAATTCTGAGGAAATTTGGCTCACGGGGTCATTGTTATCGCCATTGTTATCTATTATTTCATTAACTTAAAATCAAAACCAGAGCAGGTTAAAGATCTAGCATTCCCTTTTATCACAGGCCAGGTGGATTTGATGCTGTCAGATTCTACTTGGCCAGGTGGTCTGCTGGTCTGTATTTAATTAAATTCTCCAACAGTTTCTCTGGTATGGGATGGGGAGGTTCCCAAATCTGTAACTGCCAATATGCCTCTGGGTACTCCCCACCTCCTTTTCTTTGCCGTGGCTGACTCCAGTTTTCAGGAGTAGCAATTAGATACCGAGGAAAGAGAGCTTGGTCTGGAGGCAGAGGATCTGGGTTCGAATTCTAGCTTTGCACTTATTACTTGTGTAATACTTAGCAGTGCCTGGCACATAGTATTTGCTTTAAAGACACTTATTATGGGACAAATTGCCTAATTTCTCCAGGCTTCAGTTTCCTTATCTGTAAAATGAAAAGGCTGTAGTAGATGACCTCTCAGGTTCTTTTCAGCACCACGTCTATGAGTCTAAGGCAAGGACCAGAACTAAACCAGTCTAAAGATCACAGGGTAAGTGTGAGGGTAGAGGCCCCACCCATGGGTGGTGCTTTTAGAATCGCTTTATCCATAACTTTCTTTTTCTTTCTTTTTTTTTTTTTTTGGCAGGCAATGGGGTTAAGTGACTTGCCCAGGGTCACACAGCTAGTAAGTGTTATATGTCTGAGGTTGGATTTGAACTCAGGTCCTCCTGAACCCAGGGCCGGTGCTGCATCCACTGCGCCACCTAGCTGCCCCTATCCATAACTTTCAATGACTGCTTTGAAAAACCCAGTGTGGGGGCAGCTAGGTGGCACAGTGGATAGAGCACCAACCCTGAAGTCAGGAGGACCTGAGTTCAAATCTGGCCTCTGACCAAACACTTGACACTTGCTAGCTGTGTGACCCTGGGCAAGTCACTTAACCCCAATTGCCTTAAGAAAGAAAGAAAGAAAGAAAGAAAGAAAGAAAGAAAGAAAGAAAGAAAAAGAAAGAAAGAAAGAAAAAGAAAGAAAGAAAAAACCCCAATGGGGGGGTGATATTGTTATCCCCATCTTCAGCCAGAGTCACACAGATAGAAGTGACTAAGGTTGGATTCAAACTCAGGTCCTCTTGGATTCAAGCCCAACCTTTCTCTACTGTGCCAATATCTACCTAACAAATAAACTAAAGAATGATTATTTGCATTTTTTAAAAGTATCCACTCAACAAAGTATTTCTTCAAGTAAGAGGTTCCCTGCTCTATTTACATTTGGACTTTGTTTTTTCATTCATCATTCATTCGTTTGTTTGTTTATTTGGACTCAGGAGCATAGGACCCTTAGACAGGTGCCTGTGGGCAGTTTAGGTGACTTGCCCAGGGCCTCACAATCAGTATATGTTAGAGGCAGTTCTTGATCCCAAATGATCCAGACTACCAGGAAGATTCTCTTCATCCATTTTCAGGATAACTCTCTTTCCACTAAACCATCCTTTCTCTCATTTAAGTATTAAGGCAGATAAAATGTTAGTACTGAGAGAGATGGGGCAACCAGGTGGCATAATGGTTAGAGTGCTGGATCTGAAGTCAGAAAGATCTCATCTCTTCCAGAGTTCAAATCTGGCCCCAGACACTTACTAGCTATATGACCCTGGGCAAGTCACTTCACCTTGTTTACCTCAGTTTCCTCATCTATAAAATGAGCTGGAGAAGGAAATGACAAACCACTCCAGTATCTTTGCCAAGAAAACCCCAAATGGAGTCACAAAGAGTCAGATATGACCGAAATGACTGAACAACAATTGAGATCTGAGATACTTTCTAGAACGGAGGTGTTCCATTCAAGTCCTGCTGGCCTCAGAGAACTGACAAAACCTCGCTTAGAACCAGATTAAAATGTAATTGGGCAATGTTTAATAAAAAAAAAATATGTAGCACAACAAAGGTAACATTAACTTATGGTTTTCTAAGTCAATATTTTGCCTAGACATTTTTATTTGATTTTAATACCGCTGTCATAGAACACTTTCCTCCTACAAAACATGGGAAAACTGAGGCCCAGGGAAGTGAAATTATTGGCCCAAGGTTACACACCTCAGAGTCAGGATGAGAACTGAAGTCTCTTGTATCTTGTCCAGCACTCTTTTCACCATGCCGCAAGCACAGAATCATAGATTTAGAACTGCAAGGGTGGGGTGGAGCCAAGATGGTGGAGTAAAAGCAGTGACTTGCATGAGTTCTCCCCCAAAGTCCTCCAAATACCCGTAAAAATGGCTTTAAACAAATTCTAGAGCAGCAGAACTCACAAAAAACCAGAGTGAAACAAATTTCCAGCCCAACACAACCTGGATGGTTGATTGGAAAGGTCTCTTGCATCAGGCTGGGAGAGAAGGATAGTTCAGCATGGGCCAGGCAGGCAAAAACTGGGCCTCAGTGAACCTGGAGCAGGCCTCAGGAGACTGAATCAAGGGGAGCTATTACAGTTTCCAGGCTTCTCAACCCACAAATGCCAAAGACAACTTAGAAGGTCAATAGGAAACATCTGTCAGACCTCAGTGAGAGAGGAGCTTAATCTGGCCCCAGTCCTGGTGCAGCGCCAGGGCAGCAGCTGCTTCTGGAGGTCTGGGCCCACAGACAGAGGGGGGATAAAGTAGCTGATCAGAGGGAGAATAAAGTAGCTGATCAGAGGGAGAATGCAGAGATCTTTTTGCTGGTGCTGAGGCAGAATTCTTTTGCTTTGCCCATGCTTGGATCTGAATTGCAGTCCTGGGGTAAGGAGGAGTGCTGGTGTGGTGGAGCTTGTAGTGGCTGTGGAGAGAAAATTGTCTTCACAGTTCCAAGGCAGAAAAGAGTGCTTGTGGTCACTTATAGACCAGAGCACAGGCCAGGAAAGAAGTAAGCACCTCGCCTTTGATCATACCGCCTTGGAAGAACTGAAAATGTATAAGTCCCTAGAAGTATCTATGAAAACAGCTGCACAAAACACCTGAAGCTTAGGACAGTACATTCTCTACACTCGAAGCAGACCCCTACCTTAACAAAGAGTTTAATAGTCAAGTAATTGGCTGGGAACGTGAGCAAACTTTGCAAAAAAAAAAAAAAAGTCAGACCATAGAATCTTATTTGATGACAAAGAAGAACAAAACATACAATCAGAAGAAGACCACAAAGTCAAAGCTCCTACATCCAAAGTCTCCAAAAAAATATAAATCAATCCCAGGCCATGGAAGAGCTCAAAAAGGATTTTGAGAAGCAAGTAAGAGAAGTAGAGGAAAAACTGGGAAGAGAAATGAGAGATGCAAGAAAATCATGAAAAACAAGTCAACAGCTTGCTAAAGGAGACCCAAAAAATACTGAAGAAAATAACACCTTAAAAAATAGCCTAACCAAATGGCAAAAGAGGTCCAAAAAGCCAATGAGGAGAAGAATGCCTTAAAAGCAAATTGGCCAAATGGAAAAGGAAGTCCAAAAGCTTACTGAAGAAAATACTTCCTTAAAAATTAGAATGGAGCAATTGGAAGCTAGTGACTTTAAGAGAAATCAAGACATTAAAACAAAACCAAAAGAATGAAAAAATAGAAGACAATGTGAAATATCTCATTGGAAAAACAACTGACCTGGAAAATAGATCCAGGAGAGATAATTTAAAAATTATTGGACTACCTGAAAGCCATGATCAAAAAAAAGAGCCTAGACATCATCTTTCAAGAAATTATCAAGGAAAATTGCCCTGATATTCTAGAACCAGAGGGTAAAATAGAAATGGAAAAAATCCACTGATCACCTACTGAGAGATCCCCAAAGGAAAACTCCTAGGCATATTATAGCCAAATTCCAGAGTTCCCAGGTCAAGGAGAAAATATTGCAAGCAGCCAGAAAGAATTAAATTCAATTATTTTGGAAACACAATCAGGATAACACAAGATTTAGCAGCTTCTACGTTAAGGGATCAGAGGGCTTGGAATATGATATTCCAGAGGGCAAAGGAGATAGGATTAAAACCAAGAATCACCTACCCAGCAAAACTGAGTATAATCCTTCAGGAAAAAATAGAAATTCAGTGAAATAGAGGTCTTTTAAGCATTCTCAATGAAAATACCAGAGCTGAATAGAAAATTTGACTTTCAAATACAAGACTCAAGAAAAGAATGAAAAGGTGTATAGGAAAAAAGAAATCACAAGGGACTTATTAAAATTGAACTGTTTACATTCTTACACAGAAAGGTGATATTTGTAAGTCATGAGACCTTTCTCAGTATTAGGGTAGTAGGAGAGAATATATATAGACAGAGGGCACAGGGTGAGTTGAATATGAAGGGATGGTATCTAAAAAATAAAATTAAGGGATGAGAGAGGAATGTACTGGGAGAAGGAGAAAAAGAGAGGTAGAATTGGGTAAACTATCTCACATAAAATAGGGAAGTAAAAGCTTTTACTGTGAAGGGGAAAAGGAAGGAAGTGAGAGGGAATGAATGAATCTTACTCTCACTGGATTTGGCTTAAGGACAGAATAACATACATATCCAATTGGGTATGGAAATCTATCTTACCCTACAGGAAAATAGGGAGAAAGGAGATAAGGGGGGGAGATGATAGAAGGGAGAGCAGATTGGGGAGGGGGTAATCAGAACCAAACACTTTTGAGGAGGGAAAGGGTGAAAAGAGAGGATAGAATAAATAGGGGGTGAGATAGGATGAAAGGAAATATAGTTATTTTTTCACAACATGGATATTATGGAAGCGTTTTTCATGACTACACATGTATAACCTATATCAAATTGCTTGCCTTCTCAATGAGAGTGAGTGGGCAGGGAGGGAGGGAGAGAATTTAGAACCCAAAGTTTTAAAAACAAATGTTAAAAAATGTTTTTACATGCAACTGGGACATAAGATATACAGGCAATGAAGTATAGAGATCTATCCTGCCCTATGGGAAAATAGAAGTGGGAAGGGATAAGAGAAGGGGGGAGGGTGATAGAAAGGAGGGCAGATCAAAGGAAGGGGTATTCAGAATGTGCACCATTTTGGGGTGAGGGGAGGGGAGAGATGGGGAAAAAATTTGGAATTTGAGATCTTGTGGAAGTGAATGTTGAAAACTAAAAATAAATAAACTAATTTTAAAAAAGAACTCCATGAGATCTTAGAGCCCACTGAGTCTAAGACCTCTTTTACAGATGAGGAAACTGAGGCCCAAAGAATTGAAGTCATTTCCTGAAGGTCACATAGGCAGTAAGCAGCAAAATACATGGGAACATAGGTTCTTTGACTCCAAACCCTGTAAGCGTACCACCTATGACATTATGATTTATAAATAAGTTTGTATTGTTTAGATGGGAGGGCAGAGGTGGAAAAAGCACCACCTACCTGCATCCTAGTCTTGATTATGTCAATATGTGATGGCTAAGCAAGCCATAGCCCCTCTCAGGGCGTGCTTTACCTATAAAATGAAGACATTGGACTAGACAATCTAGAAGGTCCTTCCGGCTTTATCATTTTGTGATTCTGTGCTTTTTACTCACTGACTGGTCCATGACAGATTCATGTTATTTAATCCTAAGTAGGCCCTTTATTGTGGCAAGACAATTTTTTTCATAGCTTCTCCTTCTCTAATCAAAAGGTAATCTTTCTTTAAAAAAAATTTCAAATAATAAGTATTTTTAAAATCTATTTTTATTTGCTCTATTAAATATTTCTCAATTGCATTAAACATTTTTAACATTCATTTTTTAAAAAAGATTTGAATTCCAAATTCTTTTCTTCCTTCTTACCCTTCCCACCCCTTGAGAAGGAAAGCAATATGATATTGATTATACATGTGAAGTCATGCAAGACATATTTCCATATTACCCATATTGCCAAACACACACACACACACACACACACACACACACACACACACACACACACACACGAGAAAGCAAAAAAGGCATGCTTCAATCTTCACTCAAAGTTTATCAGTTATCTCTCTGGAGATGGATAACATTTTTCATCATGCGTCCTTTAGAATTATCTTGGATCACTGTACAGGTATTTTTTCTCAATCCATCCCTCCCACTATCTTTACTGAGCAATTTTTAAAATTCCCAAAACAAATTCCTCAATTTATATTTATGTAGTCCAGCAAAATAAATCCTCATATTAGCCATATCTAAAAATTTATGGGGGGGGGGTGTTTCTGCATTTTAAGTTCATTACCTCTGTCAAGAAAGGAGTAAAATGCTATATCTTTGAACTCGTTAATAATAATTCTAAAACTTTTCAAAGGTTTTTGTCTAGAATGTTGTTATCATTGTATAAATTGTTCTACTCACCTTGCTTTGCATCAGTTCATAAAGATCTTCCCATTTTCCTCTGAAATTGTCCCTTTTTGTCATTTCTTATGGTATAATAGCATTCCATCACATTCATTACTACAATTTATAGAGCTCTTCCACAATTGGAGGACAGCCCCTTTGTCCTGATTTTGGACCACTGTTAAAAAAAAAAAACAGCTGCTATAAATATTTTTGTCCCTATGGCTCATTTTCCTCTTTCTTTGGAGTATAGCCCTAGTGGTGGTATAAATGAGCAAAGGGTATATGCATCACTTGGTAACATTCCCCCCAGGGAATTATTAGTGAATCAGTTCAAACTCATAAGAGATATCCCCCAATAGGTAAATGGTAAAAGGATATGACCAGGCAATTTTGTAAGAAAGAAATTCAGACTACCAAGAATCATATGAAAAAATTCTCTAAATCATTAATAATTAGAAAAATGCAAATTAAAGGAACTTTGAGGTCAATGATGAATGTTAAAGGGCCTGTGGGAAAACAAGGACATGAGGGGAACAGAGCTAAGATGGTGAAGTGAAAACTGTGACTTGCTTGAGCTCTCCCCCAAACCCCTCCAAATACCCATAAAAAATGGCTCCAAACAAATTCTGAGGCAGCAGAACCCACAAAAAGACAGAGTAAAACAAATTTCCAGCCCAAGACAACCTGGATGATTGATCAGAAAGGTATATCGCGCAAGGGCTGGGAGTGGAGCACAGGCCTCAACGATCCTGGAGCAGGCCTCAGAGGACTGAATCTCGGGCAGCTGTGGCTCAATCCACAAATGCCAAAGACAACTTAGAAGGTCAGTGGGAAAAGTCTGTTTCTGTTGGTGCTGAGACAGGAAGGTGGGGTTTCAGCTCCATTCCCCAAGAGTGTGACCCTGGGTGGGGGCAGCTGCTTCCCGAGCTTCCAGCCCACAGACTGAGGGGGAATCCAGTGGCTGATCAGAGAGGGATTGCAGGGATCTCTTTGCCAGTGCTGAGGCGGGAATCTCTTGCTTTGCCTGTGTTTGGATCTGGGTCACAGTTCTGGGTGGCAGTGCTGGGGTGAGGAGGAATGCTGGCGTGGTGACCTTGGAATGGCTATGGGGAGGAACCCTTCCTCACAGTTACAGGACAGAAAGGAATACTTGTGATCACAGGCCAGGAAAGGAGTAAACACCTCGACCCTTATCATACCACCTTAGAAGAACTGAAAATTTACAGGTCCCTACAAGTATCTCTGAAAACAGCTATACAAACCCCTGAAGCTTGGGACAATACATTCTCCACATTGGAAGCAGACTCTTACCTTAACAAAGAGTTTAAAACTCAAGTAATTGGCTGGGATCATGAGCAAGCAGCGCAAAAAGAGTCAGACTATAATCTTACTTTGGTGAAAAGAAGATCAAAATATACAACCAGAAGAAGACAACAAAGTCAAAGCTCCTACATCCAAAGCCTCCAAGAAAAATATGAATCAGTCCCAGGCCTTGGAAGAGCTCAAAAGGGATTTTGAGAAGCAAGTAAGGGAAGTAGAGGAAAAACTGAAGAGTGATGCAAGAAAATCAGAAAAACAAGTCAACAGCTTGCTAAAGGAGACCCAAAAAATACTGAAGAAAATAACACCTTAAAAAATAGCCTAACCCAAATGGCAAAAGAGGTCCAAAAAGCCAATGAGGAGAAGAATGCCCTAAAAAGAAAAATTGGCCAAATGGAAAAGGAAGTCCAAAAGCTTACTGAAGAAAATACTTCCTTAAAAATTAGAATAGAGCAATTGGAAGATAGTGACTTTATGAGAAATCAAGACACAGTAAACAAATCCAAAAGAATGAAAAATTAGAAAACAATGTGAAATATCTCATTGGAAAAACAACTGACCTGGAAAATAGATCCAGGAGAGAGAATTTAAAAATTATTGAAAGCCATGATCAAAAAAAGAGCCTAGACATCATCTTTCAAGAAATTATCAAGGAAAACTGCCCTGATATTAGAACCAGAGGGCAAAATAGAAATTGAAAGAATCCACAGATCTCCTCCTGAAAGAGATCCCCAAAGGAAAACTCCTAGGAATATTGTAGCCAAATTCCAGAGTTCCCAGGTCAAGGAGAAAATATTACAAGCTGCCAGAAGGAAACAATTCAAGTACTGTGGAAACACAATCAGGATAACACAAGATTTAGCAGCTTCTACATTAAAGGACCGCAGGGCATGGAATATAATATTCCGGAGGGCAAAGGAGATAGGATTACAACCAAGAATCACCTACCCAGCAAAACTGAGTATAATCCTTCAGGGGAAAAAATGGTCATTCAGTGAAATAGAGGACTTTCAAGCATTCTTGATGAAAAGACCAGAGCTGAATAGAAAATTTGACTTTCAAATACAGGACTCAAGTGGAACATGAAGAGGTAAACAGGAAAGAGAAATCATAAGAGACTTATTAAGATTGAACTGTTTACATTCCTGCATGGAAAGATGATATTTATAACTCATGAGACCTTTGTCAGTGTTAGGGTAGTTGAAGGAAAAAAATTATATGTATGTATATATAGATAGATAGATAGATAGATAGAGATAGAGGGCACAGGGTGAGTTGAAGATTAAGGGGTCATATCTGGAGAATAAAATTAAGGGATGAGAGAGGATTATACTCTGAGAAGAAGAAAGGGAAAGGTAGAATGGGGTAAATTATCTCACAAAAAAAAACAGAAAAAAAATCTCTTACAGTGGAGGGGAAACGGGGAAGGTGAGAGGAATGAGTGAATCTTATTCTCATAGGATTTGGCTTAAGGAGGGAATAACATACACATTCAATTGGGTATGGAAATCTGTCTTACCCTACAGGAAAATAAGGGGAGAAGGGGTCAAGAGAGCAGGGGGATGATAGAGAGGATGGCAGATTGGGAAAGGGAGTAATCAGAAGTAAATACTTCTGAGGAGGGACAGGGAATAAATGGGAGGGCAGTATAGGATTAAGGGAAATAGAGTTAGTTTTCCACAACATGTCTACTGTGGACATGTTTTGCATAACTGCACGTGTACAACCTATATTGAGTTGCTTGCCTTTTCAATGAGGGTGTGTAGGGAAGGAGGAAGAGAGAAAATGTGAAACCTAAAGTTTTAAAAACATACATTTAAAAAAATGTTTTCACATGCTACTGGGAAATAAGAAATACATGAAATGGGGTACAGAAGTCTATCCTGCCCTACAGGAAAATAGAAGGGGAAGTGGATAAGAGAAGGGGAGAGAGATAGAAGAGAGGACAGACTAGGGGAAGGGATATTCAGAATGCATGCCATCTTGGGGTGGGGAGGGGGTAGATGGGGTATAAATTTGGAATTCAAAAACTTGTGGGAGTGAATGTTGAAATCTAAAAATAAATAAATTTATATTAAAAAAATCAAAAAATCAAAATAAATAAATGAAAAAATAAAAAAAAAAGAAAGAAAACAAGGGCATGAGCATTGCAGGTGGGGGAGCTGTGGATTGGTCCAACCGTTGGAACACAACTCGGAACTGCATCCAAAGTTACCTGATCTTTCCTCCAAAACCTTCCCCTCTTTCAAACTTCGCCATTGTTGTCCAGGGTACCTTCATTCTCCCGGTCACCCAGGCTGTCATCCTTGAGTCCTCAGTCACATTCACCCCACGTATCCAGTTAGTTGCTGCATCTCCTCATTGCCTTCTTCATAACATCTTCTCCACTCACATGGTCTCCACCCTGGTGCAGGCCCTCATCACGTCATCCTGGACTACTGCGATGGCTTGTTGGTTGTTCTTCCCAACACAAGTGTGTCCCCCAACTCAAGCCCATCCATCTGCCAAAGTGATCTTCCTAAAGTCCAGGTCTGACCATGTCATTTAAACTGCAGTGGCTCCCCATGACCTCTGGGATCAAATATGAAATGCTCTATTTGGCAGAGCCTGGCCCCATTGTATCTTTCTAGGTTTCTTACACTTTACTGCCCTCCATGTGTGCTGTGCAATCCAGGATGCTGGCCTTCTTGCTGTCTCTCACAGGTGACATTTCATCTCTGTTCCTTTCACTGGCAATCTCTACTTTCTGGAAATTTTTCCTCTTCACTTCCATCTCCTGCTTTCCCTGACCATCCTTCCGGACTCAGCAGCATTTACATAACATCTTAAGGTTTGCAAAATGCTTTACATACAGGGTGTCTCAAAAGTCATAACTTAAAACAGCAGTAAGACTTTTGAGACATGTGACATATTATCTGATTTGACCCTCAAAACAGCCCATGAGGTAGGTGCTATTATTATCCTGTTTTTAGAAGAGGAGACTGAGGCAAACAGAGGTTAAGTGACTTGCCCAGGGTCACATGCTTAGTAAGTGTCTGAGGCAGAATTTGAACTCAGGTCTTCCTAATTCTAGGACCTCCACTCTAATAACCTCTGTGCCACCTAGCTATCCAGTTTGACTTGGAGTAAATCCCACCCTCTAAGAGGCCTTTCCTGGTTCTCTCTTTTCTCTCCCCCTTCCCATTAGCCACCTCCCTGTGCCTTTTTCCCTTTGAAAGGAATTCACACTCTCTATATTTTGCATGTCCATAGTTTGTTGTTGTTATTGTTTTACATTGCCCCTTCTCTTAGAATGTAGGTTTCTTGAGGACCAAGATCATATTTTTGCCTTTTTTAGTATTCTCTGTGCATAGCACAGTGCCTGGCCCACAGTTTGTCCTTCATTCTCAAAGAGGACCATGACATCAGGAAGATGATGCCATGACTCACAAGTGAATTGAATTTAAGTGAGGGAGAGCTGCGCAAGGTCACCAACCTCACTTTCTCCTCCGAAGGCATCTGGGTCCAGAGGCAAGATACAGATCAGGACAACTGGAGATGGCCCCCCTGGCACATAGTAAGTGCTTAATAAATGCTTGTTTGTATTTTGACTTACCGATAACATGTCATCGGAAAACTAATATGGATTGCATTTGATTTCTATATCATTGTTTCATAAATAAAGGTACCATTAAGAGACATCTACCTCTTGTGATGAATGGGAGACTACTGAAGTTTGAGGGAGAAGGTTAGGAATATCAAGCCCAGTTGGTTTGACTTTCTGTGAAGGCTTTTCCAAAGAAGAGAGCTCAGTCCAGTGGGGGGCTCACACATTTTTAACAATCGGGCATTGAGTTTTGTTTTGTTTTGTTTTTTAACAATTCATAACCATCTAGCTCCTGGGGTTGACAGGGAGACTACAAAAATAGAGGAAGAAGAGGAAGGATGGACATAACTGGGGAGAGCCAGAAGGTTAAATAACTCTGAGGAAAGTCTCTACACAGGGGCAATTACAGGGAACCATAGAGAAGTCTGGGGGGGTGGGGCATGGAGATGTACCCATGACACCCTTTGAATTTTAATCTTCATTTTTAACATTTTACCCATCATTTTCTCAAGTCTAGACAATCAACAAAACAAAACAAACAAGTCCTAATTGTAGTGTTTGCTGATTTCCAAGGTATAAATGTTCACATTGAAAATTTGACAATCGGTTTGGGAACCTGTTTGAACTGGCTTCAGCATACACCTGGCTTAAGCAGTAAATAAATATTTTATTAAGTGCTACTTAAGTTCTGCCATGCGTGAAGTCCTGTAGAATGAGGTTGGATTCATAAGATTTAGAGCTTTGAGATCACCCAGCTAGTAAAGAACAGAACTAGGCTTTAAACTCACTCTTCTAACTCCAGATTTAGTGGTTTTCTTATTCACTACACCTTTCTAGTTCTCTAATCTCCAGTCTTCAACTCGACCGGGGAAGACACAGCTTGATTGAAAAAGGTCTGGGGTTTTGGTGGACCACAAGCACAATATTTGTCAATAGTGTGCTATGATAGCCTAAAAAAGCCTAATGTGATTTTAGACTGCCTTAAAAGAATTGTAGCGTATAAGGTTAGGAAGGTTGCAGTCCCATTGTACCCTGCCCTGATAAGATATCTGAAGTATTGCTTCAGTTTTGAGCGCCATATTTCAAGAAGCACCATATGACAAGCTGGAAAGGCAACCAAATTGGTGAAAGGATTAACATTTTCAAGGGGTCATGGATCTAGACTTGGAAGTCACTTCAAAGGCCGTCTTGTTCCCCCCCCCCCATTCTAAAAATCAGGAAAGTGAGGTCCTGGTCAGTTGCCCAGGGTCATACAGCGTGTGATGAGGTTTTGAGGTCATGTCACCTGAGGACCAATTGAAGGAACTAGGACTGGGCAGCTAAGTGGCACAGTGGATAGAGTGCTGGGCCTGGCATCAGGAAGACTCATCTTCATGAGTTCAAATCTGGCCTCACACACTTAGTAGTCGTGTGACCCTGGGCAAGTCACTTAACCCCATTTATAAGGAAGGAAAGAAGGGAGGAAGGAAACAAGGAAGGAATCTGTCCACATACTTGAGTTACCTAATAACTTTGGTTGAAAACATCCAGGGGGGGAAATCGCACCACTTCTCGTGACAGTCCATTTCATTTTTGATTAGCTCTCATTTTTAAGAAGTTTTCCTTTATGTTGTATCAAACGTAAAATTTCCCCTATGGCTTCCATTCATTGCTTCTAATTTTAGCCTCTGAGGCCAAGCAGAGCAGGCTTAATCCATCTTTCATATGCTAGCCATTCAAACACTTGAAGCCAATTATCATGTATCCTCCACGTCTTCTTGTTCTCAGGTTAACCAGTCCTTTGTTGATAGTTTAGTCATTTTTCAGTCACATCTGACTCTTCATGACCCCATTTGAGGTTTTCTTTCTTTTTTTTCTTTCATTTGGGGTCCTCCTGACTCCAGAGGCAGTGCTCTATCCATCTAGCTGCCCTTGTGGGCAGATTTCAATAAATTTTTGTTAGAAAAATGTAACGGACTAGGAATGAGTAACCTAGGTTAGCTACGTGAGTTTGAGCAAAGAGAGGCAGTGTGGTACCATGGAAAGAATACTGATTTTGGAATCAGAGGGCCTACATTCAAAACCTGACTCTGCTGCTCACTATTTGTGTAACCTTGGGCAAGTGACTTGACCTCTCTGTGACTCAGTTTCCCCAACTGAAAATGAGATGGTTAGATTAGCTGACCTCAAAGATACCTTCCATCCCAAAATCCATGATCATTTCTCTTTGGTCTTCACTCTTCTTTTCTGTAATGTGATGGGATGAACCTAGATGATCAATAAGGTTCTAGCTATAGAATTCTTTTTATGCTGCAACTCTCTGTCCTTCAGGCTGGGTCTTATTGTCATCCCTGATTGACATCCAAGAGGTATGAGGATATAGGGGCAGCTATGACATGCAACTGTAACTGTGAATCCTAAACTTCTTATTTAGTTGAAATTCACATTTGTCAGCAGACTGATTTCTTTTGGGCCCTGACTAATTTCTTTCAGTCCCTAGCCTGTGACTAGAAATGTAGATGTCTCTTGCCAGTGATGGGCTGGTAAATGTTTAACAACTGGCTTTCTGAAGAGAAAAAAAAAAGATATGGGTACAAGGCACACTTTGAAGTTTCATCTGCATTATTAATATTTTCTCCATCATTTTCTTAAGCATAAATAATCAACAAGGCAATAAATCAAACCTGGATTTGTAGCTTTGTCTGTTTCTAAGGTATAAATACTCACACTGAAAATTTAACAAGCTGGTGTGAGCTGGCTCTAGCAAACCCTTGATCTTGGTTCTGCTGGGGGGTAAGCTTCTGAGGGGCAGAGAGACTTCTCTGGGTCTACATCAATCACGCTGGCATGCAACTGACAAAACTCTATTTATCTTACCATTTTTATAGACAGTATTTTCACATTTACAGTATTTTTACTTAAAATATCTTATTGTTTAGTTGTAAAAGTTTAAAAAAAACCCAACATTTTTAGCTTTAAAAAATTAGATTTCCTTTCCAAGTTGATCACTCCCCAATTTGATCAGCCTTTGAGTGGAAAAAAATAGAATCTTGTTTCAGGAACCTTTAGTACAAAACCATTCAGACCCCTTAGCTCAATACTTCCCATTCAGTTCCCATTATGCTTTGTGTCCTTGAGTTCTCCTCCAGACACTACTACTGTCCCCACACCACTACTGTCCCCTTTCCCAGCCAGGGCCAGTATTCTTTTGGAAGGAAAAGTCTCCGCTATGGTTCCCTGCAGTAGCCACCCCTGTGTAGAGCTTCCTCAGAGTTATTTAACCTTCTGGCTCTCCCCAGTTCTGTCCATCCCTCCTTTTCCTCCTCTCTTCTGGAGGTCTCCCTCTCAACCCCAGTAGGTAGGTGGTTATGTATGCAGCATCTGATGTCAAATGCACTGAAATCATTTTGGGTTATTTACCTTACTGTCTCTGGCCAGCTTTTCCTCAGGAAGAGCCACCCCAGCTATTTACCATTGGCTCATTTAAGTTGGTTAATTTTTAATAATGTTGAAATTTTCATTTTAATAATTCAGGTAAATTATTTATTAAGCCATAGGATAAAGGGATCAGAGCAATTATGAGTCGACAGTGTTACCTGAGGCTCTTGGAAAGGTAAGGGGGTTTGCAAAGCCTTTGTTATTGGATAAACATTAAATTAGTAGCATATCAAAGTCAGATATCCTTTCTGAAGGATTTTTCTCTTGGTGGAAAAAAAGGCAGGGCCATCCCTTATTGCAGTGATACCCCCCCCCCACTAAACCCTAACCTTTTTCTCCAAGTTAATGAAAGCTTCTCCATTAATTCTAGAGTCAAATCTGGATTCAACTCCTGTCTCTGATGCTTATAACTTGTGTGACCTTGGGGAAATAAGTTAAATTTCCTGGGCCTCAGTGTTCTCATCTGTAAAACAGGAAGGTTGGCCTCTGAAGTCCCTTTTAGTTCTACATCTATGATGCTAGAATCCTGTGAATGACTACCTCCTTGTAATATGGAGGTGACCCTGAGCTCTGGGAAGCTGTGCAAGTTGACAACGAGCTTTGGCAGGTCCTACCAAGCTGAAACGCAGCAGCTAGGTGGCTCAGTGGATCAAGGGTCATGCCTGGCATCAGGAAGACCTGAATTCAAGTCCAGACTCAGACACTTATTAGCTATGTAACCCTGGTCAAGTCACTTAACCCTATTTGCCTCAATTTACTCATCTATAATGAGCTGGAAAAGGAGATGGCGAATCACTCTAGTATCTCTGCCGAGAAAACCCCAAATAGGGTCATGAAGAGTGAGACATGACTGGAAAAAAAAAAAACAAGCTAGAATGGCTTGTAGTACAGTATAGTGATGAAATGTATGACTGTCACCTGAGGGCCAGCCTAGGGAAGGTTGGAGAGGCTTATCACCAGCTTCATGACAAGATGTTGACGGTTTTGGCCATAGCAACTCACCTACTGAAGGAAAGAGGGATTGAGATCTATGTTGGTGAAGAGAGTAATCATACCAATGATCTACAAATAACCACGTATTTTGTTTTTGTTGTTCAGTTGTGTCCAACTCTGTGTGACCCCATTTGGGTTTTTCTTGGCAAAGATACTAGAATGGTTTATCATTTTCTTTTCTTCTTCAGCTCTTTTTACAGATGAGGAAACTGAAGCCAACAGGGTTAAGTGATTTGCCCAGGTTCACACAGCTAGGAGGTATCTGAGGCCAGATTTGATCCTGGTCTTTCTGGCTCCAGGCACAACACTCTATCCACTGAATCACCTAGCTGCCCCCATTCTAGCTTGGTCTAAGGCCAGATTTGAACTCAGAACGAGGAGTCTTTCTGACTCCAGGCTTTGTCCACTTTTACCCACTGTGCCACCTAGCTTCCCTATTAGACTTATGAGATATGTTTTCCTGGATCCCAGAAGCCACTGCATTATGTACATATATCAAATAATCATACATATGTACATATGTATGTATGTATGTATGTATGTATGTATGTACATGTGTATGTTTATATAATGTCTCCCCAGTAGAATTTAAGCCTCTTGAGGGCAGGGACTGTTTCACTTGTGTCCTTGTATCTCCTCAGTTACCTGGCATTTAGTAAATATTTGTTGATTGATTCATTGATGCTTAAAGAGTAATCCAGGTTATAATGGGTAGCAAGGTCAAATTTTAACATGATCCAGCCTCACAAAGGGGAAACATGTAGCCTGAAAGCTCATGGGATTATAGGATTTAAACCTTATGAAACAAGGGCAAGGAATTGCCTTGATGACAGAGGGGATTGTATGGGCTGGTCAGGTGTTTATGAGCCTCATGTCCTTAGTAATAGCTCTCTGGGCCACTTCCTTCCCCAATAATCCTGAGTGGCTGAAAGCATAAGACTTGGGGTGACTTGTGTCCTTAAAGCAAGAATTTGCACCTATAGGAACACAGATTTTAGAGCTGGAAGAAAACTTGGAGGTCAACCAGTCCTGACGTGTCAAATACTCTGCCCTTGGACTGTATAGTGCCTGCAAAACTGAGTGTAGCCCAAACCAGATTAAAATGTAATTGGGAAGTACTTAACAAAATAAGTAAAAATGCAATAAAACATAGATAATATTACATTTTAAAGCTAAGTCCATAAAGGGCCTATAGGAATTCTTAAGTATGAATTAATGGTCCCACTTCTATTTGAGTTTGACACCACTGAGCTCATCCAGATTCCCCATTTTACAGATGAGAAAACTGAGTGTAAGGAGGATAAAGTGATATGCCCAGGGTCATATCTTCTTGTGAAACCAATAGGCAATGAGGAATTTAGTACTCATTCAGATCACAGTTGAACACTAGGAATTATAGGGTTCCCCATTAGGAACTTGTCAGATTTAGCAATCAGGATGTTGGACTGAATCAGGAACCAGGAAGAACAAAACAAAATGGAGTTGTCAGGACTAGGAGATTCCAGTGGACTAGAATTAGTAAGATCCTACTGTAACAGGTTCAGGGATCAGGATGTGCAGACCAGGGCAATGACATACACTATTTATTGGGCTCCTACTTTGTGGAGGATAGTGGGAAATACAGTAAAGCAGACATTTTCCCAGCCTGTAAAGAGTTTATATTCTTATTTTGGAGGAAAGGCCCACATAAAACTATATGGCACTTAACTTCTATACAAGGTAAGATGTAATCCCAACTCTGAGATTCTATAATTCTATCATAAGTAGTACTAATAGTAAGTGTTATTGTTCCCCAATGGATGAGTGGTCAAAGGATATGAACAAACAATTCTCTAGAGAATTGCAAATTATTAACAATGACATGAAGGGTTATTCCAAATCATTAGTAATAGGCGAAACATAAATCAAAGCAATTCTAAGGTTTCCCTCATACCCAGCAAGTTGGTTAAGATGAATAAAGATGAGAATAGTCAATATTGGGTGGGTTGCAGGAAGACAGGTGCACTTACAGTCTGTTGGTGTGTGAATGACTCCAACTACTCTAGAAAGCAATGTGAAGTCATGCTAAGAAAGTGGCTAAAATGTCCATAACCTTTTACTCATAGATCCTCCTGCTAGGCATGAATCCCAAGGAAGTCAAAGATAGAAAGAAAGGTCTTATCTAAACCAAAATAATCATAGAGATACTCTTTGTAATATCAAAGAACTGGAAATACAAGAAGATGTCCATTGATCTGAATATTAAAAGTCACACCATTAAAAAAAAATGCAGAAGACAACCAGATCAAGTGATTTTCAGAGCTATGGCTAGGAGAATTATTAACCGAACAAGGGATAGAGGCAATCACAAAAATAAAAATATGTAATTTCAATGTCATGAAATTAAAAAGCTTTCACATAAAATCAACACAAGTAGAATTAGAAGGAAAATGACTTGAGAAAAAGAATCTTTCATGAAACATCTCCTATGAATAACTGATAGCCAAGATATTTAAGGAACTAACTGATATAATACCAATAGCCATTCCCTAATGATAAGCGGTCAGTGGTTACGAACAGTTTTCAAAAGAATTTTGAATTATAAACAATCATATGAAAGACTTTTCTAAGACACCAAAAATTAGAGAAATGTACATTCTAAAATACCTCGTGCCCGGCCACCTCCAAAACGATAAAGATGACAATAGACAACATTGGAAGGACTGCAGAAAGGTGGGTACGCTAATAGACTACTGGTAGAGTTGTGAATTAGTCAGACCATTTTGAAAAGGAATGTGGGATCTTGAAGAAATACTGCCTAAAATACCTATAATTTTTGCCCTAGAAATCCCACTGCTAGGTATATACCTCAAAGAGGCCAAGAAAAGACCACTTCTATGTTTGGTGTCCTGTATATAGCAAAACATTCATAGAAACGCTTTTTGTGTTAGCAAATCTCTTGAAACAAAGTTGATGCCCATCAACCTTGGAATAACTGGATCAGGGGTCAGCAGACTGAGACCTGAGGGCCCACCTCCAGTTTTTATATGGCTCAGTAGCTAAGAATTTTTTTTTTTACATTTTAAAATGTAATTAACTTTATTTTAAAATGTAAAAAGTATGCTTGGGTCCCAGGCCCTACAAGAGAACACGGTAGGCTGGATTTGGCTCACAGGTCATAGTTCGCTGACTACTGGATTAGACAAATTATAATAGATAAAAGTAATAGAATGTTACTGTAGTGTAAGAACCGGTGAATATAAAGAATTTGGAAAGGCATGAGAAGTTTTAAAGAAACTTCTACAAATTGAAGTAAGCAGATCTAGGAAAATGGTATACACAATAATATATAATACACACAATTCCATTGGCCAAAGTTGATTGGAGTTGATGATAGTAACTGGTAGCCAGGTTACTATCATACCAGGGGACCCCCACTGGATCCACTGAGGTACCTCAGTTTTCATGAGGAGTTTCAGTAGACAGCTGATAATATTTCTATGGTGTTTTAAGGTTTACAAAATACTTTATATATGTATATATACATATATCTATATCTATCTATATATATATATCTATATATATCATCTTACTTGATAATTACAACAACCATGTAAAGTAGATGTGATTATTATTTCAATGGAAAAGCTCTACATGAGTCACACTCTTGGTGATCAATCAGAATGAGTATGTTATGGGATTTGACATCATGAACTCTTGGGAATCAGTATCTCTATGGGTACTTACAGGCAACTTCTATGCTGATGATTGTGGGTGTAGCCAAGTAGAAACCCTGAGAATAGCCAAGCCATCCCATGTAGTTAACACAAAAGAAAACTGTGTCCTAGGAGGGATCCGCTATTTGATCTCCCTATTGATGGAGACAAAGGGGCCAAAATACTTAGCCACATCAGTGGACGGGAGGTGGGGGGACGGCAGATGGAAGCTTACAATGGATTACAGTACACTCAACAGAATTGTTACGTGGATCACTGTGGTGATTCTCAAACCTTGTCAATGTGGTGGACCAGATAGCCTGGCCCTGAGTAAATAATACTGGGTTGTTCACCTCCCTTTTTCTCTATTTCTGTGTCTGAGACTAGTCAAGAGAAGTTTGCCTTCTTTAAAATATTTCCCTAAGGCCATTTGAATTTGCCTTCATACTGCCACAGTGTGATGGGAAGACACCTGAAAAAGATCCCAAGGGCTTCCCCCAAGGGTATGGGGGAGAATCCTCTCTGCACTGATGTCCACCATAACATTGATGATTTAATGCTAACCAGACTGGATGAGTCCAGAGATTGGATGGTGCCCTATCACAGGGTCACTACCTACCAGCATTCTCCTTTCCTGCTAAAATGTAGACTAGGCTAATTTTTTCCTCGAAAGGCAGCAAAACTCTTCCTGGGATTTGATTGGCCCAGTGGTCTAAGGCTCAAACTGCATTTCCCTGTTCTGCTTCCTGGTAGCTTCTGACTAGAACATTAAAAGGCTCACCCAGGTTTAGTTAAAGATCTTCAGAGTGGGCAGATATCTCAAGCCTCTGTGGATCACCAAACCCAGCTCTGCTGATTAGACACATTTCCATATGGAGTCAGCAACGTGTCTACCCAAGCTAAGTTTTGGAGTACCCTTGTCGAAGATCCTTTCTATTTCATGGCCAAATAAACCTCCTTTTGTTAACTGTGGATTAACCTATGAGTGTCTTATTTCATTCCAACATGAGGTCAAACTGACAGGGTTATAGCTTATAAGTCAAACATGCCCATTACACACTACATATGAAGGATGAAGGGTGGAAGATCAGCCCTAAGAAAATCCAGGGTCCAGTTGACTCAGTTATATTTTGGGGAATACAATGGATGGGGAGAACCCATATGATTCCTGATACTGCCCAGTACAAGCAGCTGATGCTCACGGTAGGCACTGAGATGTATTGGGTCCTTTAGGTTTTGGAGACTCTACATTCTCCAGCTGAGTATTTTGATCCCCACCCACAAATATCAGTGGGCTGGTAAATGTTTTACAACCAGTTCTCAAAAAAATGTATGCACAGGTCAGTTTTAAGTTTTATCTGTATTATCAATATTTTCTTTGTTATTTTCTTAAGTCTAAGCAATCAGCAACAACAAAATAAATCAAGCCCTGGTTTATAGCATTTTCTGATTTCTGAGGCATAAATACTCATACTTAAAATTTAACAAACAGATCTTGAAAGCTAGATCCAACAGACCCTTGCCCATAGGCCACCTCTTTTCAATGGAGTCTGGAATAGTTTACAACCCTGGAGAACCTAAAAGAGGTCACCCAGCCATCTTTCTCCCTGGGCCTTTTTCACTCTCTGAATCTCATGTTTTTGGAAGTCTTTGTTCACTAGGACCAGGCTAAACGAAGCCTTTGACATGCTCCTGATTACTGGCTACTCCCAGAAGCAGTATCTTTGATGCATCAGTGCTACCCTAGGAAGAGGGAAGGATCTCTGGTACAATGGCTTCTGGAATCTAGGAAGACTTATCTCATGAAAACAGATTGATTTTAGCCATAGTTGCAGTTGACCCTCGATGGCCCTTCCTTATGTGGGGAGTTCTCAAGGTCTTAAGGTCCTTGCTTCCTCAGATAGCTCTATCCAGGGGTGGGGAACCTGAGGCCTCCAGGCCACATGTGGCCCTCTAGGTCCTCAAGTGCAGCCCTTTGACTGAATCCAAACTTCACAGAACAAATCCCCTTAATAAAAGGATTTGTTCTGTAAAACTTGGACTCAGTCAAAAGGCCACACCGGAGGACCTAGAAGGCCATGTGTGACCTCAAGGCTGCAGGTTCCCCATCCCTGCTCTATACACTCTGGAAGATGGATCAGGTCTCCTTTAATTAACAGATCGCTTTTCCAGTGGATGGCTCAGGCAACTTTCCAGAGAGGATTTGGAGGACAAGGGGAGCAGAATTGTTTGTAGGTCCCTTGATTTCTAACAAAATTACGATGAGAATTCACCAGGAAGAAAGGGGATCCTTTAGCCAACTTGGTGGTAATCCTGATTCTCTGAGTGAAGGTAAAGGGAAGTCCTTACCTAGCCCTATGGAATAAGGAGGAAGTCTCATGATAGAGACCTTTAAAAGGTCGAAGATTTGGTATCATTCCCCCCTCCCATACACACTGGTGTTCCCAGGGAGAAGGCTGTTAGGCCAGGGAAAGCTGAATGAGTGGTATAAAGAGTCAAATCTTGGTATTAACCTAGGCCCTAGGATAGGCTGCATGCAAGAAGGATATGATCTCTTAATTACCTTACTATAGATGATGCTGACTCCTGGTTAGGATCAATTGACTGTGCCAGAAGTGTTACCTTGCACTGTGGCCCTGATGTTCCTGGTGTAGTTCCAATTCATTGTTACCATTGATCGACTGGCCTCCCTCACCCTTTTCACAATGGACCTGATCATTATGATCTGGGACTTGGTCTTTATAAAGGAGCAGGTAAAGCCCGAGGCTTCTGGTCATGTTCCTTGTGGGATTCATTCTGGTTTTTTTTTTTTTTGGTATCTCCTCTAGGCTCTTGAGGTAAGAATTTTTCAGAACTAGGCATTAATGTCCCTAAGGCCATTTAAATAGTTGAAGATCCCTTAGAAGACCTTTAGGACCTTGCCACCAAGGGTGGGGTGCAATAGGTTCAGTGTCTACTACTAGGATTATATGGGAGGGACAGCTAGGTAGCGCAGTGAATAGAGCTCTGGCCTTGGAGTCAGGAGGACCTGAGTTCAAATCCAGCCTCAGACACTTAACACTTACTAACTGTGTGACCTTGGGCAAGTCACTTAACCCTGATCATCTCACCAAAAAAAAAAAAAAGGATTATTTGGGGTATGCAGGGGAGACTAGCACCTCTGGTGCGAGGACTTGCTTAGAGCCCTTTTCAGGGCTGCTCATCCACTTTTGGTATCTACCTGTCACCCCACTGTCATCTGTGGCTCCAAAAAGCTGTAGTATATGCAGCAGCCACGCTCCAGTAAACCTTTTTGGCAGGTCGAGGACAACTGAGGGGCCTCAAGCCCATCAGTGAGTTAAAGGGATATCTACCTCAAGCATATGAAGACTTCCCCTGGCAGAATGGGCATATGAGAATAGTTTGTTCCAATAACCATGAAGGTGGCTAAAGCAGGCACTGTGGAGCACCTAGAGCTTGGTCAGACAGCAAAGACGCCAAAGTCATTCACTGCATCCTGGGCCTTCACCAGTCATCCTGACTTTTGTCACCTCACTTAGACGAGTCTGGAAGAGAGAATGAGGCTGGAGATTTTGTGAAACTCTGCCTCACTTAAACCCAGTTCATGTACAAGTCAAGACATCAATACACTGTGATGTCATTGGTCCGAACAACATCTCCTGCTAATATGGTTGGGACCCATGACAGTAGTCCTTGTCAAGTAACTAGAAATTCACAACATACAGCGTAAAAGGACACCGCAGCATAATTAAAGGTAGGAGGCAGCACAATTAACATTTGGGGGTATACTTCCAGACATTTCACTCCAGCACACCATAGAGGGTATGGTAGGAGGACCATCTCCTATTAATCTGATTGAAACCCATAACAAGGGCTAGAAGATCACAACCGCTTATTAGGCTAGTTTTTCTCTAAAAGTTAGTCCAGGGAGCTAAGGCTATAATTGTTGGTGTCCCTAGTTACCTGAGGCATAAACACCAGCGGTCAGGGCCTTCCAGGCTTGATGGACTTCCCTTCTGCCTGAATGTGCCATGTGGGCAAATCCAAGGTAAGAGAAGCTATGCCCACCTGAAGTAATGCTATATATTGACTGACTATCCTTTCCACTTTTGAGTGACCTTCCTTTTATTACATGTGATGTAGTCTAAGAGAGTTGTGGATCCAGAGCTACTACATTTTGAGAATCATTCTATTTTGTTCACACATCTATGTCTGTACTCTCCCATTTGTGCCTGCAAATGCAAGTAACCCAAAAAAGGATGCACCACTGTATCCCTTTGTGCAATGTGTTCTAAGAAACAACCTAATCCCCCCATTCTGTTATGCAGAAACCTCTAACCCCAAAACTGGGCGAAAGGGTTATTGAGCCAAATCAGCCTTGAGTGCCCACAATAGGGACCTTCACAAATCAGCTTTTGCCAGTCCCCCTTACCCAGCTTCTCACTAAAACTTATATAAACCTTGCATACTGTTCATTTGGGGAGTCTTTCCCTCTTCGGGTGAGACTCCCCTGCAGATGAACTCAATAAACTCCAGTTGGTCCAAATTCTGTTTCTCTCCTGGCACCGACAGTCCTATTTCATTTTAGTCTCAAGCCTGAACTAGCAGCCCAGCCTGAGTTAGGCCTGGCCCAGAACAGTTGTAATATCTACTTCACAGGGTTTCTGCAAGGCTCAAATGAGATAATAAATGTAAGTACTTACATAGCACTACATAAATGTCAGTTATTATTGTTGTAATTTAATTCATCCCAATTCCACAAATCCAATGTTGATTTAAGCCCTTGTGTTCTATCCTTGTACTAAGTGCAGGGATGGGGATGGGGGTGGGAGAAATAGATAAAAAATAAGACACAGTCCCTGCCCTCAAGGAGCTTACCGTCTAGTTAGGGAGTTTAGGAGGCAGGAACACCTGCAAACGTGTAGCGACCATGAGAAACCACCAAGGGATGCAGCGTGGTCCGGCAGAAAGACTAGATCAGGAGTTAAGGTCACTTAAATTTCTACTTCTGGCTCCTACTTGTAGCCTTGTGACCTTGGGTAAGTCATTTTTCTCTGGGCCTCAGTTTCTCCGCTTGTAAAAAGGAGTGGGACTAGATAATCTTTAAGATAAGTCAACCAAGCACTTCCTACTAGGCACTCTACTAAGGTACTAGGGATACAATGACAAGAGTTAAACAGTCCCTGTCCTCAGAAAGCTTCCAATCTTCCAGCTCTGACATCTAAGATTCAATGAGTTGTATAAAGCTAAGGAACAGACTCCCCTCTTTGAAAAGAAAAATGCTAAATTTGTCAACCTGACAGTTTTTCTTTTTATTAGGGGGGGAAAAAAACAACCAACAGCCATCTCCCCCTCTCACCCCCCCCAACACCCTTCCTTGTCCCTCCCTGCCTTGTTCCCAAGATGCCAACTAATCTCCCATGCCCAGCCTGTACACAGCCACCTCTAATTGCTCCTGAATTTTCATCTGTTGTAAGTTCAGCCATCGCTGCAGCTGCCCCTCCCCCCAGGGGAATTCACACCTTCATTATCACTCTTTACTGCAGAGCCGTCTGCGGGCTCTTGGCTCCTAACAGCAGCTCCGATAAAAAATAGAGCAGCTTTGCAGTGGTTTCAATTTTAATTACCAGCATCAAGGCACCTCGCATTCTCACCAGGCTGTTTCGCACTAATTAAAGTGAGGAGGAGTTTATGGAAAGGCTACCAAACTCCACTTCACTCCTTCATCTATTATTTACAGACAGTAATACAAATAATTTCCAATTTAAACAGTCTGCACGGCCAGCACAAGGGGAAGAGAGAAACCAGAGGTTGGCGAGCAGAAAAGGGGCTGCTAGAAAATTCAGCCTACCCTCTAGCAAGGGCCACTGGGGCTGGGAAAGCAGGAAGCTGCCACCATCTCAGGACAGCTTCAGACCAGCAAGCCTTGCGGTTCAGCTAGCATGTGTTAGAGGCAGACTTGAACCCCAGGTTTCCTGACTGCAAAACCCACCCTTTGTTGTCATTTAGGTCACGTCTGATGTTTCGTAACCCTATTTGGGGTTTTCTTGGCAAAGATACTGGAATGGTTTTCAATTTCTTTCTCCAGCTCATTTTATAGATGAGGAAACTGAGGCAAAGAGGATTAAGTGACTTGCCTAGGGTAACACAGCTAGTAAGTATCTGAGGCCAGGTTTCAACTCAGAAAGATGAGTCTTCCTGACTCCAGGCCTGCACTCTTACCACCTAGCTACCCCATTCTGCATCCATTGAGGGGTGATGTACATTGACTCTTCTGTACCTTGAGGCTCCCTCTGTTACCTGTCCTGCCCCTGGAATGCCCCTCTGTATGCCTTCCAAATCTCCTTTGGGGTCCAGATGAAGGCCTACCTCCTTCTCCATGAAGCCCTCTCTGACCAGCCAGGGTTCAGTATTATTCAACCTTGAATGTAATTCTTGTTTTCTTATCTTGAAGGACTCAGATAGAATTTGAAGCTATTCGGAATGGAATCCAAACAGAGCAGCCCAAACCACAGTGATCATCTCTGCCCTCCTTGAGGATCCCCTCTACCCACTCCTTAACTGTTACAACTCTTAGCTTTGTAGCTCCCAAAAGCAAGTCTTCCTTGTTAGGTATCCTTTCATCATCCCATTTCCATTTTAATTCAATCACTTACTAGCTGTGTGACCCTGAGCAAGTCATTTAACCCTGTTTGCCTCAGTTTCCTCATCTGGAAAACGAGCTGGAGAAGGAAATGGCAAACCACCCCACTTTCTTTGCCAAGAAAACCCCAAGTGGGGTCACAACTGAAATGACTGAACAACAACAAAAAATGTCTATTAAGCACTAATTGTGTAATGAATACTCTGCCAGATACTGGGAGAAATCCACAGTTTCCATAAGACTAGGTACCCATCCTTGTGGAGCTCACAGCCTACAAGTGACAAATAGGCAAATAACTATCATAAACATGGAGAAGGTAGTATGACTAGTGGAAAGAGGGCTTGGCCTCAGAATCAGGGAGGCCTGGATTCAGATCTTGCCTCTGACAGTGTACTGGTTGTGTGACTGGATAAACCACTTAGCCTCTCAGCACCTTGGGCAACCCTAAAACTAAGCAGCAAAGGAGGCTAATTTGTACAGACCTCCATTGTTAGAGGAAGTGGCTGACTGAGAGTTTCCTTTACCAATGAAATCACAGTTTCCATCCAAAACAAAAACCTAAGAGTCCATGTGTAGCAATTAAAAATAATAACAATCATCGTCATCATCATCATCAATCAATCAATTAATTAGCATTTGTTAAAAGCCAGGCATTGTGCTAAGTACCAGGGATACAACAAGAGTCAAAAGACAGTTCCTGCCCTCCAGGAGCTTACACTCTTAAGGAATTAAGAGGCATTGTGAAAGGCTGGAGTGCCTAAGTGCCTGGAGTATAGTAGATTCTATAGAAATGTGAACCAGGTTCTGAACAATGGAAAAACAGACCAAAACTTCACATAAAGGGAGGCCATAATAGGTTCATGTGTTTAGAGTCTAAGTTTCTCCAAAGATTGATGGAACAATTTATTTGGTACTTGACTAAGCTAACCATATTCCCTTTGCACCCCTCAGAATCACAGAACCTAAGATTCTTAGAATGAGAAGGAATCTCCAAGACCATGTACTCTACTCTATACTTCAAGTAAATCTCTCTCTCTCTTTTTTTTTAAGGCAATTGGGGTTAAGTGACTTGCCCAAGGTCACACAGCTAGTAAGTGTCAACTGTTTGGTCTGAGGCCCGATTTGAACTCAGATCCTCCTGACTTCAGGGCCAGTGCTCTATCCACTGCGCCACCTAGCTGACCCTGAAGTAAATCTTTTCTACAATATACCCAGGAAGTGGGCTGTCACCCTCTGTTTGAAGACTTCCAGAGAAGGGGAGTTCAGCTTGTTCAGTCATTTCAGTTGTGTCTGACTCTTTTTGACCCCTCTTGGGGTTTTCTTAACAAAGATACTGGAGTGATTTGCCATTTCCTTCTCCATAGACAAGGAAAACTGAGGCAAACAGGGTGATGTGACTTATCCAGGGTCACACTACTAAATGTCTGAGGCCAGATTTGAATTCAAGAAGATGAGTCTTTCCGACTTCAGGCCCCCATTGTATCCACTGCATGACCTAGCTGCCCTAGACAGAGGGTAGCCATTACTTAGCTAGAGTGTTGCTCTTGGAGGCAGAAAGACTTGAGTTTGAATCCTGCCTCAGAAAATTACTGTATGACCCTAGGCAAGTCATTTAATCTATATCAGCCATAATTTTCTCATCTGCAAAATGGGGATGGTAATATGACCTTCCTCATGGGGATGGTTATAAAGATCAAATAAAACAACATATGCAAACCAGCTTGCAAACCTTAATTCATTATATAAACGCTAGCTATTATTAATATTACCCTCCCAAAGCAGTACATTTCACTTTGGGGTGGCTGTTAGGAAGGAAAAGGGAACCAGCATTTATTAAGTACCTACTATGTGCCAGGCACTGTGCTGGGTGCTTTACAAATAATATTGTTAAGATAATCTTTATATCAAACATAGATCTGCCTCTTTGTATCTTCAATCCACTGCTTCCAATTCTGCCTCTTGGGGTTCAACAAAACATCTTTAATCTATCTTCTACATGTGAACCTTTCAAATACTTGCAGACACTTACTACGTCCTCTAAAGTCTTCTCATCCCCCCAAGTCCAATTCTCCTGTTCCTCTGGATATCATGATGTCAAGCCTAGGTGAACCCTGTGATGGAGATCATGTTTTTCTTTGTGGACTTTAGGAGGATTTGGCCTTGGAGTATAATGTCCTATGGGCACATCTTATTTTCCTGGTCATGTTGTGTTACCCATTAACCCGTCAATGGGGAGTGAGTTAAATAGGTCATATGACAACTGAACAGCAGAGCCAAAAGCTCCAGAAAGCTTCTTGGGAGAAGGAAGAGAAGCCAACCACAGTTGTTGATTCCCTCTCCAGCCAAGATGGCATCCTTGCTTGGCTGGGAGCCAAGCTAGTGTTAGCCTAAACTAATGCAGTTTAGCCTAAGTGAGAAGCAGAATGGGCTGTAAGATTGTGACTTAATTCCTCTCCTAGACATTCACTAGCTTTGCGTCCATGGGGAAGTAACATCTCTCAGGCTCAGTGTACTCATCTATAAAATGAGAATAATAATCTTGTAGATCCTACTTCCCAGTGTTATTAAATAAAATATGGACTTTTCCACATCTATGATCTATGATCTTATTGATCTGGATCTTTCCTTCAAAGGTGCAGACTTTAGTCCCTCCATGCCTGCTTATCTTGTATGACCCTTGATCATGTCCACCCAGGGTCCACCCAAGAGAGAATTTCCTTGTTTTCTCCTGAAAAGATGAGGATACTTATTACTGGAGCACTGGCTATCTAGCTATTATTCCTCACACTCACCATATGATCAGACCATCTTCTACTGACAGGGTGATGAAAGCATATAAATTGTCTAGAAACTATGGCCTTTTCTCAATCCTCCTCCTCTTTAATGTTTCTGGAGCTTTTGGCATTGTCAATCACCCTCTTCTTCTAGATATACCATCATCTCTAGATACTCATGATGCCATTTTCTCCTGGTTGTTCTCCTACTTATTGAACTACTTCTTCTCAGCCTCTTTTGCTGGATCTTCAGACAGGTAATGCCCGTGAACTGTGGGTATCCCCCAAAGTTCTGTTCTGGTCTGTCTTCTCTTCTTCCTGAATACAACCTATTTTAGTGATCTGTCCAGCTTCCATGGGTACACTTATCATCTCTATGTAGGTGTTTTTCAGATCTATATCGACAATCCTAGTGTCTGTCCTGAGCTCTAGTTCCTCCTCCTCATCTTCCTTTTGGACATCTCAACCTAGACATACTGTAGAGCTCTCAAATATGATATGTCTGAAATGGAATTCATTATTTTTGCCCTGAATCATCTCTTGTGAACTTTGCCTTTACTGTTGAGTTTACCACGATCTTCCCGGTCACCCAGACTCACTACCCTTGGGTCATCTTTGACTCTTCAGTGATACTCAACCTACATATCCAATCTATTGCCAAATCCTGTCATTTCTATCTTCACCATATTTTTTAATATTTATTTCTGTTTTTTCTACTCACATAGCCACCACCCTCTATAGACTCTCACCTGTACTACTGCAATAATTTCCTTGACACAAATCTCTCCCCACACAAGTGCATCCTCCACTCAGCTGTCAAAATGATTTGCCTGAAGAGCAAATCTGACCATATCAGCTCCCCTGCTCAGAGAATGTTAGTGGTTCCTTATTGGATCTTGGACCAAATATTAAGTCCTCTGTCATTTAAATTGACCCTTCCAACTTTTCAAGTCTTCTCACACCTTGCTCCTTTCCACAAACTATGAACCAAGCAATACTGATCTACTTACAATTCTCCAAACATTTCCCACCTCCTTACCTTTGTCCCAGCTATCTCCCATGCCTGGAATGCTCTGCTCCCTCACTTCTTCCTCTTAGTTTTCCTGGCTTCTTTCAAGGCTTAGCTCAAAGCCTATCTTGTGCAGGAGACCTTTCTCTGTCCCCTTAGCTGCTAATGCTTTCCCCTTCCAGATTCCATTCTCTGTACTATGTATCTCTTGTACATCTATTGTTAATATATCCATTTATTTGCATGTTGTCTCCCCTTTTGGAAGGTCCTCTCCTTGAGGGAAGACTTTTTAGGGGCTTTCTTTGTATCCTCAGTGCTTTGCACACACAGAGCTTGCCACGTCATGAGTGCTTAATAAATGTTTATTGACCCATTCTGAACACCTCTGCCCTCTTTTTTTTTTTTTGCAATTCTGGTAGTGTTATTGAAAAAAAGCAAGAGAAATAAAGTGATTCCCCCAAGATAATATAGCCATTATAGAGTGTTACTTGAGCTCAGTTCATCTGGGGCCATCTCTCTATCAACTACACCAAAATACTTCTCTTTATAATTAAACTTGCTAAAAAGGTGGTTGGCTTGGGACCAAGAAAGAGACATTGCAGTAGCAGTGACATTTTGGCATAGAATAAGAGTGGGAAGCAAATCCTGAGGGCTTATGGGACTTTGGAAAAGCAAGATCAAATTAGAAAAAAGAAAAAGGGGAATTGCAGCAATACTTCAAACGGACACAAAATTGAACTTCTTTCTTTTGGGTGCTGTGGATTCATAGGTGCCAATTTTTCCCCACACCCTTCCTAAGAGGTAGCAAACAGCTTCCTGAAAGCTTTTACCTAAAGGTCCCTAGTCATCCCCAAACCAATCATTACAGACTTAGCTTCTTCTTCCCACTCAGCCTCAGTCCCCAAATGACAGATTTTCCTTTATCTAGTCACTAATATTTGGCTTAAACTTTAAACATAAGCCATAAGGTTAGAATCTCAGAATGTCACATTTTGAAGGCACCTGAATGATTATCTCATCTAATCCGTACTTGAAAAAAATTCCTGGGAGCCATTCTCAATTGATTGGTGGTCAAAGGACATTATTATCATTCTTGTTATTCATCCTTTGTTCTCAAAGAAGACCAATGATATCACAAGGGTGATGTCTTGACTTGAACATGAATTGAATTTTAAGTGAGGCCAAGCTGCATAGTCATCAAAGGATATGAACAGTTTGCAAAAGAATTGCAATCTCTAAGTGACATGACTTATCCAAATCACTAATAATATAAGAAATGAAAATTTAAACAATTCTTAGGTTTAACCTCACGCTCTTAAATTAGCAAAGATGAGAACAGTAGGTGGGGAGAGAGGTACATTGATGCATCATTGGTGGACATATCAATTTGGAATTATACAAAAAATGTAACTAAGCGGTCACTTTGACAATTGCAATCCTATATTTTATCCCTTTGTCCCAGCAATCCTACTACTTGCCACATAGCCCAAGAAAATTAAAGACCTAAGGAAAGGTCAAGTCAAGTCAAGACGCATTTATTCTCGGCTTTCTGTGTGTCAGGAAGTGCACTGAGCTCCCAGAATGCAAATTCAAGCAGAAAGGCAGTGACAGTAGCTGCCCTCAAGGAACTTTAACGCTAATGGGGAAGAAAGCACAAAAAAAAAAAAAAAGAAAGCTGAAAAGCAGGAGAGAGGTGGGATCAGAAAATGCTGGAGAACAGTAGAGAAGCATATATAAAAATATTCATAGTGGCACTCTGTGGTGTAAAGAACTAGAAACAATTAGTTTCATCAATTAGTTAATGGCTGGAAAAAAAAACATGGCATAGGAGTGTAATGGAATTCTATTGTGCAGTAGGGAGTGAGGTCTAGGAGGAAAGCAGAGAAACACTGAAAAATTTGTATAAATGGATGCAGAGCAAAATAAGCCAAACCAAAATACAATGCTATAGTAACATAAATGAAAATATTGCTTAAAAAAAAAAAGGAAGCTGACTTTGTTATAAAAAACCAGGGAAGAGTTAGCAAACAGATCATGAGATTTACAGAGAGGAAGCAGACTAGCAGAACAGAACCTTTTGTCAGATGCAGTTACCGTGGATGTTTTTGCTTAGTTGTTTTTCTTTGTCACAAGGGAGGGGTTAATCTGGAGAGGAACGGGAATGAGAAATTCTAGCAATATAAAGACAGAAAATATCATTAAACACATTTTTTGAAAAAAATTTCAGACTCTTGTTATGCCATTAGAAATGGTGAAATGGACAATTTCAGAGGAAAGTGGGAAGATCTTTATGAACTATTACATAGCAAAGTGAGCAGAAAAAGGAAAGCCATTTATACATACTAAAGACAAACAGTTTTGAAAAACAACTCTGTCCCTCTGTTTCTGTCTCTGTCTATGTCTGTCATTCCCTCCCCTGCCCTCTCCTTCGCCTCCCTGCTTCTTTTTCTTTCTCTACCTCTCTGTCCCTCACTTCTCTCTTTCTCCCTCTTTCTCCCCCCCCTTCTCTCCACCCTCTCCCTCTCCCCTCCCCTTTGTCTCTCTCTCTCTCTCTCTCTTTTCCTCCCTCTCTCCTTCCATCACCCCCTGTCTCTTCCTCTTTTTGTCTCTGTATCTCTGTCTGTCTTCCTCACTCCCCTCTTCCTCTCTCCCTGCCTTCCTCCTTTCATTTCTCCCCCCCTTCTCTCTCTCTCTCTCTCTCTCTCTCTCTCTCTCTCTCTCTCTCTCTCTCTCTCTCTCTCTCTCATTCCTCACCTTCCTCTCTGTCTCTTTCTGTGTGTCTCTCTTCCTCACCCTCCCTCTCTCCTTCTTCTCCATCTCTCTGTCTCTCTATCTCTTTCTCTGTCTCTATGCACACACACACACACACACACACACACACACACACACACAAACCTCAACCGCTATCTCTCTAGAGATGGGAGGTAATGGGAGGGACAGATTAATTTTTTTTAAATGTTTGTTAATTGAAAAAAATTTTTTTAAAAGAATTCTCTCTATAACTTGACAAGTCAAGAGATTCGAGTTCTTATTCTGGCCTTCTGGCATTTAACTTTGCTCCCCATGTGATTTTAAATAAATTTCTTGAACTCTGATTCAATACAGCCCTATCCCAATTTTAGAGTATTAATTGGGTAGTAATCTTTTAGATGATCCAAACTCCTTTTTGGTAGGTTCTATATCATTATTATTATTATTATTATTATTTATTTTAATAACAATAAGAGCATGCTACACTTATTATACTGTTTTATAGTTGCACAATGCTTTCTTTTTATATCTTATATCATGTAATACCTCCAACAACCCTGTGAGGAAGTGAGCTATTATCCTAAATATGTATGCTGCTCAAAAAGAAATGGAAGCTTTGAAAGGCTCTGAAATGTCATGAGGAAACTGGTGTTTCCTCCTAATAAAAGGATTTTGTTAGCCGTTTTATTTAGCCTCAATAAAAGCTGACTTTATAACCCTCCCTCATACACCGCACGCCTGGATCTAATCAGGGAACATGCAAAGCAGCAGCTGTGGGTTTTACGTGACCTCCTGGCTCTGAGCGTGTGAGGCCTCCACCCCTCAAACTCACAATCATTAGTGGCTCTACCAAGTCCTCTTGGGTTCCCTCAGCTATGATGCCCAGGCTAGGAGCCAGGCCACCCCTGGTGCCTGTAAGGCAGCCAGGATAGAGCGAGCTGGAAAGGGACATTGTCTTCCCACAGAGCAATACTAACTAAGAAGAACTGGACAATCTCCACCCAACAGGCCTTGCAAATCCCCAGGTTGCTGGGCAAAATTTCTTGGGGCTTGGACCTCTACCATTCCCTTTCCTTCCTCTATGCAAGCTCAGGCCATTCCACCTCTCCCCAGCTTTTGGGCAAATGCCCTATCGCAGAGATTCTACAACCGGGTAGATAATAGGATTAGGACTAGAAGGACTTGTAGACATCTTCTCTAACACCCTACTTTTACAGACAAAGAAACAGAAGCCCTGAGAAGTTAAATGACTTCCCTAAAATCAAAATGGGGTCACATTAGAGAAGGAAATAGCAAACCACTCTGGTATCTCTGCCAAGAAAACCTCACAGATGATGTCCATAGGGTCACGTAGAGTTGGACATGACAGAATGACTAAACAGTAAGAGGTCAAGCAGGTAAGAGAGTCAGAAGTAATAATGATAATAATAATAATAATAATAATAATAGCTAACATTTATATAGTGCTTGGTCCTGGGCTAAGCACTTTACAATTACCATCTCGTTTGACCCTCACAACAACCCTGAAAGGTAGGTGATATTATTATCGCCATTTAACCAATGAGGAAACTGAAGCAAATAGAAGTTAAGTGATTTGCCCTAAGTCACACAGCTAGTAAGTGTCTGAGACAGGATTTGAACTCAGATCTTCTTGACACTCTATCCACTGCAAAACCTAGCTGCTACAGAATTTGATCCCAGGTCCTCTCACTCCCAGTCCAGCATTTTTTCTCAGTGTATCAGCCCTCTCTTTAAAAATAACATGGTCAGTTTGAGAGATCTACCTTTAGGAGACAGCATGGCCTCTTCCCATAGTTCTGTATGGGAGAGCCAGGGGATGCTGGAGTTGTAGGAAAAACCATAGTGCCAGAAACCCACACAGTTCTTGACATAATTCTTTGACAGATCCTCTCTGTAATAAGATTTGAGGGTACAGTATACCTATAAGAGATTAAATGGGGAGTTACAAAGAATTTCTATCACCAAGTCAAATAGTTGTCTGGGACAACTGCCTGCAATTCAGCCCCAGACATAATAGTTTTAAAGATATTAAATACCCATGGGCTCTACTTAGCGGGCTAGCTATTATGTGTTCTAAAAGAGCTTGGACCCTGGAGGCAAATACTCTCCCTCTGGAGAAAGAGATACATACAGCTAAGTCTCCAAAAACTGATGGATTCCTTTCTTCATGGAAAAAAATCAAGAGTTTCTTCCTTGGCCAAGGATTGACTATGTTAAGGACCTGCATCTGGTTTTCTTTTTAATTACTTTTAAAAAATTAACAAGCATTTATTTTCTCTCTCTCCCAATTGGGGGTAAGTGGGAGACCTTGGTAACAAATAAACTTGCATCTGTTGCTAAAAATGAAACTAAAATGTAAACCTCAGGGTTCTAAACTAAAAAAGAGATGGGAATGACCACTCTTCTTATAAGGAAGGGGCATCATCACAGCTGAGGACTCTAGAAGAAGTCAGAAACCGGAAATAGGAAAAAAAAACAAGAAAAAAAGCCACAACCATGTGTTCTGTTCATCCATGTTAGCTGTGACCAGTGGAATAATGCCTGGCAGAGACTACCTGTCCTACAGAGGTCATACACCATGTGAGAACTACTGGGGGCAGACCCAGAAGGAGTAGAGCAATGTTATTGGTCCTGTAGCAAGAAGGCAAAAACTCTCCTTCCATTTGTGCACCATTTTAAGGTGTCCCTCATCTGTGTCCCTTCATTCATGTGCTTTGGCCACAGGTTTCTTATATGTGTGCCCCTTCATGCATGTATCCCAGACACATGCGTCCCCTACATGTGCTGCTCCCCATAAGTTTCCTAGGCATGTTCATTGATGGCACTGATGATGATATACTTGTGGGAGAGTGCTCCAGGTTTATGGAAAAAAACGCCCTATTGTCAATTTTCTTAACTTTGATATGCTTCAAATACTAATAGATTTCAACTAATTGTGTCTTCTGGCTGACTAGTAAAAGTAAACATCTTGGTGGGTACCTGTGTGCTGTAATTTTGAGTGCATGTGGACTCAGAGTACCTTGGCTTTGCCAGAGGTCCTTGTATGAAGGACTGTCCCTGAAAAAAGCAAGGGGGTACCCCAGGTGTACTGAAGTGCTAAATGGGATACTGTAGTCTAATTGCTAAGGAAGTTCTGGGGTGGGGAGCAGGGAAGGCTTCATCAGGGAAGACTTACTGGAAGAGGAGAAACTTTCCCTGGTCTTTTAAGGATAGTGATGTTGATATTATAATGTCATGTATTAGCATCGATATTAATAAAGAAAGCAAATTCTTTCTCATGCTAAAGATCATGAAAAGATCAACAGCACTCCATATTTATAGTGTGCCCTTTGGTACAAAATTGATATTTTTATCATAGAGATGAGAGTGACAGAGCCTGGTTAATTACAATGTTTTTATCCTAAGTGATCCTAAGATGGACATGGGTTGTGTTCAGACTAGTTTGAAGGACCTTCTCTGAGACAGGACTACCACAATCAGATTGTCCCAAAAGGTGAGTCGTCTTGACCTATGTCTTTCCACTTGCCAGATGACTCTGGAGGAGAGAGTGAGGCTGATGACTTTGCACAGCCCTACATCACTTAAATCTAATTCACTTGCAAGCCAAGATGTCACCCTCCCAATGTCATGGGCTTCTTCAAGAATGGAGGATACACAACAACAATCCCAAAAGCTTCTGGGACACTTGCTTGCACTTTTCCAGAAGGAATGGTGTGGGAGTGAGGGGTGCAGGGGATGGGTAATGATGAAGAAATTATAACAATAAAGCCACTACTGGTGCTATCTTCTAGTGATCACACAGGGTGTGACCAGTCCCTAAATCTCATCATGAGCATTGTCAGAGAAGTTCAAAGAGACTAAGAGGAGATAGAAATCACATCTGGTACAGGGGATGAGGAAAGGCTTAATGGAGAAGGTGATATTTGTGCTGGCTTTTAAAGGATTTGGAAAGGCATTTCATGCAGAGGAAACACAATGGAGTTGCATGATATGTACATTTAATCTACATAAATTCAACTATATGGGCCCAGGACAGAGAGAGAGACAGAGACAGAGACACATAGAAAGACAGAGACAGAGAGATACAGAAACAGAGAGAATGAGAGACAGAGATGAAGAGACACACAGAGAGACAATGAGATAGAAAGAGACAAGCACAAAGAGGGAGAGATCAATTTGGGTGCCCACCATTCCACTTAATGAGGTTATATTGCCTTGGAGGGCGCCTGAGAGGGGAGATGTGAATCTACTGTTCCTTAAACCATTTTCAGTCCTCCTCTCCCCCCACCAACACACATACACATCTCATAGAGTAAACCACATGGAGCATGATTCTAGAATCTTTTCTTTATCATAATCACAGTTGGTGTTTTCCTTCTGCCAAGGTGGGTAGAGCTAATGAGAGAGACTGTGTCAGTTGTATTAGTGTTAGTTCTAAGGCTTCCTAGAATTCTCAGTCAGCTAGAAGTCCCATATTGGGTTCCTTGTTCCTTATCTTGCTTCATAGTGAAATATGATGAAGAAAAAATTACATGGCAGGACTAATATAGTCACATTTTCAGGTAACACCCTTTCAAGAGTGGTTTTTTTCCCCTTAATGAACAGCTTTCCTTCCAAGTCTTTTTCTGTTTTGTTTTGTTTTTCTATCTGAGAAGTCCTACTTCTAGTCTTTCTGTTTATCAACAGCTCAGTTGGGTGTAGGTCCAGTGAAAAAATAAAATGTATAATTCAATTGTTTTCCCAGCAACCATTTCAACCCACCTGCTGATACAGATCATTTTCTTTTGAAGAGAACCCTAGCCCCTTTCCAGCCTTGACTTTTAAAAATGTAGTGTAATTATGTGAACAACTTAAAGGACTTTCAAAAGGTAATTTCACTATGTGCAGTTTTGACCATCTGTGCCAACTTTAGAATGGAACCCAGGGTAAGATTCCAACGTACTCTGCTGTAGAATGAGCAAAGGTTCAGCAAGGAGAAAGCATGGAGAATGTTCAGGGATGGAAGAAGGTGGTGAGATAAGCTTGGGCACCTTAATGATGATGAGAGTGCTGGACTTAGGAAGAGTTGAGCTTTAATCTAGCCTCAGACACTTCCTAGCTGTGTGACCTTGGGCAAGTCACTTAACGTTTTTCTTTACTCTCAGAACTTTTCTCTTTTCCTCTGAAACTTTCAGAAATTTCCTCTTCTGATGTTGTGAAGATCGAGATAACATAGGAAAAGTGGTTTACAAATTTTAATGCATTGTATAAATGCTAGTTATGGTTATTATTATCATCATTATTATTAGAATAGAAAGATAAGCTGGGATCATATCACAGAGGACTTTGAATATTTGACTAAGGAGTTTGATTTCTATTCAGCAGGAAGTGGGGAGCCAATGATTATGCTTGAGTTAAAGAGTGGCATGTTCAGAACTGTGTTTTCATGGTTTTAATATGGCAGCTGCATAGAAGATGGAAAATTGAGAGGCAAGGAAAATGACTAGAAGGTTGTTGCATCATCTAGGTGAGTGGTCACAAGGGCCCAAATTTTAGTGATGGCAATAGGAATGGAAAGGAAGTGAGGGTCATAGAGGGTAGGGTTGGGAAGGACATTACAGAGGTAGGCTCTAGAGGCCATGCAAGTGATCAACTATGGGGAATGAGTTCTGAAAGGAGAGAGGGGTCAGAGATGACTCAAAGGTTTGGGGCCTGGATATCTGGAAGAACATGGAAGCCATTAACAGAAACACAGAAAGGAGAAAGAATAGTCAAAGGAAAAGAGTTTACAGAGGACACATTAAGTTTCCTCCTCCAAAGTGTGTCTTACACACTACAGCCAGATTAATCTTGCTGGCGCACTCATTGGTTTAATGATGTTACTTTGCTGCTGCTAAAACCAGCAACAACAACCCTCCAATGCTCTCCACTGCTTATTGAATACAGTCCAAACTCCTTAGCATGAAATTCAAGGCCTTTCACTGATTTGTCCCTAACCTGTTTTTGAAAATTTCTTCGCCATTCAAACTAGACCTTCTATATTTCCCCCAACATATCACATATTTTCCTACCTCCATATTTTTGTCCATGCTATTTCCTTCAGCAGGAAGAAATGGCTTTCTCTAGTCTCTAGCTGTTGGAATCCTACATACCTGGTAGAAGGTAAGATGCTTGGTAGCAAGGACTATTTGGTTCTCACTGTTATGTTCCTAGAATCTAGCCAAGTGCCTTGTACATAGCAGAGGCTCAATAAATATTGAATTGAATAAGTCTAAGCTCCCAAGGAACCTTCTCCATAAAGCCTTTCCTGGTTCCTTCATCCAGAAGTGATGTCCATTCCCCACCCTCCCGACTCTTCTAAATCCCATAGAAATTTGTTTATACCATCATTTGTTTACACATTGGAGGCAGCTAGGTAATGCATTGGATAGAGACCTTGGCTTGGAGTCAGGAAAAACTGAGTTCAAATCGAGCAGCAGACACTTACTAGCTGTATGATTCTGGGCAAGTCATTTAAACCTTTGTCTGCCTCATTTTCTCAATTGTAAAATGAGAATCTTAATAGCATCCACCTCACAAGGTTGTTGTGAGCATCAGCTGAGATAGTATTTGTAAAGGGCTTAGCACAGGGCCTAGCACACATAGGCACTTAATAAATGCTTCTTCCTTTCCTTCCACCATATAACATTTATCACATACTATCTTGTATTTTTGTTATTCATGAATGACTTATCCCCCATTACAGACTGTAATCTTCTTGAGGTCAGGGACCATATATTTTATTTCTCCCTCCCCCCTACCATCTCCCCCTAAAAAAATAAACTAAGACAGAGCCTTTTACATAATAGGCACTCAATAGAAGTTTGTTGACTGAATCATAAAGAAAATGTGCTTCCCTGAAATATGGGGATTTTCAATTATCCCAAGATTTGTATTTATTTTCTAAAATTCAGTTCTATTTGAATAGCGAAAGGAGATAAACCATACCCATGTTTCTCCTTCTCCTTTTTATTAATGAATTAAGATCCATAAAATCTCAATTAAAAATATATAAAAGGCTTGAAAGCTAATAAGCATCATTCAAACTTGCCTTAATAGAAATCACTTTCATTTTGTAAAACTGGCATTTTTGTTTAAATGGTGTCATTTTAGTTAAAGGGGTCTATATCACACCCAGAATTCTGCCCTCCCCACCCCTTCCTAAAAGCATGCTTTCTGGGTATTGTAATGAATAAACAATTCAGCACTGTGCTCAGCTCCTTTCCATGGAAGCCTCTTCTTGGAGAAAGGGTATGCCCATGCAATTCACTGGCATATGTACAGTGTTTCACAAGTTTGCCAGTAGGCATCAATGAATGAATCAATGAATGTGCACTGACCCATACCAACCCATATTGGAGACTTCCCGAGGGACACATACAACACAACACAAGAGCACACAAACAGAGACCATGCATCGTGTGATATGGTGAAAAAAGTGATAGATTTGGAGCCAGACGGCCTGGCCAAGGGAAAAGAGAACATACAAATTCAGGAATAATATACTTGCTGTTCAGTCATTTCAGTCCTAACTCTTCATCACCTCATTTGGGGTTTTCTTGGCAAAGATACTGGAGTGGTTTTGCCATTTCCTTCTCCAGCTCATTTTACAGATGAGGAAACTGAGGCAAACAGGGGGAAGTGACTTGCCCAGAGTCACACAGCTAGTGTCTGAGGTCAGATTTGAACTCAGCTCTAAATTGAGCCACCTAGCTACCCAATAATACATTAGGATAAAATAATTACGATGCATATAAAATAAAGCCTCTCAGTCACAAATGGGATCATGGGATCAGAGCTATGGAGACGGAAGGGGCATTAGAGGTACCCCAGTCCATTCCAATCATCTTACAAGTAAGGATATTGAAACCTAGAGAGGGTAAGGACTTACCAAAGTCACATAGGCAGCAAGTAACCAGAGCCAGGATTCGAACTCAGGTCCTTTGAGTGGTAAAGAAACTTTTTATTCTATTACTAAGTTAAAGTTCACCAGATCTAGCTTCTCCCATGATGTTCTTTGGGCCTGGAGCGTTTGATTTCCTTGTGGCCCTGAAGGGAATGAGATCTTGTGCCCCAGAGCATCCCCACAATGATTTGATAGTTGCCCTCCTGGGTGCTCTGGATCAAGCTCAATGGTTCATGATCTAAATAAAATCTCAGGGAGAGGCTAGGTGGCACAGTGGATAGAGCTCTGGCCTTGGAGTCAGGAGGACCTGAGTTCAAATCTGGTCTCAGACACTTGACACTTATTAGCTGTGTGACCCTGGGCAAGTCACTTAACCCCAATTGCCTTACCAAAAAAACAAAAAAAAAAGGCCAAAAAAATTCTCAATAAATAAAAATTCATTAAAAAAAAAAAAGAAATTACATAAATAAAATCTCAGGTTTACTCTGAGCCAGTAAGGAAGACACTTGATTCCTGGGGCTAGGTTCAGGTCAGGGGGAGATTTGGGTATTTTGTTCACATTTTTATCTAATCACTGGTCATCTAATGTCCTACCTCTCTTTTCCAAGGGAAAATCCTAGAAAAACAAATAGGTAAAATCCACAGGGTAATAATGAATTAAAATAATATTAATAACAGCATTCACATAGCACTTTAAGGTTACAAAATACTTTACAAATATTCTTTCATTTGATCCTCACGATGACCCTGTGAGGTAGGTGCTATTATCATCTCCATTAGAGATAATGAAACAAAGGCAGATAGAGTTTGATTTGCATACGTCCACACATTGTATTTGTACTCACATCTTCCTGGCTCTAGGTCCAGCATTCTAACCAGTGAGCTACCTAACCAAAAACACGGGCCACCTTCAAAATTTATTTTAAAAATATTTTTTCTTTACAGGCAGAACAATCTCAGATCGCTTCTGAGGACATTCTTGATCTTCTACAAATCTTCAGAATTGTTCATTTTTATAATATTGATGCTATGGTATAGGTTTTTCTTCTGGTTCTAATCTTCCTCCCCACATCAGTTCATACAAAGTCTTTTCATGTCTCCCTGAAATCATCTATTTCCTCGTTTCTCATAGCACAATAGTTTATAGAATTATTTATAGAATTAATCTACTCTATCACATTCATATATCACAACTTATTCAGTCATTCAGTTCAATTCAATTCAATAAATAATTATTAAGTGCCTACTATGTGTCAGGTACTATTGGTAGATATCCCTTTCGCTTCCTGTTTTGTTTTGTACTGTTTTGTTTTTCCACCACAGAAATAGCTGCTATAAATATTTTTGTACATCTATGGTATTGTAGTTGCTGCTAATAATTTTTCAGTTGCATCCCACTCTTCATGACCCCATTTGACGTTTTCTTTTCAAAGATGCGGGAGTGGTTTGCCATTTCCTTCTCCAATTCATTTACAGATGAGGAAACTGAGGCAGACAGGGTTAAGTGACCTGCCTACGGTCACATAGCTAGTGAGTCTCTGAGGCCAGATTTGAACTCAGGAAAAGGAGTCTCCCTGATTCCAGGCCTTGTGCTCTAGCCACTGTACGCTCTAGCTGCCCCTAGCAGCAGTGTAGCTGAGTCAAATATTTAGTACTCTACATAAAATTCCAAATTGCTTTCCAGAATGGTTGTGGCTTTTCACAGGTCCATCAGCAGCTTATCAACATGCCCATTTTCCTGCAGCCACTCCAACATCTATCATCTTTCTTCTTTTTTTCATTGTTGCCAATGTGATGGGTGTGAAACATCACAATTGCTTTAATTTTGACTTCTCTAATTAGTAGTGATTTAGAGTATTTTCTCCCCCACATAACTATAGATAGCCTGGGTTTCTTCCCTTGAGAACAGCCTGTTCTTATCCTTAGATAATTTATCATTTGGGGAATGGCTCTTACTCTTATAAATTTGAATCAGTTCTGTACATATCTTGGTAATGAGACTTTTATTTGAGAAACTTGTTGCAAAGATTTTTTTCCCCAATTAATTGTTTCCCTCTTAATCTTAGTATTATTTGTTTGTGATAAAACTTGTCCTTGATCAGAAGTAGAACCCAGCTGTTACTGGCTTCAGGTCCAGCACACTTTTGGCTACACAATGCTGCCCTTTAATAATAATGACCCAAACATTTCAAGAAAATGAGAAATTATGCTCCTTATCCTCTTCTTTATGAAAGCATGGAAATATATAATATGTCTTAGAAAGCTTTGTATTGAAAATCATTACAATAAAAGATTTTTAGAGCTTAAAAGAATGAGATTTAATTATCTAGGAAGTTCATTACCATGGAATACCTCATTCCCAGATGATACAAGATAAAAGAAGTGTCATTCTCTGTGTGTGTATGTATGTGTGTGTGTGTATATATACACACATATAATATACACACACACACATACATATATATATATATATATATATATATATATATATATATATATATATATGCACATTGCACACCAGTATGTAACCAGCTAACATTCATACTAGACCAAAGGTCCCTTCACCATGGGATAGATCATAGACTTATATGATTATAGATTTAAAGCTAGAAGGGACCTCAGAGGTCATCTAGTAATCCAACGCCTTCACATTATAGATGAGGAAATCAAGGCACATAAAAGTAAAGTGACTTGCCCAAGGTCATGCAGGTAATAAGTAGCTGAGCCAGGATTTGTACTCTCAAATTCCACATTTACGAGTTTGGAGCTCGTTCTATTTTACCTAGAAACTGAGAGAGAGATTAATGTGTATGTATGTACACATAACATGTATGTACAAGATTACACAGGTAGTAAGAATCCTCACCAAAATGAGGAGTTTTAACTGGCTGGCCTTGAAGGTGTCCTCCAGCTCTGGACCTAGAATAGAAAAATACTACAACTCCCACCCCCACCCACCTACCCCAGGCCCATAAATGGATTCTTGGCCAGGGAAGTGTATTGGGTGTGTAAAAGTCACTTGCCCCAACAGAGGGTCTCGGACTGTGTTCTCAGGTTCACCCTGGAGATAGGGTCCTAGGTTGGTTGTTTTTTTTTTCAGAGTTCAGATCTTAGAAATATAGACAGTGTCTCTCTAGTGAGGAAAGGGGTTTTCTAATTTATTGCATTTATGGAATTGCACCTCCACAGAGGCACAAATAGCAGCATATCAATAAAGTCAGCCGTTCGGAGGTGGATATTTCTACTTTTGTCATAACAAAATAATTAAAAAAGGATTCAGGGGATCAGAAATTGCGTGTCGTTGAGGCAGCAGCCACTTTAACCCTTCAATAACTGGGCCGGGCTGTGAGAGGCCATACTTGCACAGCTGCTTCTGTGTGTTATTCATCCTGGCTCAAGGGAGGGGACAGGGAAGCCAAAAGGGCCTCTGGAACACAGCTGAACTTGAACTGTCCCTCCCAGCTCTAGTTCTGCGGTCCTGTGGTTAGGTCCTCAATCAATGCTTGAGACCACTGATGCTCACTGATGGGAGTGCAGAAGGGAAACCCAAAGATCTCCAAGCAGAATTAAAACAGAAACACAAAATCGCAGAATCTTGGGAGCTAACAGGTCAGGTCATCGAATCCAACAAGTCCAACATTCCCTAAACGGGAATCCCATTTGTAATACCCCTAATGCGTCATTAGAAGTCTTCCAGCGACAGTGACTGTCCCCCAAGGCATCCCATTCCTTAGATAATTACAGTTAGAATCTCAGATGAATCTCTTCTATTTGACAGATGAGGAAAATGAGGCCCAGAGAGATCAAATAACTTGCCTAGAATCAGGAAGACTCATCTTCATGAGTTCAAATCTGGCCTTAGACACTTACTAGCTGTGTGACCCTGGGCAGGTCACTTAACCCCGTCTGCCTCAGTTTCCTCATCTGTAAAATGAGCTGGAGAAGGAAATGACAAACCACTCCAGTATCTTTGCCAAGAATACCCCAAAAGGGGTCGTGAAGAGTCAGATACAACTAGAAAAAAAAACAATTGAAAGATCACGCAGCTAGTAAGTGTCTGAAGACAAGTTTGAACTCAGGTCTTCTTGACTCTAGATCCAGTGCTCTATTCACTGTGTCATCTGCTTGCCTCCAGTAGATGAAGAAGCTGAGTTCAGATTCTGACATGCCACTAAACATGTTAGTCCTTTAGTCTGTGCATACTGGACAGGCACTGCAAAGGGACAGTGAACTGAGTCTAGAGTTGAAGAGAAGGATGAGAATGGGCAGTTTTACATCTGGGAAATAGTACAGTGCTTCAGGCAGCCCCAAAATTGTCCCTGAAACACAGGTCCATCTTTTTGAGACCAATATTCTGGCAATGCTCTATGACTGCAAAGCACAGACCCCCTGCCCCCCAAGGATCCAAGTTACATATTATACTAATAAAGATGCTTAGTGGATGCGAATAGGCTGCAGCTCATTACTAACGAAGAACTGGACCTTAGAAGTGGTACTAAGAGCATTGTCAAAGAGATATACACCGGGAAGGAAGGTAAGGGGCAGCTAGGTAGCACAGTGTGGAGAGTGCTGGGTCCAGAGTCAGGAAGACTTATCTTTCTGGATTCAAATGTTGCCTCAGACACTGACTAGCTGTGTGACCCTGAGCAAGCCACTTAAGCCTGCTTGTGCCAGTTTCCTCATCTGTAAACGAGCTGGAGAAGGAAATGGTAAATCCCTCCAGGGTCTTGACCAAGAAAACTCCAAATGGGGTCACAAAGAGTCGGATATGACTGAAACAACTGAACAACAACAAAAGAGATAACAGATGGATAGCCTATGTGCTGCATCAGTACCCAGGTAATGTCAAGACATCTAGAGAAAGTCTCTTAACATATTGGGTAGATGAGGCTCCACCCTCCGCTCCCTACCACCGCTTTAGAGGATTTATGGGAGGACACAGACGTGAATTGCATAGGATGCAATCTGCACTAGAGGAAGGAGTTTCCACACCTAGTAGATTATAGATCCATGAAATGCTTTCTTCTGTCTCCTTGTCAACATATATTCCTCTGTGACAAGAGGCAAGAGAAAGCAAGGTAGGCCTCATACCAGAGAAACCAAGGCACTGAGCAAAGGTTCTGGGGGTTTCTGGCACTGTGGTTCCTTTCCCTTGCTTACATGCGCCTTAAACACACAGAAGATAGAATTATAGGATACCACAGCTGGGATTCCTAATACCAAGTATTGCTTAAATTGACAGATCACCACACTGGGTTCTAAGAAAGAGGAAGTGAAAAGGGTACAAGTGTTTATTAAGCATCTCCTATGTGTCAGACACTGTGCTAAATGCTTTATAAATATTCTCTTTTAATCTTCACAATGACCCTGTGAAGTAGGTGCTACCTTCTTCTCACAGAAGAGACAAAATATAGATAAGACATAGTTCCTACCTTAAGAGAGCTTATAGACTAGTAGTTGGAATAGCTATAATACAGTTGACTTTCTAATTTTTGGTCCAGACCTGGGATTTTATCCTTCAAAAAGGAGAGGAACCAATAAGGAGAAATTCTATTCTGAATCTGATTTTCATTAGCAGGAATGAACTGGTTACAAGGGATGATGATGACATGAACACTTGGGGGGGGGGGTGAGTGACCACTCCATTCTAGGTATTGTGATAGAGGAGTAGATTCTGCTATTTATATATACCCTATCATTGTAAAAACAGATTTCAAAGGCCTCAGAAGAAAGATAGGTAGGAAGGATCCCATGGACTAACATGCTTCAGTATAGGAAAAATGGGAAACGCTCAAGAATGAATTTCTGTCCCCAAGAAGGGAAAGAATTCAAAGGGGGAGAAAAAATGAGATTTGTCTAAAGAGAACAATGTGGATGCATAGTGAACTCATTAACCAGCTTCGGTTTAAAAAAGAAATGTGCAGAAGATGGACAAAAGGCCAGGTGGTAACAGAACATGAATATAAAAGCTCGATAATGCTGTTTGAGTGTCAGGAATGCAATAGCTCAAAATGAGTTGAAGCCGGTGAAGGAAGCAAAGAACTAAAACAGAAAATGGTTTTTTAAGCTGTTATTTGGAGAACAAAGAAGGTGTAAGAAAGGATAGGACGTTAGCATGCTTGCTTGGGATGGATAGGATGAAAATAACTGACAACAGAGAGAGGGCAGAGCTCCTTGGTTGGTATTTTGTTTCTATTTTCTCCAGAAAGGAGAATGATATTTATGCTGTAAATGACATAACAAAAATGATTAACAGGGAGTTTATATTGAAGATGTTCAGAAATACTAAGAGGGAATCTAGCTGCTTTGAGGAATTCCAGGCACTTCAGAAAGAAGAACTATATTCTTAGGTCTTGAAAGAATTGGCAAAGTGAGTGCTGAGCCATTGTCAGTGACATTTGGAAGTTCGTGGAAAATGGGAGAAAAAAACCCACAAAATTGAAAAGGGGTAAATATTCACATTTTTAAAGACAAAAAAGAGAAAAGAGTCTGCAAACTATAGGCCAGTGAGTTCAGGTTGTATTTCTGGCAAAATTCTAGAACTGACCATTAAAAAGATGGTAGGCAAACATCAAACACTGGCAGCTAGAGAGAGCAATGAGTAGAGTGTTGGGCCTGGAGTCAGGAAGACTCATCTTCCTGAGTTCAGATCTGGCCTCAGACACTTACTAGCTGTGTGGTGTTGGGCAAGTCGCTTAACCCTGATTGCCTCAAGTTAACAAAAAATAAAAAGATGGTGAGGATATCTTGGAAAGATCTTGGAGGTGTTCCTTGGAGGTCTTCAGGCTGAGGCTGGATTACCACTTCTCAAGTATGCTATAGTGGGGGATTCCTTTGGTGTATGAGTTAGATTAGACAGTCAATGAGGTCCTTTCCACCTTGAAAATTCTGTGGTTCTGGTGTAGGGAGCACCCACTGAGGAAACTCCCCACCCACTGAGGAAATTCCCCTTGCAAAGCAGTAAACGTTCTGCAACTTGTAATTTTAGCATTGCCCCAAAACAGAGAAGTTGTTTAAGTTGCTTGCTTAGCATTAAATAACTAACATGTGGTAGAAGCAGAACCTAGACTCAGGTATTCCTAATTCTGAGATCAGTTTTCTATATACCATGCCACCGCCTCTCTTGTGTCTTATGACATGAACACAGACAACTTGAATGAGATGCATCGTTGTTCAGTCATTTGTCTTTGTGACCCCATTTGGAGTTTTCTTGGCAAAGATACTGGAATGGTTTGACATTTCCTTCTCCAGATCATTTTACAGATGAGGAAACCGAGGCAAATAGAGTGAAGTGACTTGCCCAGGGTCACACAGCTAGGAAGTGTCTGAGGTCAGAAGATGAATCTTTCTGACTCCAGTCCCAGTGCTCTATTCACTGTGCCACCTAGCTGCCCCAATACAATGCATTAGAGAGATGAGGCACAAAATGTTACATGAGGTCTGAGTGAGAAGACTGTTGCAGCCAAGGGGATCAGAAAAGGCTCCATGGAAGAGGCGATTCTTTAAAAATTAATTCTAGGGGCAGCTAGGTGGCACAATGAATAGAGCTCCAGCCTTGGAGTGAGGAGGACCTGAATTGAAATCTGGCCTCAGACACTTGACACTTATTAGCTGTGTGACCCTGGGCAAGTCACTTAACCCCAATTGCCTCACCAAAAAATAAAATTAGTGTTAAAGAATTCATAGGAATTCAATAGGTGAAGATGTAAGAGGATATTCCAGGCATTAGAAAGCACAGAGAAAGTCACAAGAAAGCCCAGGGTATCCATGGAGGATCAGGGTATAGAACTGAATTGTTGATTCTAGTTTCAGGAAGGTGGGAGGGCCTAACATGAGATGATACTGGAAAGATTATGAGGAGCCTTGAATGCCAAGCAAATGAGTCTGACCTTTACTTGGAGACAGTAGAAAGTCAAGGAGCCTTTTTAAATAGATGAATAACTTGAGTCAGACCTTCCCAGAACTTCCTGGTCCTGCCCACACCATGCTATCTGCATTTTGGCCATCCTCCTCTTCCCCCTCCCACCAGAAGTGCGGAGTCTGTTTCCTCATTTTCTGTGGAAGCAGTCCTCCATATCATTCTACACCATCTCTATACCTGGTCTAACTTCCCTCCAGCCCTGCTTTCTGTCTCCTCGTTATGTGTTATCTTCCCACACTAAAATTTCAGTCTTTTGTGCGTAGAGACAGTCTTGTTTGCTTGTCTCTGTATCCCCGGCATTTAGTTTAGTGCCTGGAATATAGTAAATGCTTCCTAAATGTTTTATCTACCCAGCTTTCTATTCTATTACAAAGGAAGAGTTGTGCAGGGGTGAAGGCCTGTCAGAAAAGCTGCTCCACGCAATTCAATAAACATTTATTAAGTGTGCTGTGCAAGGCACTGTGCTGGGTCCTGGAAAAAAAGAGGCTGAAACAAAATAGTCCCTGCCCTCATGGAGTTTACATTCTCCTCTGGGAATGCAATGAGTATACTAATTAAGTCAATACAAAGTCATTTGAAATGAAACAAAAGTAAATACTATATAATTATAATGGCCAAGCTTGGACCCAAAGAAGAGATGGAAGAAATATACCTTCCTCTCTTCTTTAAAGAAATGGGTGATCACGGGCATGGAAATTTGCATTAACTCTCAAGAGTTTCTTGATAAACTGGCTAGTTTTACTAAAACTGTCTCTTTTTCCTTTTTCTTTTTTATTCTTTGTTATAAAGTGTATCTCACTGGATAGGGAAGAGGGGAGGGCTCTATTCAGTAATGAAGGGGATGTAAAAACAAAAGACACATATCATTTTTTAAAAGTAATTTGATAAAAGTACTGATGATGTGTGTGAAGAGGGAAGCAATGGGGGTGGATCAGAGAAGGCTTCACCTAGTGCACTAGTACTGCATTCTGTAAAATTTGGATTCAATCAGAAGGCTGAACTTAAGGATTTAGAAGGCCATGTGGCCCAAGGCCACAGGTTCCCCACCCCTGACCTAAGAGTGACTCTTCAGCTGAGCCTTGAAGGAAGATGAGGATGCTAGGAGGTAGAAGTGAGGAGAGAGAGAGAGAGAGAGAGAGAGAGAGAGAGAGAGAGAGAGAGAGAGAGAGAGAGACAGACAGACAGAGACAGACAGACAGACAGACAGACAGAAAGAGAGAGAGAGAGACAGAGAGAGAGAGAGAGAGAGAGACAGACAGACAGAGACAGACAGACAGACAGACAGACAGAAAGAGAGAGAGAGAGACAGAGAGAGACAGAGACAGAGAGAGAGAGAGCATTCCAGGCAATGGGGCTCAGGTCACATGGGAATGAACAGAAGTAAGCAATGGAATGCTGAGTTTGGGAAATGTGTAATAGCTCAGTTTGGCTCCAATATAGAGAATAACATGAAATACAACTCGAGTTGGGTTGTACAGAGCCTTAAAAACCAGGCTGAAGAGTTTGTCTTTTCTCCTATAGTCAACAGAGAATGACTGAAGGTTTTGAGTGACAGTCAGCCTTCTGCCTGAGGAACATTTCTTTGGCAGCTGTGAAAAGGATGAGTAGGAGAGTAGAGAGAGAATTGTAATAATAGTAGATATCTACTATAATAGTAGTAGTAGAAGAAGAATAGTAGAGAGATAATTGTTCAGGCAGATGATAATGAAGACAAGTACTAGGGTGATGATAGTGGGAGTAGAGAGGAGGGTCCAGGTGAGAGACATGTTTCAGAGGAGGAATGAGCAAGGCTTGGTAACCGAAGGGGTAAGAGAAATGAGGGACAGGGTAGAGCCAAAGAGATCTCTGGGGTTTCAGACACAAAAGACTGAGTGTACGGTGGGGCCACTGATGGAAATAGTGAAGTCAAAAGAATGAGAAGATTTAGGGGGTGCAATACTAAGCTTGTTTTTGGATAAGACAGGACATCCAGGTGGAGATATCCAGTAGCCAGCTGGAAACATGGGTCTCAAGCTCAGAAAAAGGTCAGATTAGAGATGCAGATTGGGGAGTCATCTACACACACACGACGAAGCCAAAGGAGTAAATGATACTGCCATGGCAGAGTGTACAGAGAAAGAAGAGGGTCAACGCTCTCGATTGACAGATAAGAAAACTGAGGTACCGAGAAGACAAGTGGCTTGGCCAGTCATACATGTGTTGAGTGGCAGACCTGGAACTAAACCCAGACATCTTTGGTCCTGGGCATGATGGATAGAGCGCTGGGCCTGGAGCCAGGAAGACCTGAGTTGAAATCCAACCTCAGATATTTATTAGCTGTGTGACCCTGAGAAAATCACTTCCCCCTGTTTGCCTCAGTTTCCTTAGCTGTAAAATGAGTTGGAGAAGGAAATGGCAAAACACTCCAGTGTCTTTGCCCAGAAAACCCCAAATAGGATTCTGAAGAGTTGGACCCAAGTGAAAAAAAAAAGACTAAACAACAGAACTCGTGATTCCTGGACCATTGCTCAGGCTCATGGAGCCAATGTCTGATTGCATTCTGGGAAAGCATCCACCCAGGTCAAATGGGTTGAGCAACCTGTTTGGCTAAGGGAAAGCAGGCTGCCATATTATTCTCCTTGCTCTTCTTCGCAGCCTCAGGTACTGGCGTTTCCACTCTGTTTGCCACTAGGGATTTGCAGGATGGCGTTAAGAGTCCTCTGGTCTACCTTAGGGGACAGAATTTGTTTATCTTGTGGTTGCTCCCTGGGTGACATTCTTCCCTCATAGTACACAGTGGTGACAGGCCGGTTTCTGCCAGCTTTAAAATGGTGGCACGTGTGTGCACCCAAATACACACGTCTATGGTGTTGTGATAGAGACCTTTCTGGAGGCCTCTCCAGCGCCTGGATGAAATGGGCGTTCAGTCTCTTAGCCTTCAGCGTGTCTTGATTTATCCCACGTCCTCTCCTTTCTCTTGAGGTATCCTGGTACACTGGAAGGGTGCTGGATTTGGAAAGAGAGTATCTGGGTAACCCAGCTCTGGCACTTAGGTGGGTGACCTTGGGCAAATTACTTAATCTCTCTAGGTCTATAAAATGAGGGAATTGGTCCAGAGGGCTTCTAAGGCCTTCTAAATCTAAATCTCACATTTCACATCACAGTCATCTATCCATGTAGGCCATCCATCCATCTAGTCATTTGCCCTGCCACTACCCAAATGGATGAGCACCCTCCATAAAAGACCTCCAGAATTCATGCCCACAGACCTTGTGGAAGTTAATCCACTGATCTTTGGAACTTTGGACCTTGAGCTAAGCCATCTTGATCAGTAGCTGAGTGGGTATAAACTTACCTAGTCTGCTAGAGCAAGCCAGCCCGAGATCAGACCACGCTTGACATCTCATCTTGTCCACGGAAGGCCATCTTGCTGTCTCTCCTATTATGTATATTCTCCTTCCCTAACTCCTTCATTAGGCACAGCAATCAAATAAATAATGCCATTGCTTTTGGAAATGGCATGTTAGTTTACTGCTCCATGAACTAACTCACTATTCCCGCAACTCTCCAAACCAAAACTCTGTATTTTTTTTGTTAAATACATTTTTATTGGTACCTTTTGTATTTCCTTTGCCTAAATTTCCCCCTTAGAGGTAGCTGATAACTCAGTGAATAGAACACTGGGCCTGGAGTCAGGAAGATCTGAGTTTGAATCTAGCCTCAGACACTTCCTAGCTGTGTGACCCTGGGCAAGTCACCTAACCTCTGATTGCCTGACAAAATGGTTCCACTGAATCCAATGGAGAAGAAAATGACAAAACATTCCAGTATCTTTGCCAAGGAAACCTTAAATGGCGTTTCAAAGGCTCAGACATGACTGAAACAACTGAACGACAACAAAACGTCCCCCTTACATATACTTCTAAGATATTTTGAATTTACTATTTATAAGTGGTAGTTCTTCCCTCACCCTTCACCCCCCCAGTGGATTGTAAACTCCTCAAGGGCAAGAATTGTCCCAAACTGTCATTTTTGTTTTTATATTTCCAATGCCTAGCACACAGAAACCCTTAATGCTTATTGACTGAATGAATGAATCAATAGCTACCTAGCTAGGTAGCTAATGCAAGAGATTGTTGTTATTCTTTTATGATGCTTTGGAGAGGAGAAATTGGATCCTTTTGTAAATCACCTGGAGTAGGGAGGGGAAAAAAAATCTAATAATGTGATGTCTGCTTTAATTTGAATAAATTCTTCTCCGGAAGAATTCAGTCTGTAGCCTTGCATGTGCATAGCCAAGTTAAGAGATCCAGGGAGAGGTTGGTCGAGAAGACTATGTATATCCTTGTGTTCATAAAAATACATTTGTTTTTTTCTTGTTCCCTCCGGAGCCTCAATCTAGTGCAATTATAGAGTAGAAGGTGGTTCCTTGAAACCATTCAGAGAAATCATAGATTATGGGAACTCAGGGACCTTAGAGATTATTTCACCTAGTACCTTCATTTTATAAGTGAGGAAACTGGGGGATAGAAAGGGGAAGTGCCTTGCCAATTAGACCCATGAGGTAGGTTAATCAATCTACCCAAGTATCATTATTTTCTGGGATGCAGTGCCCCAAGACATGGTGGTTGACCTGCCATTAGGGTCTGTTGTCTTCCCCAGAGCCACTGAAAGGAAAATGCAGATACTGGGTGCACAATTAGTGGCCTCTGAGGTATAAATTGTTTCTGGGGAAGCCTTGATCTGGGGGTGTCAGTGGCGTACTAAGCAATTTGGACCAGTGTAGAGTATCACTGGTTTTGCAGCTTTTGCATCTCCCTGTCAACTCTTCCAAGTTCCCCCAGGAAATACTACTGGGAGATGGTTCTGAGCAAGGGATCATAGGATCACAAATTTATAGCTAGAAAGGACTTCAAAGGGCATGGAGTCCAATCCTCTCACTCTACAGATGAGAAAACTGAGGCTCAGAAAGGTTGTGATTTGCCAAGGTCACATGGGTAGTGTCTGTGGCAAGATTAGAACCAAAACCTCCTTGTCTCAATCTCCTGGCTTCCCTGGCTTCCTTCAAGTCTCCGCTAAAATCCCACCTCCTATAAGAAGCCTTTCCTTAGCCCCCTGAATGCTAGAGCCTTCCTTCTGTGATTATCTCAAGTTTATTCTGTATATATCTTGTTTGGCCATCATCTTCCACAATGCACCTTCCTAATAGCCTCTGGACTTCTTGATGTGGCTTCCCCAAAGCATAAAAAAAACCTGCCCATTTGAAATTGTGGTCTTTCAGACTCAACAGGTGACCACAGCTCAAAAGACTGCACACCAAGACCATGGACTGCCTCACCTTGTCTTGTTGACCAGACGTTTACATATGGAGACAAGGAGAGTGAGGAGGGGCTCATCTACTCAAGATAAGTATGTTGAAGCAAACATATTGAATGTCCTTTCTATGCTATGGCTAAGTAAACTTCCTTTTGTCATCTGTTGAATGACTTTATTCCATTCCTACATCGAACCTGGACCTGAGTTAGATTGACATCTAACAGGAGGACATGGACAGAGGTACACAGGATGAAGTGTGGATTGGTTGCAATCTGCCCTGTTGGAAGGGGCACCCATGCAGATGGCATCACAGATTCAACATTGCCTCAAAATAAATGCATTGGAAAGGGCAGTGACCATGCCAACCAGGAAATATATTTAAAGCAGCAGTTCTCAAGCTATGTGGTCTCGAGAACCCTTAACTCTCTTAAAAATTATTGAGGACCCTCCCTCTCTGCAAAGAGCTTTTATTTATGTGGGTGATAAATTTACTGGCTTGGCTAGTGACTTGGAGAAGTCACACCGTCTCTGTTTGCCTCAGTTTTGTAATCTGTAAAATGGGGATAATAATATTACATCTACCTCCCAGGATTGTTGTAAGGATGACATGAGATAGTATTTGTAAAACTTTGTACAGTGTCTGGCACATAGCAAGTGCTATTAAAATATTATTACTATATTTAATGTTATTATTTAATTAATTTATATTAAGACTATTTAATCTTACTGTATAGCAGTATTTACCGTATTAGAAATGATAACAGAATTATTATGAAAATTATTTTGAACTTCACAGAGCCCCTCAAAGGGTCTCAAAGACCTCCAGGGATCCCCAGACCACACTTTGAGAACCATTAATTTAGAGCATCAGGTGAATGAATGAAATACTTTGGACTCTGAAGATGGCCCTGTGTAAACACTGTGGTTACTCTCCGCTTAGGGAGGAGCCCTACAACATGCCAGGCTCAGAGCTGCCTCCTTCCTAGGCAAAGCCACCATAGACCATATACTCCCTGACTTTCTCTCCCCTCTTCACTGAAAAACCACAGCAACGGTAAAGAGACCAGGTCCACAGGCTGTCCCGCCCGACTTCTGACCTACCTTGTAGGCTAGGCCAGATTCCTCCTACTTCTCCAGGAATTCCAGATGGAGACAGGAGGAGAGGAACGAATGATGAAGGTAATCTCTGTATGGAAGTTGCTAGGGAGCTCGTGGGTTTGTTCTGTCCAAACCCCAGCACATTTGGGCATTTGTTCCACACTTAGGAAGGAAACGGGGGCCTTGGACATTCTCAGTCTTGTTGGTAACTTTGGAGACGTCTAGTACAACCCTCTCATTATACACACGAAGAAATTGAGGCCCCAGGAGGATAAGGGCATTGATAAGGATATAGGAGGTACTGAGGAATTGAGCTAAGGTCCTCTGACTCTGCAACCATTATGTGTTCTTTCACCCTGTTTCCACTGTGTTCACCTCAGGGTCTCTGTTGGGTGGGATTGCTTTGTAAGTCCTTTTCCCATTTCAGTAACTAGGCTCTCTTAGATGAGGTTCTCTATGGACCTGCCTCTCACTAAATTCTACTCTTTGGTGAGCAGCTTTGCAGCGTCTTTGTCCAGACGGACTGACCATGTCCAGACTGGATCGTCTGGATGGATGGCTCCCCTAGTGGTCTGGGTTGGGTTGAAGGCTCAGGATGGGCCTGAGAGGAAGACCACCTTTCCTCCTATCCCTCTTCTTCCCTAAATCACCTCTCTGCCCTTAAGTCCCACCTGACCCACAGTCAAATGGAGACGAGGCCCCCCAGTACACATAGAATCCCTACCCGGCCATAGTCTGGGCTGGGTCTCTGCCCAAGGCCCATGACCCCTAGGATGCCGGTGGCCCTGGGCGATAATCAAGCTGACCAGAGGGAGGGAGGAAGGGCCAGCTCTGGGGAGGGCTGGGGGCTGGTGAATTCTTGGGAGAGTTCATTAGCCTCAGGTGCGGGTGCGAGGAGGCAAGGGGAAGCCCCTTCATTTAGGCCCACGGCCTTGTCAGGGAGTAGCCAATGGCAAGGGAGGCTGGTCCCAGGCCTGCGGCTCCAGCTGTCACCCTGAGCGATGAATTACATGCTATAAGAAGGTGTTGACAGGAGCAGCTGGACATGAGAGAGTGATGAAAAGAGAACAAAATTCATTCCAAGTTCAGACAGACTAGCTCATTAGGGAGAAAGGAGAGGGGGCCAGAGGAGCAGCAAGTGCTCCACCTTCTGGGCAGAGGAGAGAAGGAGAGGAGGGGAGGGGAGAGCAGGAGAGAGGAGCCGAGGGAAGGAGAGGAATAGAGAGGAGAGGAGAGAGGAGGAAAGAGGGGATGGGGCAGAGAGAAGGAGGAGAATAGAGGGGAAAGGAGAGAGGAGGAGAAAGGGGACAGGGCAGAGAGAAGGAGGATCTAGAAGGGAGAGGAGAAAGGAGGAGAAGAGGAGAGAGGGGAGGGGGCAGAGAGAAGGAGGAGAATAGAGGGGAGAGGAGAAAGGAGGAGAGAGGGGATGGGGCAGAGAGAAAGAGAGGAAGAAAGGAAGAGAGGAAGAGAGGGGAGAGGAGAAAGAGAGAAATAGAGGAGGAGAGAGGAGAGGAGAGAGGGGGGGAGGGGAGCAAAGAGAAGAGGAATAGGGGGAAGAGGAGAAAGGTGAGAAGGGCAGAGAAAAGAAGAGGAAAAGAGGAGAAAGGGTAGAGGAGGAAAGGAATAGAGGAGAAGAGAGGAGAAATTGGGGAGTAGAGAGAAGGAAAGGAATAGAGGATGGAAGAGAAGGAAAGGGAAGGGAAGGGAAGGGAAGGAAAGGGATGGAGGGGAGAAGGGATGGAAATAGGAAAGGAAAAGAATAGAGAGAAAGAAGAGGGAAGAGCAGAGGAAAGGAGAGGAATAGAGGTGGAAAAGTGAGAAGAGAGGAAAGGAATAGAGAGGGGAGAGCGAAGGGGAGGGAAAAGAAAAAGGGGAGGGAAGGGGAGAGAATCAGGGTGGGAGAGATGAAGAAAAAAGAGGCCTTCCCCATACCTTCAGCCCAGGAAGAGACTAGAGTATGGGAATGCCTCAGAAGGCAACTGAGTTCTCTACTTATTCCAAATTACAGCAGATATAAAAATGCTGGTGCTAAATGACTCACTTAAGGGACTTAAATGGAATGAAATATTGATTCAGTTCAGGTTTGGTTTGGAGAATATTTTTCTTTGAAAGCTACAGAAAATATACAAGTTCAGTTTTACTTCAAACTGGCTCACTAAAAACTTTTAAAATGAAAAATTTTAATACAATTTGCTCAATTTCGTGGTTCATATGGTTCTATGGGGTTTAGACTCTTGTCTGAAGCACGTGCATCTTGGAATGTAAAGGCAAATAGAATCCTTCTCATCCTTAAAATGAGAGTGGAAGTTAGAGCATGGGCCAAATGATTTTTAAGGCCCCTTCCAACTCTTCTGTTCTATCCTATCCTATCCTGTCCTGTCCTGTCCTGTCCCATCCCATCCCATCCCATTCTATTCTATCCTATTCATCTAATCTAGTCTAGCCCAGTCTAGCTCAGTCTAACCTTTTCACAATTCACTAAATGGGTTCCTAGTCACCTGAAGGTTCCTATCACTTTGGATACCGAAATTGTATTTTCCTTCTTATAGGTAGAAAGAAGGTGCTTCCATTGAAAGCTTTAATCTAGTTTGTGGCCCCAAAAGGGATATAGAGAACTTGAGGGAAGGCTCAGAGGAGAATCATACAAAGAACAAAAGATTTGAATAATAAGGTCTTTGAGGAAAAGCTAAAGAAACTTAGATAAGTTAACCAGGAGTAGAGAAGGCTGAAGCTATGGTTATTCTAGTAGTAGTGTAAGGCTGTGAGAGTTGGACTATAAAGCTAGGCACTGCAGAATCAGTGCTTTTAAATTATGGTGCTGGAGAAGACTTTTTGAGAGTCTGTTGGACAGCAAGGGGATCAAATCAGTCAATACTTAAAGAAATTAATTCAAACTACTCATTGGAAGAACAAATACTGAAGCTGAAGCTTAAATACTTTCGCCACATGATGAGAAGACAGGACTCACTGGAAAAGACTCTGATGTTGGGAAAGAATTAAGGCAAAAGGGATAGCTAGTGTCATGGAAACAATGAACATAAGCTTGGACAGACTTCAGGAAATAGTGGAGGATAGAAGGACCTGGCATGCTATGGTCCACGGGGTCAAAAAGATTTAGATATGACTGAACAACTGAACCACAACAGAGAAGGTTGAAGAAATTATTGAATATCTGAAAGAACTTCAAACAGATAATGACGGTTCTACCTTCCCAAGAAAAAGAGGATTGTAGCATGAGGGGACTATAATCCCCAAAAATAAGTTTCCTGGCCATGAGAGTTAGAACAGGGAAGGCACCTGTGATTTCACTGATACAGGGAGCTCACCAGTAAGGAAACGCTAACCAATGCAGGTTGATACCTCCTCTATAACTTATAATCTTAGAGAGTTAGCTGGAGTGCTGAAGGTCACAAGCCAAAATTCATCAGAAGCGGGACTTGAACCCATCTCATTTTTCTAAAGCACAAGCTGTCTCTACAGATAAAAGTATGGAAAGGTATCAGAGATACTCCAAATTGGAGGAAGGGAGAATCTGAAAGAACCTAGGGTGTCTCTTTCTATGGGAGCTCTTTAAGCAAGATTCTTTTCTCATTTAGTCCAAGTATGCCACAGTGACTTTTCAAGATTCCCTTTCTACTTTATGAACCAATTTCTGGCTCTGCCAGTACTTCACTTGGTACTTTTGAGTAAGCCTTTCCTGAGCCGCTTTGATCTTGGCTGGGCGATTAGTCTTCCCTTATTTATAAAGTGCTCTGATGTCCTATACAGCAGCCCCTGTTAGAAAAGGTTGTCATCATTGTGATGTGGGAGCAAGGAGCATAGGATCATACATTTGTTGTGGTTGTTGTTGTTGTTGTTGTTGTTGTTGGTCCTTCGTTCTCGAAGAGAACCAGTGATGTCACAAGGGTGATGTCTTGACCTGTGTATGAATTGTGTGTATGAATTGGATTTAAGTGAGGCAAAGCTGCACAGTTATCAGCCTCTCTCTCTCCTCCAGAGTCATTGAAATCCAGTGGCAAGACAAAAGTCAAGATGACTGGTGATGGTCTTGGAGCTTGTATTTTGTAAGATATTTGGGGGTTTGAAGTCTAGATTTAAAAAAATTTTAATCATTAATTAAATAATTTGTTTACTATTTTCAAAAAGCTGACAATTTGCTTTTTTTGTCCTGTGCAGTTTTCATTTATGATTTCTTAAAATATAGCTCTGAAAAACAGGCTTTAAGTTGGAAGGGGTGTCAGATTCTAACTTGGGGGTCCAGGAATTTTTCCCCAATTACGTGTAAAGATAATTTTTGACATTCACTTAAAAAATTTTGGGGTTCCAAATTCTCTCCCTCCCTCCCCCCTCCCCTCTTCCTGAGATGATAAACAATTTGATATATGTGCAATAATGCAAAACGCACTTCCATATTAGCTATGCACTTTTTAAAAAGACTATTTTCATAATTGCATTTCAATGTAATTAGCTTTCTTTGTACTCTCTCTATATTTTTTTTATATATTTAAAAACAGTCTTCTGAGAAGGGGTCCATAGGCTTCACCAGATTGTCCAAAGGGTCCATGACACATCAAAAAAAGATCAAGAATCCCTGTCTAGTCCAACTCTCTCATATTACAAATGGAGGAAGTTAAGTGACTTGATCAAGGTCACACAGAAATAATCACTGGTCCCCCATGCATATGGGGCACCCTGTACAAGTCACCAAAAAGACCCGTCATCTGAGAGTGTAGAGCAGTTTAGGAGTTTCTCTCTCCCATATGAGTTTGTTCCTAAAGCTGTGAAAATAACAAAGAGATGTTCAAGCCAAAAGACTCTTTGGCATTCAAGTGAAGTTGGCAAGCAGCTAAGCTGTTAGCACGCCTCCTCCTCTCCAGCCTCACTTGTTCTTTCCTTTCTCCACTACCCCTTTTGGAAAGGGAGAGAATCAGGAAAAAAAAATTATCAAGGTTATTCAAAGAGTTTTTCTCCTGGATTATTTGCACAAGTCCTGTTCAAACAGCTTTTGTCTAAACATCGCTTGAAATCCAGACCCAATCCTTTCAGATTCAAGAAAACTGCTTAGGGGACACAAAGGGGGCAAAATGACCTAACTTTGGTGGTGGGGGGGGGAGAGTGGGAAGTTTTAAGCCAATCACTGTCCACCACAGAGTGACTAGATTTAGGGACTCACTTGCCCCTGGGATGGGAAGAGGACTGCTGCCCAGCCACCCCTTGCAGACACCAAAGAAAAAAAAAATGGGATGGGCATCCTTGTCAGAGACTATTTATTTGTTCAACAAGCATTTAGCAAGCAACTACTGTATGCAGAGCACTGTGCTAGGTGCCGATAGGCATGCAAAGTACAAATAAGAGGACATCATGGAATCATAGGCTTAGAACTGAAAGGGACCATTGTTGTCGCTGTTGAGTCATTTTTCGGTTGTGTCTGACTCTTCACGACTCCATTTCGAGTTTTCTTAGAAAATATACTGGAGTGGTTTGCCATTTTCTTCTGCAGCTCATTTTTCAGATGAGGAAACTGAGGCAAACAGGGTTAAGTGACTTGCCCATGGTCACACAGCTACTGTGTCTGAGGCTAGATTTGAACTCAGGAAGATGAGTCTTCCTGATTCTTAAGCCCAGTGCACTATCTGCTGTGCCCCCTAGCTGCCCCATTAAATGGAACTTAGAGGTCATTTAATGCAATACTCTCATTTTGCAGATAAGAAAACTGAGGCCCAGTGGGTGAGAGCTCAAGCATCAGGGGAGGGATTTGAACACAGGTCCTCTGACTCCAAAGTCAATATTCTTTTCATTGCCCTTGCATTCATAGACCTTACAATTTATATAATATGAGACGTATGCAAATAACTATTATTTGAAATTAGCATGAGTGCTATTGAAATTCAAAAAAGAAAGTGTGGAAAGTTGTGGTAGGCATTGAAAAGAGCAGAAGCATGGATGCGCTAGCATATCACTAGCTTTATGACCTTGCCTAAGTCAGTGAACTTCTGTCATTGATAAAGTAAAGATATCATAGCACCTCACCTCACAGGACTGCTGTGATGAAAGTGATTTGCAAACTTTAAATCACTATAAAAATCTAAGTTGTTAAAGTCTTCCTCCACTGACATCCCACTCTGATGATTTCATTTTGACATGGAGGCATCCCTGGACTCTCTGTGGATGCTAACAAAGTGCAGATTCAGGGCAGCAGATTACAGAGTCAAAAGTCCTGGCTTTATGGGTCCTATCCTGCCTTCGATATGTGCAGATAACGTGGTATGAAGGAAAAATCACTGAATTTGGAAACAAAGCATCTGTGTTTGAATCCCAGCACTGCTGCTCACTACCTATGAGATCTTGGGCAAGTAACCTAACTGGGCCCCACTTTCCTCATCTGTAAAACAGAAGGCTTAGACCTCTAGGGTACTGTCTAGTTCTAATTCTAGAAACCTATCAAACTGGAAAAGCTTTGGTCAAGGGAAATCCCAACAAAAGACCTCATCTACTGTCCAAAGATCAACCTAGCTATCTACAGAGAGGCTTATTATCACTAGCAGGTTAGCCAATAGGTAATGAGTTCTTTGGCCATAGCAAACCATGAACCAAAGAGAAATATACAATGGCCTTTGGTCCCATGCATCCTTTTACTCCTTCAGTGACAGTATCAGAGTTGTGACAAGGAAGCAAAAAGGGTGCGAAGGATCACCTGGTGTTTCATTTGTCTATTTGTATTCATTTAACTCTAAGATCCAGGGACACTGGCCTCCTTACTGTTCCTCTCACATGGCATCAATCTCCTGACTCTGAGTGTTTCACTAGCTGTGGCCCATGCCTGAAATTCTCTTCCTATTCATTGCTTCCTCTTAGCTTCCTTCAAGTTTCAGCTGAAGCTATCACCTTCTGCCAAAAGCCTTTTCTCTATGGATTATCTCTTGATTTATCTTTTGTATGACTTGTTTATCTAGGTGGCACAATGGACAATGTGCCTAGCCTAGAGTCAGGAAGACCTGAGTTCAAACCCAGCCTCAGACACTTAGTAGTTGTGTAACCCTGAGCAAGTCACTTAACCTTGCTTGACTCAGTTTCCTCATCTGTAAAATGAGCTGGAGAAAGAAATGGCAAAACACTCCAGTATCTCTGCCCAAAATGTTGGGTCACAAAGAGTTGGATATGATTGAAGAACGACAACAAATGATTTGTTTATACCTCGTTATTTGCATGTTATCTCTCCAATTAGACTGTGAGCTCCTTGAAGGCAGGGACTGACTTTTGCCTTTCTTTGTGTCTCTAGCACTTAGCACCAAGGCTAGCACCAGGAAGGTACTTGGCAAATGCTCCTTGGCTGACTGTTAGTAGCTAAGAATGAGTTCTTTGTGAATTATACCATATCAACATTGGCATTCTTGCTATCAGACAAATCAGGAGACACAGAAACCTGCCCCTAAATAGAAGAACAATCCACAAATTTCTTTAGAAAGGCAAATAAAGGAATTGGTGGAAATGATTTTAGCATGTGCCCATAGGCAACAAGAAATACATTTCATACATAGGATACTGCCTCATTTTGGCTTCCAGTGCTCATAAGTATTGGCAGAGATCAACAGGAAGGAAACTATAGTAGAGGATGAAAGTATAGAGAAATTAGAAGATACCAGAAGCTTGAGGGAAAAAATCACAGATGCTCCTAGTACTGAAAAAGGGCAAGTAAGAAAACACATATGCCTATTTCCCCATCTCTATATGGAAAACAAAAATCAACAAAATTCCTTTGCACAGATCTCAGGCATCCTTGGTAAAGCTATGAGAAGGGAGCATGGAGCCACAGTTCTATAACAGACCACACCTTGATACTCAAGCAATTGACTAAAAGGTGTAGAGAATACAAGTTCCACTGAGTTTATTGTATGTTGACTATTAAAAAAATTGGCAGCTAGGTGCTGTAGTGGATAGAGCACTGGGCCTGGAGTCAATAAGACCTGAGTTCAAATCCAGCCTCAGACACTTACTAGCTGTGTGACTTGGGAAAGTCACTTACCCCTATTTGCCTCAGTTTCCTCATCTGTAAAATGAGCTAGAGAAGGAAATCATAAACCACTCCAGTATCTTTGCCAAGAAAACCCTACATGGGGTCACAAAGAGTCAGACATGAGTGAAATGACTGAACAACAACAAATTAAAAAGTTATTAAGCAGAGCAAAATACTGTCTTAATAGCACTCTTCCAATGAAGTGTCTCTGTGTCATGCATATATAAAAATTATATACAATTCCTTGAGAGACATAATAATAGAGATAACTTTGTTTGAAGCCTCCATTGTTATTAATACTAAATGAAGCATAAAGCAGGGAGATATGTGCTCTCCAAATGGGTTCTCCACTGCCAAACATCTAGCATGGAGTTCAAATAGAATAGGAATTCCCTACAAATGGTGAGGTCCTCCAGAAGCTGATCTTATCAAACATTAGAACATAGCAAAGTCCCCTCAATGAGATAGTGGATAGAGAGCTACCCTCTGAATCATGAAGACCTGGGTTCATCCTTACAGGATCTGACACATACAGGCTATTTGACCTTGAGGTAAATACTTTGATGGATCTGTGATCTCGTTGTTTTAGATGTTGCTTCTAATAGCACAGATTGCAACCCATCTATGCCTTTTCAAATAGTGCGACTCTTGTCCGTGTTCTCCCATAAATTTTCCATTGGAAATCCACCTATTATTCTTGGAGGGGGGGCCTTGCTCTAGATCTCTTTACAGTAGTGGGTATCAATGAACAACATCTTTGTTACCCCTCACTCTCACTGTCTGATTGGTCCACCTCCATTCCCAGCCCTGCATGTCTTTGATGATATCTTCAATGTCCATTCTGGTCTGCAATTCTTCACTTAACCTGTCATTGCTCCCAGGTACCTTCTAAGACTGAGTACAAGAACATAGGGAATTTATTTATCAAGCATTTGCTATACCAATGAAATAGGTCTAGTCTGAAATACACTCACACACTAACACACGCGTATGCATAGAAGATTTTGGCATAACTATCCATACAGGAAAAAACAAGTGGATGAAGAATGTTTACAGTCCAAACCATGACATGCAATTGAATAGTCAGACAGGTTTATTAGCAAATATATCTTGGACCGACAATGGATCAGGCCCAGAATTGTAGAGGAGGAAGAGATCAAACTGGATTGTATTTGGAAAATTATATAATGCTTCTTAATGATGCAAAGTTTGTCCTTGGAACAAAGGCAATTTAACACCAATAGTCTCCCAGAGATGCCCATGGTTGTAAATCACAGAATGCCACAACTACTTATAATTCAATTTGTGAGATACACAAAGGACAATGTAGAGGTATGTGAATAGATTGCAGCATACTACCAGTGACCATCCGCAGCAATGAAGTCATCCATTCCAGCAACATATTTAATGTTGGAGTTGAGAATTGGGTTGTAGACAAATTGGGCATTAGACAATCAGTGCTGGTGGTGACAGTTGCAGAATGCTGGTGTTAGGGAAGGGCACCACTTGAAGATTTTTCAGGCAAGCAACTGGAAAGGCTTTTATCCCCTAGAAACCTAGTATAATGGGGGTGTGGCACATGCCTAGGCCACCTAAGATGCCATCCACCTCCTGCAAGATGCTAGAGGCCGCTTTTCTGGAGACTAGAGGACAGGAGCATGCATGGACATTCTACATTGGCCTACCATGTGGTTAGGAACAGCTTTTTCCCATTGGCTGTGTAGCTCCCTCCCTAGAGCCCAAAGAGGTATTGTGGGAGTGGGGGTGGGGATGAAGGGTGATAGAGATTATTTTCCAAGGTGTTGAGAGATATTTTGTCCTTGCTATACCTTTGAAGTTAAATGTCCCTTTGTAAAAAGTCAATCTGCTAAATGGTTACATGAAATTGGAATACTAGTCACTGGGCCCCTAAAAATGGGAAAGCATAACCAATGGGGGCTTGAGCCAGTTGTAGAGAAGAGAGACTCTTCAATGCTTCTGGAGTATCAGAGAACCCAGTGGGGGTAAAATATTAAATAGGCTTAACCCAAAGAAAATGGGGTCAGAGTCAAACCGTGTCATGCTTGGAAATTAAAAAGTGCCCAGTCCAGGTTCCTAGACTTCCTTGGGGAATCTTCCTAGAGGCTTAGCTTACTGCCACCTTTTACAGGCAGCCTTTCCTGATTCCCCTGTTTGTTAGTGTTCTCCACCTGCTTATCTGTTATATGTCCCAGTAGAATGTGTGTTCCTTCAGTGCAAGGACCCTTTTATTTTTCTCTTTGTATACCCAGCCCAAGTCAGTGCTTATACATAGTAGGTGATCAATAAATTTTTTAAAAATTTTTTGAATTTAAATTTTTTAAAAATTTCAACTAAATTGAGAAAAAAAAGCAATCACTACCAGTGGCTCTAAGAAGACATGGAATTTGAGATGGGTCTTGAAGGATGGGTAGACTTTTCAGCAAGTATAATGAATGGGGACGACATTCCTACATAAAATGAAATTGAGACCTTTACCCAGGTAGGACCAGTCTGGGCACTCACACTACTCTCAGATCAGATCATAGATCCAGATCATAGACTCCAAGGCCACGGAGTCTAATGGGTCACAAACTTTTTTGGTCTCAGGGCCCCTTTATACTCATAAAAATTATCGAGGATGCCCTAAAGAGCTTTTGTTTATGTAAATTATATCTATCAATATTTACTGAATTAAAAATTAAAACATCTTAGTATTATTATGAAAACAGTTTTGACCTTGTAGACCTGCTAAAAGGGTCTCAGGGACCCTTAGAGGTCCATAGACCTCTCTTTTAGAGCTTCTAATCTTGTCCAACCCCCTCATTTTACAGTCAAGGAAATTGAAGTCAAAGAGATTATTATTATTTTTAATAATATTTTATTTTCCGGGGCAGCTAGGTGGCGCAGTGGATAGAGCACCAGCCCTGGATCCAGGAGGACCTGAGTTCAAATCCGGCCTCAGACACATAACACTTACTAGCTGTGTGACCCTGGGCAAGTCACTTAACCCCATTGCCTAACCCCCCCCCCCAAAATTTTCTCTTCTTCCCCCCAATTACATGTAAAGACAATTATTAACATTCATTTTTTAAAAATTTTGTGTCCCAAATTTTCTCCCTCCCTGAGATGGTAAGCAATTTGATATAGGTTATACATGTTCAATCGTGCAAAACATTATTATATTAGTTATGTTGTGAAAGGCCCAAAGGGGAAAAAAAATGAAAAAAATAAAGTGAAAAATAGTGGTGCTACAATCTGCATTTAGACTCCATCAGTTTATTGTTATTACTATTATTATTATTAACTAGCACTTATATAGTATCTTAGGCTTTTCAAGGAGCTTTACAAATGTCATTTCATTTTATCCTCATGACAACCCTGGGAGATAAGTGGTATTATTATCCCCATTTTATAAACGAGGAAACTAAGACAAGCAGAGGCTAAGTCAATCAATAAACACTTATGAAGTTCCCCATATGTGCCAGACACTGTGCTAAGCGCTAGGGATACAAAGGCAAAAGGCCATCCCTGCCCTCGACCAGCTCACAATCTAATGAAGTGTACAACATGCAAACAATTATGTTCAAACAAGCTATATACAGGACATGACCAAATAATCAACAGAGAGAAGGTACTAGAGTGAAGAGGGATTGGGAAAGGCTTCATGTAGAAGGCGGGATTTTAGCTGGGACTGGAAGAAAGCCAAAGAAGCTAAGAGGCAGAGATGAGAAAGTAGAGCATTACAGGCACAGCCCATGAAGCTGCTTGGATTAAGTAATGCACACCATGATCACACAGCTAGTAAGTGTCTGAAGCCAGATCTGAAACCAAGTCTTCCTGACTGCAGGTCTGACACTCTACCCATCATGCTGCCCACTTGCCTAATATTAAGTGACTTGCCCAAGCTCACTCACCTAAGAAGTATCATAGGTGGGATTTGAACCCATGTCCTCTGACTTTATAGCCAGCGTTGCTTCCCCTGTACCATGTAGTTCTACTAGCATGACATCATAGAAATTGGCCATGGGAGACGCTGAAGCTGTGAGTTGAATAAGGCTTTCTTTCTACTCTTCTTTCTCAGTAAAAGTTGAACAGTGTTTTAACCTCTTCTCCAAGAAGGTCCCTTCCAACTCCAAATCTAGGATCATATGTGGAAAAGAGTTGACATATTCAACCTGATATTTTGATGTTGTTTTGGGAGATGGAGGTGGGATTATCTTGCTGAGCAAAGAACTGCTACATAACACACCTGACCTCATTGCATCGCCTTCCCCTTCCCTTCCCTTCCCTTCCCTTCCTTCCCTTCCTTCCCTTCCCTTCCCTTCCCTCCCCTCCCTCCCTCCCCTCCCCTCCCCTCCCCTCCCTCCCCTCCTCCCCTCCTCCCTCCCTCCCCTCCCCTTCCCTTCCCTTCCCTTCCCTCCCTCCCCTTCCCTCCCTCCCCTTCTCTTCCCTCCCCTCCCCTTCTCTTCCCTTCCCTTCCCTTCCCTTCCCTTCCCTTCTCTCCCCTCCCCTCCCCTTTCCTCCCTCTCCCCTCCCCTCCCCTTCCCTCCTCTTCCTTCCCCTCCTCTCCTCTCCTCTCCTCTCCTCTCTCTCTCTCCTCTCCTCTCCTCTCCTCTCCTCTCCTCTTTACACATTCATCCATATAATTCTCAACCCTTCAATTTGTACCTTCCCTTACTGCCAATCTCTCCCCAATCTCCTAAATAGTCTTGTATCATGGAGAGGCCCTGAAGGACTCTTAAATCCCATTTTGTTTTTCCCCATGATTTCTCCCTTCATTATGAAAATGAATCTAGTTCAGGCTCTTATCCTATCATACTTGGACTGCTACAATAGCATCCTAACTGGCCTCCCTATCTCTAATCTCCCTTTCCTCCAGTCCGAGGATCCTTAAACTAGGGTCCACAGACCTCCAACTAGATTGGGAAAATTATATCTTTAGTTCAATATTATCAGTTTCTTTTGTAATCACTTTTTTTATTTTATGCATTTAAAAAGATTCTTCTGAGAAGGGGTCTGTAGGCTTCATCAGACTGCCCAAGGGTTCCATAACACAAAGAAGGCTAAGAAACTTTTCTCTAAACTGCCACTTTCTCTAAACCTTCTGTAAACATGCCACTGCTAGAAAAATCTTCCTAAAATAGCAACTCGATCATTTCATTCCCATGTTTCACAAACTGCCTCTGCTCATTGCCTACAGGGTGAAGTCAAGGAATCACAGAATGTTAGAATTAGAAGGGACCAGAAAGGACCAGTTAGACCAACCCAGACCTGAACAGGAACTCCCATCTACAAGATACCCAACCAACAAATGGCCTTCCAGGTTTTATTTGAAGATCTTCACTGAAGGGGAGCCTATTATCTCTCAGGATAGCCCATTCTACTTTTGAACAGATCTAATTTTTCCCTTCCCACTCAGTACTCTTGCTTTTGTCCTAAGGCTCTGGGCTTCTGAATGGTGAGAATTCACCAAGCCTTGATGTTCCCAGACCCACAACCCAATTCATTCTAACCATCTTACTTCTAAATGCTCCTCTCTTGCTCTTTCTATCTCTTGCTCTCAGAATGGTAATCATTCCATTCCTGAAAAGGATGAGTCAATTGTCTTATGACTCCATTCGCCCTTCCTGTGACTTCCCAGGCCAAAATACCCCCACTGTAGGCACCACTTCCCTGCATATGTCATCTTCTATTAGAATTCAAGCTCACCCCAAGTGGGGACTGTCTTTCTTTTTTTAATTTATATCCCCAGAACCTTGGACAGTACCTAGACTATAGTAAGTGCTTCAGGCATCTAGGTGACAAGGTGGATAAAACCCAAACAAGATCTGAAATCAGAAAGACCAGATACTTACTAGCTATAGGACTCTGAGTGAGTCACTTAACCTGTGTTTCAGCTTCCTATTCTGTAAATGGGGGAGCAATAATAGCTAATAAAACTGTTGTTTGACTCAAATGAGACGATACTTATAAAATGTTATGAAAATCTTAGTCTTATATAAATACTATTCAGTTGTGTCTGACTATTCATGACCCTATGAACCATGCCATTCATGAGATTTTCTTAGTGAAGATACTGGACTGGTTTGCCATTTCCTTCTGCAGTGGATTAAGGCAAACAGAGGTTAAGTGACTTGCCCAGTATCACACAGCTAGTAAGTGCTTGAGGCTGGGTTTGAACTAACATCTTCCCACTCCAGGGCTTGTACTCTATGAGCTACACCACCCAGCTGCCCCTACAAAAGAAACCTGTAAGAGAGGTTTAGTGGTCCACCCTCCAGACTTCCAGTCAGAGGGAAAAGGAGGCTGAGGGAGTTGGGAAGGCACTGAGTATCCAAAGCTGAGTTAACAGCGTGATGATGAGATACCAAATGACCAGCTAGTAGGGGCTAGTTTGAATGGCTGACTACTCCTACCTCTCAGGCACAGTGGAGGTACTTAGCACTTGGGTTATTTACCTTATGAGAGAGTGGGTTCACCAGGGGTGGGTTTATTCCCTCCCAACATTCTGTATCTAGGAAGAAAAACAATAATAGGATCCTTTACTTCATCCTTCCTCTGTTCTATGCTATTGATCCCACAGATGAAGGCAAGTTAGTCCTACGTAGGATAATAATACTTAGAGCTATTAGAGACCTTAAAGATAATCTAACACTTCTATTATGGATAAGGAAACAGATCTACAGAGTAGATCACAAGGTCACAAAGTAAGTGGCAGGGTGGAGATTAGAATTATACCTCTTAGGAACCTCTGCCCTTAAACTAGCTCCCGAGGCTTCCTCTTAGCCCTCTGGCATTTAGTCCTTTGAGTTAGCCACCCCAACTCGGATAATTTTCTATGTTGGTTCTACCTACTATAACTCAAGCCAAAAAAAGAGTTAACAGAAGAGAGGCATAGGTGAACAAGTGTGAAAAATTGAGATGAAGGGGAATGACATCTCCAAAAGAGGAGGAGGCAGAAGGGACCACCAAGGTAGAGATGGATGAGGCAGACAAAGACAGGCATGTGTGGGGAGAGGGGTGGTGTGTGAAATGGAAGTGTGAAAGATTCAGAAAAGAGTTGAATGGGAAAGGCGAAGAAGCAATAGGGAGGGAGAGCAAGAAGTAAGGAAGAAAAGAAGATACAAAGGAAGGAATGTGCCCTGGGAAAGAGATAAGGAAAAGAAGAGGATGAGGAAAAGATGATTATGGACTTGTTCACCAAATTCCAGTACAACTTATTTTGGGAGTACCCAGTGAACTTCAAAAGAGATTCATTGAGGGTGCCCAATGAACTTAAAAATTTACGACCAACAAAAGAAAGTCCCTCTGTGTGTGTGTGTGTGTGTGTGTGCATGCGTGCATATATGTGTGTGTATACACATAAACATATACATACATTTTATTTATTTATATTTATATATATATATATATATATATATATATATATATATATATATCTCAGGCATTAAGATATAGTATACCCAAGAGATTGCACAGGAAAGAAACAGATATAGCTTTGATGAATGCTTAAATAAATTTGTAGTCATCAGTTCCATAACAGATACTTAAGGAAATCATAGGTATTGGGGGGAGAAGGGGTTACAGTCCTCACCTGTAACATCACCATCAAGGACAACAGCCACAGTATACTCTTTCATGCCCTTTAAGAACAGAACACTGGTCTAGATATGATGCTGACTCAGTGTCAGTTCTTATATATTTGTTGTCTGATGACTTTCCCCTATCCTTACCCACACCCTGCCATCCCAGGATGCATTTAGCATAAAGCAGGCAAGATTCTTTATTTGTCAGGAATTCAATTAGGTGGGAAGAATTGTTATTAATTTTGTAGGAATTACTGGTCAGGAGATGCAGGCACTGGGGATGGAATCCTGGAGCTGTTTCTTCTCCCAGTGCCCCAGGGCAGGTAGATAGAGGCAGTGTGATTTCACTAGTTGAGGTATTAATGAGATGCCTCTAGGTGCAAATGATAGTTTAATAGGTGTTACTTAACGGGAGTGCCCCTCACACACACACACACACACACACACACACACACACACACACACACACAGAGTCAGACAGCCAGCTCCACTCCCAAAGCATTTTGCCTCCTTGATAGAATAAGTAATTAGAATGTAGGAACACTCACTTTGACACTTTAATAAAGTGTCAGCCATCATCAATTTAGTATTTAATAAAAATAAAATTAAATATTTATTACATTTTTTACAGCATTGTATTTAAAACACATTTTTCCCCAGGATTTCAACATTGAACTTTCCCTGGCTAACCCTGTTGTCCTGCCATATAGCAGAGGGGAGATCTGAGAAGATATGATGATAAATGACAGAAATAGGGAGAAAGGAATATGAAACAGGGGGGAAGAAGGAAGGAAGGAAGGAAGGAAGGAAGGAAGGAAGGAAGGAAGGAAGGAAGGAAGGAAGGAAGGAAGGAAGGAAGGAAGAAATGGCAAAAAGAAAGGAAAGAGAAACATGTAGAAAGAAGAGGACTGAAGATGGAAGAGAAGAGTCAGAGAGTCTCATATTTTTCCAGTCCCTCATCTTTTAGATCCTATTCAGTCCCTTCTTACTCCAAATCGATTTGGAAATAGTTCTAGTTTAATGGAGGGAAATCCCCAGATTTCTTATGTGAGAGTATCAGTATCTCTCAGTTGTGGTGAGTTGCTGAACTGCCTTAGCTATTGAGCTTTATAGGTCCTAGGCTGGCCACACCCAGGAAGCCAGGCATTGGTGCCTATTTTAGCAGGAAAAGTAGGTTCCTTGAGCTCAATGTATTTCATATTACTCTAGCTTTCAATTCCCTGGAATAAGTCCATGTCCTCAACTGCTTCCTGCATCTTATTTCCTGTCTTTGTCTCCTGTCTTCTTGACTCATCAGTGCTCAAGACCCAGGGGACTATGTATGACCAAAGTCAGTTTGGAAGCCTTTCATCTCCAACTAGTCATCTTCTCAAATGATCTATTTTAGCCACACTTAACTGTACCTTGAACATGCCTCATATTATGCCAGTTCTATATCTTTGCTCATGCTATTTCTGCTCCATTCAATGCTCTCCCAACTCTTCTCCAAATTGTACCCATTCTTTAAGATCCAGCTCAAATCTTCTTTCTTCTCTAACCCTATGATTTCTCCTTCCACTGAACTCCAGCAAAAACTGTCTGCTGTACTTTAGATTCTCTAATAAAATGTATAACAATTCAAGACTTACTACACTGTGCCATCTGTCATATTTTGGTCTTAAATTGATATTTAAATCAATCAATCACCAAGCATTTATTGTTTCTACTATCTTTCAAGTATTATGCTAGGCAGTGGTAGTACAAAGACAAAAAAAAAAGAAACAATACCTAATGGCACAGTGCCTAACACATAGTAAGTATTTAATAAATGTTTGTTGACTACTCTTTAAAGAACTTCCATTGTATCAGTGGTGACAGCATCAACAAACATTTGTGTGCATGCATGTATCTGTTTATATATGTGCACATATTTTATGTGTATACATATACAACATGTACATGTACACCTGTATATGTGCTTGTGGTTGTTCAGTGCCTTACATATATTATCTCATTTGATTGAAAGGCTTTTGCAATAGACCAGTCCTGTACTTTGTAGTAATCCAACTTAACTTTCATTATCCAATTAGATCCTAAGTCAGAAATCATATCTACTGTTTCTCTGTGAGTGCCTACCACCTCTACTTGCACATAATAGGTTCTCAATAAATATTTGCTAAACCTGCCCATTGGAATGTAATTAGCAAGGATGAAGGACAAGGCATCTCTGAATATCTCCTCCTGCAGCATCCCTCTCCCAAAGCAGAGAGAGTAGTTCCCAGCACGTTACCAGAGCTGAGGTCTAAGCGCCAGAGGGGAGGTAGAATAATGTAACAGCCAGGCTCGACAGAATATTCCAGCCCTCCAAGCCAAAGTCTATAGTGATCTTATAAAGGAAAACTCCTGGAGGGAAGGAATTAGCATCTTCAACTATCTTCCTTGAATAAATGGTTGAGTTATTTTTGTTATGACTTACTATGAGTCAGGCACTATGCTCAGAAATGAGGCTACAAATACAAAAGAGCGATGTTCCCTGCTCTCAAAAAGCCTACATTCTAATGGATCAGTCAACACATATATTGAAATAGCGACAGAGAATGGCATGTCTGGTAGTGACAGGTATAGTGAGTTGGTCAGTCAAATGATACAACTTTTCTAAGAGCAATGTTAGCTCTTAGAGGCTAGGGACAGGCAAGATGGCCTGAGGGGATGGCTAGATTGGATGAGAAACATGGTCTCATCTGGTTGGTTATGGCCAACTTTGGTTCTCACCCACTCCCTAATCAGGACAAGGCAAGACTTGCAAAGCCTTTCAAAGCTAGGAGGATTAACTCCTTTGAGAGGCCTGGGGACACACCTATGATATTACTTTACTCATCCATTTGCCTTAGTTTCAGTCTCTTCCTACTCCCAAATTGTGAAGGCTTCTGCCCCAAGCAGGCCTCTCCTCTTAGTCTATACTCCTCCTAGACAGATGTGGATTGGGGTGTGAACAAGTTTATCTTCCTTGGTTCATAGCTGAGACAAAATTTGAATTTCCCCTTAGTTTCCTAGTAAACCAACTCTTGAAAAAGAAAACAAATATAAAGGCATAGAAATGGATATGTTTACAGAGCCAAATTTTTTTATTCTTTTCCCAAAGTCTTGTAACAGATTTTTTTTGGTTGATGCAGCTTATAGTTATACAAAACAGATTGAAGGAGGATACACTAATGACAAGGAGAACAGTTAGAAAGCTATGGCAGAAATCGATGTGTGAGAAGACAAGGGTCTGAACTAGGGTAATTTATTATTGATGTTCCTGAACAAAAGCTCAAGATGAGTCAACAGTCAATTAGTGAATTAGCATTTATTAAGTGCCTTCTACATGCTGGGCACTGTGCTAAATGCTGGAGATATAGTCAGTGTGATATGGCAGCTGAAAGAGCCGATGTGATCTTGTAGATTATCCAGAGCTAGGTCTGGGACAATCAGCATGTCAAGGCAATAAGCCTTCGAGGCAGCTAGGTGGCACAGTGGGTAGAGAGCACTGGGCTGGGAGTCAGGAAGACCCAAATTCAGATCTGACCTCAAACACTTCCTGGCTGTGTGACCATGAGCAAGCCACTTGATCTCTGTTCACCTCAGTTTCCTCATCTGTAAAATGGGGATGAGGATAGCACAAAGTTGTTGTGAGGATCAAATGAGATGGTATTTATAGAGTGCTTTGCAAACCTTGAGCTGCTATACAAATGCTATCGTTAAAAATATAGAGTACGGTGGATAGAGCACTGGATACAGCACTCAGGAGGACCTGAGTCCAAACCTGGCCTCAGACCAAACACTTGACACTTAGTAGCTGTGTGACCCTGGGCAAGTCACTTAACCCAAATTGCCTAAAATATAGATAGATAGATAGATAGATAGATAGATAGATAGATAGATAAATAGATAGACAGATATAGAGATAGAGATATATATGTAGATATAGGCATACATGTATAGTTTATTATATTTATATATGTCTGTATATATAAATAAATGTGTATGTGTGTGTATGTATATATAAAATAATGACATTTTTATATATATATATATATATGTATATATATATATATGTATATATATATATATATATATATATATATATATATATATATATATATAAAATAATGACATTTTACCTAGTGCTTTAAGGTTTAAAAGCATTTGCCCTCAACAATCCTTTGAGGTACATCACAGTATCAATATCCCCATTTCACAGATAGAGAAATAGAAATGCAGAAAGGTTAAAAGAAATGCCATAGTCACAAATTTAAAGTTAGAGATGGGATTTAAGTTCAGGTCTCCTTTCTCCAAGGAGTAAGCTAGATGATATCTACTACATCACCTACCTGCCCCACTTTTAGGTAGCTCTATTGTTAGAAAGATTATCCTTACTTGAAATCTAAATCTGTCTCCTGGTAATTTCCACTCATAGTTTCCAGTTCTTCCCTCTGGGGCCAAGCAAAATAAATCCAATCCCTCTTCCTGGTCTTAAAACACCTGAAAACAACTATTTTTTAATGCACTCCACCCCACACCCTACAAAGTTTTCACTTTTCCAGGCTAAACATTCTTGTTCCTTTGAACCAGTCTTCCTATGACATGAACTCAAGGCCCTTTGCCATCCCAGGCAGTTGCCCTCATCTGGATGCTCTCCCACTTATCAGTATCTTTCCTAAGATGTGGTGCCAAGAACTAAGCGGAGTACCCCATGTGCGGTCTGACCAGAGCCAAATAGAGTAGGACCATCAACTCAGAAGCTGGAAAAGTGAGGCCCCACCTGAGTCTTACGATAACAGAAGCAAGAAAAGAAAGAACAGCAGGAGATGTCGGGGCATCTCTTGGGTTTGAGGTGTCTTGGTAACCTTGAGGGGAGGGGGTGTCCCCAGGAGAGCAGCCTCAACCAACAAGGGACCCCTCTCTAGGAGACTAATGAGGTCACTGCTGGAAACCTAGGCAACAATTATGGAAAACAAAATGGAAGCCTCCCCTTGCCCTGTGCCTTGGCAGAGCCCTGCTGACATCTTGATTACAGGGCATGGCTCCTTTTCCTATGGAGCTGGTTGGTGGGGGTGGGAGGGAAGAAGAAGCCCCTTCTGCCAGGAGACAGAAAGTGAAGAGTGAATGTTTCCCCAGATGACATCCCCTGTCTAAACACAGGCTTCAGGGAGCATGGGCTCCCCTGAGGGCCAGTTTCCACAGCAATTTGCACCTGGCCTGCTCATCATTGCCTTAAATGAGCTCATAAATAAGGTTTTAGTTGACAAGAATATAAAGATCATGGAATTTAGGCCTTAGGAGGGACTTTAAAGATCCTCCATTCTGGACTTCTCATTTTACAAATAAGGAAAGTGAGGCCCAGAGAGAGGACATATTCACACAATTATTAGTGGCAGAGTTCAGACTCTCCACTCCTAGTCCAAGATATTCCATTCTGCTCCTCTGGACCCCCTATAGGATCAAATATAAAAGTCTATGTTTAAGATTCAAAGTTCTTCATAACCTGGCTACTCCCCACCACTAACCTTTCCAGTTTTCTTACATCTTACACCCCTAACCAAGCCTGTTTTCCCAAGCCCAATTAAGAGCAGCACTTCCTGTCATTTACCTCCTCTGGACTTTGAGGATTGGCCCTGAGACTATATTATATTATATTATTACATTAGACAGTTAGTAATGAGAGGCATTGTGGTGGACTGCACAGCAAGCCAGCCTGGGAGTCGAGAAGATCTGGGTGCAAGCCTCACAATACCTGTTGACTGACCTCAGCCAACTCACTGAATCTCTTAGTGCCCTAGGCAACCCTCTAGGACCATAAGTCAGTCAGTCAATAAACATTTATTAGGCAGTTATGTGCCAGGCATAGTGCTAAGTGCTAGGAATACAACAAAAAGCCAAACACAGGCCCTACCCATGAGGAGTTCACAGTCTAATGGGGGAAATACAGCAAGCAAATAAGTATGTCGGTACGAAAAAGCTACATACAGGATAAATAGTGAATAATCAACTGAAGGAAGGCACTAAAATTAAGGGAAATTGGGAAGAGGCTTTCAATAGAAGGTGGGATTTGAACTGGAATTTGAAGGAAGACTGGAAAGCCCCGAGGTAGAGATACGGTAGAGATGAGGGAGAGATTTCCTGGCATGGTGGACAGCCAATGAACATGACCAGAGTGAGGATAGACATAAGAAAGTAGAACAGGGAAGGAATATAGCAAATATTTATTACATGACTATTTTGTACAGAGCTCTGGGAAGGCATAAAGTTTAGATAAGATGGTTTTATCTAAATAAGAAAGCAGAATAGAGAAATAAGGAAAAGACCTCTCCCCACAGAATAGTGACAAAGGTAAAGAAGGAAATTGTCCCACTCAGGGCAGAAGTCAGCACACAGGCCCTGAGGGTCCAGAGGAGAGTTGTCCACAGTCACAATCCAAAAATCCCTACCTTTTGCAACCCAAGACTCTAAGAAGCTTTGCTGGAAGCCCTAATACCCCCGGAAAATTGCCCTCAGAAGGAACAAGCTTTATCAGTACGTTATCATCCAGGATCCCTCAACCAATGAATAAGCCATGAAGGTAATTTAATTGTAATTTCTTGAGGGAGGCAAATCCAAAATGCCCCAGATCAAGGACTGGGTTTTGGGGAAGAAGGTGGGAAGGAAAAGAAAAACAATACTTATTAATTGAAAAAAATTTTTTTAATTAAAAAAAAAAAGGACTCATACATAGAACACTGATTTAGCCAAAGTCAACACAATAATCCTACAGGATTGAGAAAAGGTGGCCGCCATTATAGTTCTTTGGCAATGAGAACTAGAATCATCAAAATTGTGTATATCTTGTACCAGGGCTTCTTAACTTGGGCTAAAATATTTTAATAACTTTATTTTTATATAATTGCCTTCCTTTGTAAGTCTACGTATTTTTTACGCATTTTATACATTTAAAAACATTCTCCTGCCAAGAGGTCCATGACACAAAGAACCCTTGGCATAGAGATTATTCCACATTAATCAATAGTTTTGAGGGGAGGAAGCAAGGAGAATGAAGAAAAGGGGAAGAGTGGAGGGGAGGGAGGAAGGGAGAGGAAAGGAAAGGGGGAAGGGAGAGAGAGAGAGAGAGAGAGAGAGAGAGAGAGAGACAGACAGACAGACAGAGACAGAGACAGAAAGGAGACTAGGCAATTAAATGAGTTAGAGTCTCATTTTGGAAGCAGAAAGCTAAGCAATTAGTTGGATAATCCAATTAGTGTTAATTTCAAATCTGAAATAACTCGGGCCAAGCCTTCTTAACCCTTCTTCCTCAAAATGAGGAATCAAGGCTGCTCTGTGAATGAACCATCAGCATGGCATAAAGGAGGAGGAGAATGACTTTGGAGTCAGAAGGCCTGGGTTTGAATCCCAGTTCTGTTACTTACTACCTTGGGTAAATCATTTCTCTTCTTTGGTCTTTCACTTCCTCATCTATAAAATGACTAGACGATCTTTGATCTTTCCTACCCTAAACCTTATGACTCGGATGTCTGGCTTAATTCACTCCATTTTAGCTGTGCAAGGACAGCTATTTATATTGTCTCAATGGTGTTTACATAGGGCATTTAGATGACAGTGTATAGAGTGCTGGGCCTAGAGTCAGGAAGACTCATGAGTTCAAATTGAGCCTCAGACACTTACTAGCTATACGACCCTGGGCAAGTCACTTAATCCAGTATACCTCAGTTTCTTCATTTGTAAATTGAGCTGGAGAAGGAAATGACAAACCCCACATGGAGTCACAAAGAGTGGAATGTGATTGAAATGATGGAACAACAAATGGTGTTTGTGGACTTTCACCTACCTGAAACTTAAACAAATATTTTATTGACATTGAAATGTTCAGTCTTCTTTGCTGGGTGTGTGTGTGTGTGTGTGTGTGTGTATTTTCCTTAGTTTTCCTGGGGCCCATACCCAGACTTGGGATTCCTCAAGGAGAGATTCTGATATTTGTCTGCAGATTGGATCTCACTCTGGGGGCTTTTTCCAAGTCCTTAAGATGGGCTTTTGTGAAGAAAGAGGAGGAGGAGGAAGAGGAAGAAAAGAAGGAATAGAAGAAGGAAAGGGAGATGGAGAAGAAAAGGGAAGAGAAAGAAGAAAGGGAAAAGAGGAGGAAGAAGAAGAGGAAAAAGGGGGAGGAGGAGGAGAAAGTAGGAGAGACCTATTATGCCTTAGAGGTATCAAAAGAATGATATAAATTCCTGAACTCCTACCCATGAACAATCTACCTCCTCTTCTTTTATTCCAAGAATTTTTCTACTCTTGTGGGCAGTAGAGGAACAAAGCCATCCGAGGGAGCTCCAAGAGGCCTGGAGAATGGACTAGAGGAGAAAAAAAGGGAGAGGGAAGGGGAAGGGACATTGAGAGTCAATCAATTTATCACTCTCATTTAAGTGCTTGCTACGTGCTGAGCGCTGGCTAAGGCACTCACACACACAAAATACAGTCCCTGGCCTCCAGAAGTTTACATTCTACCGGGGGGTAGAAGAGCAATAACAACAAAATAACAGCTAGCATTTACATGGCACTTTAAGGTTGGAACATCTCTCTATACATATTATCTCATTTGCTTTTCACAAAAATGCTGTGAGGTAGACTCTTATGACGTCCATTTTACAGATGGAGAAACCTGGCACACTGAAGTTAAGTGGCTTGACCCAAGCAAGGTTACACAACCAGAGAGCATCTGAGGCGGGATTCAGATTCAGGTCTTTTAGACTCCAAAGCCAACGCTATCCACTGTGCCACCCACCTACTCTCACCATGTTTGCAGATAAGTAAATATAGGATACATAAAAACAGATACAGGAGGCAGCAAGGTGGTACGGTGGATAAAGCACCAGCTCTAAAGTCAAGAAGAACTGAGTTCAAATTCAGCCTTAGACACTTATTAGCTGTGTGACCCTGGGCAAGTCACTTAACCCCATTGCCTCAAAAAAAAAATGCTACATACAGAGGGCTAGTAGGTCAGTTTGCCTGGGGCATAAAATCTGTGAAATTCATGACCAGGAGCAATCTGGGCAAAGATTAAGAAGCCAGGAAGGTGAAAACTTTCTGATGAAGGCAAAATTCAAGGCAAATACAATCTCCTCAATTTTTTGATCCAGTGATACTGGCCTCCTGGCTGTTCCACGAACATTTTCTGGGCATTTTCTCTGGCTGGCTGTCATGTAATACCTCCTCCACTCTGACTGCTGACTTCCCTGGCTTCCTTTAAGTCCCAACTAAAATCCCACCTCCTACAGGAAGACTTCCCCAGCCCCTCCTAATTTCCGTGTTTTCTGTCTTTTAATTAATTCCAATTTATCTTGTATACGGCTTGCTTTGTATGTATTTGTTTGCATGTTATCTAGCCATTAGATTGTAAGCTCCTCGAGGGCAGGGAATGTCTTTTGCCTCTTTTTGTATCCCCAGTGTTTAGCATAGGGCCTGGCATGTATTAAGCACTTAGTAAATATGGACCCATTGATTGATTGATTGAAAAGGAAGGGGAGTTAGAAAGGAAAGATACTAATTAAAAAAGATGGGACACCTTTTAATAGAAAATAGATGAAAGTATAGCAGATGGTCCCTATTGCAGCAAGAATCCACAGCAGCTAATATCTGGAGAAAATAACTTCATGAGGACTGTTGTTCTGATATGCAGTCTTATCGACAAATACCAACATTTTACCAGCTCACACAATTTTTTTTTGGCATGCTTTCCTCTCTGGAGGAGATTCACAGATTAAAAAAAATAAAAAGGTTGAAATCCGCCTTCTTTCCCATGCATTGTTATTTGCTCAAGATGAGTTTGTGAATGGAAATTTCCAGGGCACCAATGTGATGATCTCATCTTTGGGATCTGGTGTGTTTCAGTGGCCATACTTGGAAATGGTTTCTCTCATTAAGTCTGAGAATACAGCTCCAGAGGACCAGACCCCAGAGCTGAAGCTCCAGAATCATTTGTATTATCATGGAAAGAGGACTGGATTTCTAGTCAGAAGACCTGGGTTCAGGTCCCAGCCTCACAACCTACTAGCTCTAGTCATTTCCTAGAAGCACTGGATCTAGTCAGGAAGACCTGAGTTCAAATCCAGCCTCAGACATATCCTAGCTGTGTGGCCCTGGGCAAGTCACTTCACTTCCTGTTTGCCTTAGTTTCCTCGTCTGTAAAATTGGAATAATAATAACACCTATCTCACAGGGTGGCTGTGAGGATCAACTGAGATAATAATTATAGAGTGCATGGCACATAGTAGGTGCTATATAAATGTTAGCTTATTATTATTATTTATTAGCTTCATTTTTCCCGTCTGTAAAACACAAATAACCTCCCAGGTTATTGTGAGAATCAAATAAGATAATATATATAAAGTACTCATCAAACCTGAAAAAGTCATATAAATGTTGTAGCAGCTAGGTGACCTGTTGGAGAGAATGCTGGATTTGGACTGAGGAAGACCCAAATTTGAATTCCATCTCAGATACCACTACCTGCATGACCCTGGGCAAGCAACCTGACCTCTCAGCAATCCCTTTCCTCAAATGTAAGATGGGAATAATAATAGCACCTACCTCATGAAGTCAATGTATTATTAATCAAGTGAGATAATATATGGAAGGATCTTTTTAAATCCTCAAGTACTATACAAAGATTAGTTCCTATTATTATTAAATGGAGGCCAAGAGAAATGAGAGGCAATGAGAGGATGGCACAGTGGATAGAGCATTGCGCTTGGAGTCAGAAAGATCTGAGTTCAAATCCAGCCTCAGACACTTACTAGCTATGTGACCTTGGGCAAGTCACTTAACCCTGTTTGCCTCAGTTTCCTCATCTGTGAAATGAGCTGGAGAAGGAAATGGCAAAACCACTCCAGTATCTCTGCCAAGAAAACCCCAAGTGGGATCACAAAGAGTCAGACACAACTGAAATGACTACACAACAACAAAAAAAGAAATGAAGTGACTTGTCTAAGGTCACATAGGTTATGAGTAACGAGTCAGAATTTTAAGCCAGGCTGCCTGACTGTAAATGCTCGGTTCTTTTCATTCACTTATGCCTAAGTAGCTGACTAGTGGTCCTGGTTTATTGGTCTGGATCATGAAGGAATAATTACAAAGGCTAAGGCAATGCACTTTGAGGTCAGCTGGGCAGTGGAGTAGGTAGGAACAATAACCTAATGCCTTTCCCCATCCAAGTTAGGCTAATTTTTCCCTCCTCAAGACTCGGTTGGCTCAGGGGACCAAAGTGCTGACCACTCCCTGGCTGCCTGAGTAGCCCTGAGGAGGCTCTCTCTGACCGTGGCTGGCAGAACACAACGGGCATCCCAGGTAAGGGAACTGAAGCTGAACCAGTCTGAGGTGCCATCCATGCCAGCCCTTGTTTAATAGCCTTCCTTTGTTCTGGTTAAGTAAATCTCCTTTTGTTAACTGGTGACTGTCCCATTTTGTTAGGATATCGAACCCAAACCTCCAGGCCACTTTCAGAGTCAGGCCCTGCCCAGATAAGCCAGTCACTGAAACTGCATATTAGGACACGGAGCCGTGGTTCTCTGTCCAAAAGGCCAAGCAAAGTGGCGCCGAGGAAGTTTTCAGAACAGTCCTGAGACCCGGAGTTCAAAGGTAAACCAAGCCACGAACCTGTGGTCATGACATCCAGGAGAGGGCTGTGGCAGTAGCACTGTTGGACAGGGGTCCAGCAGCTTTGGCTGTCTTTTAATGTGTAGCCACTCAGGTCCACTGCGAGCCCCACCCTGCTTAACAATTCCATCTGGATCTAAAGAGCTCTCCTGGTCCCTGGCTGTGCATGTGCTCTGGCAAAGCCACTTTTTCCAAATAAATGAGGGTATCTGGAAGGGAGTTTGAATTCTCTGAGCGCTCACAACCTGGGCTCCTGACCCCTTTCCTCCTTCTCTTTGCTCTTGTCTTCTGAGAATTGTCTAGGAACCTTAGGAACTAAGAATTAGGAACTAGTCCTAGAGACTTTAACAAGTGTGTTCGTTTTAATTATGGACCAAATACTCCCCAAATCCCCCTGAAATGCCTTATTTTTTTGTATTGAAACAATTCCAAATACACTTTTACTTTACGCGATATAAGTAACCCTGAAAAAGAATGTATAAGCAGCTAGGTGGAGCAGTGGATAGAGCATTGGGCTTGGAGTCATGAACACCTGAGTTCAAATCTAGCCTCAGCCACTCAATAGCTGAGTGACCCTGAGTATGTCATTTAACCTCTGTGTGCCTCAGCTTTCTCATCTGTAGAATGGAGATAATAACAGTATCTACATCCTAGGACTGTAGTGAGGATCAAATGAGGTAACATTTGTAAAAGCGCTTTAACATAGAACCTGGCACATAGTAAGTACTACATAAATGTTATCTATTCCTAATAAAGTAAATCCTACTTTAAATGCACTAGGTAAGCCTGGTATCTGGTCCTTGCAGCAAGGCATCTTGAAAAGTAATTATGCTTTGCTAATCTAAATAGTCACCCCTTAAACGTCTATTTTGTAAATCTGGGTTTTCTCTCTCTTTTTAAAAATTTTTTAACGTTTTTATTTAAAGTTTTGAGTTCCAAATTCTATTCCTCCCTCCTTCCCCCCCTCCCCCCGCCATGGCAGGCAATCACATATAGGTTATACATTTGCAATTATGTAAAACATTTCCATATTAGTCATTTTGTACAAGAAGACTTGAATAAAAGGAAAAAGTGAAAAACGGCTTGCTTCAGTCTGTATTCAATCAAATATCAGTTCTTTCTCTGGAGGCGGATTGCATGCTGCATCATTGCTCCTTTGGGATTGTCTTAGATCGTTGTATTGCTGAGAATAGTTAAGTCATTCACAATCCTTCATTGAACAATATTGCTATTACTGTGTACATCATTCTCCTGGTTCTATCCACTTCACTACACATCAGTTCATATAAGTCTTTCCAGGGTTTTCTGAAACCATCCTGCTTGTCACTTCTTATAGCACAATAAAATTCCATTACAATTATATACTACAACTTGTTCAGCCATTTCCCAAGTGATGTGGGTTCTCTCTTTAAAAAGCAAAACTTAAAGTAACTTGTTTTCCTGCTTTGAAAAGCTTACATTTTGGGGGGGCAGCTAGGTGGTTCAGTGGATAGAGCACTGGCCCTGAAGTCAGGAGGACCTGAGTTCAAATCTGACCTCAAACACTTGACACTTACTAGCTGTGTGACCCTGGGCAATTCACTTAACCCCAATTGCCTAAAAAAAAAAAAAAAGCTTACATTCTAAAATATATAGAAGGCACATCAAAAACTTAATGTTCACTCAAACAAGATGAAATATACTGGATATAAGGCTTCTTACTTAACCTTTTTGGGAACCATGGACTGTTTTGCCAATCTGATGAAGCCTGTAGGCTCCCTCTCAGAATTATTTTTTAAATGCATAAAATATGCAAGATTACAAAGGGAATCAATTCTGTTGAACCACAGTTATCAAAATAATAACAATAAAAAATTTCTCGGACCCCAGGTTAAGAGCCCTTGCTTTACTAGAACCTCACTATAATACTCTGAAACAGATTCAGTATAAGGTGGATCCATCTTGAATGCCTATCCAAGGGGGTTGCTTAATGGAATAATAAAAGGACCTCATTAAAAAGTGTTTTCACTTACAATGAGCTCCCTAGCTTGGCCCCTGGGGACGAAATTATTATATACTCCAAGGTATTAATGTTGCGTATAAGATAAGTGGTTATTGTATTTGACTCAACTCAGTTCATAGTTCACAGAGTCACAGAATGTTAGAGTTGAATGAGACCTTGGAGAGAGCATCAACTCCTTCATTTTACATGTAAGGAAACTGAGGCCCAACATGTGACTAATCTGGGATTCAAACCTGTCCCTTGGTTCCCTAATCCAGAACTCTTTGCCCTGTACACTCACATATAGATAGCCTATTATATGCTTAGCCTTATACTTTCCTATAGAAGACACAAGGAAAATTCATTCTTTAAAATAATATTACTATCTTTTTATATCACTTCCATTTCCCAATAAATTCCTCCTCATTCCTTCATCCAGAGAGCCACTTCTTATGACAAAGAATGAAAAAGAAAAACACAAAACAATTGAGGATGAATTTTGCCAAAATATAAAGAACAAATTGGCCCCAACAGAAATGTGAGCATATAACATTGCATATAACACCAGATATTTTCAACGTACAGATATGTTTTGCTGATTTTTTTCTTTTCTTTTTAATTCTTTTTTTTTTTTACAAGAGATGGCTTTCTAGGAGAAGGAAGAAGGATTAAATCTAGGCTATATAAAAGCAACATACATCAATAAAAATCTATTTTTAAGAGGAAGAACTAAAAACAAGTCTAATAAAACTAACGAGCATTTCAATAGTCTACACAGTGTTCCACATCCATAGCTCCCTACCTAAGCAAAGAAGGAAGGGAGGTACATCTTCCTCTCTCCTCTTCAGGAGCATTATAATTATGTATTATTGAGATTTTATTTTTGTTGTTGTTCTTTCTATTCACATTGTTAAAGTCATTGCATATATTGTTTCCTGGTTCTGCTTATTTCACTTTGCATCAATTCATATAAGTCTTCCCATGTTTCTCTAAATCCTGAAGATTTATTCTTATCTATTTACCTTGACTTTTAATTGGAACAGGGCAGGGTCTAACACATTTAAATCACATACACACAAAAAAAGTCCAAAATGTTAGATAGATTGATTGAGATAAAATATAGATGCCAAAATGTAGATAACATAGATATAGAATTACACACTTTAAAGGCTAAATTCTGTGCTTAAGTGCTATAGAAGTTCATCAGAGTGATGAGTATTGGTAGAGAATATTAAAAAAGATTATTCTTTTTTTTGAAATAGACCCAGAAGGAACTTTGGAGATCCTTCCCTGAAGTTCTAACCTGGGGTCTGCGAACTTGTTTTTTAAAATATTTTGATAACTGGCTTCCTTTGTAATCCTATACATTCTACTTAATGTATTTAAAAATATTCTGAAAAGGGCGAAAGGCTTCACCTGTCTACCAAAGGTGTCCATGACCAAAAAAGGTTAAAAAATCCCTGTTTTCATCCAACCTCCTCTTTTTTTTTTACAGAAAAGGAAACTGAGGCCCAAAGAGAAGTGACTTCCATAAGCTCACAAATGTCACAAATGATAAAGTTGAGATTTAAATCCAAGGCATCTGACTCCAAATCCAATTTTCCCCCCGCTGTACCATAGCTATATATTAGGCAAATAATGGTTGTAAAGGCAGAAAAGAAGTTGGAGTGAGTCATTTCTAAGGCTCTTTCCTACCCTAAATCCTAAGTTCTTGATGAAAGCATATCAGGTAGAGGACACAGAAAATGTTGTATTGGTCAATTTGGCAAGGAAGCTTCTACAAGGAGCAGAAATTGTGTGTTGGGGAGCAGTGGACGATGAGGTCGTATAGGTATCATGGGGCCAGATTACAAAGGGAGCATTAAAGCCAGGATGAAGAGTTTGAATTTGATCTGATAGGAAATAAGATGGCATCTTAAGCAAGATAGTAAAAAGATAAAGATGGTATTTTAGGAAGATTAGCGTGGCACCATTGTGCCAGGCATATTGAAGCAGCACAGCCTGGAATACTGTGTGCAGTTGTGGTTATTCCATTTTAGAAGGGCAATGATATGTTGGAGAGTGAGGTTTGTGCCTAGGATGGTGAAGGGCCTGGAGACCCTTGCTCTTGAGGATCCATTGAAGTAGCTGGGAATATTTAGCCCAGGGAAGAGAAGACTTGGAGGGGCCAGGAGTACTACTGTCTTCAAGTATGTGAAGGACTGTCCTGTGGAAAAGGGATTAGACTTGTTCATCTTGGCCTCAGAAGGAAGAACCAAGATGAATTGAGTGGGAAAAGTGGAGGCTGATTTTGGTTTCTTTTTTTGGAGGCAATCAGGGTTAAGCGATTTACCCAGGGTCACACAGATAGTAAGTGTCTGAGGCCAGATTTGACCTCAGGTGCTCCTCACTCCAGGGCTGGTGCTCTAGCCATTGTGCTACCTAGCTGCCCTATATCTATATCTAACACCAGATCTGACCCTGGCTCTAGAGGCTTTCTGGTTATCCATGGAGTGATTGCCATTTGGTTAACTTTAGGTTGGAAATGCTTCTGTTCTCAAAATTCACCTTCAGGGCTACTGTCACTGCTGATCCTCCTGAGTTACAGCCCTGGTTCTAACTCAGAATGGGTCTAGACTTCGGAGAGAGAGCAAAATAAGTGAGTTCAGATGCATGTGACACTTCGTGACAAGTGAGCCTTAGTAGTCCCTCACAGGCTCAGGGGAGAAGGATTCTTTCCGGGAAAGGTCTAATTTTGACTCTCGATCCTCTTTGACAACCCTCTCATCTCTACCAATGGCTGTGAAGTATCTGACCCAAGGTTCTCATATTCTTAACCAAACACTTGGAGAAAGCTTCTGTGGAGGATTTTCCCTTGGGAGCCACTCCCCTGACCAGCCTCCTCTGTTCTGCGCCACAATCCCTTGGTGCTTATTGCTAGGCAACCAAGTAAAGCAGCCTTTGGCAAGCGCCATCTTGATTGATTCCAGTGTCCAAGGCAACACCCCCTTCCACCTCACACCTCCAGTGATCCCTTCTCTCCTGGGCTCCCCACCTTGCTGCTAGCTCCTAGCATGTCATTTCCTCCTAGTCTCTCAAGGAAGAAATTATTTTGCTTCCAAATTGAAAGGAGGCTGGAACCAATAGCCAAAATGGGGTGTGGCAAAGGAGAAGAAGTCACCCATTCAAGGCTGACCATTGCAAAATGGCCACAATTTGCTTCCTCACTAACTTTTTCTAAACTTGTTGGACACCCTCACTTTGGTGATTCCTTTTCTGAATAGGTTGAAGGAACTTGGGAAATTTAGCGTGAAGAAGAAGTGGCTTAGTAGAAATGGTCTCTGTTTTCAAGCATTTGACAGACCCTCAAGTGGAAATAGTGATAAGATTTGTTAGGCCTAGCCCCAGAGCAGTATTGGGTTCTATGTAACAATAAACAAAACAAAACCCAAAACAAAGCAAAACAAAACAAAACAACAACAACAACCACCACACACACACACGCACACACACACACCAATCCTCCCTAACAATTCCAGCTGCCCCAAAATGGAGTAGGTTGCTTCAAAGGGCCATGAATCCTCGCCTCTGGAGACCTCAAAGAAGACTGGATGAGTAAATGTCAGAGATTCATAATGTAGGAAAGATTCCTGCCTTCAAGTATAGCTTAGAATAGAGCTTTTGCAGCCTCTTCCAACTCCAAGATTCTAGAGGGCAGTGACTATGTCCACATTCATCCCTATCAAAAAGAATCATTCAGAACTGATAAGTTTTAAAGTGTTTCCACTCCCAGAAGGAGATGTGTTTTTAACAGAAGCCACACTGTTTGGCTTAAGCCAAAGGAATGATGTTCTAAGGATCCACTTTCAGGTATCTCAGAGTTGGATGGCAGAGGGCAATCTTGGAGGGCCAGAGGAATTTTCTGACACTCTTGAAATTCGACAAACATGACATGTTATGTGTTAGGCCAGCCTTAAACCAAGTTTAAGGCACAGCTAGGTGGCACAGTGGATAGAGTGACAGGCCTGGAGACAGGAAAATCTGAGTTTCCTAACTTCAAATTCGGCCTCACACACAGGCTGTGTGACCCTGGGCAAGTCACTTAACTCTATTGGCCTCAGTTTCCTCATCTGTAAAATGAACTAGAGAAGGAAATGACAAACCATTCCAGTATCTCTATCAAGAAAACCCCAAATGGGGTCACAAAGAGCCGGACATGACTGAAACAAATGAACAACAAATTGATTAAGCTTTTATCCCATTAGGTGGCAAAAGTCACCCTGGCAGTAGCCAACCTCAAATGTTAACCTCCAGAATTTGAGGGAAAGAGGATCAAATAGAGACCTCTGCAAACCCCCATGGCATGTTCATCCATCTGAAATTTTAGCACTGGAATCATTAATACCTTTTTAAACCTGAAGATCTATTTTTAGGTTGTGAGAGCCACTAGTAGGCCTAAAAGAGATATAGAGATTATAGGAGAAGAAAGGAAAAGGGAAAAAAATGAAGAAAAAAAGGGGAAAAAATACAAAGAGTAGAGAGTTATACCCCTACTAGATCACAGGATCACAGATTTCAAGCTGAAGGAGTCCTTGACACTGCTTTTTCCTGGTTTGCCTCTTACCTGCCTGCCCACTCCTCAGTCTCCTTTCTTGGATCTCCATCCAGGTCACATCCACTGAATGGGGGCGTTCCCCAAGGCTCTGTGCTGGGCCTTCTTTTCCAGAGCCCATTTCATTATACTCTATTGGTTGGTTCAGGTGCCTCAGAAAACACCAACTCAATTTCAATCTCTGTTTCAGTGAGAAGATCAGTATTAGCACTACAGCCATTTTCCCATGTGAAAAATGAAAAGGTTAGACTACTTCATCTTTACCTTCCAACACTAAAGTTTTATGATCCTAATTTCACAATTCCTACAATAACACGTCACCATTAATTTACCCAGAAAGCCCCAAACCTTTTTTTCCAGACCAGAGAGGGACCCTTGACTTTTGGAAGATACTAGCAAGGTAGGCACGCAATCAACCCTCAAAATACCCAAGGCCAAAGAATGACCCAACTTTCTTATTCAAGTAGGTGGTCATTCTGGGGAAACTGAGAACAAGTTATGATGCCTGTGGAATTGATGGGCTATTTGATCAACAAATCAATATTGCCTCATTCTCTCAGTAGAAAGCTTCCTCCATGCCTCAAACGAAAAACACACAAAGCCTTAGCACTAATGAACCTACAAGAATTTCACAGGCAGATTTGTATACTCACCTCACCAGTGAACAATCCTTCAAATGCCTGATGTCTACTCGGGGGGTCAGTGAAGTTCTCAATGCCCTCTGTCAAATCAAGAGCTTTTGCAATTATTAAAAAACTGGATTTGTCCCTTAAAAGATCCTGTCCTTTCCTGTTAATTACTCTGAGCTTTGCAATTCTTTTTTACAAACCTGCCGCTTTCTGCGGCCCTGTGCCCAGTGCTGCAAATGTAAAACTGTAAATTGCAAAATTGTGCAAACAGCACCAGCATCATTTGCATAAAAATTGGTTGCAAAGAGCAATTAGCACTTCATTAATAATCAATGAAGTGCCAATTTACACATTGCCCAAAAGCAAATTGTAAATTCAATTTGGTCTATAATTGAGAATTTGATGCCACACAAATACTGACACTGCAGAAGTGACCCAGTCCAGGGCATATGTGAGCCCCATCTCCCGTGGACTCTGTGACCTTAGGAACTCCATGTGGGACACAGCAGCCAGTAGAGGTGCCCACAGTTTGAGGTGGCCACAAAGTTGTCAAACAGCCTGAATGCCAATGCTCGTGTGACTTGAAAAAATGTTCTCTATCCAGAAAGAAACGTAAACAAACTGCCAAACAGATCACCCCACAGTCCGTCTCCTCACTGTCCTATACTCCTGCCATGATCATTTTCACATTGGTATCCTTGTTCATGCTATTTCCCATGTTAAACTTCCTGCTTGCATCCTCTGCCATGATCCTAAGACATACCTGAGTCCTACCTTCTTCATGAAGACTTCTCTACTCCTCCATGCCACATTAATCTCCTCATTCTCTTAACTTCCATAAGATTTAACATCCCTACCATGTAGCTTAGCATTCACCATGAATTACCTCATACTGTCTTTTAATTGTCATGTCTACTGTGTCTTACTAGTATAGAATAGCTTGTGCGGTAGCAGAGTATCAGAGACAAAGCAGCTGTCCATAGATTGGGGAATGGCTAAATAAGATGTGGTACTTGAATGTAATAGAATATTATTGTATTATGTTTGGTTGTTTCAGTTGTGTTTGACTCTTTGTGAACCCATTTTGGGATTTTCTTGGCAATGATCGATAATGGAGTGGTTTGCCATTTCCTTCTCCAGCTCATTTTACAAATGAAGAGCTGAGGCAAACAGGGTTAAGTGACTTCCCCAGGATCTCACAGCTAGTTAAGTGTCTGAGATAGGATTCGAACTCACGAAGATGATTCTTCCTGATTCCAATGCTCTATCTATTGCACCATCTGGCTGCCCATTATTGTACTGTAAGAAACAACAATTATGTATCTCATAAATTAGAATATAAGATTCTTGAAAGGAAGGGACCATGTCTCATATCCATTCCTTTAACAAAAAATTACTGAACACGTTATGATCAAGGCACCATACTGTTTCATTTGCAGAATGCAAAATTGTGTCCATCATAGTCACTCCTTCAAAGAGAGAAGTTCCTTGGATGTCTTAGCTCTGATCAACACAATAACTAACCCCCTGTTCTAGAGGACTGATAATGAAGTCTGCTACCCCTTCTGTTGACAGACGATGGTCTCAAGGAGCAGAATGAGAAATGTGTTTTTTGGATACGGCCAATGAGGGAATTTGTTTTGCTTGACTATACATATTTGCTATAGAGGTTCTGTTTTTCTTGTCTTTTTCTTTCTTTTTTTTTCCATTGGAGGAGGAAGGAGATAAAATAGACTTTCTTGTTAATTGAAAAAATTAAGTTTAATTGTTTAAAAAAATCAAATGGATGGAACAATTCCTAATAAGCAAATAAATAAGTTATAAGCTGCTTGAGGGCAAAGATAATGTCCTATACTTATTGAAAGATAGTGAGGTATAGTGGAAAGAGTACTGTTGAAGCTTCTATTTCTTCATTTGCTAAATGAGCCAGGTTACCTTTAAGATTCCTTTTCAACTCTAAAATCTTATGATGTCTTTGAATTATCCACATTTCCAAGTATAATTTCCAAGTAGCTGGTCTAGTGGAAATAATAATGGTAACAAAAAAAAATGGGGAGGAGAAGGAAAGGGGTCCAGATTTGTGATGTCATCAGTGTAGGGAGTTCCCCTCTACCAATAAAAATGGGCAACTGTTGCAAATTATCATTTTAGAGTTTGCTGAATCATTAAGGTGGTAAGGGACTTGACCAGGGTCACACAGACAGTATGTGTCAGATTGGCCTTGAACCCAGCTCTTCCTGACTCTGAAGCTGATTCTCTACCTCATATTTAAATAATACTTTAAGGTTCACAAAGTGTTTTCTTCACTGTAACCAAGGGAGAAGGTAAAGAGACTAGAGTCTAAAGATCTGTATTCTAATCTTAGTCAGTCCCAGAGTCCAATGCTCTCCTTTCACTGATTAGACAACTGAGGCCCAGAGAGCCTCAGATTCTTTCAAGGTCAAATATTCTGTGAATCCATAAATTGCAATAGATGGTCATAAAATAATCTGGCCTGTTAAGGTAGGTCCTGATGTGCAGGAAAGTAAACTTTGTCCTCTTCAACACAGAAGCCTTCTGTGGTCATGTCCAAAGGCAATACTATTCTCTCCAGATGGATTTAGGGCTCAACATGAGAAAGAGGAAAGAGGAGTCTAGTCCTTGATGGACTGGGTAGGGTTTGATTTCTTCCTTCCTTCTTTCCTTCTTTCCTCTCTCTCTCTCTCTTTCTCTCTCTCTCTCTCTCTCTCTCTCTCTCTCTCTCTCTCTCTCCCTCCCTCCCTCCCTCCTCTCTCTCTCTCTCTCTCTCTCTCTCTCTCTCTCTCTCTCTCTCTCCCTCTTTCTTTCCTTTTTCTTTCTTCTCTCCCAGAGAGCATCCAGAGATGGGTAACAAGGCAAGGGAAGGGTCTGGAAGCCATATTATATAGTGATTGGTTGAAAGAAATGGAAATGTTTAACCTAAAAGGAGAAAAAGAGAGCGAAAAAAAGGAGATGCAAAAAGAGATAGAAAGACAAAGGCAGAAAAACAGAGAAAGAAAAAAACAGCAAGAAAGAAAGGGAGAAAGAAAAGAAAAGCAATGGGTTGTTGATTTATTTTAAGGCAACTGCTTGGTTTCCATTAGACCCATTATCTGATTTTATTTTAAGCCTTAAGTACTTAGTCTGTGTTCCTCAGCATTGGTTGGGGGATGGGGGAAGGAATTGAGAGGGGGAGATAAACACAAAGAAGATTTGATATCTCTTTTCAAATACTATTAGCTACCACTTATATGCAAGCAATTTTGTGGCTCAGTGGAGAGAGTGCTGGGCCTGGAGTGGGGAAGACCTGAGTTCAAATCTGGCCTCAGATTTACTAGTTGTGTGACCCTGGGAAAGTCACTTAACCTCTGTTTGCCTTAATTCCCTGGAGAAGGAAATGGCAAGTCACTCCAGTATCTTTGCTAAGAAAACCCCATGGATAGTATTGGTGGTCCACAGGGTCAGGAAAAGTTGGACATGACTGCACAATAACAACCATTTATATAGCATTTTAAGGTTCACAAGACACCTTACATATATTATCTCATTTGACCCTCACAGCAACCGTATGAGATAGGTGCTATTATTCTTCCTATTTTTACAGAAGAAGAAACTGAGGCCGAAAAAGGTTAGGTGACTTGCTGAGGGTCAAATGATAAGCGTCTGAGGCAGGATTCAAACTCAGGTCTTCCTGATCCAAATCCAGCCCTCTATGCACTCTGCCACCTAGCTGCTTCAAATATTCAAAAGACTCATGCAAAGGAATAGGAGAGTTATTCTGCATAATTCAAGGGGACAGGACAAGGACCAGTGGGAGGATGTTTAAGGGTAATAGCTATCAGTTAATTATAAGGAAGAATGTTCTAGTGATTAGGAATATTTAGCAGTGTACATGCTATAGTGATAGCATGTGATAAAGAAGTCCCAAGAGATGATGGACAGCATCTGCCAGAGATTCTGTACAAGAAATTCCTGCAATAGGTAGGAGGTGAGGCCAGACAACCAGCTTCTTGCAATGTCAAGATTCTAGGATTCTCAAGTTTAAAAAAAAATTTCTACAGTAATATCCTACAATGATCTTGACTTTAGGAAGAATCCTTTAGCAGCATCCTGGCAGAAAGATGGAGGAAGGATTTTCCACCACAGGTTTCAGAGTCAGACAGTCATAAAATAAACACAGACTAAGTACTTAAGGCTTAAAATAAAATCAGATAGTGGGTCTAATGGAAACCAAGCAGTTGCCTTAAAATAAATCAACAATCCATTGCTTCTCCTTTCTTTCTTGCTGTTTTTTCTTTCTTTGTTTTTCTGTCTTTGTCTTTCTATCGCTTTTTGCATCTCCTTATTTTCTCTCTCTTTTTCTCCCTTCCTCTCTCTGTCCCTTCCTTCCTTCCTTCCTTCCTTCCTTCCTTCCCTTCTTCCTTCCTTCCTTCCCATATTTCTCTGTCTCTCTGTCTCTCTGTCTCTCTCTCTCTCTCCCCCTTCTTTTCTTTTTACTTTCTTTAGTGTGGTGATTGGAAAGGAGGTCTTGATTTTTATTATAGGGTAAGTCTTTATAGCATAGGGAGCTGGGGAGAGTCAAGAAGACAAAGGTTTAAAGTTTATTCAAAGATAACCTTCATTAGAGGTGCTAGGGGATGGAAAAGTAAACAATTAGGGAAGCCAAGGATGCCCTCAGGAATGGTGGAGTTGGGATTTGCCCTGGAAGTGGACTGATGAGTAAGATTTGGAAAGCAGAAGTTAAGGGGTGAGGAAAGAGGAAAGAGAGGGGAACATACCAAGGAAGAGAGGAAAAGTCAGTGGTATATAGGCTAAAACTTTTAAGATGTCCTTTTGGGGAATGGTGAATGAATTAATCTGGTTGAAGCAAAGGGTTCCTGTAAGAGGATAGTGGAAATGGGTTGAAGAGATGGGTAGAATGTCTAAGCAAGGCCCTGGGGGTCAGAAAAGGAACTCCTAAGGAGATACATAGAATGCTGGGATTACACAGAAAGTGGAGGGTAGAAGGGCAAGCTTGGTGATCAGTTTTCATCTCAAGTGATGTTATTAGTAGGTGTAATTAGATCCCTGGCATGGGCCATACAGGATTTCTCAGTTTCCACCCAGAACTCATCCCTGCTCCCATCTCCCCCGCCTGCGCAATCCACCTCCACCAAGAGATTGAATTTACAATGGACTCGAACACATTTAAATCCATTTATTGCAAAATTACTTTTCGATAATTACATCACCGTGCTGACTGTGTTGCATAATGAAATTAGCATGAGAGATATTAGAAAGAATATAAAATTATAAGAAATATTGAAATACTTCTTTTCCCGTCTGTCTCCATGAAGCCCCATAGCTTAACTGGAAAACGAGCATGCCTCTTGGATGGGATTTGAATGCATAAAGTGTAATTTTATAATGTCTTTTGTATAAATTAATTATAATGGTTATTGCTGCTTTACATTATTAGATTGAAATTTGCCTTCACTCTAGCACATTAAGAGAGAATGGCGTCCATCTTGTGCAACAGAGTTTCCCTAGAAGTCTGGTGAGGGGTACAGAATCCTAGGATGTCAGAGCTGAAAGAACCTTAATTCAACCCCCTCATTCTACAGATGAGGAAACTGAGGCCCAGAGAGATAAGTGATTTGCCTAAAGAATTTTAGTAAGTAGAAAAACCAGGAGTAGTATAAACATTTCCTGCCTCTCATGGCCAGGGCTCTTTTCAAGCCCCAGCCTTCTGTAAGGCACCAAGGTTATTAGTAAGTCACAAAATGGCTGCCAAAGGAGATCTTGATGGTCACTTTCACCAACATCTCTTAGCAATGGGAAAGACAGAAATGAGTCAGCTATAAAGGAAGGTCAGAGAAATTTGCCACTATGAGACTCCCAACAAATTCTGCAGTGAAAAATGGCAGATTGTCAGTCTAAGGATTGAGAAAGTTCATTTCCTAAAGTCTTTCAAGTTTCATCATGGGGGAAAGAACAAAATAAAACATGGGGGACTGAGGTTAGATGTATAGAAGAACATCTCATACATGAGATTCATTAAACACCAGAATAATTTTCCAAGGAAGGCAAAGGAATTTCTTTCCTCAGAAGTTAGAAACTAGGATTAGTCATCATGAGTTTGGAGTGGTTTAGCTGTGGTTTTACCCAAATACAGGGGCATGGATTAGACAGGCTCTCATGTTCTCTTCCCTGAAACCCTGGGTTCACTGATTCTAAGGACAACAGCCAATTGACCCACGAGGCCTGTGGCGCAGGAAGCAGGCAGCTCAATCCTGCAAAAGGAGGCATAAGGCTGAATAATTTCAGGTAAATTCAAAAGGACCCTTAGTCCTAGGTCTCCAAGGCCACTGCTCCAATAAATAATAATGATGCTTTGCAAACAAAGTGTTGAAGATTAATGACACTACCCCCACCTTGGAATGGGGCAGGATGTTCTCAGTGCCATAGTTCTCAGGCCTGACTTCACGGTTTCAAGGACACAGCTTCCGCCCTCCTCCCCCACTTCCCCACTCCCACTAAAAAGCTCTCCTGTCACCTGGAACTCTCTTCCTCTCTCCTTCCAATTCTGGTTTTTCCACCCTCTGGGAGTCTGCCTAAATGTCCTTTGCCTTCAATCTTTCCTATTACCTATCCTCCCCCAATTTTGTTTCCTGAGACTCAGAAATAACTATAGGAAAAATGGGGGGCAGATAGAGAAGCCTGACAAAGAAGAGGACTGAAGAGTAGCCAACAGAGTTTCTCCTGAGACTGTCTGCCCTGGTGTTTCTCAACAAGCCCTCCGAAGGTCTCTGCAATCATTGAAAGCAGATCATTATCATCCAGCATATTCCCATCATCCTTTGAGGAAGAGAAACCAGGCCTTAGATACAGCTTTCTCTCTTACCAAATTCTCAGGCTTTCTCTTTCACATTCATCTCTTCACTCTTATCTTGTCTTTCATATGCAAATTCTCTCTCTCTCTCTCTCTCTCTCTCTCTCTCTCTCTCTCTCTCTCTCTCTCTCTCTCTCTTTCTCTCTCTCTCTCTTTCTCTCTCGTTCTCATCTTTCTCTCTTCTTTGCAACTTACTGTCCTAGAGCAGTGAGGGGTTAAGTGACTTACCCATGATCACGCAGCTAATTTGTGGCAGAGGCAACACTCGAACCCAAGTCTTCCTGACTTCTAGGACTGCTTTCTTATCCACTATGGCATTCTGCTTGTGCTGACAGTCTTCAGAAATCCAAGGTTATCTACATGAATGGAAGACATACATACATATATGCATACACACATATATACACACATGTATGAATATACATGTGTCTAGATGGATTTTATATGTGTATAAGTGTATTATGCATGTATTTTATGTGTATGTATGTTGTGCACAATCATATCTCAGAATTCTAGTGCTGGAAAACATCTTAGTGGTCATTCTAGTCCAAACTGTACTGTAAAGGAACCCCCAATATAGTGGACCCCACAAGTGATTTCCAGCTTCTGCTTAAAGATCTCCAAGGAGATAACCCCTACTCCCTCTGAAGGCAGCCCAGCCAACCTGTGGAGGGTGCCAATTGTTAGAAAAGGGATACTGAGCCTCAGCTGGCCCCTTTGCCACTTTCAATGCTTTCTGCACTCTGAGGCCAAACAAAATGAATGTAATCCTTCTTCCACAAAACAATTCTTCAGATACTTGAACAGATGTAGATATCATGCATGTAGATATCATGTGTGTTGCATGTGTGCATGTATGTGAGCATATATGAATATATCTCCCCCATGTGACTGGGAGTGTGTGTGTGTGTGTGTATGTATGTGCCCATATACCCATGCCCATACACGTGTCTATAAGCATACATATAGGATCACAAATTTAGATCACCAAAGGGACCATAGAGTCCATGGAGCCTAACTCCCTCATTGTACAGATGAGTAAACTGAAGTGCAGAGGGTCATCTGTCCAGGGTCTCATGGCTAATAAGTACATGATGAGGGATTTGAACTCAGGTCTTTCTGACTCCAGATCTACTATAATAAGCTGCCTTTCATGCATATACGCAAATATGTATGTATACCTTTGTATGTATCGTATGTATAATATACTGCATACCATATAATACATATATATACATATGTTTACATTGCTACACATTTACATATATGCATATGAGTGTACTATACATGCATAGATACATATACACATGCACATATGTGTGTAAATGAAGTACATGCAAATACACATCACATTTGCATACATATTCAACAAGTGTCCATATGCATACCCATGAAATATATGTGCATATACAGATACATATACACCTATAATGCATGTACATTTTACAGATACAAATATATGTGCAGCATATATAAACACACATATACCTGTTTTTATATATGTATACATACATCTTTACAATATAAAACACATAAACATTACCTAAACATATACCACAACACACGTACACATGCATATACATGTACCCACACACTTACATATACAGACATATACATGCAGGTATGCATATATACATGCCTACATATATACACGCATATACGCAATACCGATACATATACACATGCATACATATGTGAATAAACATACACACATACATACACGTATATACACGATACACAAAACAACATGCACATGCATGTACATATATACACATGCCTACCGGCTTGTCCACAAACACATGCATGTATACACAGCACATGTGTGTGCATATGCATATATACTTACATGTATACATGATGTGTGTATACATACATATATATACATAAACAAATATACCTATGCACATACACATACACACACATACACATACACGTACATGTACACATACACATTCCTATATAGGTCCTACACTGATGCCTCATTGTGGTCCTGGATATGAGCCTAGCTTCTCAAAGACAATGCCAGTGAAATGAATGCTCTGTCACATCATCTTATGAAGCTGGAAAAGTGTCGAGGACAGGTCCAGTGATAGACTATATGTTTATTGGTGGAAGACAAGTCTAGTTAAACTCAGCAAGCCCATTGCCAAAGGTCCAGGCACTAGGTGATTAAATTGAGACAGCAAGAGGAACTCATAAAGTAAGCTACACTACGTGATCACAGCCAAAATATTCATCACCTGATTTGGTGATGGACATCTCTGAACTTAGCTAGACTTGTCTTCTACTGATGAACATACAGTTTAACTCTAGGTCTATGCATGATGTCTCATGAAGAGAGAGGCAGGGTAGCATGGTTCATAGAAGACTGGCCTTGAGGTCTAGAAGACCTGGGTACAAGTCTTGCTTCTTGGGTGCCTATGGACGAGCCACTTAACCACCACTCTGTGCCACCAGGCAGCTCTGTGAGATTGAGCTGCTGATTTGCATTGATGGAAGAAGTTGCCACACTGGGAATTTCTATAAAATCATAGCTCTGGACATCCCTCCCCCACTAAAAAACAAAAACAAAAAAACCCTCACATAAATTGTCTGGAAGATGTAAAGAGGTTGAACTATGTGTCAGTAGGATGAGCACATTTGCTAATTAAATCTTGGGTCCTTAAAATATTAATGTAAATACTTATGTAATTGTGGAATTTCTGATTTGGAAGGGACCTCAAAGGTCTTCTAGTATGCCCCATACCTGAGGAGAAATGAACTCTGCGACCAACAAGCAGTCATTAGGCTTCTTTCTGAAGACCTCCAGTGCCAGAGAATTCACTTTAGACAGTTTTAATTATTAGGGAATTTTTTCTTTGTATTGAGTTGAAATCTTCCTCTGCAACTTTCACCCGTGGCTCCTAATCATGGACCCTCATCTCAGGCCAAACAAAACAAATCTAATTACTCTTCCTCATAGTAATTCTTCAAATACTTTCAGACAACTATCAGGTTTCCTCCACATCTTTTCTCCAGACTAAAGATTCCCTAGTTCTTTCAACTGACTCCCATATAACATGATTTTCAATGCCCTCACCATCCTCATAGCCATCTTCTGGCTGCACTGTCTTATCAATGTCCTCCCTAAAATTCAATGTCCAGAGCTCCTCTAGGCTTGGTCTCATCAGGCCAGAGGACAGCAAGAATAGCAATATCCTCATCTTTCATACTGTGTCTTTCTTAAGGAAAGCTGGAGGTTACACCAATGATTTGGGGCACAGGGGTGAGGGGGCTGTCACATCACATTCTTGACTTATATTGAGCTTGCAATCCATTAAAAAAAAACAGTTCTTAGGGGCAGCTAGGTGGCACAGTGGATAGATCTCCAGCCTTGGAGTCAGGAGGACCTGAGTTCAAAATCCAGCTTCAGACACTTAACCCTTACTAGTTGTGTGACCCTGGGCAAGTCACTTAACCCCTATTGCCTCCCCAAAAAGCAAAAAAATTTTAAAAAGAGAGAGAAAATAAAGGGGGGGGGCAGCTAGGTGGCGCAGTAGATAGAGCTCTTGCCTTGGAGTCAGAAAGACCTGAGTTCAAATTTAGTCTCAGACACATGACACTTACTAGCTGTGTGACCCTGGCAAGTCACTTAACCCCGATTGCCTCACCAAAAAAAAAAAAAAGCAAAAAAAAAATCCCCTCAGGTCTTTTACATGTGAACCATTGCCTCAGTTCCTCATCTGTAAAATGAGCTGGAGAAGGAAATGGCAAACCACTCCAATATCCTTGCCAAGAAAACCCCAAACAAGGTCAACAAAGAGTCGGACACTACCCAGACTGCTCGATAACAACAATAACAACAACTATGCCTCCCCCATCTGGTACCTGGTATCTGTGTAGAAGATGTATTTGAATTCAAGAGTAGGGCATTCCATTTGTCCTAGTTAAAGTTTGGGATGCAAATGAGTTTGGCATGCAAATCCTGACGTCTAAAATTAGCTACCCTTTCCAACTTCATGTCAAACAAAAATCTAATGGATGTGTCATCTGCGCCTTCATTTAAACCATTGAACAGAACAAGAAAGATCAAGGACAGAGCTTTGTAACAGATCAATAGATTCCTTCCCTCCCAGGTTAACATCAATACATTACTCACCATGCTTTGGGTCTGGCAATTTAGCCTGTCCGATCCCACCTAGCTGTACCATCACCCAGCCCACATTTCTCTATCTTGCTCTCAAGGATATCATAAGAGGCTTTGTCAAATACCTTGCTGAAATCCAGAGCATTCCTCTGAACTATCTATCTAGGAATCACATCAGAAAAGGAATTGAGGTAAGTCTGTCATGCCTCTGCTTCCTTCCCTACCGGCTCACAAACCATACTTTTGATAATGCAGTCTAGAGGAGATGAGAAAATGTGCATCCCCATCTCCTTTACAAAGGTGGAAAACTAGGGGTATGGAGTATTGCATACACTGACTGACAAATTTAGTTGCTATGTTGCTTAGTTTCACGGAACTGCTTTTCTTTTCTTCCTTTTTGTTCTTACAAAGGGTGACTTTCTGGATGGAGAAGAAATATATTTGAAAATGAAGGTGATCTAAAAAGCAAAAGATAGCAATAAATAATACAGTTGAGAAATTTTTCAGGAATGTACTTAGCTTATATCACTCTCACTCACAATATCTTTATATGTAGATGTGTATATTTATGTGCACACCCTGGCCTTGGAGCCGGGAAGACGTGTTAGAATCCTGCCTCTGATACTCACTAGCTATGTGACCACAGGCAGGTAACTTCATCTCTGTAGCCTCGGTTTCCTCCTTTATAAAATGGGTCATTTCTGTGCATTTTGACACCAGACAAACAATGTGCATAATACCCACCAGGCCCCATAAAATGGGGCCCAGGGAGCTCTTTGTCCAGGCAACATCATGAAAATCTCAGGTGGGATGAGAAGCTCTGTTTCTGAGGACACTGGCCCTTTCTCTAATAAGACTGCAGCACTGTGCTGGACCTCCCAGGTAAAGCAATATATGATGTATTTCCAAAGTGATTCCTGGCTCCTGCCAGGCATTTGGTTTGGAAAAACAAAAATAAAAGAAGCACAGCCATCTTCTGCTCCCTCTACTACTTCATGCTCTCTCAGAGAAAATACAGATCTTAAACACCTACTATGTGCAAGGCACTCTGCTTATCACCTGAGATACAAATAAGAAAAAGATCGGCCTTGATCTCCAGAAGCTTACAGTCTAAGGGGAAGACAACACACCCTCTGAAAGGTAGAGGGGTGGGGGGCAGTAGGGGAGATGATGCCCCGTGGAGTCCAAAACAAACAGAGGCAACGATGGAAAATGAAGAGTTACCTGGAAAGTTCAGATCTGAGCTGTCTATAAAGAAAGGCTTGGGGGGGGGGAGGAGATAATTGTTCCACCCTCCAGCCTTCCCGTCAGAGGGAGTTGAGAAGGAGTTAGTCAGTCCTCAAGGTGATGAGATTTCAGGTGATCAAAATATCCTGGGGGAGGCATGATGTTTTGTGGAGTCACTGATAGAAAATGCTTCCTAACTGCGGGACTCTGAACATCCCTTTCCCCTTCAGGGACTCAGCATCTGCATCTGCTTGGGCTGGGTGATCTCTAAGGTCTCTTTGGAGCACTTTACATGTATGATTTATGAAGTCACTCCCCCTCTCGGCCTCAGTTTCTTCATCTGTAAAATAAGAGGGTTGGCTTAGATGACTGGCAAGGTTCCTTTGAGATTGAAGTCTATGCTCCTTGTTCACCAGCAGCTCTGCCTCTCTAAACGTCCAAGGCACATACTTTCTTGCTGTTGTTCAGTCATTTCAGTCCTGTCTGACTCTTCATGACTTCATTTGGAGGTTTTTTGGCAAAGAGACTAGATCATTTTACAGATGAGGAAACTGAGGCAAACAAGGTGAAGTGACTCACCCAGGGTCACCCAGCGAAGTAAGTGTCTGAGACCAGATTTGAATTCATGAAGATGACTCTTCCTGACTCCAAGCCCGGTGCTCTATCCACTGCCCCAATGGGCATCCATCCATCCTTTTGAAGCAGTAGTGATTTCCTGGAGTCAGGAAAGATCTAGTGTTCAAATCCTGTCTCGCTGTTCACAGCAAGCTAATTGCATGAACAGACCCAAGGAGATTAGAAATGTCAGGGCAATGAGAACAGAAGCTCAATTCCAACTGAAATATTTCATCTCTTTTGGGTTTGGCCATGTTTGCAGAACAGGACAGAAACTCCTGTCTCTGCGCCTTACCTGGCCACTGCCGCTCATCCGCTGCCCGCTCAGTTTGGGTCCAGAGGCCAGGTGAGGGAGAGTCTGGACAGAAGCTTCTCAGAGCCTGGGGCCTTAGTGATCAGCTCAGTCAAGGCCTTGACTCTTCCCTCTTCTCATTGTCTGTTAACAACCAGGATGTGGAAGGCAAGGGGGAGGGGACAAACATCTGCCCGTGAATAAGGTCAGAAGCCCAAAGCCTAGCTGTGCCCAGGGTCAGGGCCAGTGGCAACGTTTACCGACATGTAAAAGAAAAGGTAAATGAATCCGAGGACCACCTAATTTATTAATGAAGAAAGAGAGACTGTTTAATGTGGAAAACATAAGCAAGATCAATAGGGGAAAACACAAATAACCAAAGCTATCGACACGTAAGTATTTTAAGTCTAATTGCAGCCATATGCACTTTCCAAGGGTATCTCACCTCCTAATAGCACCCTAGGGATTATGGGGTTAATTGATGCAGCTGTTTGCTCCCTGACCACGTGATGCAGGGTTGGCATTCCCCAGAGAACGTTATTAAACTAAAGTGTTTAACGAAGTGCTAAAGACAGGAGTTTCTAACATTCTCCCTTTGAATCCCATTAAATGGAGGAGAAATTTCCCCTTGGCTATGGGACCCTGGGTGGGACACTCCACAGAAGGTGGGGTAGAGGGTAGAGGTCGTATGGCTTGTGTGCTGTGTTTTTTCATCCATGCAGATAAGCACTGGCCTACATGCCTGGTACCAAAAGGAAGCCTAGACCAGCTAATGAGAATCAGGCATCAGACCTGATTAATGAGCAGCGTAATAAAAACAATGAGTTAATATTTATATAGCCCTTTAAGGTTCACAAAGTGCTTTACACACATTACCTCATTTGAGCCTTGCAACAACCCTCTGAGGTACGAGCTATTATTATTACCCCTGTTTTGTTTAGGACGGTACCTGGCACAAAGTTGTTGTTCGGTTGTTTCGGTCAGATCCGACTCTTTGTGACTCCATGTGGGGTTTTCTTGGCAGATATACTAGAGTGGCTTGCCATTCCTTTCTCCAGCTCGTTTTACAGATGAGGGACTGAGGCAGAGTTAAGTGACTTGCCCAGGATCACATATTAGACCTTAATAAATGCTCGTTGACTTGAGTAAATGGAATCTGAGAGCAGGTAAACCACTTGCTGGGGCTCACATAGCTACAAAGCGCCTGAGGCAGGATTCAAACCCAGATCTTCCTGACTACAAGTCCAGTATTTTTCCACCTTCACAGGTATCTAGTTTTAGAGGGAGGAGAAGGGGAACAGGTACTATGAGTGTGCTTAGAGGCCTCTGAGCCTGGAATGTCAGGGGAACGTCACAAGATAGTAAAAATTAGGATATGCTGGCTGAGTCAGACTGTTTTTGAAAAATCTTTGTGAAGCTGTTTTAGGTATGTTCTTTTTGAATTGTTTCAGACCTGACTCTTTATGACCCCATTTCCTCCCCCCGTTCATTTTACAGATAAGGAAACTGAGGCAAACAGGATTAAATGACTTGGCCAGGGTCGCCCACCTAGTAAGTGTCTGAGGCCAGACTGGAATTCATAGAAGATGTATCTTCCTGATTCCAAGCCCGTGCTCTATCCACTGCTCCACCTAGCAGCAATTTTAGGTTTATCTCTACTGATTTCCAGTGAAGAGCAGGACTTGGTGTCTGGAGACTTCGAGTCCTGTTTCTGTCACTTATTAGCTGAGGGATAAAAAACAAGTCATTCAATTTTCTTGAGTCTAGGTTGCCTCAGTTGCAAAGTGGGGATAATAATATCTGCAATAGCTACCTTATGGAACTGTTGTGAGGGTCAAATGAAATAATATATTGCAAAGCACTTGCAAACCTTAGAGTTGTATATGTGTGGAATATTATTATCAAACCTCAGAAAATTAGATTAAATCTATATTGAAACATCTGTTTCCTAGCTGGTAATTTGTTTGCTTAAAGGTATTCATTAGGATCTTTTAATGCGTCAGTAAGTGGTTACATATAGAACATTACAGATTTTGAGCTGGAAGGGGCCTCTGAGGCCAGCTAAGGCCAATCCCCTCATTTTACAGATGAGGCAATGGAGGACCAGAGAAGTTCAATGATTTGCCCAAGGTTGAAGAAACTGAGGATGATTAGCCTGGAGAAGACTCAGGGCAGGGTATGATAACTGTTTTCCAGTATTTGAAGGGCTGCCATCTTCCTTCGTTTAAATCTGGCCTAGTTTACTAGCTATGTCACCTCGGGCAAGTCACTTAACTTTGTTGGCCTCAGTTTCCTCATCTGTGAAATGATCTGGAGAAGGAAATAGCAAACCACTCCAGTATGTTTGTCAAGAAAACCCCAAAATGGGGTCATAGAGGGTCAGACATGACTAAAACAACTGAAAATCAATAACTACCAATGAGCTGCCCTGGATGATGGCTTCCCTATGCTTGGAGGTCTTCCAACATAAACTAGATGACCATTTCAGTGTGTTAAAGTGAAAATTTCTTTCATGTATGGGTTGGATTAGATGACCATTCGGGTCCCTTCCAACTCTCAAATTCTGTGATTCTATGAGTCAACACAGAAGTAGTGTTTGAACCCAAGACCTCTGATTCCAAAGTCACTGCTTTTCCCACAGCTGCCTCTCCACTGCATTATTAGTATGTTCCATGTTACACATATAATGAGAATCTTGAGGAAAATTAAATATAAGAATAATTCTTTTGTATAAATAATAAATAAAAATATTATTTAATAATTGAAGGGTTCAAGCAACACTGTTTTGAAGTACTACTAACCCCTAACAAACATGGCAGCCGTCAGTTAAAGAAGCAAACCACTAAGTTGAGAGCATAACTGGATAACCAATAATAAGCATCAGCTACCTCATGTATACGATAGAGGAGAAGCAAGAAATAGAAATGTACTGTGGTTGGTAGAGTTGTGAGCCAATCCAACCATTCTGGTGAGCAACTTGGAACTGTGGCCAAAGGACTGTAAAACAGCGCATACCCTCTGACCCAGCAATACCATTACTAGGTTTGTATCCCAAAAAGATTTTTTAAAAAAGGAAAAAACACTTATATGTACAAAAATATTTATAGCAGCTCTATTTGTGGTAGCAAAGAAATGGAAATCAAAGGGATGCCTATCCAGAGAGCTGGATGGACCTGAGACAAAAATAACAACAATAAGCAATAATAAATAACTTTCTGAGCCATCCTTCAGATGTGGGTCTCTTTTTAGTTTCAAGTACTAGGTTTCAGGTTGTGGAGACTAAGGAACCAGGAGCCATTGTCTGTCTTCAGGAAAGGTGGCCACTTTCACCTATGGTCAAGCCCTGGGTGGGCAGCCAGGTGGATCAGTGGGCAGAGTGTCCGACCTGGAGTCAGGAAGACTCATCTTCCTGAATTCAAATCTGGCCTCATACACTTACTAGCTGTGTGACCCTGGACAGGTCATTTAACCCTGTTTACCTCAGTTTCCTCATCTATAAAATGACCTGGAGAAGGAAATGGCAAACCACTCTACTATCTTTGCCAAGAAAACCCCAAATGGGATCACAAACAGTCAGACATGACTGAAATGACTGAATAACAACAATAACAAAAACCTCCCAGGATTGTTGTGAGGATAAAATGAGATAATATTTGTAAAGTGCCCTGCAAACCTTAAAGCACTACATAAATGAAAGCTATAATAATAATAATAATAATAATTATTATTATTATTATTATTATATATGCTACATATAATATTATTGTTATTCCACCCAGCTGTCTCAAGCTAATCAAACTTGAAAAGAAGGACATAAAAATAGATAAAATAAATCCAGTCATTAGATGTAATAGTGACAGATGTTACCACAATGCACAGGGAGTAGTATTTATTTAAGCTAGGGGGGGTTCCTAGGATTCCCTCTCAGTACACCATCCCCTAACGCCCCCCAGGTCCATGGGCACTGCCATTGCATTCTGATGGTGACACTTTCTTTCTCCTCTTCCTTCTCTACCCTGGACCAATTATGACCTCTTTTAAACCTAGGAAGAGGTTACTGGCTCCTTCTCTAAAGTTGCAGGACACAGAGGAGGGAAGAGGAAGCTAGACCTGCAGGTGACACAGAACGAAAAACGGTTGCTCAAGGGGCATCTAGGTGGTGCAGTGGATAGAGCATCAGCCCTGAAGCCAGGAGACCTGAGTTCAACTCCGTCCTCAGACCAAACACTTGACACTTACTAGCAGTGTGACTCTGGGCAAGACACTTAACCCCAATTGCCTTAAAAAAAAAAAAAAAGAAAGAAAGAAAAAGAAAAATGGATGCTCAGTGGGCTCCAGATCCTTTCTTCCTCCTCACTTTCTGAGCCTGGAGACCCCTCCTATCTGAAAACAGAGCAGTCCCTTCCATCTACTCTTTCCTCCACTAGTACAGATATCCCTCCCTCCCTGTACCCTGTGACAAGGGTGCAGCCAGGGGCAAGTCTGTCACTGGTCAGTGGCAGGAGCAAGGCCCGAGTGGCCCACACCAAATGCTTAAAACCACTTATAAGCCTGGGGATTATCACCTTAACAGGATCCACAACTGTTGGGCTTTTGACCCCTTCTCTTTGTCTGTGGGATACTTAGCTAAGTCAAGCTCCTCTCTGACCTCCTGTATTCCCCTTCTCCAAATACAGACATGTCCCTGAACCCTTAGATAGGTCTTGGGAGTCAAAGAGCACTATTTAGGAACATGGGATCCTTGGGTTCAAGAGGCTTGACTATTTCATATAACTTGAGGAAGACTGTTCTCCATCTCTGAGCTGTGGTTTCCACATCTACAAAGTAGGGGATCCCTCAGTTCATATCTGTGAACATCAGCCAGCCAAAGTCAGTAAAATGCTTTGAAGTGCTTTCGTATGGAAAATCTATAAATATATCCAACACCTTGTTATCCATATCTGCTTCAGGGATTATCTATGATAACTGAGGCTCCCAGCATCCCTCAGCTGGGTGCCATGGTGGGAGAGGAGAGAGACAGAGACAGAGAGACAGAGAAAGAAGGAGGAGGAGGAAGAGGAAGAGGAGGAGGAGGAAATAAAAGGCAAGACAACAAGCATTTATTAAGCAGTTACTATATTCCAAGCATTGTGCTACACACTGGGGATACAAGCTAAAATCAACAGCAGCTTCTGCAGCAGCAAAAACAACAATAATAATCCCTGTCCTCAAGGAGCTTACATTCTAATGCAGGAAGACCACAAATGAAAGTGAGCTGAAAGCTAATGGGCAGGGGGCTGGGTGGGGAGAAGGCAGGATAGGTAAGAAGGGACTCTGGCTGAGATTTGTTAAAGTTAGAAGCACAGCTAGGAGAAAAATGAAAAGGCCTGGGGCCCCTTTCCCAAAACAGAGGCCCTGGGAAGAACTCATCAAACAGCGAAGGGTGTTAGCTTGGCAGAGGGATATTTTAGAGAGAGAATGGTGTAGGGGAGAAAGGAGGTTCCAGAATGGGAAGGCCAAATGGAAGAGAAGAGATATAGGAGGGGGGGAGGAAGAGAGACAGAGAGAGACAGAGAGACAGAGAGACAGAGAGAGAGAGAGAGAGAGAGAGAGAGAGAGAGAGAGAGAGAGAGAGAGAGAACCAAGCTGGAACAGAGTTTGGTTACAACTGGTCATGGCACTGAGCACTGTGAAGGAAATCATTCTCACCTATGAGAGTAAACCATGAAGAATGAGAATTCAGCTTGGGAAATCTATAGCTGCCTCTCAGATGGACAATGGAAATACTCTTGGTCTAATAGGTCTAGAGGGCCAGCATGGTCTGAGAAATGATAAATTGATTGGCTCTGTGAATTGCCATAGAATGAGATGCTGGCCAGGACATAAAAGCTGGCTAGCAACAAAGTGAAAAAAAAAAAGAGATAATGTAGACCTGTAGCTAAATAAAAATAATTTTTGGATTACCTGTTGCTTGGTTAATCCACACCACTTTCTCCATTAATGTAGCTACATTATAGTCCTGGCTATACAACAATGTGACCTGTTAAACAGGTATTGTATGTTGAATCACTTTTCAGTTGTGTCCAACTCTTCATGACTCCATTTGGGGTTTTCTTGTCAGAGATACTGGAATGGTTTGCCATTTTCCTCTCCAGCTCATTTTGTAGGTGAGGAAACTGAAGCAAACAGGGTTAAGTGACTTGCCCAGGGTCACACAGCTTAGTAAATGTCTGAGGTCAGATCTGAACTCAGGAATTTGAACTCCATGCATAGCACTGCATCCACTGAGCCACTCAGCTGCCCTATCTGTTCTTAATCTAACTTCATGGTTCCCCTATGTTCACCCTGAGACTAGTTCTTAATCCATTTCACAGCCTGGTGCAGCAGGTACAGGGCCCAAATGTGAAGGCCTAAGGAAGAAGTCCCTCCCCATTAAATGAGGGCATCTAATGAGTATGTTTTGCCCCTGACTTTCATCCCACCTGTTTTCATCCAGAGTTGCTGAGAATACTACCATCTTCCTAATTACCTAGGCTTGAAACCTAGGCATCCTCCCCAGTTCTTCACTTTCTCTCAGACCTCATATCCAATCTTCTGACAAGTTGTTTTTGTTGTTGTTTGGCTTTAACATCTCTCTCATATGCCCCCTTCTTTCACCAGATGCCGCTACCACTGGTCCGGGCCCTTGTCACCTACCTCATGGCTGTACCATTGCAGAAGTCATCAGGATGGTCTTCCAGCACTAAGTCTCTTCCACGCCAGTCCATCCTCCACTAGTCAGAATGATATTCTGAGAGCTCAGGCCTGCCCATTTCACAGCCCTAGTCAACAAATCTCAATGGTTCTCCATCACCTCCACTATCAAATATAAAATTCAAAACCCTTCCTAATCTTCTCCTTCCCCTCACCTTTCCAGTCTTCTTCCATTTCATATAGTGCTATTTTCTCTGTCATCCAGGGACATTGGTCTCCTAGCTGTTCTTCAAACAAGATGTTGCATCTCCCAACCCCCAGAATAGCCATCCCCCAGACCTGGAACGCTCTCCTTCTTCATCCCTGCCTCCTACCTGCCCTGACACTCTTCAAGTCCCGGCTAAAATCTCACCTTCTACAGGAAGCCCTTTCCAATGCCCCTTAATTGTAGGGCCTTCTCTCTGGTAATGACTTCCCCCTTATCCTGTATATACTTTGTTGTACATCATGGCTTGCAGATTGTCCCTCCCATTAAACTGTGGAGGTCCTTTTACCTTCCTGTGTATCCCTAGCACTTAGCACAATGCCTGGCACATTGGAGTTGCTTAAAGGTTTATTGACTGACTTTCTGACTTAACCTTTGAACTTCAATTTTCTCATCCGTAAAAGGAAAGGGTTGGGTTTAATGATTAAAGGTAACTTCCAGCTCTGGCTTTCTGACCTATAATCCCAAATAGTCCAGGTAAGGGTTGATAATGATCTGAATTAGAGTGGCAACACTGGGGATGGAAAAGAGAGTGTAGATGGGATCAGTATTGCAGAGGGAAACTCCACAGTACTTGACAACTGATTGGTTGTAGGCAGTGAGGGAGAGGGAAAAGTTCAAATGCCTTCCAGGATAATCCTGCCCTGCCCTCAGGACACGGAGGAGAGGCAGTCTAGACTCCTCAGATACCAAAGCATCAAAGGATCATGGTTTAGAGCTACAAAAGACCTCAGAGGTCATCTAGCCCAACTCCCTCCTTTTTCCAGTAAGGAAACTGAGTCACTTAGTTGAAGTTTAGAGGCAGTGAATAGAGCACTGGGAAACTGGAAGATTCATCTTCATGAATACAAATCTGGCCTCAGATGCATAATAGCTGTGTGACCCTGGGCAAATCATTGGACACTGTTTGCCTCAGTTTCCTCATCTGTAAAATGAGCTGGAGAAGGAAATGGCAAACCACTCCAGTAGCTTTGCCAAGAAAACCTTAAATGGGGTCATGAAGAGTTGAACGTAACTGAAAAACAACTGAACAACAAAATTTGTGCATGAGGATTTCTGGGTGAGCTCCCCTTACTCACATTCTTCCTTTTCCAGAGGGAGGGGAAGAGTCTGGTTGAAAGGATCAAAGGACATGGAAATGGAAGGAACCTCAGAGATCATCAAGTCCAAAATACTCCTTTTATTATTTTTCACATATATGATGATAATGATAATGTGATAATATTATATGATATTATATGAAAATCACCAGCGTTATGTTCTCTGGGCCTCAGTTTATATATTGCCTAGTATGTGCCAGGAACCATGCTAAGTGTTTGACAAATATTATCGCATTTGATCACATACCCACAAAAGAGACCCAGTTCAAGGGAGGGACTTGGCTATCATCACTTGTTAATAAGGAGCATGATTTGGATCTTGTCTTTCTCTGAAAAAGGAGGTGCTGCTGCACACATGTAACATAAGGGTAGGTCCTGAGGACCAATGGATACATGTTTTATTATTTTCAGTCCAATTCAGTAAAAATTTTCACTGGCTCTGCCCCATGCCTGGAAGGCCAGCCCTCCTCATTTCCACCTCCTGGTTTCCCTGCCTTTCTTCATATCCCAGTTAAAGTCTCACCTTCTACAGGAAGTCTTTCCAAATCCCATTGCATGAACAAAGAAGATAGATAGATAGATAGATAGATAGATAGATAGATAGATAGATAGATAGATAGATAGACATATAGATAGATAGGATGGATAGATTGAATGGATAGATAGATTGGATGGATAGAGAAATAGAATGGATAGATTGGATGTATCAATAGAATGGATAGGCAGATAGAGAGATGGATGGATTAGACAAATAGAATGGATAGATAGGATAGATAGATTGAATAGATGGATAGATGGAATGCATGGATACATAGGTAGGATGGATAGAAATAGATATAGATACAAAGTAAATATATATGTAAATGTATATATATTTTGTATTTGCTTAAATGTACACATTTCATCATCCCAGTAGAATGTAAGCTCCTTGAAGGTAGGGATGATTTTGTTTTTGTTCTTGTATCTCCAGCATCTCGTATAATGCCTTATGCATAGTTGGTACTTAATGGTCAGTTCATAAACACTTTTTAAGTATCTGCTATGCGGCAGGCAATGCGCTAAATGCTGGGAATGGTAAAAACTATTGCCTGCTCTTGAATTCACAATCTAATGGGGGATACAACATGCAAATAAGTATGCACAAATATGTGTGTGTACATGTATGTGTATATATGCATGTATATGTGCACATTTTACATATATATCTAAGTATATATACAGGTATATGTATGTGTGCGTGTGTGTTTGTCTACACACATATGCATATATGTGTGTATACACACAAACACAAAATAAAACAGCCCTGGCCCTCAATGAATTTACATTCTATAGAGGAGATAAAACATGTACATAGATAATTTAATACATTTTAATACAAAGAAGTTTCAAAACTTAAGATGGGTAACAATTGGAAGAGGTGGATCAGGAGGAATAGGCCTTATGTAGGAAGTGACATTGGAACTGTGCAGTGCTTCTAACTGGAAGATAGAGTGCAAAGGCAAAATAGAATATATTCCAGACATTGGAGATCACCTATACAAAGCTGTGGAGGTGGGAAATGAATACCATATGTTTTGTTTGGGATTTAATATGTAGCTTTAATGAGGTAACATGGTCCAAGGCAGGACCAGGAGAGAGAAGACTCAGGTTGTATTCCTGGCTCTGACACTGACCTTGTCAGCATGGAAGAGTGGAAAGAGCACTGGATTTGGAACCAGAGAGTTTCTGGGTTCAAATCTCAGCTCTATCTCTTGGTCAAGTCACTTAAGCTCTATGGGCTTCTGTTCATCCTCTATAAAGTGAGGAGAAGCAGGCTAGATGACATACAAAGTTCCTTCAAGATCTAAAGCTATGGTCCTATCTCTTTACTTCTTTGGGGCTCAGTTTCCTCATTTGTGAATTAAAAATGTTTCCCATTGCTGGTGTTACCAGATGCTAATCAGCTGAAAGAGATCTTGGAGAGCATCCACTCCAACCACTTCATTTTATAATTAAGGAAACTGAGCCCCACAGAGTGGAAATGATTGGTCCAAGGTAAATAGGCTTCAAACCCCAGGCTTCAGAAGCCCGATTTGGTCCCCTTTTCATTAAGGCCAATATGGCACTCTCCCTTCTCCAGAGAAGGCTACAATAGATAATATCTAAGGGAGAATCATTTAATCTCTGTCTCCTTTAGTTTCCTCAACTGTAAAATGGGAATGATAATAGCACCTATCTCCCAGGGTTGTCATGAGTATAAAATGAGAGAATATTTGTGAAGTGCTTAGCACAGTCAGTGACACACAGTAGTCATTTAATAATGGCTTCTTTCTTTTCTCCCTCTCTTCTTTCTTTCCTTCTTCCCTTCCTCCCTCCTTTCCCTCTTTCCTTCTCTTTCCTTCCTTCCTTCCTTCCTTCCTTCCTTCCTTCCTTCCCTCTCCCTCCCTCCCTCCCTTCTTTCTTTCCTTCCTTTCTTCCTTCCTTCTTCCCTTTCTCCCTTCCTTCTTTCCTCCCTCCCTTCCCTCTTTCCTTCCTTTCTTCCTCCTTCCCTCCCTCCCTTTCTTCTTTCTTTCCTTCCTTCCTTTTCTCTCCCTCCTTTCCCTCTTTTCTTCTCTTTCTTTCCTCCCTTTCCTCCAGCTCTCCCAGCTCTGGGAGAGCATCTGGGAGCATCATGTATAACTTTTGTTCATTAATTCATATAAACTTCTCAGGACAAATTTTGGCACAGCCTACACATTTGCCTCATTGGCATGTCTAGTCTTTAGTACCATGCAGCCCTGAAGATTAAAGTGTGCCCTGTGAGGCTTCCTTCAGCTCCTGCCAACACCACAGTCCATTTAAGGTTGAAACCATGTGCCAGCTAAGTGGCCTAGTGGGAAGCCCACTGAGCCTAGAGTCAGAACAACCTGAATTCAAATTCGACCTCAAACACTGTGTGATCCTGGTCATGTCACTTAATCTCTATCTGCCTCAGCTTCCTCAACTATGGAGATAATAATAGCACCTACCTTCTAGGTTGTTGTGAGGAGCAAGTGAAATAGTGATTCAATGAAATGATATCTATGAAGCACTTAGCATAGGGCCTGGCACATAGTAAGTACTTAATAAATGCTTATTGTCTTCTCCCTGTCAGTGAAGTTTGTCTTTAGTTCCTACCTCCTTCCTATCTCCTCCTTTCAGATGTAGTCTTCCCAAAGGTACTAGCTTTCTAGTCCTTCCATAGATGCCCAAAGGTCCCCACCCTGACACCAGCTCAGGCCTGCTCCTCTTCCCCCACCCCCAATAAATCTCAAGCTCCTGTGTCCCATTCTCTCAGGGCTCTGCTCTCTGCTAGGGAACTTACCAATTAATGGGGCTGAAGTGCACGTATGTTGTTCTTCTCTGATAATACACTTGTATTTTATCAAAGGGACTTCCAGAGACAGTGTCTAAACTCAAAGGAGTGGGTGGGAATTTCAGGCAGCATGAGAAAGGCCCCTCTGTCAGAACCATGTAAGCAGCCATCCTCTCTCTGCCTTTGTGTAGGACCGGCCCTATTCCGCACTAGATATCAAGTCCTTGGCTGGGCTGGCCTCTTCACCTCTTCCCTGCTGTTCCATCCTAAAGCCTCCCTCGCCCCCTTCAGGATTCCTTATGCTAGTCCTCTCAGATGCAACCTCAAAGAAATAAAAACAGATCTGGATACTGGACCAGAACCCAGGGTCCTGAGCTCCACGCCCGGGATCCTGAGGGCGACAGGAAGCGGGTCCGACCAGGTGGCAGCCAGCATCTATGCTTAAAAAATGATTCGCAGTTGAGAGAAGTTACATCCTGAAATATAGCAGAATGGAAATCCAAGGCAGTAGAAGAAAATTAAACACGAAATACGTGGGCCTTGATATGTGTTCATTTAACAATATTTATTGTCCTCTGGTGAGGTTTGTTTGTTTTCATAACCAATTCAATATTTAAAAAATAACTACAGCCTCTCTCTCGCCTTCTCACTCTCTGGCTCCCCCTCTCTTCGCCTTCCTTTGTCTCCCTCCCTAGCCTGCTCTCCTTCCCTGATACCGTCTCTGACAAACCAAACCGTGTGATTCTGATGGAAAATTCATTAGTCGTCTGGGTTCTTTCCCCCCTTCTCCATTTTCCCAGTCAGCTTCGCGCCTGATCTGTCAGCCTCTTCCATCCTGATTATCTGGAGACGCCAATTTCAAAGAGACATCTTAATAGTGATGTCAACGAATTAATTAGATGTGTTAATGAGCTAAAAGCAACCCAAATTAAATTAATGCAGTAATAAGCACAGACAGCAAAATTAGCTCCAATTTCTGTAAATGATTCTGAACTGTACACAACATCTCATCTTGCTAGAACATTACCATCCCCCAAAGCTAATCAAGAACTCCAGTGCAATTAACTGCTTAATTACAAAACACACACACACACACACACACACACACAGCTCATAGATTCAGCAGCCACGGTGTGTACCAGCTACCCAAGCAAGCAAGAAACAAGATTCTCTGAGATCTTCCCCCAAAATAATACACATTTCCTCCCTGCAGGTCCCTGTCCTCATCCCTCCACCCCCCATCTCTCTAATGAACTCCGAATGGGGAAAGGGCCAAGGGTTTCCTGCAACTCTAAGATTCTATGATTTTGTGAAAGAGAGAAGGACAGTGGGGATGGCTCCATCCCCTGCTTTCACACTGCTGTGAGGAGGTCTGGCTGGATGGGAGCAGGGTTAGTCTCAGCACAAGCCCCCCAGTCTCCTGCAAGCCCACTAGAAGGAGCCATCTCACTGGATACATCCAGCTGTGAGGGACAGCCTCCTCTTCCAGGTGTGCTACCGCAGGAAAGAACAGGGAGGTCCCTGCCCCACCCCCTCTACCTTGGAGCCAAGAGCCCCAACCAGGGCTGGCTAAGGCTGGGTTGTTTATTGCTTGCATCAGAATCTGAGTTGCAACTAAAAACCTAATTGTCCAGCATTGCTGATTTCCCATAGGGGGGGAGGGAGAGCTGCTAATAGCTTTGCCGAGTGGCTCAGGTATCTGATTAGCTCTAATTGCAGCAAAAGACAGGGAGTGGAAGAGGAAGAAGGGGGGGTGAAGGATGGAAAGAAGGATGGTAGAGGGGGCAGGAAAGGGGGCTGGAGGGGAGAAGGAGGAGAGAGACAGGATGGGAGACAGAAACTCATACAGAGATACAAAAAATAAAGAAGAGGGGAGAACCAGAAACAGGAAGGAGGGGAAACAAAATGGAGGTAAAAGGGACATAGAATGGAAAGAAAACAGGAGTGGGGGCAAAGGGTAGCAGAGGAGTGGAAGAAGGAGAGGGGAAGAAAAGAGAAAGACCTAGGCTAGGGGGAAGATCAGGATGAAGGGGAGGAGGGAAATGGCCAGACAGAGCTAAGATGATGGAGAAGGAGAATGGGTGGGGGGGGTGCCCACAGGCAGAGACAAAGGGCATTGGGAATGAAGGGAAGTGATATGGGGAGGACAAGTTGGGGGGAGAGAGGAGCCAGATTCCAAAACAAAGAGAAGGAAGGACAGACAAAGAGCCCGGCCAATCATGAATATGCATTTCATTGGGGCCCAGCAAACAAAACAGCTAAACTGTTGCACCTGTGGAAACCCCAACATGAGGCCCCTCTGGCTGCCAAGTTCCCTTCTCAGAGGGAGCCCACCTGGGTCACGAGGTCAGCATATAATTGGAAAAGTCACCTCTTTACCAAAGAATTATGATATTGATTTTGGGGTTGGTCCAGTAGTTAGACTGTTTAGAAAAGAAGAATATTTCTTTGTGATAAGGATAGGGTGCTGGATAAGGATTTATCATGATAAATATGATGTCCATGTTGCTTCTCTCTCTCTCTCTCTCTCTCTCTCTCTCTCTCTCTCTCTCTCTCTCTCTCTCTCTCTCTCTCTCTCTCTCTCTCACATTTTAGTGCAATTAGTTCAGTCTGTTAATAAGCAAAGGATATTTTTAGTTAATTTCAGTTCCAGTTAATTGATTCAAAAGCGAAACCCAGCAACTGAGCTAATTGATCCATGCATCTTTCACAGGGAGCATCGAGGTACTCCCTGGGTAACCATTGTCCCTGGATCTCAGAATGGAAAGATACAAATCCCAGAAAGTGGCCAGGGACTGGGCTGGAGGAGGGCGGTGAGGCCATAAAATCTCTGCTGATAAGGGAGGGAAGGGAAAGACTGAGTATTGATGCCTGGGTCTACAGTCCTCACCCCAAACCCTCACCCTTACAAAGCAGACCTTTTGTGTGATTGTTTACTAGAATACCCAGTCCCAGATCTCTCTCTCTCTCTCTCTCTGTCTCTCTCTGTCTCTCTGTCTCTCCCTCCCTCCCTCCTTACCTCTCCCCTCTCTCTTTCTTCCTTTTTCTCTCTTTCTCTTTCCCTCCCTCCCTCCCTTCCTGTTCTCTCCTCCCCCACAAGTTAATCAGTCAACTAATAAATAGAAAGCACAGGGGATACAGAGATGAATTAGAAGCAGTCTTTGCCCTCAAGGCACTTGCAGTCTACTTAAAGAGCTAAGACTTATAGATACACTGGAAAGGTAGCACATAGGACGGTCATAGAGGTAGTCACAGGAGCTGAGACTTGAAGTAGGCCTTAAAGAATAGGTAGAAAAGGGAGGATACTTTGGGTGGGTAGATTTGTGTGAACAAAGACCAGGAATGTGTGTTTATTCCTAAGGAATTAGCAAAGTCTCGCTGGAAGGGAGAGCAGGTGAAGGGATGTACTGGGACCTAAGGTATACTAAGGCCAGATTGTGAAGAGCTTTGAACGTTGGACAAAGGAATTTAGACTTCTTATTGTATAGGCAATGGGGACCACTGAAGATCTGCTCTTTCAATATCCACCCACTAACACCACATCTGCATACCTCCAGTTCCACATCATTTCTGTAGATCTGAAGTCCAGCTCCTCAGGGGCACAGTGTTTAAACATGCCAACCACTCTCTACCAGCTACTCATTTTCTACTTTGGGTTTCCAGATTTTGGCTGGCTCTGTGCCTGACCAGGTGCCCACATGTGTACCCACCAGTGTGCCTCCACACCCATCCGGACACACAGATATATGTGCCTCTTAACAAGCAGATATAAATTCACAGCAAGATGGTAAAGCAACAGAGCAGGGATTAGTGGCAAACCTGGGACTGCAAATCAGGGATCTTACTATTTATATGACTTTGAGTAAGTTAGTCCCTCTGGACTGCAGTTTTTCCACTTTTAAAATGGAGGCAAAAAAAACCTTGTCACTTCCTAACATAGTAGAGTTATTAGAAAGACCACTGCTTTCTTCTAGTTGTTGTTTTGTTTTTATCTTTAATTTTTTTATTCTGAGTTTAGCCAACACTAAATAATATTGGTATTTCCATATAGAAAGGAGAAACAGAAAAAGATGTCCTATGAAACCACAAAATTGTGTTACCTACATCTTGTATTTCCCCTTCAGCATATATATATATATATATATACATATATATATATATAGAGAGAGAGAGAGAGAGAGATACACACATATATATGCATGGGTATATGTGCACATATATAAATATTTACATATGTAAACTGAATATATATGTGTGTATATACACACACACATACACTTGTGTGTATGAGGAAGGGAGAACCAGAAACAGGATGGAGGGGAGATAAAATCCTGGCAAGAAGGACACAGATAGAATGGGAAGAAGATATGGGGATGAATAGCAAAAGGATAGGAAGGAGAGAGGCAGAAGAGCAAAAGAAGAGAGAGAGAGAGAGAGAGAGAGAGAGAGAGAGAGAGAGAGAGAGAGAGAGAGAGAGAGAGAGATACTATATTCAACTTTCAAAGCTGTCCTGCTAGTCTGTGTTTCGTTCTGGATTTGTTTTCCTGTTCTCTTCTGTGCATCAAAAAAAAAATAGGTCAATGATCCTCTTTTATTCTCTCTCTCTCTCTCTCTCTCTCTCTCTCTCTCTCTCTCTCTCTCTCTCTCTCTCTCTCTCTCTCTCTCTCTCTCTCTCTCTCTCTCTCTCTCTCTCTCTGGCATAGTCCTATCACTATTCTCCCCCAAACCAAAAGAAAAAAAGAAAAGAAAAAGAAAAGTTCCAGTCCCAGGTTTACCACTAATTCCCAGTCTGGTGATCCATAACTAATTGTTATCCTTATAACAAATATTCATATTCAATCAAAAACAAATCCCCATATTCATTGGCTATGTCAGAAAATGTATGTCTAATTCTGAATCTTGAAAACCTCACCTGTCTGTCAGGAAGTGGGTAGCATGCTTCCTCATTAGTCCTCTGGAGGCAGGGCTCATCATTGCATTGGTAAGGGTTCTTAAGTCTTTCAAAGTTTTTTTTTCCCTTACAATGTTACTGTATTGTATAAATTGTTCTCCTGGTTCTGCTCACTTTGCTCTGTATCAGTTCATACAAGTCTTCCCAAGTTTTTCTGTAACAGTCACTTTTGTCATTACTTACGGTACTATATTCCATGACATTCACATATCATAATTTGTTCAGCTAGTCTCCAATTGATGGCCATAGGGGATCATTTTCAATCAAGCAATCAATAAGTATTGATTAATTTCTTACTATGTGTCAGCTACTATGTTAGGCAATGGGAATACAAAGACAAAATAGACCTAGCCCTCAAGAAGTTTTGTACTGGGGAGTAGAGGCAGACGGTGAGGAACAATGTATGCTTAAAAATTGATACAAAACAGAAACAGATAAGCACTGAACCTGTGATTTCACTGATATAGGGAACTCCAGGGTGAGGAAACTCCTTCCACCAATGCAGTCAGGCCTTTTGTTCTAGCTTATGGACTTAGAGAGCCACCCAGAGAAATGAGATGTCAAGTGACTTGTCCAGGGTCACATAGACAGTAAGTGTCAGAGGCAGGGCCAGGAACCAGGTCTTCCTATCATCAAGCCTCTCTCTCTCTCTCTCTCTCTCTCTCTCTCTCTCTCTCTCTCTCTCTCTCTCTCTCTCTCTCTCTCTCTGTGTCTACCTCTGTCTGGCTCTCTCACTTCTCTACCCCTTTTCCCCATTTGTATGTGTGTGTTTGTGTGTCTCTCTCTTTCTCTTTCTCTCTTCCTGTCTCTCTTTTTCTGTCTATGCCTCTCCTTCTCTCTGTTTGTCTCTCTGTGTCTGCCTGTGTGTCTGCCTCTCCCACTCTCTATCTCTGTATGTGTTTGTGTGTATCTCCCTGTCTCTTTCTGTTTCTCTTCCAATCTCTCTCTGTCTGTCTCTCTCTCTGTCTCTCTCTCTCTGCCATGTTGCCTCTCAAGTCTTAGCCACAAAGTATGTATGAAAAAAATACAAGGTAATTTGAGCAGGAGGAAGAAATAGCACTTTGAACTCTGGAGGGCAGAAGTAAGCAAAAGTAATTATTTTCAAGTGGTATCATCACCTAGTACAGTTCAAAGATCCTTGAGAATAGAAATAAGAAGGTTTGGACGCAAGTCCTGGGTATGACTTATACTAGCTGATCGAGTCTCTTCACCCCCTCTTGGTCTCAGTTTCCTCATCTATGAAATGGGAATGATAATATGTGCATTATTTATTACACAGGATTATTGTGAAGATCAAATAAGATAACGTCTCTCAAGTGCTTTCCAAACCTTACAGTGTAGTAATTTGAGTAGTTATTATCATTATTATTATTATTACTATTATTATTATTCACAAACAGGTGCAAAGATGCACAAACCTGAGGAGAACATAGACACAGATCCATTCAATAGGAGCAGTTTTCATTATAAATGAGAAAGGAGGAGAGGCAGAGAGAAGGTTAATTAAGCCCAGTGAATGGGAGGGTGGGAGCAGGAGTGACCTGAACCTCTAGACCTTTCCCTGGAGAATTTCCCAGCTGCCTCCAGGACAGCCATTCTGCCCTATTTCCCTGATCACAGGTTTGGAGAAAGCACCCTCTCACCCTCAGCCCTGTTTTGCAGCATCCAATGCCAGGCTTCTGAGGCTGATCCAATCCTGTTATGTTGAAAACCAAGGTAGATAATAGGAAGGCACAGACCTTGTGTGGACAACTGCTAAAACGTTCCTTCTTTCCCCCTAGATTCCTAGGGACAGAGGAAGGATTTGTTGAGATACCCCCTGTGTGTATCTGGCTTGCCTCTGCTCTGGCGCTAGGTCTCTTAGGGATGTGATAGGCAACATAGCCTAGTGGATGGAGTATTAAACTTGGAATCAGGAAGACCTGCTTTCTGATACCTGTTATCTATGTAACAATGGCTGAGTGACTGAGCCACAGATTTTGAGTCAGAAGACTTGAGTTCAAATCCTGACTTTGCTATCTAACCTGTGTTGGCTCTAGGCAAGTCTAAACCTCAGTTTCCATCATCTGTAAAATGAGGAGATTGAACCAATTGTCCCCAATGTTTCTTCCAGCTCTAAATCTCTGATCCTATGACCTCTCCCAACCTCTATTTCCTCATCCATAAAATAGGAGAAGTAATGGCATCTCTTAAGAAGAGCAATAAGGTAATTTTTAAGAAGCAAATGAAATAATCTATGCAAATCATTTTATAAATCTTAAAGCAATAAATATCAGCTATTATTACAATTGTAATCTATAACCTCAACAGAGTCTTCAAAGCCAACACTCAAGAGTTATCCACACAGGGCAGCTAGGTGGTGCAGTGGATAGACTGGAGTAAGGAGGACCTGAGTTCAAATGCAGCCTCAGACACGTAACACTTACTAGCTGTGTGACCCTGGGCAAGTCACTTAACCCCATTGCCTAGCCAAAAAAAAAAAGAGTTATCCACACAAATGAGGGAGACTCAGATAATGAGAAACACGGGACCATAGAATTATGGAATATCAGAATCAGCAGAACCTGAGAGAGGGAATGATTCTACCACACATACCTTCATTTTACAGAGGAGAAAAGTGAGGCAGAGGGGAAATGACTTGCCTTAGGTCACACAGCTAGCTAGTAGAATTAGAATCTGCATCTTCTAACACTGGGCAGCTAGATGGCTCAATGGCTAGAGTGCCAGGCAGGAGTCAGGAAGACTCATCTCCCTGAGTTCAAATCTGGCCTCAGATACTTACTAGCTGTGTGACCCTGGGCAAGTCAGTTTCCTCATCTGTAAAATGAGGTAGAGTAGGAAATGGCAAACCACTCCAGCGTCTTTGCCAAGAAAACTCCAAATGAGGTCACAAAGAGTCAGATATGACTGAAAGAACTAAACAACAGTTCCTAATTCTTAGGCCTTTGTTCACATCAACGTACCCCATTGCTTCCGATAGACTAAAAGTCAGTTATGTCTAGCTTTGGAACACATCATTATGAATTTTATGCCTCACCCCCAGCCAGGGGAAAAAAAAAACTGCTTTGCTCAGAATGCGTTTTCATGCCATCAATAGATATCAGCTGACTGAGTTCCGGGTTCATATTGGATGGGAAAGGAAAGTCAGATCAAACCTGTGAAGTGGATAAGTGAGAGTCAAACATACAAAATACCCACTGTCTCGTGGCACTATGTCAGATACTATACTCACTGATTCAGGTTCAGTGGTTGTGGAATGATGGATAAATGGCTGAATTTCAAGACAGGAAGACCTGAGTTCAAATCTTGCCTCTGACAATTATTAGCTTGTAATCTTGGGCAAATTATTTAATCTCTCTGAGGCTGAGTTTCCCTATCCATAAAATGGGGAGAATGCCTGTATAGTATCTACTTCAAAGGGGTTGGTATGAGGATCAAATGAGATAATACATGTAAAGCGGCTTATAAGTTTTAAAGCTGTATTCAGTGGTAGTTACTATTGAGGGAGATGCACTTATTTCAAGCCAGGTTCCTTTCCTTGATGGAACTGAGGGCCAGTGCTCTCAGATGAAGGGCCTCTGCCCACGTTGAGGCCTCATGCACCATCTAGGCCTGGAGTCAGGACAACTGGATGTCAGTCCTGGCCCTGTCACTTTTTAGCTGTGTAATGCCAGGCAGTTCACTGAATCTCTCTCTCTCTGAACCTCAAATTTCCTCATCTATAAAATGAGAATAAGAATATTTGTGCTGCCTGCATTTTGCAAGTTCTATGGAAATGTGCTTTATTTGGAGGCAGAGGACCTGGGTTCGTATCCCAACACTGACACCTACTAGCTGTGTAACCTCAAGCTCTCCACTTAACATCTGTGGACCTCATTTTTCTCATCTGTAAAATGGGGGTAATAATAGCACCTTCCTTTCAGGGATTGTTGTGAGTATCAAATGAGGTAATATTTATAAAATGCTTAGCACAATGCCTTGCAAAAAGCAGGCACTATATAAATGCCTATTCCCTTCTCCTAGACACTATTATTATTATTATTATTGTTGTTTCTATATTCATAGAATCCTACATTTAAAGCTGGAAGAGATCTTAGAAGCCATCTTTTTACTGATAAGGAAACTGAGTCTCAGAGAAGTTAAGTGATTGACCAAGGTCATACAACTAATAGAATCAGCAGAAGGCTATGAATCCACATCTTCCTGTCTCCAAATCCAGCACTTAGACTACTACTATTTCACGTTATTTTTATTGTCTCCTATTATTATTAGTATTATTATCCTATTATTGTCTTCTAATATTATTATCAATTTTTGTCTTTTTCAAGGGAGTTCAAATAAAAACAGTCATGGTATTATGCTGTTATTTGTAATGTTCTGTGGTTTATTACACAGGTATATAAAATAACTGCTTTTTGTAATTGAATAAAAGCTCATCTTCTGTAGACTCACTGAAAACATCTCAGAGACAGTTCCAGAAGCAGTGAGGACAAAGTGTATGGTGAGTATCTTATCCATTTCCTTCATGGTTTTTACTTCTTTCCATGGGTCTCTATATTTTATGAGGTTTTTTTTTGGGGGGGGGAAGGTTGTTTTTCTATGTTTTGAAAGCTTTTTACCTGCTGGATCTTGGAGATGGTATTTGGTAGGGCAGCATCTACTTAAAATGTTCCTACTTTGGGGGAATGAATGTTACATATGGTTATTATTATATTGCTATTATTATTTCTTCATTTAGTAGCCTCCTTGCCTGTTACAACCCTGGGCTAGGGCCTGGAGGATGGGTGGAACCTGGCCAGGTAATGAAAGAGGGGAGGGTATTCGAGTTCTCAGTTTACTAGAATTTGTTCCTTTCCCACCAGCCTACAAAGAGAGAAGCTGCTTCCGCTCATCCTCTCTGGGATTTTGTCTTCACCCTACACCTGAAGGAGCCCACAGGCCAACAGGGAGTGAGTGTTCTCATCTTGGAGAGCCAGCAGGAATGGAGGCCTTGTCTCTTGCATTGGCATGGTCCAGGTATGGGGAAGGAGGAGCTCCCCCTGGGATGTAGTACAGTTTGCCTTGTCAGAAGCACACACCTGGAGGCAGTTGCACAGCTCCCAGAGTGCACCACAGCCCAGGCCAATTATGAACTTACTTTACATTATTTTAATTTGTCTCTAGGGCTATGAAGGGAAAATCAGGCGATTATTATTATTTTTTGGCTGGAAACTATTGCAGTCATTATATAAATTATATATAATTGAATACATTTGAGGCGTTTTCTTTTAAACAATCATGTTTTTCCCTTAGACAACAACTGTTTTGCTTTCCCCCTAATGACACTACTTAGCATGGCATAAAGATTAGCCTAGCCTGAACTAGCACTTTGCCCGTAATCAAGATATGAATTCAACCTTAATATAAGTTGCAGAACCTAGTGAGGGAGCCTTAGAATTTCAAAGCAGGGGAAAAAAAAAAACCTTGGAAATCATTTCATCCCATCCAATTGTTTTGCAGATGAAGAAACTGGGATCCAGAGGGGAAAACAATTTACCTAAGATCACACAGCAAATTATCAGCAGAGCTGGGATTAGAAGCCAGGTCTCCTGGTTCTTAGTTTAATATTCATTCTACTACAATGCACTGCCTTCAATCCAGAGAGGTAAACATTTCTCATCTCCCACCTAGGGGGGAACCTCCGTTCAATTCCAGGCCAACGTCTGTCTCTTTCAATGCCTTGCACACAGTAGGTGCCTAATAAATATTTGCTGAATGATAACTTGCCCAATGTCCCATAGCGAATTAGTGGCAGAGCTGGGTTTAGAACCCAGCTCTCCCACCTCCTAATCTGTTGGGCTTTCTAGGGTGCCTCCCGGCTGCCTAGGCCAAAACCATTTTACTGTTTTGGCACTGGGGCTTTAAGATAATCTGGTCACAATAGGGAGATCATTTTATCAAAACAAATGCTCGTTGCTGGGGCATAGTCATTTCTGGATACTTGGGGATTTGCAAACAAAATGCCCATTAATGGGAAGGGAAGATACAGACACAAATGTCTGTGCATCGAGATGCAAATGTGCCCCATAGTCTGATAAGTGCATTTCTTGCTTCTGTACAATGAGCTGGCCATCTGCTTGTATTTATTTAGCCCTTCCCAGATTGCAGCAACAATGCTGACACGGGAGCTGCTGGGAAGGTGGGAGGGGAGGGGTTTGGAGGTGTTGTGGGGGAGTAGAGGGGAAAGAATAGACAAGTGGGGGGGTTAGTTCTCCCTGCTTTGCTTTCCTCCCCAATGTAGTCAGCACCATCCTTATCCCTCTTTGGGTTATAGGACACAGAGTATGGACCCTGCCATGAATGGTTGCCAGAAACTAACAATGACAATGATGATGACAATGATCTCTCTACATGGAATGAAAAGTTTTCAAAGCAGAGACCTGGGAGAAGACAGCAATACCATGTGGGAGCAGGGATGAAGCCGATATCGTCGCTGGTCACCCTGTCTGCTGCTGGAGTTACTCTGAAGAGATGCTTTCAGTGAATCCACAGAAGGATGAGCTTATATGTCATGACTGTTATTCAATTAAAGAAAAACAGTTATTTTATCCACCTGAGCCAACAGTCCAGAGAATATTAGATAGAAAAGAAAAGTTGCAGGATAGCAACTTGTTCTGGGAGTGTTTTCAGGGCTGTTGAGAGAGAATCACGTGAGATGATGGATTCGTACCCCTTGGCTCAGAGAGCTCACTGACAGGTATATACCCCAAAGCACCAAAAATATTTTAATGAGGGGGAGGGGAGGCAAGAGGAAGGAATTGATAGTGATTGACAACATTGAAAAAGGTAAGAATAAGATCAATAAAAATAACTCCCATTTACACAATGCTTTACAATTCACATAGCACCTTCCTCATAGCAGCCTTTATAAAGTCTTAAATGCAAGTATATTTTCAATTAGCCCCATCTTACAGATGAGAAAGATGAAAGACCTGCTTGACAGGGCTGGTAAATACTAGAACTAACACTCAAATCCAAGTCTTCTGGCTCTATATTCAATGCTCTCTCCACTAGACCATACCGCTAAGGCTCAACATAGTAAAGAGAGATCTTGGGGTCCAACACACTAGTTTGGTAGTCCAAAGAGCTGAGTTCTAGTGCTGGCTCTGCCAATAACTCAGCGTGTGACTTAGGGCGAGTCACTTGACCTGTCTAGGCCTCAGTTTCTTGCTCTGTAAAATGGGCCAGCCAGGTGATTACTACAGCCCTTCACAGCTCTAACATTCTAGAATCCAGTGATTCTCAGAAGGGCCATTTGGCTTTCCAATGCCTTCCTCAGCAGCCTCCAGCCTGTCTCTTATCTCTCCTTCCTGGCGGAGATCAGCCTGTATCAGTTGGCCCACTACATGTCTTCCTTAATAAGCTCTAATTTCCCTCACATGTTCCCGCGATCTTGGCTTTCCCCCACATTGCCAACCAAGGCGATTTTGATCTCTGCACATATTCCTCCCAACGGCCCCTCGGCTCCCTTTGTGCGAGCTTCTCTGATCACTGCTGCTTCGTCTCCTCGTGTGAGCTGGCGGTCTTAACTTGTAAAGTAACAACCTGTCACACTCGCAACCTCTTTGCACCAAAAATGTTCTTTGATCTGTGTAAACTACAATTGATGCTGGAATGCTTGATATTAATATCTTTTGTTTGTGTGTCAATGTTCTCTGGAATCTAATTAAGCAATGTTTTGAGAGCATTATATATGTTTGAACAATTCAGCAGAGCAGACAATATGAGCTATTGACCTGCAAAGATAAATTGTGCTTGCTGATTCTGAGGAGCACGCGGGCGTGTGTGCTGTTCTTTTCTGCTGGGGTTCCTGGAAACATGTACTCTCCACACAGCTAGACTTTGCTGTGTAATCAGCCCGCACCGCTTCGGCAGGTTTGTTTGGCATTATTGGGCTTTTCTTTATATGAATATATGCGAGGACAGGCACACATCTAAGTGCAGATGGTAAGGAGCACTGGTCTCTGAGTCCAAAGGCCTGGGTTCTAGTTCAGAGTTGTTGTATTGGTTTCCTTTGTTAAACTGCTATTTTTACTGTCCCTTTTTTAAATCTTTGTTTCAAGGGGTGGTTTTCTGGGTAGAAGAGGGAAGATATACTCACTCCACTTGCTGTAGGACTCTGGGTAAGTCCCTTCCGTTCTCTGAGACTCAGTTTCTTCACCTGTATAATGGGGACAAAAATCCCACCTACCTCACAAGGATGGCTTTCTTTTAAGCAATCTCTTCAGCTCTCTGAGATCAGTTCCTTCATCTGTATAATGGGGAGAAAAAATCTGGCCTATCTCACAAGAATAGCTTTCTTTTGGAACAGATAGAATTTAATTATATATGGATATATATGGATATGCACGTGTATATATAGATACATATACATGTCTACGTATACATACATACATGTATGTATTTTGTGTAGTTATTCGTATGTACAAGTACACAGTAGGTAGGTGTATATTCATGTATACATGCAGATCAGTCACAGTTCTATATACTATAAGGCTAGATCCTAAGATCACAGATTTAGGGCTAGAAAGGACCTTAGAGGCCATTACTGCCCCACCACTACCAACATTTTACAAATGAGAAAAATGAGACAGAGAGAAGTTAAGTGGCTTGCGCAAGACCACACAAATAGTAAGGTCCTTCTTGTTCCAAGTCCAATGCCCTCTCCATTATGTCGTGCTGCCTCTAGGCAGGGTTCAGCAAACTACAGCCCTATAGCCAAATCCAGCTGTGCAGCCTGTGTTGGGCTTTTGTTGGGGTTTTTTTGGGGGAAGAGGTATTGCACATTGGCCTGTGGTTATAGTTTGCTGACCCCTGTTCCACAAAGTTGCTTGGGGCACTGAGGAGGTAACTGTCTTTCCCAGGGTGACATGAGTAGTATATATCAGAGGCAGGATGTGAACCCAAGTCTTGGTGACATGACCTAGGTTCCCTGTCTCTAAAACCAGGGGGTTGAACTAAATGATCTCTAAGACCCATCCCAGTTCTAAATCTATAATCCTGCATAGTTAAGCAAATCATGGTACGTGAACATAACCAAACATTTCTGCTTTATAACTAGCAATGAATAGGAAGTATTCAGAGAAGTGTGGGAAGACTTCTATGAACTGATGCAGTTCATAAATGTAAGTAGCAACAGGAAAACAACATATACAATGACTATAACTATGTAAATGGGAAAAAACAATGATAAGAAGTAAAAACTGAAAGCTGTGAAATATAATGACTAAGCTTGACCCCAATAAAGAGATGTGAAAATATACCTTCCAGTCTTCACAGAGTTGGGGGAAAACATGTATTCGATACTGAATATGATATTTGACTTTATAGATGTGGTTTTGGTGTGTTACTTTTGCTAAATTATATTTTGCCTCTTTATCTGTTATCATAATGGATTGCTCTCTGGGAGGGGGAAGAAGTATACATTAAGTAGGTAGATACATAGGTAGACTGAAAGACAGACAGGTAGATGGATAGATAGGTAGATAGATAGAGATAAAGTAGATAGATACATAGACAGACAGATAGGTAGATAGATAGACAGACAGAGAGACAGACAGATAGATGATAGATAGATAGATAGATAGATAGATAGATAGATAGATAGATAGATAGATAGATAGATAGATAGATAGGCTAGATAGAAGGATGGATGGATGGATGGATGGATGGATGGATGGATGGATGGATGGATGGATAGAGAGAAAAAGAGAAATAGATAACATTAATTACGTACTTACTATGTGACAGGCACTGTACTACAAGCAAAAAAGGAAGAAGGTCCCTGCCCACAAGGAGCTTATATTCTAGAGGGAGAAGAAAACTCATAAAAAAGAGCTGAAAATCAGAGGAAGCCAAGGAGAGTACCCACAAGGAACAAGCAGAATTGGTCATCAGGGAGTCATGGGCAAGTCCAGGTTTAAAGGGAACATGGCAGGCACGAGAACTTCCTCAAATGAGAATTCAGGTGGAAATTCACCAACCAGAGGGAAGGGTCATAAAGATGGATGCATTGCTAATGTGAAAAGGCTATGATGAAGAGGTCATCAAAGAAATGCTAATACTGTAAAAACTGAAGATATCAATAAGAAATTAAAACAAAATCTAAATTAGCTTTTGAGCAAATAACAAATGATTAGTCCTTTGAAATTCAGACATGTGATTTTGTGATGTAGGAAGCAGCATGGTGGAGTGGAAAGAACTCTGGCCAAGAGGGTCAAAAGGCCTCAGTTTCTTGGTTCTAGCACTGACTGGCAGTGGGCCTTAGGCAAGCATCTGTAGAATGAGAGGGTCAGACTGGATGATTCTTATGGTCCCTGTCAGCTTCGTGACTTGTAATGACTGAGGGGCTGACGATCCATGTCTCCAGGCCCTGTGTCTTCTCCTCCACCCCCTTGCTGTCCCATCCTTACTGTCCTCCCGTGTACCTTTCTCCTGCCTATCAGAACTATAGCTGAAGAAGCCCCCCACCCGAGGGGAAGGGGGCAGGGCACTTTGCCTCAAGGCACCAAATTTAGAATGCACCAACAGAAGAATGCTTAGTTAAAATCAGAAGGTACCAGCTGTCTAGCCAGAGTGAGTGCGTCATTTCCCACCTTGCTCCTCCCCTGTTCTCAAATCCTACCAATGTCCTGGGGTTTCTGTTTCTCCCACACCTGCCCTGACTCAATTAAGGTCAGGCTCCGTGCAACCTACCCCAGACACAAAAGATCCCAGGTGCAGCTCTTTTGTCGATCAGTTGTGTCTGACTCTTCATGACCCCATTTAGAGTTTTCTTGGCAAAGACACTGGAATGGTTTGCCATTCCCTTCTCCAGCTCATTTTACAAATGAGGAAACTGAGGCAAACAAGGTGAAATGACTTGCCCAGAGTCACACAGCTAGTAAGTGTCTGAGGCCAGATTTGAATTCAGGAAGGTGAATCTTCCTGACTCCAGGCTAGGCACTCTATACACTGTGACACCTAGCTGCAGTAACAGCTCTGCTGCCTGTCAACTCCTCTCCAGCAGACAAAAGCCTCCTCAATCTACTACCCTACCATAGGATTGTTTAGCCGACAAGTAGTGAATTGAGAACTGAAGATGATAAAGTGAACTTCTATATCCTCCTTGCCAATAAGGGAGAACAACCTCCCCAGAGAATTCTGGGAGAAAATCTGCAGGATGCTGGAGTCCAGATGGTAGCATTTCCAGTGGCTGAAGCCAGTCGCTTCCAGGCACACCAGTCCCATGGTGAATGGGAAGCTGGTTGACCTGGGCAAAAGCAAAATGAAAAATGCCAGGATTTTAGAGACCTTTCTTACCTACTTGATTTATTGTTGCTATGGGGCGGAGTAGAGAGTACATTCATCTAAGAATCAGGAGAACCTAAGCCTGAATCCTCTGGGCAAGTCCTTTAGCCTCTGCCTGCCTCAGTTTCCTCATCATTTCCTCTTCTATCTGTCCTCCTGACTTTGCAGACTTTAACATCATGCCTCCCTTCATATCTGGGGCCTCCTCACCCAGGAACACCCACCAGCCCCTGTAGCCTTCTCAAAGCGGGACATTTCTCTGCCATGCTGGCCCCCTTCTCCTATTGGTGAACTCCTCCCAGGACCTCCATTTGGGAGAAGGGTCCAGGCCATTCCCCTCTCCTCCTTTAGCTTCACATACTCCCTTTCCCACACACCTACTTTTCACTTCCTTTTATGTATTGTCTTCCCCATGAGAATGTAAGTCCTTTGAGGGCAGGGACTATCTTTTTGCTTGTATTTATATCCCTAGTACTTAGCACAGCATATATAATAGTAAGTGCATAAAAAATGCTTGGTGCCTTGACTTGGCTGGCCTCCTTTGTTAAAAAGGGAGAATAGTGAGCATCTCTCTCCTAGGCCTGTTGTGAGGATATTGTTTAGCCAAAAAGCTTTGCAAATTTTAAAACACTATATAAATGTTAGCTATTGTTGTTGTTGTTATTATTATTATTATTAAATTATTCAGCCCCTCTGACACACTCAACCCCCTGATTTAGGTCTTCCCTGAGATTGCCATAGGATATCTCAGAGAAATCTGAGGGTACCCAGAGCAATGCCTTACTATCTTCAGGTGTGAAGAGGCCTCCAGTTTTCTGGGCAGAGGCCAAAGGGTCCTCTCTCTTTAAGGGTGGGGGATGTGAGCCGGAAAAATAATGGCTCAAAGAAAGCCATTTACATGAGTGAGATGGCCTAGATCTGCATAGCGTCTGCTGTTGTTGTTTTCCCCAGGTGGGTGATGTCATGACTTGCAAGTGAATTGGAGTTAAGTGAGGCAGGACTGTGCAAAGTCATCAGCCTCACCCTCTCCTCCAGAGTCACCAGAGTCCAATGGGTAGGCATAGGTCAGGACAACTGGCAATGGCCCCAAACGCAATGGGAGACCCGACTCTTTTAAGCTAAGGTCTTTCCCAGGTTTCAGTTTGTCGTGAGGCAACACCCATTCAGTAGTTAAAGGCTAGGTATGAAAGGAGACAAAAGATGGACTAGTTTGCCTTCATAAAGAATCAATCTGGGAGGCGAAGACCCTCAGAGTTTCTGGCCAGAACAGAAACAACTGCTTTTACCCACAAAGCATGAATGTGTCTTTCACCCATCCTATTCCTATGATACCAAAACTGTACACCAACACAATATTGATAGTGTGTGTATGTGGGCATATGCACAACAGTCTTTTCTGACACATAGCAGTCAGTCTATTAAATATTTACTGGATGCCTACTATGGACTAAGGCACTGTACAGAAAACAGAGTAACAGATTCCCCCGTCCTCAAGAGCCTTACAGTCTGATTAGGAGATGAGACATAAATAGATTAATAATAATAATAATAATAATAATAATAATAATAATAATGATAATACAAAGTCTCAGTTTCCTCTTTTATAAGATGATGGGCGGTTGAACTCAAATCATAGATTTAAAGGTAGAAGGGGACTTGGTTGGACATCTAGTCCAACCTCCTTCATCTTTTTTTTTTTTTGTTAAGGCAACCAGGTTAAGTGACTTGCTTAGGGTGACGCAGCTAGTAAGTGTCAAGTGACAAGTGTCAAGTGTCAAGTAAGTGTCAAGTGAGGTCAGATTTGAACTTGGGTCCTCCTGACTCCAAGGATGGATCTCTATCCACTGCGTCACCTAGCTGCCCCTCAACCTCCTTCATCTTGCAGATGAGGAAACTGAGGCAGAGAGAGGAGAAGGGACCTGCCCAAGTCCACAGGGGTAGGTGACCTGCTACTTATGTAGCAGGAACCACTGTTCAAATCCATGTCCTTGAACTCCAAATCTAGTTCTCTACGCTGACACCTAGACTCTAATGCCCCTTCCAACTCTGAGAATCTGTAAATCTAAGGAAGTTTATGAGAAGTGCCGGGTGAATGGCACCAAGGGAAGCTTTGCCTTCATTCAGAGGAGGGAGAGAGCACATTGGCTCAGGTAGGTCAGGATGGCTGTGTGAAGGAGGCAGAATTTGAAATGGGCCTTAATTAACGGGTAAAATTTGGCTTAGCAGAACACTCCAGGTGGGAATGTGGGTGTTAAGCATAAGCATGGAAGTTCCCATGGTGTGTGATACGGTATAGATCAGTCTGAAGATCTCTATAAAGTAGAGGTTCTTAACCTTTATTATTTTGTGGACTCCCTCTTGAGAGGCAGCAAGGTGGTTCAGTGGATAAAAGTGCTGGGTCTCAAATCAGGAAGACTTGAGTTCAAATCCAGCCTTCAATACTTGCTAGGTGTGTGACCCTGGGCAAGTCACTTAACCTCTGTCTGCCTTGAGATAGGAATAACAGTAATAGTACCTCCCTCCCAGAGTTGTTGTAAGGATAAAATGAGGTAATATTTGTAAAGCGCTCATCCCAGTGCCTGGCACATAGTAGGTTCTTAATAAACACTTGTTCTCTTCACTTAGCCATCTGGTAAAACCTATAGGTCCCTTCTCAGAATAATGTTTTTAAATGCATGAAATTAAATTCAAAGATTACAAAGAACAATTATATTGAAATACAGTTATCAAAATATTTTTTAAAAAAACAAATTTGGTATAGTAATATATGCTACTTTATTAATACATTTAATAATGAGATAATGCATTTAAAACATAAGCAAGTTAAAGTTTATTTTTAAAAGATAGAAGAATGGGAAGACTGCTGTTGCCTTCCTTCATAATGAATCTCAGTTAGAGGTCTTTCATGAGAATAAAGATGTCACTTTTTTTTTCTTCCCGTGCAAGTTCTATGGCCCCCTGAAATCCATTCAGTAATTGTGGATCCAAGGTTAAGTCCATTATAAAGATTAGGCGTGTGTTAGAAAACACCAATGTATGAACCAGAAATAGCTGATATGGGAAAGAAAACAGAGTGCTGAATCCTGGTCACCAGAAGCTCCCTTCCCCTCTTTTAATTGCAAACTACATAGGCACTCAGAGGAGAGGTGGGGCTGCATTTCAGAGGCTGCTGGGCGGTTTATGTGCATCCCACACAACCAGATGCATTCCCATCCATGCACGGAGACATCTGTGGCCATGCACTGAGCTACCAGGGAACGCCAAAAGGCCAGAGGAGGGGCTCTGAGTTGAAGGCCTCAGCTCTCTCTCTCCCAACCTGAAGGAGTTGAGCAGGTGAGGGAGAGAAAAGTCCTGAGAATTGTGCGTTTAGACAGGATAGAGACAGGAAGATATCACTGCAGCCGGGTGGGCCAGTCTGTTAAAGGGGTTGTCCAGAGGTCTGACTTTGTCAACCCTGGAGACGCAGATGGAGATCACCCAAGCTGCAGGTATTTTTCCGGGATGGAAACTTAATAATAGCCATCATCTATAGTTTGCCAAGCACTTTACAGATATTAAATCATTTGATCCTCACAATAACCCTGGGAGGTAGGTGGTATTACTACCCCCATTTTCCAGATGGAAAAACTGAGGCAGGCAGGGGTTAAATGACTTGCCCAGGGTCACACAGCTTATAAGGGATTTGAACGGAGGTCTTCCTGACTCCAAGCCCCGTGCTCTGTTCACTGTGTCACCTCACTAATAGGGGCTCCTGTGAAGACTGTCCTATGAAAATGCAGCAATTACAGAAAAGGATGAAGAGGTTCCCATGACTTCAGGAGGAAGATGGGCCAAATCCTGGGACTGTCTTTTGATTTCCAGTTTCTAGGCAGAAGACATGTGATTCCAAACTCTCTTCACATATAAAAATTTTTGTTGTTCAGTCACTTTGGACTCTTTGTGACTTCGCTGTCTGACTTGAGGCAGAGGACTTGTCCATGGGATTTTTGTAGCAAAAATACTAGAGTAGTTTGCCATTTCCTTCTCCAGTGTGACCCCATTTTACAGATGAAGAACTGAAGCAAACAGATTAAGTCACTTGTCCAGGGTCACATAGCTTACAAGCGATTTGAGCTCAAATCTTCTTGGCCCCAGGCCCACGACACCACCTAGCTGCCTCACATATAAAAATATATATAGCAAAAAATCCCAGAAAGCTAATCAAAACAAATATATACAAAGTAACAGGGCATCTAGATGGTGTGTTGGATAGAGCACAGGGCCTGGAGTCAGGAAGACCTGAGTTCAAATCACTTATAAGCTGTGTGACCCTGAACAAGTCACTTGATCCCAGCCTGACCCAGTTTCTTCACCTGGAAAATGGGGATAGTAATAAAACCCACCTCTCAGGGTTGTGGTGAGATCAAATGAAATAATCATTATAAAGCACTTAGCACAATGCCTCGCACATGGTAGGCACTATATCGATGTTAGCTATTATTATTATTATTTGTTCTATCCCAGCCCTGATGCTTCTTAGCAATGTGATCATGGGCAAGTCACTTGATCTCTCAGGTTTTCCGTTTCCTTTGAGTAAAAAGGCACAATAACAGAATACGGCAGCCAAAATAACAAATGATACAAGTACTAGGTTCATAGGTTTAGATCTGAAAGATACTCTAGAAGTCTCCTATTCCAACCCCCTCATTTTACAGATAAGAAAAACGAGGCCCAGGGAGCTGAATTGACTTGTCCAAGGTTACACATGTAGTATCGGAAACAGGATTTGAACCCAGAACCTCTGATTGCAAATCCAATTCTCTTTGAACTGCAGGGCTATAGCTAGATGAAGAGAGGGAAAGGACCTCAAAAACCATCCTACCCCCCTCATTTTGCAGATGAGGAAATTGAGGCCTAAAGAGGTTGTGACTTGCCCAAGGACACACAGCTAGTAAGCTTCCAAGGTGGGATTTGAACCCAGGTCCTCAGAGCCAATACTTATTCCCTTTGTCCATAACATCACCCCACATTCCACAGGAAGCCTTCCATAACCCCACTTAAGTCTATCCTTTCCCTCTTTTAATTATGTCCTATTTATCCTATATGTGGCTTGTTTTGCATATACAGACGGTTCTTGCTTTACGGTAATTTTGCGGTAGGCAAATTCTTCAACTTTATGTAAAAATTCTGAAAGAAATCTGCATTGCCCCCCGCAAAAATCTATGTTAACTTTACTGAACTGTGCTGTGCTCTTCCTCTTCAGTCTTGCCCCTGGACTAGGCACTTTCTGCAATCCCACCCCACAACCCCTCCCCCATCAATCACCACCAGAAAAAAAAAAATCTAAAAAAAACCCTTTCCAAGTGAAAACAGAAGAACAGAGGTATTGAGTGACTGCCACGGCTGCCTCCTAAGGGGCTTGGTTTGAGATCTCCTCAGGCACCAAGAGAGACTTTTGCCAGGTCACCCTGGGCTGCATGCATCTGTCTTCCCTGTGCTTAGGGAGCATGTGTCTGTCTCTGGCCCCCACGTCACCCATCCTCTCCTATGTGTCCGTGTCTACCTCCCCTCATTCGGTTTTCTTTCTCTCCATTCCAGCCAGGCCCGGACATGGCTGGCCCAAGCCCCAACTGTTCCTCCTCCCAGGCTCCCTTCTCTGTCCTCAACCCTCACCGGCGCTTGAATCCTGTGCTGCCCCTCCCCCAACCACTGGCCAGGAGTTCCCCTTCCTACCTCCTTCCCTCCCTCCCTTCCCCATATGCGCAGACAAATTATCACTGCATAAAAATTGCTTTGTTTAGAGGCGTTCAAAGGATCCATTTACTTAAAGCAAGAACTGTCTGTATTTGTTTGCATTTGGTTTCTTCCCTCCCCACCTTAGATTGTAAACTCCTTGAGGGCAGGGGCTGTCTTTTCTGCTCTTTGTATCCCCAAGGTTTAGCACAGTGCCTGGCGTATAGTAGGCACTTTTGATTTCATTATAAATATTATATTACATTATCATTATGTTTATTGAATTAATAAATGACTGAATCTCCCATACCACAAAGGTTGTTGAATGGATGGATGGATGGTTGGATAGACAAAAAATATTTATAAGGGTTTAATATGTGAGACAAACATTTTTAGGATGCTAAGGGCTGAAGATACAAATACAAAAGCAAAAACAGTCTCTGCCTTCAAAGAGCTTACATCCTAAGGAGAAACAATTGATATCAAGGAGCGATGGCCAGGGAAGGATGTCTTACTCTAGAAAGATCAAGGTTTGGTAAGTGGAAGGGGTCCATTGAGAGCCCCTTTCCAGAGGCAATGACAATCCTGATTTAATTACAGTTCCCGGAGTAAGAGCAGGAAGAGGGTTAGGGAGGGCAGGTCTGAGCACTGAAGAGGAGTGGCGTAGGTGAAGAAACATGGCCCCAGGGCTGGACTTGAAGCTAAGTGGCCAGCTCCTCTCAGTCACTGGTGCTGCAGATCAAGTTGCAGCAGCGACAGGGAAAGAAAAAAATGATTTTTTTTTTATCAGGAAAGGTCTTTGTAAAGCCTCTAAGCACCAGATAAGAGTGAGCTAGCCTGGGCAACTCACTTAACCCTGTTGGCCTCAGTTTCCCCATCTGTAAAATGAGCTAGAGAAGGAAATGGCAAACCACTCCAGTATCTTTGCCAAGAAAACCCCAAATGGGGTCAGGAAGAGTTGGACATGACTGAAATGACAACAAAAAAAAAATACATATTCTTTACAAGGCTTTTGTTTTTCTTTCTTCTCCTCCTATTGGGTGGGTGAGTGGGAGGTGTGGTTAGGAGAGAAAATGAAAACTTACCCATTTAAAAAAATAAAATTTTAAAAAATTAACTGCACAGGAATAGGTTGGGGTGGGCTGCATCAAAATAATAATTCCTATGAAAAAATGACCTGGGAACTTGAGTTGGTTACAAGCTTAACAAGCCCATGGTATGATGCAGCTGCCAGAAAGAGCTAATGAAGTCTTAGGTTGTATTAGTAAGAGTCTAGTGTCCAGAATAAGAGAGGTCCAATTGAACTCTGCATTCATCAGACCATATCCTTAGTATTACATTCAGTTCTTGGCACCACGATTTCAGAAGGATGTTGGCAAACTGGAGTGCATCCAGAGGAGGATGGTGTGAGGCCTGGAAATCATTTCACAAGCAGATCAATTAAAAGAGCTTAGGAGAGGTGATATAGCCTAGTAGAATGAATGCTGAGGGTAGAATCAGGAAAGATCTGGGTTCAAATCCTGACTCTAACTGACTCAAATCTGACTCTAACTGACTCAAATCCACATACTAACTGTGTGGTTTGGGCAAAGAAATCGCTTAACCTCTTTGACCATCATTTCCGTCACTCATGTAAAAGGAAAATAATACCTGGACTGACACGCAGATTGTTTTGAGGTTCAAAAGGGATAGATAATGTAAAATGAAGACAAAGAACTTATCCAAGCCCTAAAGCACATACGCATGCTGGAGGTTTTTTGTTTTTTGTTTTTTTGTTACTTGTCTGTGATTTTACTGGTACAGTGAACGTCAGACAAGAAACCATCTATGATCAATGCATATCAACAACTACTCTGCAATCTATAGTCTTAGAGCCCATAGTTCTTTGCCCAGGGGCAGTGAGTGGTCTCCACCCCTTTTTGACTTTACACATATGTATGTATATATGTACATGTATGTATGTATGTACATGTATGTGTGTATGTGTATATGTGTATATATGTATATATATCCAAACTTTTTGAGTTTGCATCCCCCAATGTATAATTTTTACTTATTTATAAATGACATCTATGTACTACCTTACTAATAATTATGTGGATTATAAAGCATAACCAAAAATATAAATTGAAAAAGAATGAGATAATGCTGATTAAAATTTGAACCCAGAGACAATAGGGAGCCACGGGTGCTTATTGAGTAGGGGAGTGACAGGGTCAGGCCTGAATGTTAGGAAGATCACTTTGGCAGACATAAGAATGTGGGGAGGATGGATTGGACAGGGAAGGAACTTGAGGCAGAGAGACTAATTAGGAAGCTATGGGCTTGAACTAGCAAGGTGGTTGTACGAATAGAGAAAAGGGATATCAGAGAGAGTATGTAGAGGTTATAAATGACAAGATTTGGCAATAGATTGGACACGTGGGATGAGGGAAGAGGAGGAATGTGACAGGGCACCAAGGTGCTCTCAACAGAAATAAGGAAGTCGATGTGAAAAGTTGTTTAGGGGGAACAGATAATATAACAAGATCTGCAATATGTCACCACCCCTTTATGCCTACTCATTCTGTGACTCACTCTGTCCCACTGAAAATGAAAAGGAAGGAAGTAGGGCTCTTCCTAATCACTCACTGGCCAGGAGCACAGAGCCTGTCCTCCCAGGCAGCCACTGGAAGGTCTGGGACACATGGCCTGGGGAGGAGCGGAATTTCCCCCTTTGCTCCACTGCTGCTGTGGGTACCGGGGGTACAGGTTTGGTCATTGTAACTGCCCTGATGGGCCAAAGTTCTGCTCAGAAAGGGAGACGTTAGTAGCTTGCAGAGTGAAGGGAGGGGGTGCACTGGGAGAGTATTGGAGAGAAGGGTAACATGATATGGCTGTGTTGGAGATAAGCCCCATGATGGCTATGGCCAGGGAGGGACTATGTGACCCATCTTCCCACCCTCCAGCTGTTTGATCACATCCATTCCTTGGGGTCAGGCCATAGGCTCTCACTTTGGAGACCACTAAGAGGTAAAGCAACTTGTCCAGGAGTCACACAGGTATGTGTCAGTGACAGGCCTTGAACCCAGGTCTTCCTGATTCCAAGACTACCCCTCTGTCCACTTTACCATGCTGCCTCTTAGTTATCATCAGTTATTGTTATTACATATAGAATGAAAAAAAAAGAAGAGCTGATGGGAATTAGAGATCTGAATTATCTACTTGCACACAGAAGGCAGTACTAAGATCTATTTGAAGACAGCAGGGGAATGTGCTTTGGCTCTGGACCTGGGTTTGAATTCCACTTCTGAAGCTTTGTATTTTATGACCTTAGGCCAAGTCATTTAACCTCCTCTGGCCTCAGTTGCTTCATCAGTAAAATGAGGAGATTAGACTAGAGGGTCTCTGAGGTCCCTTCCAGATCTATGGATCTTCCAGTGCAAAGAGCATTGGCTTGGGAGTCAGAAGTCCTAGGTTCCAATTCTGACTCCACTTCTTACTACCTTTGTGACCTTGCACAAATTATTTAACCTCAAAGAGGAGCAGGCTCAAAAACTTTCTAACAATTCGGATTACACGGTAATAAAAAGGGTTACCTCAAAGAAGAGTGGAAATGTTCTAGTGGAGGCCCAATCCCATCTCATAAAGATGCTATAGAACTCATTTTATATTTAGGTAAATAAGTTTGAGTAGATCTCTAAAGCTCTTTCCAATCCTGAGATTCTGTGATTTTAATTCATGGGAGGGAAATAGGACAAGTGAAAATGAAGACGAGAGAGAGACAAAGAGAAGAGAGAGAGAGAGAGAGAGAGAGAGAGAGAGAGAGAGAGAGAGAGAGAGAGAGAGAGAGAGAGAGAGAGAGATGCATAGGCATAGGCAGGTGGGTAGATAGATACCCACCTACATTCATACATATGCAGGGAGGTAGATAGATACGTAAGTAGGTAGGTAGATGGATAGATACATAAATACATACATGCATATGTAGGTAGGTGGATAGGCTGTGTGGGATGTTCAGCATCTCTGGTGTGAGGGCTTGCTGAGCCCTTTTCAGCTCATCCACCTTTTGCGTCCAGCTGTCACTCAACTCTCGCCTATGACTCCAAAAAGTTGTAGCGTGTGCGGTGGCCACATCCTGGTAAAACCATCTCAAGGTAGGCTAAACCATAGTGAGGGTAAAAGACAGGCCTCAGATCTATCAGCGAGTTACAACGATGGTTTACCCAAGCATGTGAAGACTTCCCCCGGCAGAATGGGCAGTTGAGACCAGTTTATTCAATGGCCATGAAGGTGGCTGAAGCAGGTGCTGTGGAGCACTTAGAGCTTAGTCAAATGTTGAAGACACCAAGGTCATTCACTGCGTCCTGGGCCATCTCCAATCATCTTGACTTTTGTCCTCCCACTGGACTTCAATTACTCTGGAGGAGAGTGTGGGGCTGATAACTTTGTGCAATTCTGCCTCACTTCAATCAAATCTGACTCATGCACAAGTCAAGACATCACCCAGTGATGTCATTGATCCCCTTCAAAAATAAAGGACAAACCCCATACATACATACATACATCCATACAGTCATACATTGGTAGTTAGGTAGACAGACAGACAGACAGACAGACAGATGGATAAATAGATAGGATACACAGATACATATATAGGTAGGTAGATGGATAGTTACATACATACATATGTACATATATATGTAAATAGATGCATAGGTACATAGGCAGACAGAGCATTTATTAAGTCTTTACTATGTGCCAGGCGCTGTGCTAACTGCTAAGGATACAAAGAAAAGATGCTCAAGGAGCTTACATTCTTTAGGGGAAAACTGCAAATAAGAGAAATCTGGAAGGAAAGGGTCAGGGAGTGCACACCCAATGGCATGGCCAGAGATGTCCAGGAAATGCTGCGGAGGTCTGGAGCTGAGCAAGATAAGTCCAAATCTGGCCTTTCTTTAAGTGAAGGTACCCAGAACTGAACCCAATACTTCATGAGGTCTGCTGAGGGTAAGGTATTATCACCTCCCTATTCCTGGAAATGATGCCCCTTTTAATGCTGCTGAGATTGCATTAGGGGTTTGTTTTTCTTCGTTTTTTTCTTTTTTTCCAATGTTTTTTCTTTTGTTTCTTTTGTTTTTCTTTGCCTGCTCTATCACACTGCTGCCTTATATTAAGCTAGCAGTCCACTCAAACTCTCAAGTCTAAGGGTGGAGTCCGTTCTTGGGTGGCAAGGTTGGGAAGGTGATGGCTCCAGCAGAGTCTAGTGAGATAAGACATGACTGGGGATATCCAGTGAGTGTTATAGAGGCCTCAAACTGAACCAGATAAGTCAAAGCTGTCCTGCACCCAGGGTGGTACCAGGGGCCGAGGGATCTGGTGCATCAACTTACAGGCCAGCAAGGGGACCTGGCCTTCCCTTTGCTGTCTTAAGCAGAACTAGAAAATAGTTTTCTTCCTTGTCTTTTGGGAGATGGGGAGAAGGCAGGACCCTCCAGTCTTTCTTTGTAACAAAGAGAGAATTCAGGCAGCGAAAAGGCCCCCGGGAGAGCATAGTGCTTTTGTCCTTCACTTAGAGAAGCTAGTCACCATTTTCCAGGAAGGGGGGAGAACAGTTGCCCAGAACTAGTTGACGTGATACGTAAAGAAACTCTTACAGATGCATCCCTGGTGGAAGGACTGGGTCGCCATCTTGGGTACCAGCCAATGACAGTATTGTAGGGGTTGGCAGGGCCATGTGGCCCCTACTGTCCTTGATCAAAGGTAACAGAATGGGCAAGAGCATGAGCCTATGAAACAAAGATGAAACTCAAAAGCAATCAACGTAAAGTCTTGCACTTGGGCACAAAAAAAAATCAATTTCACAAGTATAATAGTCATGATTAGATAGCAGCTGTTCTGAAAAAGATCCCAGGGGTTCTAGTAGACTTCAAGTATAAGATTAGGCAGCAATGTGGGATAGCAATCCAAAATTCTAATGCAATCTTGGCTGCATTAAAAGGGCCATTACTTCCAGAAATAAGAAGGTGATAATCTTGCACCCTGCCCTCAGCAGGTGCCACTTATGCAAAGAACCATGTTCAGTTCTGGGCACCACAGTTTAAGAAGGACATCGATAAGCTGGAGTGTCCAGCAAAGGGTATGGTAAAGAGACTAGAGTTCCTGTTATAAAGGATCAGTGGAAGAAACCAAGCATGTTTAAAGAAAACATGATATCTGCTTCCAAGTATGTGAAGGGTTTTCTGGTGGAAGAGAGAGTCCATTCATTGAGTCTGGCCCAAACAGGCAGAATCAGGAGTAATGGGTGAAAGTTATAGAGAAGTCGATTTAATCTTGATGTCAGGAAAAACAATTTTTTTTAAACAATTTTTGTGGTTGTATTATTTTCTCAGTCATGTCCAACTCCTCATGACAGCCTTTGGGGTTTTCTTGGCAGAGATAATAGAGTGGTTTGCCATTTCTTTCTCCAGCTCATTTTACAGATGAGGAAACTGAGGCAAACAGGGTTGTGACTTGCTCAGGGTCACCCACCTTGTATTTGAGGCAGGACTTGAACTGAGGAAGATGAGTTTCCCTGACTCTAGGCCCAGCACACTCTATTCACTGTGCCACCTAGCTGCCCCTTTTTAACCATTAAAGCTGTTCAAAAGTGGGTTTGAGAGTTCAGGGTCTGGCAGCAGATATGGCCTGAACCCGCGGACACTCTGCCCAGTGGCCTGGTCTCCTGGGGTCCACAATAACTTTCACCTGAGCTCTGAAGCATCATCATGGCATAAACTCTAGAAATTTTGGCAACTCCGGAGTCCAGATGAGTGCAGGATCAAGTCTGCGAGAAAGGCTTTCTGGAGGAGGTAAGGTGAACAGGACTCTGAAGGGTGAATGAGATTTGGAGACGCAGAGAGGAAGGGAGAGAGAACAACATGACACTAACGTGAGAATGAGCCTGATGTGAGTGAGACTAGCCCTTCTGGGAACATCTCTGCCTATACAAACTTCAAGGCCCGGTTCAAGAGATGGGTAGATAATACAGCACAGTAGATAGAGCACTGGACTCTACAAATCAGGAATATCTGGGTTCAAATCCTGCCTCAGATTTGCTAGCTGAGCGTCCTTTATCAAATCACTTAACTGCTACCTGCCTCAGTTTCCTCATCTGTAAAGTGGGGATAATAGCACCTCCCAGAGCTGTTTCAAGGACTAAATGAGATATTTGTAAAGTCTTTTGCAAACCATAAAGCACTTTATAAATGCTAGCTATTATTCATTCTTTCTTTTATCAATTTATTTGTTCGTTTATTTGCTTCAACTTGATATGTAGGGAAACATAAATCCCAGTAACCCAGGTTCAAATTTTGCCTCAGGCTATGTGGTCCCCTATTGTCCAAAAACTCTTTCACAGCTCCTTTATCCTTAAATTAAATGGGATAGACTACATGAGCTCACGATCCCTTCCACGCCTAGTTTTATGATGCTATGTAGTACCACACCTCTGCCTGTTGGAAATCCCCAAAAAATATGGGCTAGAAAACACTGGGGATTTATTTGCAGTGATGCACTCAGATTAAATCAAAATCTCAGCATCCCTTGAGACCTCTGCCTAGGCTTCAGCTTTCCCACTTATAAAACGGGCCAACTCTGACTTGCTTCTAATCTCAATGGGGCCACGCTGAACCAAAAGCGATTTGAGGAGGAAGACAGAGACCAGCCTTTCAGGGTCCATGGAGTGGAAGCGAGAGGCATGATTAGTACAAAGAGCAATGGAGACTGAGCGGTCCAGGATGAATCTGTCTTCCAGCCCATTTCATTTCCATGAATTACAGCTTCAGATTCCCGAGGGCAGCACATCTGTTAACCTGGAGGTCTTTTAACCCAAAGTACATTGAAAGGTGCCAAAATTCTATTGTCCAGGCAAAGGATAACCCCGTGAATCTGTCAAGAGAATCATGCTCTTTCCATAAATAGACTTTAGAATGAAGAGGCTGACAAAAGGCCCGATCAGAAGGCTTGCCTACATGCACAACAAATGGATGTGAGCCTCCCTTTGTGCAATAGCCATGTTCCTGAAAGTTGCCTGTTTAAAAAAAAAGAAAAAATCCTATTTTCCTCTAATCCTGAATCGTTCTGATTCAATGCAGATAATTAAGCACCAACTGTGAGCGGGCCCAGCCCAGAGTTGGGTGCTGGAGGAGGGGGTGGGGAAGATGCAAGAGAAGGAGATATGATGATCTGGGCCTTTGAGAAGCTGAGAATCTACTTAGGACAGCCTGGCACCCTGGAAAGAGCCCTGGATCGGAAGTCAGGGACTTGTATTCAGCTTCCAGCTTTCCTTCTTATTCCCTGTGTGACCCTGGGCTAGTTACTGGCCTTCTCTGATTTTTAGTTTCCTCAGTTATAAAATTTAAGGGGAAGGGGGAGAGACTGAACTAGAGTAAGAACTCAACCTTGTTTGTGGCACACATTCCTTGGGCAGTCTGGTAAAGTGTATGGGCCCCTTCTCAGAGTAAATGCATGAAATTAGATACATAGAATTATAAAGAAAACCAATTCTATTTGAAATCGCTATCAAAATATTTTTTAAAAACAAGTTTGTGGGCACCAGGTTAAGAATTTCTAGATGAGGGGCAGCTAGGTGGTACAGTGGATAGAGCACCGGCCCTAGAGTCAGGAGGACCTGAGTTCAAATCTAGCCTCAGACACATAACACTCACTAACTGTGTGACTCTGGGCAAGTCACTTAACCCCAACTGCCTTACCAAAAAAAAAAAAAAAAAGAATTCCCGGAGGAGAGAATCTCAAAGGCCCTTTCTGTTTCTCTTTCTATTATCCTATGATTGAACCTCTAGTCAATAGGTGGCATCATAGTGCACAGAGTGCCAGGCCTGGAGTCAGGAAGACTCATCTCCATGAGCTCAAATCTGGCCTCAGACACTTACTTCACCTTGTTTGCCTCAGTTTCCTTATCTGTAAAATGAGGTGGAGAAGGAAGTATCTTTGCCAAGAAAATTCCAACGGGGGTCATGGAGAGTCAGATATGACTGAGAATGACTTAACAATAACAGTGTGCCAGACACTGTGTTTAGCACTAGGGATACAAGGCAAAATGTAGTCCCTACTCTCAACAAACTCACAAGTCTAATGGGGGAAACCACATGTTAACTGGAAGTTCCTAATAGCTTATCTAGAAGTTTCTCTGGTCTCCCAAAACTTTCTTCCCAGTGCTACCCTCAAAGTGATTCAAAAGATGCAAATGAAAATTTAAATCCCCTGGGGGACTCCTATTTAAAGAACCTTGTTACAAGAAAGAAGGGAGAAGGGGAGTGCATAGTTTTGTCTGTAAAACCAAGATTCCTTCCTGTTCCATCTATGGCTTTCATAGGATTTAAAGAAGCAGAATAGGTCTGCAGCTAGCTCACATGAGTGCTAGAGAGCCTGTTGTTAAATTGTTCAGTGTCATACCTTGGAAATTCACAAAGGCTACAAATCAGGGCTTGATTTATTATTTTGTTGATTATCTAGACTTAAGAAAGTAATGGAGAAAATGTTAATCATGAAGATTAAACTTGAAAGTGTGTAGTGGGGATGTCTTTTTTCCAGAGAGCCAGTTACGGTGTTCTTGTTCATCCTTCATTTTTGGCCAATGACATCAAGGGGTGATGTCTTGACCTGTGTGTTAATTGAAGTGAGGCGCAAAGTCAGCAGCCTCATTCTGTCCTCCAGAGTCACTGAAATCCAGTTGGTAAGACAAAAAAGTCAAAACAACTGGGAATGGCCCGGGATGCAGTAGATGACCTTGGCATCTTCAATGTCTGACCAAGCTCTGAGCGTTCCACAGAGACAGTTCAGCCACATTCATACCCTTTGGAACAAATTGTTCTCATCTGTCCATTACACCAGGGAAAGTCTTCACATGTTTGGGGTAGACACCCCGATAACTCACCGACGGGTTTGAGGCCTGCAAGTTACCCCCAACGTGGTTTAGCCCATCTGCTGAGCAGGTTTTACCAGGGTGTGACCACTGCCCGTGCTACATCCAGCTTCTTAGAGCACAGGTAAGAGTTGGGTGATAGGTGGACACCAAAAGGGGATGCACAGCCCTGAAAAGGGCTCAGCAAGCCCTCACACCAGAGGTACGAGTCCTCCCTGAATACCCCATATAACCCATTTATCAGGGCACTACTGGGAAGAGACCCAAGAGGTCATTAATCTACCTCTCCTCCCATTCCACAGGTAGAAAATCTGAAGTTCAGAGAGGGGAAGTGATTTATCCAAGGTCATGTGGCTAATAAGTAAAAGAGATGGGAATCGGATCCAGGTTCTTTGACTCCAAACCAGTGCCCTTTCCACCCTTCCACATGGTTCTATCTCTCTAACTAGACTATCAGTTCTTCAAGGGCAGGGGCCAGGTATTTCCCCTTTTTTCTCCCAAGCACCTCTTTCCTAATAACTTACCCATAATCTATCTCTCTGTGGAGTTTGGGATCGGTTCTGTTGAATGGGAACCCACCACTGATAGGATTGGCTTTCCTTTTGGGTGTCCTTTAAAAGGGAACAACAATATTTAGGAACATAGATCATTTTCCTAGTTGGGGAAGAGACTTTAAATGTCATCTAGCTTCATTTCACAGTTGGAGAACCTAAGCCCCCGTCAAAAGTCATACATGTAGTAAAAGACAAAGCTGAGAGCCCAACTTGGGTTCCATGACTCATGTTCAAGCCTCTCTCAACTCTATCAGGCTGTCTCCAGTACTCCAGACCTCTAACCCTAGCATTTCTCTTTGTTTCTTCTGTGGGTTCTAAAGGCTTGTCACTCTTGGTAATACCCAAGTAGATGGTGACTTTTGACATGCCTTAAGGCATACCAGGAAGGATCTTACTTTTCAAAAAAAAATTCTCCACCAATGCCTGACATTTTACCATTAGGGGATCGTGCCTATGGATCAAGAATTGCCTTCTTCCTGTGATATTTTAAAAAGCAAACATTCTTGAAACAAATCGCATACAAGGTCAATAACACTGTACAAGAAATGAGTTTATCTGATCTGTGTTGTTTTCTGGAAGAATCCATGAAAATGCTGGGTGCCTGATGGTTGGTAAATAGGGGTCTGAGATCAGTCCCTGAAATCAGGGACATTTATTGGGTTAGTATATGTCTTTTATAGGCATCTACGTGGCATAGTAGATAGAGCACAGGTCTTTGAATCAGAAGTGTGTTCACTTGTTTGTGATCCCACTTGGGATTTACTTGGCAAAGATATTAGAGTGGTTTTCCATTTCCTTCTCTAGCTCATTTGACAGATGAGGAAACTGAGGCAAACAGGGTTATATGACTTGCCCAGGGTCACAGAGCTAGTAAGTGTCTGAGGCTGAATTTGAACTCAGGAAGATGAGTCTCCTGTCTCAAAACCTATGCATTGCACCACCTAGCTGACCACTGGAATTAGAAGATCTGAGTCCAAATCTGACCTCAGACACTTACCAGCAGTGTGGTCCTGAACAAGTCACTTAACCTTTGTGTGCCTCAGTTCCCTCAACTATAAAATGTGGAAAACCATAGCACCAGTTACTTCCTGGGGTTATTGTGAAAATCAAATGAGATAATATTTGTACAGTGCTTAGCACAGTGCCTAGCATAGTGTAGGTACTTTATAAACATTTGTTTCCTTCCTTCCATGTCAATATCTCTTCCAAAATATGGTACTCAGAATTGGACCCAGTACTCTATGCTTTCACTGTCATTGATTTTAAAAAAGATTGAATAAAACAAAGACAAGACACTTGGCACTCTACTAGAGATCTCTTTCCAAACTGACATTGGTCCATTAATCAATATTTTTTGGTTCCAGTCAGTTAACCAGTTCCAAATTTACTTAACTGTACTATCATCAAATCCACACCTCTCTTGTCCATAAGGATATCATAATACAGATATCTGTTAAACGCTATACTGAAATTGATGTAGATTTGTCTGAGCTTTCTTCACACTCATCAGAATAGTTGAATAAATGAACGACTGAATCACACAGAAAGATAGCTAATCACAGCAGGCTTTATATGTCAAGTGGCAAATATTAATACAAACCATGCTTTCCACAGGTCAAAGAAAGGAAAGGTTGCTCTGTTTTGGAGTGGTTAGGGAAGACTTCCTGGAGAAGGTGGGATCTGATCTAAGCCTTGAAAGATAGGAAAGAAAAAAAGATAGATAGATAGATAGATAGATAGATAGATAGATAGATAGATAGATAGATAGATAGACAGACAGATAGGTGAGTACCAATAGATTAGATAGAAAGAGATAGGTAGATGAGTAGATAGATACATATTGGTAGATAAGATAGGTAGATAGTTACATATATACAGATAGGTTGAGACAGACAAATAAAGAGATAGAGCAATCTGCCATGTGCTAAACTAGGGATACAAATATAGATGGCTCCTACTTTCAGGGAGCTTCCATTCAGATAGGCAAAGGCAATATACAAAGGGGAGCTGGAAAGAAGAAGGAAGGTCCCTGCTTAGGGCAAGTGAGCTGAACTGGGAGTGAGCACGGCTAAGACTCCTCACAAAATGGCAATCTCCCCCATTTGGGAGAGTAGGCCTTAGGGTGGAGTCGTCCTGAGGGGGGCTGAAGAAAAGAAAGCAGTAGAGAGAAGAAGGGAGAAGGGAACCATATGTGCAAAGGGAGAAGAAATATACAGCAGGCTAGGAGGACATTCAAGAACCTAGTCAAAAAGAAGGGGAAAAAAAGGAGCAGTATAAGACTGGAAATGTGAGTCGGAGCCAGATCATGGATGGCTCTAAACACAAGACTAAACAATTTGGAATTTCACCTGCAATTAATGGGGAGCCACTCAAGGTTTCTGAGCAAAAGAGTGACTTTTATTAGAATTGAAGGGACAGAGAAGGGTAGGTACAAAGTCTTCTCAGGGACATATATCCTAGGGAAAACTGGAAGTCTCACAGGCAGAAAGTCAGCCAAACCTGGCTGCTATTTACTCTGAAGAATTATCACATTTGCAAAATTGCTGTGTAGGGGAAATGGGGACAAGGCAGAAACCTGGGTATCATCAGTTCCAGTGAAGTTTCCAAGATAGGATGTAACACCTGGATCAGCTTTTTTTTTGTCCGCTGAATAGAAGTATGGAAGATGTTACATTATCTCCAAATGGTGCTGAGAGATTCAGAGAAGTGCATTGGAATCTGGCAACCTCACTGACACCAGGGGCAGGAGTGGGCTGGAAAGACTCCTGTGAGAGGGGATGGGGCATGACCAGCTGAGCCCTAGTTGCTTTTGGGGAGGGCAGAAGGTGAAGAACATTGTAGGGCCTGGGGCAGAAATTATAGGATGAAGTAGGGGCAGAGAGGAAGGAAAGAGAAGTTTTTAATGAGTCACACAGTTAGTAAGGGAAGGATTTGAGATTCAAAAATTCAGATCTTTTGACTCCATGTCTAATATTTAGGAAAATGGAATCTGCTGGGCATCCAAGAGCACTTGGAATCAGAAGGCGGAGTTTTTTGCCCCAGTTTAGGCAAGTCACTTTTTAACCTCTCTGAGTCTCTGTTTCTTCCTTTGTCAAATGGGGATAATACCATATTGGTCAAACATCAATCATGGCCCTAGAATAAGATTTCTTTAAAAGAAAAAAAATACAAAGACATACTCTGAAAGTACATAATCACCATATTAAAATACATATTTAGCATAAAAAGGGCTTGGTGGAGTTTTTTTTAGCATTTCTTTTCATTTCATCTTTTTCAGTCTTATTCATTACTCTCCGTGTACTCAATGGTCCAATCAAACCGGCCTTCTTGGTGTTCTTCACTCATGACGTCCCTTCCACACTATTTTTGTAACTTTGCAGTGACTCCCATGCCTGGACAGCACTTCCTCCCCTCCACCTCTTTGAACTGCTAGTCCTTTAAATGTCAGAATGAGGTCTTTCCTGATTCTCTCCCAGCTGATAGTAGCTCCCTCCTGAAATTAATTTGTATTGATTCTTATATGCTTTGTATGTGCTTGTATGTGTATGTGTTATCTCCCTTGATAGAATGTCAGCTCCTTAAGGACAAGGATTGTTTCATCTTTTTAAAATTTGTAATCCCAGCACTTAGCAAAATGCCTGTCATATAGTAAGCACTTAATAAATGTTTATAGATTAATTGAATTCGTATTAGAATGTCATTTGAATATTGAAGTCAAATTAGAATGTCATAATTGTATTATAATTATTCCTTCATTTTCAATATTTTTGTCACGAATCTCTTGCTGAGAGAACATTTATCAATCGATCAATAAGCATTTGTTAAGTGCCTGTTATATACTAGGCACTGTATAAGCACTGGGGATACAAAAAAAGAAGCAAAAGGCAGTGCCTGTCCTCGAGAAGCTTACAATCTAATAGACAAGACAATAAACAAATATATATGAAGCAAGATATATGCAGCATAAAAAGGAAGTGGTTAACAGAGGGAAGGCACTAGGATTAAGCGGTTTCCTGTAAAAAGTGGGATTTTGTTGTTGCCATCATCATCATCCTTCGCTCAAAGAGGACCAATGTCATGACAAGGATGATGTCTTGACTTGCCCATGAATTGGATTTGAGTGACGCAGAACTTCACAAAGTTGTCAGCCTCACTCTCTCCTCCAGAGTCATCAGAGTTTAGCTGAGACTTAAAGGAAGTCAGGGAGGTCAGTAGTTAGAATGGAAGAGGGACAGCATTCTAGGCATGGGATACAGCCAGGGAGAATGCTGGGAGCCAAAAGATGGAGCGTTGTCTTTGTAGAGCAACTGGGAGCCTGGTGTCACTGGGTCAAAGAGTACATGTTGAGAAGAAAGGTCTCAAGGACCTTACTTGGAAAGGTAGGAGGGGGCTAGGTTATGAACAGCTTTGAATGCCAAACAGAGCATTTTCTCCTTGATCCTGGAAGCAATAGGGAAATGCTGGAGTTTGCTGAGTTGAGGAGTGATGTAATCAGACCCACATTTGAGGGAAATCAAGTTAGTGGCTGAATGAAGGATGGACTGGAGTGGGGAGAGGCTTGAGGCGGGCAGATCCACTTACAATAATCCAGGTGTGAAGCAATGTGCACTTGCACAGGAGTGGTGGCAGGGTAAGGGAGGAAGGAAGTGTTTGGGGGAAATGTTGCAAAAATGAAATCGGTAGCATGGATATGGGGGCTGGGAGATAGTAAGGAGTCCAGGATGATTCCTAGGTTGTGAACCTGGGGATTGTAACTGTTGCTCTCTACGGTTATAGAAAAGGTAGGGGGCAGGGGAGGGTTTAGGGAGAAAGATAATGAGTTTTGTTTTGGACATGTTTAGCTTAAGATGCCCGAAAGATGGTTGGAGATGCAAGATTGGAGGTCAACAGAGATTGGGGCAGGATAGATAGACTTGAGAACCATCAGCATAGAAATAGCACGGAAGCTGATAAGATCAGCAATTGAAGTAGCAGAGAGGGAGAAGAGAAGAGGACCCTGGACACAACCCTGAGGGATACCTACAGTTTCTGTAGATGTAGAAACTTGGGGTTTGTAGATGACAGATTAATAGAGGAAGTACACTTACATGTGGAGCAATGATGTAATACTCATTTATAATTTCAACCCCATTGGATTTCTGCGATATTCAAACTAGCTGATAGGGTCATAGTATTCAGAGGTAGAAAAGACTTTAGAGATTGTGAAATCTAACTCCATTATTTGACAAATAAGGAAAGTGATGCCCCCAAGAGGGCAAATGACTTATCCAAGGTCATACAGATAACAAGTGGCAGATTCAGAATTGACCCTGTTCGTCTGACTCCAAACTCATTATATTTTTCATTACACCACAATGATAGACAAGAAAATACATTGTCAACTCTTATTGTTATTATTACATTCAGGGAACATTTTATGTACAATGTCCCATCTATGGCTAGGCAATGTCACTAGAGTAGCCTCTGGGTAATGAGGGATTCAAATGGCAGGACATAAGAAATGTGGAGAAGAGACAGGAGACAGAAAAAGAGACAGGAGGCGAATAATAATAGAAGTTCTCCCTTGACATTGTGCCGCCAAGATTACCAAGCACTTGACACAACGTTCTCTCATTTGATGCCCACAGCTTCCTTTGTTGTTCTGTCATTTCAGTCATGTCCAACTTTTCATGACTCCATCTGAGGTTTTCTTGGCAGACATGCTGGAATAGTTTGCCATTTCTTTCTCCAGTACATTTTACAGATGAGGAAACTGAGGTGAACAGGGTTAAGTGACTTGCCCAGGGTGACACAGCTAGTAAGTGTTTTGTACTCAGGAAATTGCATCTTCCTGGCTCCAGGCCTGGCACTCCGTGCACTATGGTGCCACCTCGCTGCCCAGGCCACAGCTTCCCCATGAAGTAGGTAACAGAAATATGATTTTCCCCTTTTTACAGATAAAGAAACTGAAGATCAGAAAAGTTAAGTAAGCTGCTGAAGGTCACACAGTCAGTTAGGAAGCGCTGATCCTGGAACTCACCCTAGGTGTTCTGGCTCCAATGCCACATTGCCTCCTTTATGGGAGCTGCAATTTATGTACACTATTACGGCTTACAACAATACATGATGGTATTTAATTCCCATATTAACCCTGCAGGATATGATGATAACAATAGCTTTTATTTAGCACTTTAGGGTTTGCAAAGCGCTTTACTTATATCATCTAATATGATCTTCACAACAGCTCTGGAAGGCAAGTGCTATTATGATCCCCATTTTACAGTTGAGGAAACTGAGGCAGGCAAAGGTTAAATGACTTGACATGAGTCACACAGCCAGGAAGTGTCTAAGGGCTGTATTTGAACTCAAGACACCTACATCAGGACACAAGAAGGAAACTGAGGAAACCCCAAACGGCATCCAAAGAAACCAGAAAGACCAGGAAAGCCTATTTTCAAAGGCCTTCCATCACAATAGAAAGCTGTCCTTTGGAAGGGGAGGGGAAAATGTAAGACATTAACTCTATTAACTCTACTAAACTCTTTGTCTAGTTTCATTTCTCAGACAACTGGCACCAGGCTAGTAGTTGGAAGACTTGAGTTCTAATCTCAGTCTTCTAACTAACTAGTTGTGTGCACTTTGAAAACTCGCTTCCCTCTCTGCAAATCTCACAACAGATTTCCAGCTCACGTACAATTCTCTCTCTGGCCTGCATTGTACCATTTTATTTGGTGTTTGTTCAGTTATGAATATAAAGAAAATGAAATTGTAAAAGTCAGTCCCCATCTATGGGCCTCAGTTTCCTTCTCTGTAAAATCTGCAAACCCAGATAAGAGTTCTTCGTCTCGTTCGCGTCATGGGCCTCTCCTGGCATTCTCCCTCTGATGAAGCTTGTGGGTGGATCTCTTCTAAGAGTAATGTATTAAAATGCATAAAATAAGATACATAGGATTAAAAAAGGAAGCCAATCATGTTGAAACACAGTTATCAAAAAAATTTTTTAACCCAAGTTCATGGATCCCAAGTTAAGAATCCCTGGATTCTGAGATGATTTCTGAGGTCTCTTTCAGGTGTAGTAAGGCTCTGTAAACTGTACAAATTAAGTGATGATGATGACAGCGATTCTAACTTAATGTCATTGGAAGATAGACAGCAAGGCCAGAGAATTGAAATTTTTACCTCAAATTTCAGAGGTAAGATGTTCAGAGTTCCTGAAATTATACTAAGTGGGTGACCATTCGCTCTGCTCATGTGTAGGGTCAGCTGGGCCCCTGGTATCATTTGCTCATAGAGAAGGCAAGCTGTGGTTGTAATTCAGGGTAACTGGAAGGTTTGCAAGATGGAGGATTTAGGGCTGTACAGGATTTTAGAGGTTCAATGCCTTCATACTACAGATGAGAAAACTGAGACCCAGAGAGGTTAGGTGATGTACTTGAGATCATGACAGTAGCAAATAGCAGAGCCAAGATCTGAACCAGATCCTCTGACTCCAAATCCTGTACCATGCTTTTACTTCTCCTTGTATCCCCACCACTTAGCCTCCTGAACATGCCCTGTACTCTCCCACCTCCTTGTTTTTGCCTTGGCTGTTCCCTAAACTCAGTCTGCCCTCTTGTTCCCTCTTTACCTATTAAGAGGCAGGTAGGCGGTGCAGTGGATAGAGTGCTGGAATTGGAGCAGGAAGATCTGAGTTCTAATCCAGCCTTAGACACTTATTAGTTATGTGACCCTGGACAAGTCACTCAATTGGTGTCTGCATCAGTTTCCTCTAGTATAAAGTGGGGATAATAATAACACTACTTACATCCCAGGGTTGCTGTGAGGATCAAATGAGATAATATTTGTAAAAGGCTTAGCATGTAGTAGATGCTTAATAAGTGTTTGTTTCTCCCCCCACCATCCCATGAAGTCCTGCCCTTTAAAAGTCAACTCAAATGCTACCTTTTCCGTGAAGATTTCCCCTCATCTCCCTCATTCAGTCATGAAATATGGGCAGGATTTGTGTGAGCAGGATCAACCCTAGGATTAGTGAAAATAGTTGACCACCCACATGGCATGGGAAAGCTCCATCGTTCAGTCATTTTCTAGTCTTGTCAGACTCTTCATGATCCCATCGGGGGTTTTCGTGGCAAAGATACTGGAGTGGTTTGCCATTTCCTTCCCCAGCTCATTTTACAGATGAGGAAACTGAGGCAAACAAGGTTAAGGGACCTACCCAAGGTCACAAAGCTAGTAAGTGTCTGATGCTGGATTTGAACTCAGGAAGATGACTCTACACTATGGCGCCAACTAGCGGCCCCAGAAGGCCTCATCCCAGCTCCCAAATTCTTCCCCACCTGCCCCATGTTTGATCACTAACAGGGGACAAAGCCTTTCATGCTGTCTCCGAGATGATACTCACATTACAAATTCTCCTGCAATGGGTGAGAGGCTAACATTCATGCTGCAGTTCCAGCAGCTGATGTCAGTTGGGAAAAATGAGTCAGTCAGGAGGGTGGTGGACGATGGTAAGAAAAAGATACAAAAAGGCAAAGGAGGGCCCCCTCTACCAACCAGACCATTATTCCCTGGGCTGGGCCCGCAGGGAAGTCCGCTAGAGGTAGCCAAGAGCTCTGCATCAGAGAGTCCTGCAGCTCTACTGAATGAGCTCAGGTCTCCTTCAAGGTCGTGACCTGAATAGAACTCGCCCTTCCCACACCTCCCACACCCCTCCCCGGACTTATGTGGCAGGGGGGAGGAGAGGGGACAACAGTTCTAGGGTACCAGGGCTGCCAGGGACAGATGGCATTGGCATGGAGCATCAGGCCCCAGCTGAGCGCTACCCTGAGAGACCCAGGCAGAAGCCGCCGTTGCCGTGAGTCAGAGCCAAGCACAGCGGCATATGCCGTACTCATCCCTACACCTGTCGGGGGCTGGGGAGGAGGAGTCTTCCATGGCTGGGTCTGAAAGGAAAGGGTGAATGGGGGTAGGGAGGAGGTCAGCCCCAGTTGGAGCCAAAGGGATGAGGAGAACGTGGCAGAGGTGGGAAAGATGAGACGGAGATCGGGCAGGGTGGGGGGAGGGTGTACCTGCTAGAATGATGCTAGGGAGGGGCCGGATGGGATAGTAATGAGAAGAAGTCAGAGAACATGGTGAGAAGGAAGACAGCGATGGGGAAAGGCCCGGAGGAGCAGGGCACAGGAAAGGAGAGTTAAGAACAGGGGGAAGAGAATTCTCTCGTCTGCGAAACTGGAAGGTGGACTAGATGCTCCTGCATCAGGCATGCAGTTTGGGGTAGAAGAAACAGAGCTAAATTAGGTGTCTAGAGACTTGGACCTCCATTCCCAGCTCTGTCACTAATGAACTCTGCAACCTCAGGCAAGTCATTTAACCTAGCAGCATTTCAGCTTCCTTCTCTATAAAACAAGGCAGTTGGACCAGATGACTTCTAAGGGTTTTTTTTTCCTTTTTGTGTTGTTTTTCTTCTGTGCTAATGTCCTGTGTCAGGGTAGCTGGGTGGCTCAGTGGTTAGAGTGCCAGGTCTGGAGTCAGACAGCTCATCTTTGTGGGTTCAACTCTGGCCTCAGACACTTACTAGCCATGTGGTCCTGGGCAAGTCACTTCACTCTGTTTGCCTCAGTTTCCTCATATGTCAAATAAGCTGGAGAAGAAAATGGCAAACCACTCCAGTATCTTTGCCAAGAAAACCCCCAAGGGGGCAGCTAGGTTGCTCAGTGGATAGAACACCAGCCCTGGAGTTCAAATTCGGCCTCAGACACATGATACTTACTAGCTGTGTAACCCTAGGCAACGCACTTAACCTCTAATGCCTCAACAACAACAACAACAAAAATGGGGTCACAAAGAGTCGGACATGACTGAAAAACAATAGAACAAATGTCCTATGTTGGGTGGGGATGCGTGGTGCTATGAAAAAGAAAGAATGAAGAATTTGGAAGTCAGAGGACCTGAGTTCAAATCCCACATTCGCCACACTATGTGACCTTGGACAAGTCACTTAACCTGTCTGGTCCTCAGTTCTTCGTCTGTAAAATGAGAAGGCTGGACTAGATGACCCTTAAGTCCCTCCCCAGTCTAAATTTATAATCCTAAATGCCCATTTCTCTGAGTCTACAAAGACCCTGGGCACAACTGTGGCATCGTCAAAGTTTGGCTTCCCCATCTTCCAAGTACTACACCTCTCCTTGGACATCCACTGAGGCCCTTTACTGCCGTACCAGACCCACACATCCCTTTGTTTCCTATGTGACCTTGTCATTCCCCTGTTCAAGAAGGTCTAGTAGGGGCAGCTAGGTGGCACAGTGGATAAGCTCCGGCCTTGGAGTCAGGAGGACCTGAGTTCAAATCCCGCCTTGGATATGTGATACTTATTAGCTGTGTGACCCTGGGCAAGTCACTTAATCCCAATTGCCTCGAAGAAGAAGAAGAAGAAGAAGAAGAAGAAGAAGAAGAAGAAGAAGAAGAAACTCTAGTGGCTCCCAATTGTTCCCAGGATAAAATACAAGCTACTTTGTTTGGTATTTAAAACCCTTCACAATTTGTCTCTAGACTACCTTTCCAGTATTACTTCATCTTGTTTAGTCATTTCAGGTGAGTCTGATTCTTCATGACCCCATTTTGAGTTTTCTTGGCAAAGATACTGGAGTACTTTGCCATTTCCTTCTCCAGCTCTTTTTACAGATGAAGAAACTGAGGCAAACAGGGCTAAATGACTTGCCCAGAGTCACACAGCTAGTAAGTGTCTAAGGCTGGATTTGAACTAATAAAAAGGAGTCTTCCTGATTCCAGGCCAGGTCCTCTATCCACTGGGCCACCTCGATATCCTGGAGCAGAAAGACCTGAGTTCAAATCCAGCCTCAGACATTTACTAGTTGTGTGACCCTGGGCAAGTCACTTGGCCACTATCTGCCTCAGTTTCCTCTACTATAAAAAGGGTAAAATAACAGTGCCTACCTTTAAGGGTTGTTGTAAGGAACAAATGAGATAATGACTGGCATATAGTAGATGTTATATAAATGCTTGTCTGTTCCTCCCCGCATCATCCCATGAAGTCCTGCAACCTTTGTCATGAAGGTTTCCCTTAATTCTCCTTATACAATCATGAGCTCCCCACCAATACCTGATGTTGCATTTTATTTTATATCATTCTAGTGTGTTTATGTAGTCTTGTATGGCATAGGTATGTACATTGGTGTCCCGTCGACCTCTAAATCATAAGATCCTTGACCCTTAGATAAGGATCAAGCCTTATCTAAACTCAATGTCCTCCAGAGCAGAGCACCACTGGAATCTGCCCCTAACAAGTACTTAATAAATGTGTATTGTAGACAACTAGGTGGCTAGTTGGACAGTGGATAGAGGGCCAGGCCTAGAGTCAAGAAGACCCAAGCTGAAATCCGGCCTCAGACACTTACTAGCTGTGTGATTCTGGGTAAGTCACTTCACCCTGTTTGCCTCAGTTTCCTCATCTGGAAAATGAGCCGGAGAAGGAAATGGCAAACCACTCCAGTACCTCTGCCAAGAAAACTCCAAAAAGGAGTTACAAAGAGTTGGACATGACTGAACAACAGTATAAAATGTATGTTGTCTTGCAGCAATTCAACCAAAAAATCACAAGTGCCTATTATGTACCAAGCAATGGGCTATATAGAACTTTGTGGTTTACAAAATGTGCTCCTCACTGATAACCCTAGAAAATCAGTAGAGTGACTATTATGATCTGACATTTACAAATGAGGAAATTTAGACTCAAGGAAGGTAAAGTTTCTGCAGAGTCAGTGCGGTCTAGTGGGAAGAACTCTCTGGAGTCAGACACCTATGTTCAAATTGCTGATGCTACCTGTGTGATCTTGGTTACCCAGTAAGTAAGTGTCAGAAGCTGGAATCAAATCTAAGTTTCTTCACTCCAGGACCAGTGCACTTCCTAATAAATCACACTGCCTCGCCTCAAGGTCAAGATCCTCCTTTCAAGGTCATAGTGGGTGAACACTTCCTCTGCCTATTTGGAGGCTCAAGTTTATGGCTTTTAGGTGGCACATGGATAGAATGCCTGGCCAAGAGTCCAGAAGACTCATCTTCCTGAGTTCAAATCTGGCCTCAGAAACTTACTAGCTGTGTGACCCTGGGCAAGTCACTTCCCCCTGTTTGCCTCAGTTTCCTCATCTGTAAAATGAGCTGGAGAAGGAAATGGCAAACCACTCCAGTATCTTTGCCAAGAAAACCCCAAATGGGGTCATGAAGAGTCAGACATGATTGAAACAATTGAACAACAACACCAACAAACAGTCAAGTTCAAGCTCAGATAGAAACAAAAAAGGAAGGCTTTGAGGCCAGTGGCAGCTACTTGAAAGTTGTTCCAAGGGAATATAGCTACCTCCAGGTACTATAATTTCATATTTATAAGAAGCAAAAAAAATAAAATAAAATAAAAAACAAACATATTTACAAGATGCCCTTAAGCCCGCATAGGTCTTCTGAGCCCTTCACATGCAGATATGGATTGCCCCCTTGGCCAAGAGACTAAGGTCTGAGTTAGCTCAGAATCTAACTGCAATAACTTGGCTTAACAATCTGTTCCCTCTCCCACCCAAGCCCTCCCAATGTGGTCCTGTGCCAACACTTACAGGCTCAGAAATTATATTTGCCAGAGTGACAGGGTAACACCTGCACTACATTTCAAATTACAGACCTCAGGGTAAAAATACCAATGTTGAATCAGGTGAACCTCACTGTATGCAGATGCTAGATGCATAGATCCTAGAATCTTAAGACTAGAAGACCCTAGCGAAAATGTTTGGGAAAGGAGGGACACACATATATCTATTTAGCAGAAAAGCGTAAAGAATAAACGGGAGAAAGGACAATGATTATCTTATTGTATCCTTTAGTCCTAAAGCAGCTGGGTTGTACAGTGGAGAGGGCATTGGGTCTGGAGTCAGGAAGACCTGAGTTCAAATGTGGCCTCTGTCACTTACTAGCTGTGTGACCCAGGGCACAGCACTTAACCTCTATCTGCCTTCGCTTCTTCAGCTGTATAATGTAGATAATAATAGCCCCTACCTATTAAATGACCTACAAGGTCATTTAATATTTGTAAACTGCTTACCACAGTGCCAGGCACATTTATTCAGTTGTTTTCAGTTGTGTCTGACTGTTCATGACTCCATTTGGGGTTTCCTTGGCAAAAATACTGGAATGGTTTGCCATTTGTTTCTCCAGCTCATTTTACAATGAGGAAACTGAGGCAAACAGGGTAAAGTGACTTGCCCAGGGCCATACAGCTAGGAAGTGTCTGAGGCCAAATTTGAACTCAGGAAGATGAGTCTTCCTGATTCCAGGCCTGGTACTCCATCCACTGTTCCACCTAGCTGCCCTAGTCTAGCACATAGCAGGCACTTAATAAATGCTTATTCCACTCTTCTTCCCCTCTTCCACAGTTAGGCTGAATTCATCATTTTTATGGTGATTCTAGAGTCTTGACTTCTGAGCCCTGATAAGTATATAGTGATCATTTCTGCCTCTCTAATGGCTCACTCTCAAATGGATTATCTCAGGTGGAAAGCCTTCAGTCTAAGGAAAGTCTTCCTCTTTAGAGGAAGAATAGTGTGTCATGGACAAAGTCTTGGACTAGACATTTGACTTGAACCTAGACATTTACTAGATTTATGACCTTGAGCAAGTTGCTTAATCCTTCTGGGCCTCATTTTCCTTACCAATGAAAGAGTTGGACTAGATAGCCAACAGTCCTTTCTAGCTCTAAATCTAAATCCTATGATGCTCATTGATCCTAAGGCTACCCCTTCACCCAATGACTTCAATGAGTAATGGCCCATCCCATCTCCACCACTATATCCATCAGTCTTGGATTCTTCCCATGCCCTATAAATAATTCAGAGGCCTAGGCACCCCTAGCACAGCTCTGCACCACCCGGTTCCAGTGCCAGGAATCTTGGGAAGAGGGCCCGATAATATTGCATGAGTCCAAAGTAATTAAAGTGCATCATTACATAGAAATTTGTAATTAAACACTTTAACGTAATCATGCCGCACAGCACGGCTCCTGATGAATTAATTAAAAGAACTCCAGAAATTAATGTTTGCATTGTCACCATTGTTGTGCTAGCCTCCGCAGACTCCCTGGCTACTCCTGAAGCATGTTGGGAAGTAATTATATGCCCCAGTGGAGGGGGGAAGTGGGAAGGCCTTAGTGTCCCAGTAGAACAGGAACCCGAGCTGAAAAGAACTGATGTCTTTGTAAGGACCTGGCTGGGGATGTCCTGGCCAGGAGACTGTCAAGCCTAAGACAGAATGAAATAACGATAATAATAATAACAACAACAAAAATTAAAACCTACATTTATATATCACCTAACAGTTACAAAGTGCTTTACACGTATAATCTCCTTTGATCCACACAACAGTTCTGTGAGGTAGGTGGTATAAGTAAGATCATCCCCATTTTGCCGATGAAGAAATTGAGACAGAGAGATTAAATGATTTGCCTAAAACCATATTGCTAATAAGTGTGATAGCCAGGATTTGATCTTGGGTCTTCTGATGCAAAGTCTAGGGATTTTTCCACTAAGCAGCTTGAGGCAATCTTTAAGAGGAAATAAGGCCAGACTATGTTTCCAGGGACTCAGAGTATGAAAAATTCATGGGAGAGAGAACTGTCCCCCCAAAAGAGGAATTGGATGACATGAATAGAAGGGGAAAGTAACTAGGTCACTTTACAGTACATGACAACCAAGTTGGTGAATACCTATTTTTTAGAGTTTACCTATCTTATATGCATCCTAAACATTAGGAGATAAGATTTTTAAAAATTCAAGGATAATCTCAGAGCCTGACGCTCTAAAAGGGGAAGTCAGATTAAAAGGGATGGGAGGCTAGTAAAAATAAAGTCTAATAAACATAGTCACGTATTGTTCCAATAAAGAAGAAAAAGGGAAGTCATCTTAAAGAGATGGATGTGACTGCACAGGGCACTCTCTGGCTCATATTTTTAAATGAACATGTTTTTGTGGTTTTGTGGTGGCTCTTCGTCCTTTGTTTTCTAAGAGGACCATGACATCAGGGAGATGATGACATGACTTACAATTGACTTTGATTTGAGTGAAGGAAGGCTGTGCAAAGTCACCAGCCTCACTTTCTCCTCCAGAACCATCTGGGTCCAGTGGCCAGATATTGATTTAGGACAACTGAAGATGGCCCCAAATGAACATGTAAATAAAGATGAAAGGCAATATAATTGAGGAACAGTACAAAAGAGTGATGCAGTCTTTCAGTATATTGTTAAGACTAAATCTCAGGGGCACCTAGGTGGTGCAGTGGATAGAGCTCCAGCCTTGGAGTCAGGAGGACCTGAATTCAAATCGAGCCTAGCTGTGTCACCCTGGGCAAGTCACTTAACCCCAATTGCCTCAGGAAAAAAACTGCCCTAAATCTCAGAAGGAACCAAGTTTTGTGGGAAATGCTTTTTTTAAGCCACAATGTCAGTGAGAAATACAAAGAATGAATAGGCTCGCTACTTGTACTAGATGGAACTATATTATTGGATGTCTAAGATAAATCAGGACTATTCAGCTCATATTTTCCTTTTTTTCCTATCTAAAATAATGGATGGAAAAATGAAGTAGCTCTCTAAACCAAATGCAGCCTGAAAGTGGAGGCCTTCCCCATATAACCTGCCTAGTTCCTATTATCATCAACCCTCTCTTCCCCCAAGTTCATCAGCTGAAGAGACTTTAACTAGAAATGGAAAATGCAGAAACACCAACTGCTGAGTAATCCCATACAAACCTTGCAACCATCTTTACCATTGACCCTCTCTGTTCTTTCTTAGAATGCAAAAAGTTGCATTATATTTCATGAATATATATGTACATATATACATATACATATTCATAAATTTTTTCAATTAATGCCAGAGAGATTTTCTGCCAACTTGGTTCCTACAGATTTATACTTTCTCAAGCAGTGTTGCACGATGAGAGGACAAGAAAGATGTCAAGAGAGATTTAGATTCAAATCCTGCTTCCAGCATTTACTAGCTATATGTCTTCCATTTCTTTTTTCTTTTTTTTAATTTTTATTTTTAAAATTTTTTTCCATATGCTTTTGAGTTGAAAATTTGTCTCCCTTTCCCCCCCCAACATAGGCTTTACATTTACATACCCATTAAACATATTTTCACATTAGTGAAGTTGTAAGTAAAAATTAAAACCAATAGGAGGAACCATCAGAAAGATGAAACAAAACTCAACAGAAGGTAAAAATAAGTGAGAGCAATTCGACTTCCATAGTTCTTTCTTTGGATGTGGACAGCATTTTCCATCCCGAGGCCTCTGGAGATGTCTTAGATCCTTGTAATGCTTAGAAGGGTTCAGTTTAACATTCTTAGTCATTTCATAACATGGCTGCTATTGTGTACAAAGTCCTCTTGGTTCTGCTCACTTCGCTCAGCATCAGACCATACAAATCTTTCCAGGTTTTTCTGAAGTCAGCCTGTTCATCATTTCTTATAGTACAATAGTATTCCATAACATTCATATACCACAACTTGCTCAGCCATTCCCCAGTGGATGGGCATTCTCTCAATTTCCAATTCTTTGCCACCACAAAAAGAGCTGCTATGAATATTTTTGTACATGTGGGTCCTTTTCCCATTTGTTTGATCTCTTTGGGATATAGCCCTAGAAGTGCTATTGCTGGATCAAAGGGTATGCACATTTTTGTAGCCCTTTGGGCATAGTTCCAAATTGTTCTCCAAAATGGTTGGATCATTTCACAACTCCACCAACAATGTATTAGCGTTCCAATTTTCCCACATCCTCTCCAATATTTATCATTTTCCTGTTTTGTCATGTTGGCCAGTCTGATAGGTGTATATGTCTTCCATTTCTCTGAGCCTCAGTTTCCTAATTTTGGTTCTAGTACTTATTGGCTATATTCCCATGAGAAAGTCTTTTTGAGCCTTGGCTTACCTATCTGTAAAAGTAATCATACAACCCATCTCACAGGGTAATTGTGATGATTAATCAATCAGTAAGCATTTATTAAGTGCCTACTATATGCCAGGCACTGTTTTAAGTGCTAAGGATACAAAAAGAGGCAAAAGACAGTCCTTGCCCTCAAGACACAGCCTAATGGGGGAAACAACATGTTAACAAATATATTGTAAGTAAGGTGGATTTTAGTGCGTGTAAGGTGGATTTTTGTTATTCTTTCTTACAGTTTTCTTCCCAGGATCTATAGTCATAACAAACATCACTTGCCAGGCGTTAAATATGAGTTCTCACAATCATGGTTCAAAACAGTTTCTACTGCCCAGTCTCGGTAGCCACAGGGATGAAGTAATATAAAATTGTGAGGCTATTGCTGGCAATATGCCTTCTTTGTCCGTCGCCCTACAAAGCAAGTGGGCACTGGTCAGTGAGTGGGGACCCCCTTAGGGGTGAATGTGCATGCCTTGATTGGCCTCCAGTGGGTCTCAGGAGGGGGAATCTGTGTGTTTGCCTCAGTGGGCCCCCATTGAGGCTTGAGGGATTTAGGGGAATGCACAAGGGGTGCCTGTCTCAACTGACCCTGTCCCCGCTTCATGCCGGCCCCTGCAAAAAGGGTTGTTAGGGAATGCTATAGAAATTAGTGCTCAGCAAACTCCCTTTGAGAAGACTAGACTAGAATAAAGTAAGCTTATTTAAAACCCCTTATTATGACTCCATTCCTGTCTTCTCATCTGACCAGATCAAAAACGAACCTTCAAGTGAGAGAGGTGCTAGAAGCCCTCCTGTGTCTCTTACCTAAGAAATGGTGTAGTCAGTGTGTTTACCTGTCTGACATATATATACCAAGCAAATTATATACAGGATAAATTGGAGATAGTTACGAGAGGGAAGGCAGTGGAATTAAGAGGGGTTAGGTCCATAGAAGGTGGGATTTTAGTTGAGACTGAAAGGAAGTCAGAGAGGTCAGTAGTTGAAATAGAGGAGACAGAGTGTTCCAGGCATGGGAGACAGCCTGAGAAAATTCTCAGAGCCGAGATGAAGTTTCATGTTCATGGAACAGCCAGGAGTCCAGTGTCACTAGATTAAAGAGTACATGTCAGAGAGTAAGGTATAAGAAAACTGGAAAGATAGGAGTATGCAGGGCTTTGAATGTCAAACAAGACATTTTGTATTTGCTTCTGGAAGCAATAGGGAGCCAATGAAGTTTATTGAATGGGGGGGTGACACAATCAGACCTGCTTTTTAGGAAAATCACTTTACTGACTGAATGGGGAATGGATTGGATTGGAGTGGAGAAAGACTTGAGGCAGACAGACCACCCCCTTACCCCTACATCCCACCCCACCCTGCCCCAAAGGCTATTGCAATAATTAAGATATGATGTGATAAGGGCCTGCACTAGAGTTCAAATATATGTTGCAAAGGTGAAATCAGCAGACCTAGGCATTAGCTTGACTATGAGGGAGGATGAGAGAGAGTGAGGAGCCCAGGATGATTCCTAGGTTGTGACCCTCTGGGCCTGGGGGGATGGTGTTGCCCTCTACAATGATAGAGAAGGTGGGAGTCAGAGAGGGTTTGGGGATCGAAATTTTGTTGACAAAACTCATCTTCAGACTCCAGAGCGAGTGCTTTCTCTACCTTACCACTGTCAGTTATAATTATTTAATATACACAAGTTAATGCAGGTCAATAGAAAGACTATACAATAATCTTTTATTGTTTCTAGAGGCCCTGATATAATTCATTTGCATGAAGAAGAGAAAGAGAGGAAGTATGGAGGTAAACCTTCTCCCATTAGCTTTTGATTGTCACCTTGGAAAGCAGGAAGAACCTGGCAGTAAGGCGATGAGGTAGATATCGGGCCCTAGTGCCAGGCCTGGAGTCAAGAAGACCTGAGTTCAAATCCAGCCTCAGATTCTTATTAACTTTGTGACCCTGGGCAAGTCACTTCACCATTTGTCTCAGTTTCCTCATCTGTAAATTGAGCTGGAGAAGGAAATGGCAAACCACTCCAGTATCTCTGCCAAGAAAACCCCAAATGGGGGTCACAGAGTGATATATGACTGAACAACAACACATTTCTTCTATCAAGCTGAAACCTTCTCTACCCTTTTAACCTTTTGTTCATAGTTCTGTCCTCTGAAGTCAAACCGAATAAGAGAAATCCGTTTTCTATATGACAGCCTTCAAATACTTGAAGACAGCTATCATGTCCCATCTGTCTTCTCCTCTCAAGGAGTTCAGTTCCTTCTGTAATATTTTGTTAATGAGGATAACAATCCCAACTACCTCACTTTTGTATAAAAGTGATCTTATAGACAGTTTGTGTTCTTGTCTTCTCCCTAAATGTTTTATTTTGCCTGTGGGAATGAATGAATGAATGAGTGAGTGAGTGAATGAGGATTTATTAAGCAGCTACTATGTTCCACCAACTATCCTAGGCTTTAGAATACAAATGCAAAAGTGAGAGGGCTCTCAATTAGCTTACATGCTAATAGGGTGAGAAGACATGTATGGGGGAGTGATGGAAAGGGAAGGGAACTTTGGTCTGGGGAGTCATAGGGATGGGGAGTACAGAGCTGTTAATGGTGACACCCATTCCAGAGGCAATGGTAGTATTGATTTCATTCCTGGTTGCAGAGTAAGCAACGGAAAGAGAAGCAGTGAGTGACGACAGGGCAGATATCAAACTGCCGGCGCAGGCCCGGCTTTCCTGATTGATGGTTGGATAGGAGGTGAAACGTGTTCTGGCACTGCCTGGATACTAACAGTAGATTAGGTGAGTTTTCACTCACTCATTTACCAATCAGAATAGTTCAGTCCCAGGATGGGGTTCCAAAAGCAAATTCGTTAACTTTCCCAAGGGGAAGTCATGATCTTCAAGGTAACCTACTGTAGTGAAAGGTACACTAGGCCCAAGAGACTTGATCAAGGACTGCAACTATATAAAGCTCTTAAAAATATGTAAAATTCCAGATAAAATATTTCTTCTCAAACTCCTTTTTTTCTTGCACTGACAGCTGAAATTTGACTGCCCCAAACTATGCATTTTTAATTTAAAATAGCATGCAACATAAAATCTGTCCATACTAAATTAATTTCATGTGGGGTAGTATAATGCTAAATTACAGTAGCATAATGATAAAGTAAATGTATAAATTTTCAACTTTGTATGCTGGGAAGCTCCCTTGGGCATTGTGGGTCACGGGTTCTTGCTCATAGCACTATGAAGGCTGGAGGGAAGTCTAGCTCTCATGCTTGTCTGTGTATAGCTAGCAGCTATACAAGTGCCTTGTAGGAAGGTGGCTCAGTGACTAGAGAGCTGGGCCTAGAGTCATGAAGACCTGAGTTCAAATCTGACCCCAAATACTTACTAGTTGTGTAACTGTGGGCAAGTCACATAACTGCTATCTGCCTTGGTTTCCCCAAATAAAAATGGGGATAACAACAACCCCTACTTCACAGGAGTTCTGTGAAGGATCAATTGAAATAGTATTTCACCAGGGGAATGTGGTACAAAAGTAAAAAGTACAAATGAACTTATGGGAAATAGGGGGTTAGGTTCCTGTGATCATCAAAAACTGTAATCTTTCATTAAAGATTGCTGGAAATACATTTTTGCATAGATTTATAATAAAATATCAATCTGACAATACTCACTTTTCCTAACACAATAACCATGAAATAACCCACAAAATGCAATACATGAAATAAAATTGGCAACATGCATAACATTTTTTCTCACTGGTAAGTCCCCAGAATTCTGTGACCTTTTGTGCTAACCTCTAAATTAAGAAAACAAAAACAAAAATGGACAATATTCTATTTTCATTACACACATGTACAGCAAATAAAATTCTTAAAACTGAAACATTTTAACCTGAATCTTACCTTGTGTCAGATGGCAATGCAAAGGTATTGTATGCCATACAGCTGTAAACCTCTCTACAACGGCCACCCTCTGAAAACCAAGGGAGAGATTGCTAGGTCTTTAGATGCAAAGATTGGCAATGTCTTGACATCACCTTAGATCCCAAAGGACTTGCACTACTCTTTGGGGGCATAATTGCAACACAAAACTTGAGTTTAAAGGCAAACAATGAAAATAAGCATTGAAGGCCCAGGGAGGTCTTAGTCTACAATGGTCTAGTGAACAGACCAGCTAAAATACATTGTCATTGGTCCTCTTCAAAAAAGCATGACCAGCAACAAAACAAGACCAGCGACATACCTAATAGGATACCAGCCATCCCACAAACTTGCCACCTCTCATTTCTTTCTAGACAGGATGTGATCAATTGCTAATCAAAAGTAAAAATGAGCCTTAGATTCTTATAATATAGCCATGGGCTCTGATTCTTATAATCTAGTTAATAGCTTGCTAATGTTCAGACTCCCTAAGAGTCTGCCCAATATGATGGATGTTCTAATAAACCTTGTCTTTGGCTGAAAGAAGGCTTGATTTAATTCTTTCGGGCAAGACCCGTGTGTTGTGATTTTGGGGTCCCAACCCCTAACCCTTAAACCTCAACATTTTGGTGGCCCATACAGGGAAACTGCCTAACCCTAAGTTCTTCTTTAGCCAAGACTGGAAGGTATATAAGCCTTCCCTCCCCTTTCTTGCTCTGCAGTTGGGGTCACTCTTCAAGCACTAAGGCTTGGAGGTGCTTTTCGGGCAGTTACGAGACTGTCGCACTCGGCCTGACACTTTCAGGCTCTCGGTCCACTGGGTTAGTTTGAGGCCAAGGACCTGGGTACACCTTCCACGGCATAGAGGACAAGGAGAGACACCCTATCAGGAAGTGTATGCCCAATTCTGTCAGTTCTCTTGGTGCTAGAGAATTGGGGAAAACTGCAGTTGCTTTTTGGTTCCCTGAGGCTTACTTACTCCCTTCCCTCTACACCCTGAATTCTCCTTCATGGAAGTTAGAGGGGAAAGTTAGAACAGCTAAAAATATCTTGGCAGATTCTGGAGGTTTTGTGATTGATCATTAAGGAGTTTGGAACTCCTCCTTACAACCCTGGTCACTCTTTTCTCCCACTCCCTTCACTTGAGTCAAGAGGGTATCTGCTAGCCTCTCTCACAGGAGAAGAGAGTTTCACCCTTTACCCCTCACCTTTGATTTTACCCTGGGAAAGAAAGAAGGGGGGAGGGGCAGCAGCTACAGTGTGGGACCCCCTGGCAATGGCCTTGGGCCCTCAGGCAACCTTTGCCTGGAAGCATCACCTACGTTCAGCACATCCTGCTCAAGGTAAAGCCTCTGAATTTGGGTAAGCACGCTCCTTTTAAAGTTGTAGTTTTAACTGTCAATGATGAAATGATGAGATGTTGATTCTCTGTGTAAAGTAATTTGGAAATGAATTTAACAAAACTGAAGTCACCTGATTGGTAATGGGTTTATTTCAATTTCAAACTGGTGAACTTTTTCTGTCAGTTATGTCAAGCAACTTTTCATAATTTGGTTACTGCTAAAATAATTTAGTTATTGTTGGTTATTGTTTTAATGTGCAAACTAGCCAAAAAGCTTGTTTGGGTTATAGCTTGATGAGAATTTGCAAGTGTATAGAAATCTCTAACGATTGGCTTTTTACACCAGGACAAATTTAAGTTTGAGATGTAAATCCTGGAAAAGTTTTTCCTAAACTGTGATTAGTGAAACTTGCTGTGTGAGGTAAAAGCTCATGGGATTTTATTTTGAGTTGCCTAATGGATCATAATAATCCATTGATAAATCAATAATCCAGCATCTGAGACATGCCACAAGTTACTCAGAGAGAATGTGATAGTGGTGGAAAGTCAGCATTGGGAAAAGCTGAGAGGACAATTTTAGCCTCAGTCTAAGATGAGATCCTCCTGGCTCAGTTTCCCCATTATGCTCCTTTGAAAGGGAATGTTACCTACCTGGCTATTTCTGAGTCTGCCTATGAGGTGGATTTGACACTGCATGGTTGGAAAATTAAATTATCTGAATCCAAACAGAGCTGAGGATGTTTTATCCTGTCATATTTGGGCCCTAAATCTAGTCCCTGCTTTATATCTGGACCCTGCAGTCTTTTCTGTCAGATTTGTGTCTTCTAGACTACAGGCCATTCACCTATACTTGATAGCAAACAGCGGGTACCAGCCAATGTCCCCCCATCGTTCCCTGGATGCAGCCTGTGCTTGGTTCCAGTCAACCTCTTCTTTACGACCCCCTCGAGGCAGGAACAGCTCTATACCCCTTACCAGCAGGAATCAGTTTCAGAACCTGAGACCTTTACCCCTTACCCCAAAAGAATTTGGGTCCCATTTGTTTGAGGGGGAAATGATGAGGATGGGATCTAGACCCCAAAAAGGAAAAACCCTGGACTTTCCCGCATAGCCAAATCTCTGGCATTTCCTTGAGGCTATAATCCCATCAACTAGCCTTTCATTGTAGCTTCTGTTACCTTAATCTAGCCAGGGCCTCCACTGTTTTACCTACTTATGGCCTCCAGCCATTTTCCACCCTTAATCCTAGATTGGCTCCATTCTCCCTTGGCCATGTGGTCCTGGTCCCTGGCATTCTATTACCTGTGGTTTCAGCAAACACCTTGGCCACACCTAGACCCCTCCCACAACCTTTCCATCTTGTCTCCCTTAAGGTGCTTAGATTCTTATAATCTAGCCATGGGCTCTGATTCTTATAATCTAGCCAATAGCTTGGTAATGTTCAGACTCCTTAAGAGTTTGCCCAACATGACCGATGTTCTAATAAACCTTGTCTTTGGCTGGGAAAAAAAAAAAGTAAAAATGAGGTTACTAATAAAATCAGCAAAATACTTGAAGTCACAAAAGTTAAACATGTGAATGTTGAGGGTTGACTGTATTTGTAAAGGGCTTAGGACAGGGCCTGCCACATACATCTCACACATGCACACACTTGCTCACTGCCCCTTTAGACAGCAATCTTATAGACTGCGCTAGGGCCTTCTTTCCACTTTGTGGTCTCTAAAATTTTCTATGAATTTAGTATCCATCCATTAAGACCCAAGAGACATATATAATCCATGTCTATCTCCTTTGTATACTTCATGTATGAATAGACCTTTAGGATTTTTGTGTTAGTATTAAAATTCCCCATGCATAGAGGTTATTTTGGTAGACTAGCATATTTGCTTTTGAGTCCTCAGAGTAGTCCATTTGTATTTTAATTTCTTGGGTTTGACAAATAAACCCCTAGTTTTCCAGGAGAAATCTGTTTGTGTGTGATTTGTCAGAGTACATCCTATCAAAATATTCTAAGGCCAATGTCAACAATCCTTGAGTTTACAAGACGCTGAGTTTACAAGACTAGGTCGGTGAGAGAATTTGGAGAGCTGCCTCATTGTGGAGGCCCTTGAAAGATGAGTGTTTCCATCTTTATCAGCCCCATTTTTGTAGTACCTCCCCACGCCTGGGTGCTTATTAAAAAGCACCCTAGATCATAAATTTAGAGCCAGAAGGAAAATCAGATATCATCTCATCCAACCCCCTCATTTTATAGATGAGGAAACTGAGGCCCACAGTAGGAGGTATCATAGACACTTTTTTGTTTTGTTTTTTTGGGTTTTTTTGTTAGGCAATGGGGTTAAGTGACTTGCCCAGGGTCACACAGCTAGTAAGTGTTATGTGTCTGAGACCGGACTTGAACTCAGATTCCCCTGAATCCAGGGCCGGTGCTCTATCCACTGTGCCACCTAGCTGCCCCTGGTTTTTTTGTTTTGTTTTGTTTTGTTTTTTCATAGACACTTTTAACACAGGTCCTTAAACACTAGAGTCAGAAGCCTTTCCACTGTACTACAATGGCACTTCCAATACAAACACCCACCTTACAAATTATCATCACCGAAGCAAAACACTGGCATGCCTCTCCCCTTCTTCTATGTACCACTCAGAATCTCTAGTGGTGACTCCTTTTCCCCTTCAAGGTTGAATTTGAACTTGACATTCATTATATCTTGATTTCATCTTGATACAAAGGTTGAGAAGACAGATGTGATTAGGAATAGGGACACCCAGCAATAGAGATTTAACTTAGAGGTCTATAGCCCCTGGGAACTGCTCTGGCCACAGCATCCCATAGACAGTGACCAAGATGGCTAAAATTTCAATTCTGAGCTCTGAGGTCAAATTGTCTGAAAGGATCCTATCACCTATGATTAAATATAAGAGAAATACAACTTAAACAGGAGAGGGAACCTTCTTCCAAAGCCCTTCAGAAAGGGCTGCTTGGATTTGGAACTCAATAATATTAATAATAACAATAATCAACCAATAAACATTTATTAAGTGCCTGATACGTTCCAGGCACCGTGCTAAGGGCTGGATAATAATAACAAAATTGATGATGATTATGATGATGATAATGATGATGATGATGATGATGATATAAAACTTTAAGGCTTATGAAGCACTTTACAAATATCTAATTTTATGTGACAATACACATCAAAAGTTACTAAACTCTGTGTATCCATTGACACAACAATACCACTACCAGGTCTATAACCCAAAGAGATCATAGAAGGAAGATAAGGACCCATAGGTACAAAAATATTTGTAGTAACAGTTTTTTTAGTGACAAAGAATTAGAAATGAAAGGGGTGTCTATCATGTGGGGAAGGGTTGAACAAAGTCCAGTATATACTTTGGAAGCAACTAGGTGGCACAGTGCAGAGAGCCCTAGGAAGAAAGACAGGAAGACCTGAGTTCCAGGCCCTTAATAGCTATATGACCCTGGGCAAGTCACTTAACCTCTGCCTCAGTTTCTTCAGCTGCAAAATGGGGATCATAACAGCACCTATCTTCCAGGGTTGTTTTGAGGATCAAATAAGATGGCACAGAGTAGAAACTTAACAAATGCTTGTTTCCTTTTTTCTTATGTGAATGCAACGGAATACTACTGTGCTCAAAGAAATGATGAAAAAGATGGTTTCAGAGAAACGTGGGCAGACTTGTATGAACTGATGCTGAGTAAAGTTGAGCAGAACCAGGGGGATAATTTCTCCAATACAACCAACATTGTAGAGACAAGTAACTTTAAATGACTTAAGAATTCTGATGTTTCCAGAGGACCATTGGTAAAGCATATTTGACTTTTGTCCTGCCATCATAGAAGTGCTTAAAGCTTGGTCAGGCATGAAAGATGCCAAGTTCATCCACCACATCCCGGGCCATCACCAGTCATCCTGACTTTTCTCTTGCCACTGGACTCCAATGACTCTGGAAGAGAGAGTGAGGCTGATGACTTTTAGAAGCTCTGCCTCAGTAAAATCCAATTCACCCAAAAGTCAAGACATCACCCTGTGATGTCATTGGTCCTCTTCAAAAATGAAAGACAAATAACAGAACAGATTTATTATTAGAGTTCCAAATCAAAGCATTGTCTTCTTAGGGACTTTTAGAATTGGAGGTTTGTTTAAAACTTGTGTTTATTCTAGATTTCAGTATTTCTGGAATTTTTTACAGGATTATAATTTTCTGTTGTATTCACTTTCCATTACTTGCCCTTGCTTCTACCTTCCATCATGTATAATATCTGGGTTGATTAAAGGGTTCCTTATGTAGCCTCATCCTCTTTAAACAACTATCTTTTCTTCCTCATTAGAATAATTTAGAATTGGAAGGAACCTCAACAGGAATCATTTTATGGTTAACCATTTTAATTTTCTATTTCCAAGTCTGAAGATTATTCTCCTTAGCAAAGAAAACAGTAGCAAAATGATAATCAAATAACAGTTTTCTTCTCTCTGTTGTCCCATAGCATTATGCCATCTACCCTCCTGAGTAGTTCTATTCTTTCTTTGATCTTTCTCTTGCCCCCAACATTTCTAATAAAACTCTTTTTATTCTTAGCATACATTTAAAACTTCTGTTCGTTTTAGGTTTTGGTATTCCTGGCATTATTCTTACAGAACCCTAATTTTCTTTTGTATTCACTCTCTATTACTTGCCTTTGCTTCTACCTTCTATCACGTATAACATGAGTTGATTAATGTGTTCTCTATGCAGTCACATCCTCTTTAAGCAACTCCATCTCTTCTTCCTCATTAGAATAATTTCTGGGGATGGACAAGTCCAGAGAATGAGTTTCACCAGGAGGTCACAAACATTACTACTTCAACTCTGGGTCAGCCATTTTCTAGACAATGGTTTTCAAGATAGTTTTTATTTTTTAAAGGAAGAATCTAATGGAGAGTATTTCGAAAGAAAGAAAGAGAGAGAGAGAGAGAGAGAGAGAGAGAGAGAGAGAGAGAGAGAGAGAGAGAGAGAGAGAAAGAAAGAAAGAAAGAAAGAAAGAAAGAAAGAAAGAAAGAAAGAAAGAAAGAAAGAAAGAAAGAAAGAAGAAAGAAAGACACTGGAGGAAAAGAAACAGAGAAGACATTGGCATAGAACAACCCCTCAATCTACTTTCTTATATTTATAAATCTAAGGTATTATTATCAACATTGTTTTCATTATCATTTATATAATGGCCAATGTATTAGAAGAACTGACATATTAACATTTTCTTGATAAGTGAATACAGAAGATAAAAGGAAGTTGCACCTAAATGTAAGGATGGCTTCCTTGAGGAGACAAAGGTGTTGACAAAGCTTATTTCACCGGTCACCCAAAGATAATAAGAAGCATCACTTCAGGGGGCAGCTAAGTGGCGCAGCGGATAGAGCTCTGGCTTTGGAGTTAGAAGGACCTGAGTTCAAATCCAGTCTCGGACACTTGACACTTACTAGCTGTGCGACCCTGGGCAAGGCACTTAACCCCAATTGCCTCACCAAAAACCAAAAAAAAAAAAAAAGAAGCATCCCTTCATGGGACACTTGGTTGTCTTGTCTTGCAATGCTCATGACAAACATAAGAAAAAAACAACATGAAGGCAACTGTAGCTTAGGTGCTAATATCTGGTATAGGGGATTGAAAAATGAATAAAATGAATGATAAACTTGACAAGATTCTCTAAGCTAAGACATGTATTTTGATATTCAATGACTTCAATGTGGAGATGGATTCAGGGGAAAATGGCAACTAATATGTTAGAAAATATGAGTCATGTTTCAATGGAAGAGGCCAAAGGCTTATAGGCTACTCTAAAATCTCATGCCAACATATAAGGAATACTTTCTTCAAGAATTAGGTATTAGACATAATAATTATTGAAAAACATCCCGCAATATAAAGCCTACTTTATAGTTCTGCCTCTGCTCAAGCCATGATGATTCTCAAAGTATGGTCTAGGAGTCTCTGAGACCCTTTCAAGAGGCCCAGGAATACAAAATTACTCTATCTTACATACTCTATCTTAACAAACAGGAAACAATTGCCAGAATCATAATAGAGATTGGCTTTCTATGGGTAGTTAAACCATTAACTAGTTTTGATTGGAGATCAAAATCAATTATTATATTTAAAAAATGGACAAAGATAAGAAGGCACCACACGGTAACAGCAATATTGTTCAAAGAACAACTCTGAACAACTAAGTTGTTTCAAATATTAAAAATACTGAAATCAATTACAAAGGAAAATGCTATCTACCTCCAGAGAAAGAACCGATAAACAGAAATATGCTTAGTATGGTTTTACATATATATGTATATATACATTGTATATATGTATGTATATATTATATATATTATATGTGTGTACATACTCATATATTTGTATCAAATGGTGGCCTTCTCTGGTTTGGGGTGAGGAGGAAAGGAGGAAGACAGTGCAGAACTTAAAATGTAACCAAAAAATTTAAATTAAAAAGAAAGAAAAGGGGAAAAAAATTGTTTTTGAAGATAAGGCACTAAGTATAATTGTGACAGTTTCCACTTTACCTATCCAAGAAAGCCATCGATCCTGACAAATGGGAAAAGGCAAAGATATACACCCTGTTTATCACCATTTCCTATAGAAGTTTAATAAACTTCCACAAGGGAAAACCAAAGGAGCCCCGAAACCACATTAGTCAGCAAACACCTGATCTGTTTGCTTAGGGAAAAGACATGGCGGCCAAAGGCAAAACCAGTTTAGAACATAAACTCATTGGTGAAATACAACAGATGAAGATGACTGAAGATTACAAGCAGCACTACCTCAAGAAAACAGTAAAAAGCAAAGGAGAGAAAGATACACCTACATAAATCTTGGCATCAGACACAAATAAGCCATATCATTCCAGCAACAAATAGATGGAAAATGGAACAGATCTGCTAGCCCTTCTATAACAATTCATTCTCATAATAGATGCCAGTAGAACAACCATATTTGGGCTCTTAACTACTTCATCTTCAATAGGGTATATGGTGAAGAAGAAAGGAGGTACAGAGGTTAAGATATGGTCCCTACCCTCAGGGAATTTATCTTCTCTGGGGAGATACACCAAATGTATAAGAATTCAACATAGCTCATTTCCCAGTTTCTTATTGCTCTACATCAGAGGTCTCAGAATCCCTTTACACTGTTAAAAATTATTGAGGACATTCCTCTTAAAGAGCTTTTGCTTATGTGGGTTATATATATTGATATAACCTGCAGAATTTTTTAGAAATTAAAATATCTTGGTATTATCATGAAAATAGTTTTGAACTCCTGGGCTCCCTGAAAGGGATTCAGAGACCCCTAGACCATACTTTGAGAACCATTGTTTTACATCATGGCTTGAGCACAGGCAGAACAATGAAGCAGGCAAAATTTGTCTTTGGTACCTTTGCGTTCACTCCTGCGCCTTCTCTCCCATTATTGAATGAGCTCCCCAGTTCTTTCATGATGTCCTGGGATCCTTCTAGACAAAAGGGGCATAAAAAAACTTGTTCAAATGGAGATATTAGTGACAGAATGAATTCCCTTTCCCTTAGGCATTTTAAAAGAGGAGCCCTAAAGAGGACAGTGCTTAACCTAAAGGAAAGAATCTCTATGGGTGAAATTTCAAACATCAATGAGAATCTTAGACTAGATTTAGGTCTGAGACAGACCTTTGAGATTACGTAGTCCAGGGATTCGTAACCTTTTTGGTATTGTAAACCCCTTTGGCAGTCTGGTGAAGCCTATGGACTCCTCAGGTAATGTTTTTAAGTATATAAAATAAAATTCATAGGATTATAAAGGAAGCCAATGATATTGAAAAAAAGATGTCCTTTTTTTTTCCCCATCGAAGTTCATGGACCGCCTTGAAAACTATCTATGGACCAGACCTCTAGTTAAGAAACCTTAATCTAGACCATTTCTTAGATGAGGAAACTGAGACCCAGAAAAAATTAAGTGATTTGCCCAAGGTCAAACTGCTAGTAAGTGTCAGAGCTAGGATTTGAACTCAAGTCATCTGGTTCCAAATGAGGTGCTCTTTCTGCCCCAGCATGATTTTGAAACAGCGAGCCCTTCGTAGATCTCCTCAAATCACAGAAGCATAAGGTCAGTCCCTTTTCCTTATGGCATGTGGACCAGATAAGACACGCTAGCCTCAAAATGCTTGTATTACGACATTTAAAACATAGAACCACCAGGTGTTGGAACTAGAAGAATCCTTGGAGATCACTCAATTTAATCCTATCATTTACTGTACCATACACCACTTCTGATACCATTGACGTTTCCTGTCCTTTGCTGATGTCTCATTAAAAATGGCTTCATTTTCCTTCCTTGTTCTAGTATACAACTGGGGGTTCTCTTGAAATGGTAAATAAAAGCATATAGGATTTGAGGAGTACTTGGCACCCCAACTGAAATGTTTTTCCAAACTGAAAATAATGGACAACAAATGGAGTAGGGGGACTGCGAATTCAAAACAGAATATATACCAATAGTACAGGTAGGGAGGAAGGTCAAACAATTTCTCTGGTTTACCAAACAAATTCCCCAACGGCCAAATTAATGGGGAGAGCTTTAGGGCCTTGGCTAGGGATGGGTTCAGTACTGCCCTTCAGTGATAGCACTAAGGGGCCTCTTAGCCTTTAGGTTAGGCCACCTGGCATCTTCCCAAATGGGCAGTAATTGCCCCCAAGTAGCACAGGCCACATTATATAGCAACAAATGCTGAGAAAGAGCAAAAATCTAGGTGTGTGCCAATGCAGCTGCGTACCAAGGCAGGTGGGTACATAGTGGGCAGATGGGGTCCAAAAAGTCCTCAGAATCAGGTGAATATTGGAAAGCTATCACCAATATTGTGGAATGTCCTAGGTACAGAAGAAGGCTTTAGAAATGAGTACACAGAAGAGTTCTCAATGACAGGTTACAAAGGATTACAAAATAGAGGTCTAGAAGAGCCTTTTATAATCTAGGGCCTAGATTACAGGCCAACCCTCTCATTTTCAGAGACAAGGAAACTGGCGAGCAGAGAAAGCGAGACTCAAAGATTGCTCAAGTGATAATAGGTAGGAGAGCCAGCGCTGGGACCCAGGACCTTCCACCTCAAATTCAGGGTTCACTCTGTGACACTCCTCTTGTGGGCCTCGTGCTCCACCTTGCTCCACTCTAGAAACATCCAGGTCTGCCTTACCTTCAGTACTTGGCATTTTCTGTCCAGCTCCTTGCCAACCTACGACCAAAAAATACTGGGGCAGCTCTCCCTTTGATGCCAAGCCAAAGGCCAAGCGGCCAAGCACCTTAGTCCTATGTCCTGTTCCTCCTCCGCCCTCCCTTGATGATATGCCATCCCTTGTCCTCCAGGCCACAGTGACAGAGATAAACTTTGGCACTGGGTCTGAATCTCCTAGACAGGGCCCCCTTCTTCACCCTGCCCCAACCCCCAGAGGAACAATTTACCTTTCGGAGCAGGTCCAAGATATTAATTAAGATAAATCTACCTCAATTTTGAGATTCTCTTATCATGTAATTTATCAAAATTATGTTAATTATTTCTGTAGGGCAGCAAAATTATTACCTCTTCCGTGTCTGATTTGTATTAATATTCATAATTTAATAATTCAGCATCCTGGCCATCTGGTTCGGGGAGCATCGCTCCTTCCTCTCCCTCTGTCTGAGCCAGAACATCTCAGCTTCTCCTGCCTGGCCCACTCCAGTCAAGAGAGTCCCCGGAGGCTGGCTCAGGAAGCAAAGCCACCCTCCTCCTTTCTTTCCTTCTCTCCACCCTCCTTCTTTCTTTCCTCCTTTCCACCCTCCTCCTTTCTTTCCTCCTTTCCACCCTCCTCCTTTCTTTTCTCCCCTCCACCCTCCTCCTTTCTTTCCTCCTCTACCTTCTTCCTTTCTTTCCTCTTCTCCACCCCCTCCTTTCTTCCCCTTCCCCCCCCCCGCCCCCATCTCTCCCTCTGCTCTCATTGGAAAGCCAGAGGGAGCAGGAGGAAGCTACTTGCACCTGTAGGATGGGCTTCCACCTCCTCCCCCCAGCCCCTCGTCCACCCGCTCACCTTTGCAATGAGCAACACCTTCATCCACACGCGTGCACACACACACACACACACACACACACACACACACACGCACGCACTCACACTGAGCTTGGCAGGTGAGTGGAGCTGAATTGACATTTTCCACACTTTGTGATTTTTACACTGTAATTTGACATAATTAATGCCTACATTACTGTTGATAATTTAGCTAGTTAATTAAACTCCGAGGAGATAATTAAGGAGAGGCTACTGCTTGGATTGCTAATTGTTTTTGTCATTATTTCAGGGGGCCGACAGCTGCCGGCTGAGTCATCCTGTTTTGTCAGCTGACGGGTCATGTGACGGCAGGGGTCCCCGGAGGCCCCCCACCCCCCAGCTCAGGCTGGGCTCGGGTTGAGCTGCCCGCCGGCCGGCTCTAAGTTGTAGACAGCAGCGAACTGTCTGCTGCGGCTGGACCGCACGCTGGGAGGTCGCCTTGGCCTCTCTGCAGCCTCAGGAGGGCTCTCTGGCCTCCCCTAAAGGTGGACCTAGTGTGCCTAGACCAGGGGCCGGAGAAGGCTCACCTTCGGGGACACACCTGCGAATCTAAGATGAAAGGATTAAGGTTTGTCAGCATGTCCCTCATGCTCTGAATGAAGTACTAAAGGATCGTAGCTTTCACCTCACAGGCTATCTTCTCCAAACCCCTCCATTTTACAGATGAGGAAACTGAGGCCCCAGAGAGTTTAGGTGACTTGTGCAAGGTCACACAGGTAGACAACTGCAAAGGCTGAGCTTGATTCCCTGTCCTTTGCCTCCTAAACCACTGTTCTTTCCACTGCATCCAAGTTGTATTTGGTGCAAGCCTAGCCTCATTAAGTGTGTAACGGAAAGAGTGTTCGATTTGGAGTCAGAAGACCAGGTTCTGTGGGCCCTTGGAAAGATTACTAAACCCCTCCAGGCCTCAGTTTCCCTTTCTGCAAAATGAAACAGTTGGACCAGATGCCCTCCAAGGTACTCTAAATCTATGACTTTCAGTTCTAAATCTATGACCGATTTTTTTTTTAAAGAACTCACTAAAGATCAGAGTTGCTCAGAGGCAGGTAGTGTAGTGTAAGGATCCCTGGATTTGAAATCAGGAAAGCCCGATTCAAAACTCTGCTCTGCTACTAACTAGCTGAATGACTAAGAAGGTTGCATCTACCTCTCAAGGCCTCAGATACCTCATTTGTAAACTAAAGGGACTGGGTTATGAGATCTCCTTGGTTAAAGTTGTAATGAATCATGAATCAGACTCTTGTATTAACCAACCCCCCTCCCCGTGAAGACATGAAGTGGGATGGAAGAAACCCCAGCTACAGCAGTAGCTATGTTCAGTCCTGGACAAATTTGCCTTTAAAGAAAATTTTAAGATTTCAAATTTTTTTTTAGGCAAGATTTCAAAATTTTTGAAAATTATAAGAGAAAAGGAAAGGAGGCATAAATTAGTGTGCTTTTCCATATATGTGGAATACATATTTATATACATATGTATGTACATGTATGTGTATTTGTATGCCCTACATATATGTGTATTCTGCACATATATGCATTCTATATATGTGTGTATATGCACACACATATGACATATTTTGTAGTGGTGTTGTTTGTCAGTTGTATCTAACTCTTTGTGACCCCATTGGGGTTTACTTGGCAAAGACACTAGAGTGGTTGGACATTTCTTTCTCTATTTCATTTTCCAGATGAGGAAACTAAGGCAAATAGGATTAAGTGACTTGCCCAGGGTTACATAAATAGTGTCTCAGGCTAGATTTGAACTCAGGTATTCCATGCATGTATATATATGTTTATACACATACACACATACGCACACACATATGGAAGAGTACATTAATCAATTCCTAAATACAGCTCAGTTTCCACTGTCCACATGGTGGCAGGTACCTGGATTACAAGTGTTAGATTCAGAGGAAATAAATAGTCACACATATTAATAATAATATCTAGCATTTATATAGCACTTAGGGTTTGCAAAACACTTTACATATATTATCTCATCTAATCTTCCCAAAAATTCTTAGAGATGGGTGCTGTTATTATGTCCATTTTAAAGATGAGGCAACAGAGTCTGACAGGTTAAGTGACTTGCCCAGGGTCATATAGCTAATGAGACATATATGCTAAACAATAATAATAGTACATGTCCTAATAGCTTAAATTCCTATGGACTCTAAGGTTTTCAAAGCACTTTCTTCATGTTCTTGCTAGGAGGTAGGTAGTACAGATATTATCCTAATTTTTGCAGTTAAAGAAACTGTGGCACAAAGAAATGAAACAATTTGTTCAAGGTCACACTGGTAAGTAAGGGATAAACTTGTGGAACTCAAACTTATAAAGTGAAGGCAAATATGAAAGAGAAAAAGAAAAACATTAATTTCCTGAAGAAATGTTAGAAGAGGGAAGCCACAACCAATTCTCTCTCTCTCTCTCTCTCTCTCTCCCTCCCTCCCTCCCTCCCTCCCTCCCTCTCCCTCCCTCCTTCCCTCCCTCCCTCCCTCCCTCCCTCCCTCTCTCTCTCTCTCTCTCTCCCTCCCTCCCTCCCTCTCTCTCTCTCTCTCTCTCTCTCTCTCTCTCTCTCTCTCTCTCTTTCTCTCTCTCTCTCTCTCTCTCTCTCTCTCTTTTTACATTCAAAATGATCTTGAGACAATGGGAAGGGCTAGATGACATCTGGAAAGTCCATACTAGGCTTAGGATTCTAAAGAACCAATTTAGGCTAGAGGTAGTTCACTTCATCTTCAAGACACTTCTAAATGCAGCCCAAACCAGACTAAAATGTAATTGGTAAATACTTAACAAAATAAATAAAAATACAATAAACATAGGTAACAACATGTTTTAAAACTAAGTCTATATGCCACATGCCGGGCTCCTTATGTTTGAATTTTTTGTTGTTCAATCATGTCCAGCTTTCTGTGACCCCGTTTGGAGTTTTCTTGGCAAAGACACTGGTATAATTTTTCCATTTCTTTCTCTAGCTCATTTTACTGATAAAGAAACTGGGGCAAACAGAGTGAAGTGACTTAGCCAGGGTCACACAGCTAGTAAGTATCTGAGGCCAGATTTGAATCCTGATTCCCAGCCCAGTATTCTATTCACTCTGCCACCTACCTCACTGTCCTTATGTATGGACAATGGCCCCCATTTCTATTTGATTTTCACGTCACTGACCTGGACGTTAGGCTCCCGAAAGTTTTAGGTCTTTTGTATTATAGACGTAAATGATGAATGAATGAATGAATGAATGAATACTGCCTCTGATATTTGATGAGATTCCTATGAGCCATCCTTCATACCATTATCAAAGTAATCTTCCTAATACATATTTCTAATCAAGTACCTGAGTGACTTTAAGCAAGTCACTTAGTCTCTTCTGCCCTTCCTTTCCTCAATGAGGGAGTTGGATCTGGTGGCCTTTAAAATCCCTTCCAACTTTAAAGCTATGATGCTATGAAACTTTTTTCCTTTTTTTTTTTTTGGTAGGCAATGGGGTTAAATGACTTGCCCAGGGTCACACAGCTAGTAAGTGTTAAGTGTCTGAGATTTGAGCTCAGGTCCTCCTGAATCCAGGGCTGGTGCTCTATCCACTGTGCCACCTAGCTGCCCCCATAACAGAAACTTTTAATCCTAGGTTTCAAGGCCCTCTACAATCTGATTCCACTTTCCCTTTGTAATTGTTTTTTATTCTAATTCCCTACACTAGTGGTATCAAACTCAAATAGAAACAGAGATCATTAATCCATACATAATGATCCTTCCATGGTCCTATATTGGCTTAGTTTTAAGATAAAATATTATCTATATTTTATTGTATTTTTATTTATTTTGTTAAATATTTCCCAATTACATTTTAGTTTGATTCAGGCCACCCTGGGGAATGTTGCCAACCCCATGTTTGACACCTTTGATCTTCACTACAGCCCAACTGGAGTGGTAGTCATAACCCTCTTCTGCCTGCCCCTGTGTATCCCTCCCGCATGTGGAGAACAAGAGATTTCCTCCACATCTCTGCCTCTTGAAATATTTCTCTTCCTTCAAGGTCCAGCTCTGCTGCCACTTTACTCATAAAACCTTTCAATGGTGATGCATCTACTCCCACCCTCACCTAGTGAAAGCTGTGCCTCAAAGTTTTTTCACATATTCAAATTAGATTTCAAATTTTCAAATTCAAATTTTCCTGAATTGTTGTTTGTACTTATTACATTCTGCCTTGTATCATACTGACTGACTTACATTATCTAATCTTCCCTTTTAGATTTTAAGCACCTTGAGGGCAGGTACTTAATTATATTTTTAAGTCAGCCCTGTGGTTTTATAGGAATAGGGAACTTTCTCAAAGTAAATCAGCACTGACTTAAAGTCTAAGAGAATTGCCTGTGGCATTGAGAGGTTAAATAGCTATCTTTTTTTTTCATCTTTATAGCCCCAAACCTAGCACTTACAAAGTAAGCACATAATTTTCTGTTGTTGTTAAACTGAATTAAATCCAATTGAACAAAATATTCCGTACTAATAGAAGGAAGAAGTATAAATAATCCCCAAATAATAAATATATTAGTTAACTAATGCTATTAATTGAGCCCTAACTGTGTGCTAGATACTTTGGGTGCACAAGAGACTGTATAGTTCCTACCCTCAAGGAGTTTACATGTATTTGGGAAATTAAGACATGCATGAAAGGTAATTGACAAATGAAAGGCAATTACCTACTAAAGGGAGCATAGGCAAAGTGCCAAATGAATGGTGCAGCTAATAAGGCGTATAGTTGGGGATTGAGGAAGAAAAAAGGTCATTAAGGTCAGGGAAAATTTCATGGAGGTTGCGTGGTTTGGATTGAGCTTTGTAGTATGGATGACATTTGAAGGGGGGAGCACCTGGGTTAGAGGAAAAAGTACAATTATAATTACTTCCATTCTGTAGCATGTTAAGGTTGTATGAAGCTCTTAACTCACCACAACTCTCTGGGCTAAATAGTAGACGTGGTATTCTCCTCATCCTACTAATAAGGCTCACAGAATTGAAAGAACTTGGTTCATAAAGATAGGGCCCAGGACTAGAACCCAGGTCTCTCCACTACACAATACTTCTTTGGCAAAAGCAGAGGGATTAAAAAGTACTAGCCATGGCTGGGGATACCAGATAGGCTGAAGCAGAGTGTTGAGTGTCAAGGAGCTGCGGAGAGATAAAGGCTGCAAAAGCAGGTATCAAACTATAGAGACCTTGAATATAAAAGGAACCGTATAGACCGAAACCAAAGATGACAGATAATCCAAAAGAAATAGAAGCCCAAGTTTCATTACAACAACAACAACAAAAAAATCTCAGTATAACAAAAGTATCCTTAACCTTCTGTTGATGACCTTTCCACTTATTTCAAGCAATGGTTAATATATGAAAATCCAAACAAAATAAAAGAACGTGGACAAGCATTCATTCTGACTTCCAGCTAGGGATGTGCTGGACCCAGTTCAAAGCAGCTCATAATTTCTGATTCTTAAATTTTCATTTTGAAATTAGCAAATGCTATAAATGGAGGCTTGATTTATCATTTTGTTGATTGTCTAAACTTAGGAAAATGATGGAGAAAATGTCAATAATGCTGATTAAATTTACAAGTGTGTCCTGAGTACTTTTATTTTCCCCCAGAGAGTCAATTCGTAAATATTTACCAGTACTAGAAGCTCCTAGCCCTAAACAACAGTGGCCATGGCTTCCAACAGAGAGACAAGAAAAAAGCTGCATTCATTGGGGTCTTCTCTTGGCACTTCAGTTTTTCCATCCAGTCAATAAGAAATTTAGCCCGTGACTCCATTGGAGCCTTTCTGGAACCTTTTTAAAGGAATGCCTTTTCTCAGCCCTTCCCCCATCTCAGAATGGGAATCCCTAAAGAAGCACAGATAAAGGCTGAATTATATGCTAGCAGTGGGTCATAAGAATGTAGAATCATGGGGGCAGCTAGGTGGCGCAGTAGATAGAGCTCCAGCTTTGGAGTCAGAAGGACCTGAGTTCAAATGTGTCCTCAGACACTTGAAACATACTAGCTGTGTGACACTGGGCAAGTCACTTAACCCCAATCGCCTCACCAAAAAAAAAAAAAGATGCTTTAAGAATGTAGAATTATAGATTCAGAGCTAGTAGAGACCATCTTAGTCCAATCCTTTCATTTTATAGTTGAGGAAACTGAGGTGATTTACCCAAGGTCACCCCATTAGTAGGAGAGCCAGTATTTCAACCCAGATGTCCTGACTGCAAATCTATTGTTCTTTCCACTGTAACACTTTGATAGCTCCTGGGATTGTAGAACTTAACTACTTAGGACTTAACTAGAACCAGGAGAACACAGTGACAGTAACGTTGTCACTGTGTTCTCCTGGTTCTCTTTTCAGCAATACAATGATCTAAGACAGTTCCAAAAAAACTCATAATGGAAAATGCTATCCACATCTAGAGAAATAACCATGGAGTCTGAATGCAGATCAAAGCATACTATTTTCACTTTCTTTGTTTTTTAGTGTTTTTTTTCCTTTTGCTCTGTTTCTTCTTTCACAACATGACTAATGTGGAAATATGTTTTCATGATTGCACATGTATAACCTATATCAGATTGCTTGCCATCTTGGGGAGGGGAAGGAGAGAGAGAAAAAATTTGGGCCTTAAAAATCTTACAAAAAATAAATGTTGAAAATTGTCTTTATATGTAATTGGAAAAAAAAATACTATTAAGAAAAAGAGAAGAAGGAAGGAAGGAAGGAAGGAAGGAAGGAAGGAAGGAAGGAAGGAAGGAAGGAAGGAAGGAAGGAAGGAAGGAAGGAAGAAAGAAAGGAAGAAAGAAAGAAAGAAAGAAAGAAAGAAAGAAAGAAAGAAAGAAAGAAAGAAAGAAAGAAAGAAAGAAAGAACGAACTTGCCTCATACTTTGTGTAGTAGCCAAGAAAAGAAACAAAGTAGATGCTCATTGGTTAGGGAATGTAATGGAATATTATCACACTGTAAATAATAATAATGAACATGAAGAACACAGAGAAGCAATTATGTGACCTGATGTAAAGGGAAGTAAGAGCAAAAAAAATGCACAGGGACTGCAACAATGTAAATTAAAAGAATGACAACAACATTGGAACTGAATGTCATTAGATGATAATGTCCACCCTTGGCCTCAAGTAAGAAAGGAAACAAATATTTGTCAAGTATGCCAGGCAGTGAGCTAATTACTTTACAAATATTATTTCATTTGATCTTCACAACAGCCCTGAGAGGAAGGTGCCGCTGTTATCCCCATTTTACAATTGAGGAAACTGAGGCAGACAGAGGTTAAGTGACTTGCCCAGGGTCACACAGCTAGTAAGTATCTGAGACCATATTTGAGCTCAGGAAGATGAGTTTCCCCCACTCCAGGCCCAACATTCTTTCCAGGCACCACCCAGCTGCCCCATAGTAGACACTTAATAAGTGTTTATTGACTGGTTGACTGTCTCTCCCCACTCTAATCCATCTTCCGGTTAGCCACCAAAGTGATTTTCCTAAAATGCAAGTCCCATCATGTCACCTTCCCCTACTCAATAAACTCCAGTGGCTCCCTGTTGTCTGTAGGATCAAATACAAAATGCTGTGTTTGGAATTCAAAGCCCTTCATAACCTAGCCCCCTCCTATCTTTCCAGTTTCCTTACACCACACCCCACCCACCCATCATGCATACTCTTTGATCCATCAGCGCTGGCTTCTTGGCTTAGGGCATTGTCTTTACCCATCCCCGATGTCTGAGATCCTCTTCCTTCTCCTCTCTGACTACTGACCTCCCTGACTTCCTTTCAGTCCCAACTAAAATCCAGTCTTTTCCTGGATTCCTCAATCCCTCTTAATTCGAATGCCTTCCCTCTGTTATTGTAAGCTCCTTGAGGGCAGGGACTGTCTTTTGCCCTGTTTTGGTATCCCCTGCATTTAGCACAGTGCCTGACACATAGCAGGTGCTTAACAAATATTTATTGATTCACCATTTAAATCTAAGATCCTATGGTTTTAAGTGGCAAAGCCAAGACTCAAACCAAGATCTTCCAACATCAAGTTGGGCACTCTATCCTTTATACCATGACCTCTCTGAATGAATACAACAATCCAGCTGCATCATAATTAACTCCCTCCTGTCTAGTGGGAAGAGTATCTGGAGAGAGGCTAATCTCAAGCATCCCTATTCATCACTTCACATGTCAGCATGGTCTGAGGGTGGTGAAGAAGACAATATGTTCAAATTTCAAATTAATTTCTCAGAGGATGACTGTGGGAAAGGGCAAGAAGCTATTTAGGGCATAGAAGTCCCAGGTCTGGCATTGTGCCACCTAAGGGAAAGAGGCATCATAAGATCCAGTTCTTAAAATCAGAAATTAAATCCCATCTCCCCCCACCCATCCCATCCAAGTCCACCCACCTCTCCCTCAGGAGCTTCTAGCACTGCCACCACCACCATCACCCTTACCCTGGGTCACCACTGATTTTTAAAAGAAGGATGACAGGTAGAAATGGCTAAGGACAAATTTGATCATTGACCAAATCAATCATAGCTTTGTGCAGTGAAAAGAACTCTGGGATTGGAATCAGAAGACTGGGCCGGAGGCCAATCCTGTCATTTCCTAGTTGTGTGGCCATAAGCAAATTATTTCTCTTCTACGAGTCTCAGTTGCCTTATTTGTAAAATGAGGGAGTTGTACCAGATGATCTCAAACATCCTTTCCAGCTCTAATGGTCTATGAATTATCATTTTTAAAAGTCAGAAAGCATTTCAAAGTTATAATTCCACTTATTAATCCAACATATAATACAAAATAATCAATACTAAGAGCACTAGAGAATAACATAACAAAATGCTATGTGAGATCTAAGGGAGAAAGTTGTTACCATGTAGGCAGATTAACAAAATATAAAATAAATACAAAAAATATAAAATATAAAAAAAAACTTATTTCCCAGAACCGCAGACTCTGGGCTTATATAACAATAACAATAATAACAACAACAACTAGAATTTGTATAGCACTTTAAGATTTGCAAAGAGCTTTACAAACATTATCTCATTTGAGACACACAGAAATGCTATGACATAGTTGCTATTATTATCCGCATTTTACAGATGAGGAAACTAAGGCAGACAATAGTTAAGTGATTTGTCCAGGGGCACACAGATAGTAAGTATCTGAGGCAGGATTTTAACTTAGAACTTGCTGATTCAAGGTCCAGTACTCTATCCACTACACCATATGAACCTGGTGCATTTTGGAGTCTTCTCCAAAAATCCTATTTTCTTGGTTGATTTTTCTTCCACCCAGAATAGTCTCTAAGAAGTCTGTAATGTGATTCATAGTTAGGTTTCCAGGTTGTAGGTAAAAGAAGACCCAGCACAACTACAAGCACTTAAGGTATCAATGCATATCCAGTACGGAACATCCTTTCTTATAAAAAGGACTGACTAGAACATAAACAGTCAATATAATTCTCTTCCCTATGGTGAATCCTACCTCTTCCCCTCCCCTCTTGCCCACTCCCCAAAACTTCTACAGTTTTCCAAACTTGTTGCCATTCTATGGTTTAAACTCCCATCAAAAGGAAAATGAAATTGGAATTGCTAGAGAGGCAGTCCCCTTTCCCATTAGACCTAGGCTATCTAACTCAGAAGAAAGTATTCAAGTTTTTGCTCAGGTATAAAATACATAGGATTGCAAAGGAAACCAATTATATTGAAATGCCACCTATCAAAATATTAAAAAATGAAAAACCAGCTCCTAGCTGCTCCTGCAGCTCCACAGCCATAGGCTTAAGACTCAGTGTAAGAATTCCTGATATTTCTCCAGAAGTCTAGAGTTCAGGAATTTCTATCATTTGGACACATGATTCTTTCTTCCATGGTTGCCATTTTATGAGTACAGTGTTTAGTTACACCATTGCATCTACATGTCTGGGCCCAAGAACTCCTATCACTGTCCCACTGGCCTCTCTATTAGCCGCTATTGCTGGGGCTGAAGGGAAATGCTAAGTCTCTGAAGGGTTGTGCCAACGAAGAGCTCTCATCTCCTCACATACACTCACCCGAGGATTGAAAACCTGTGCCCAAGTCTCTGTTCTCAGTTCTCTTCAGATCTCCCCCCACCAAAAGCCCACAGGTGTGATAGCTACCTTTTATATATATACTTAGTGCAGAGAGGTAGTTCTAACCCACAACAGCCCAGGCAAACAAAATCATCCTCATTCATTGAGACCTAACCATTCTTCTGCAATGTGATGTAATGAACAGGGTTCTGACATTATAGTCAGAAAGACCTCCACCCATATCTTATCCCAGCACTTACTAGTTGTGCGGCTATGGGCAATTCACTTAACATCCCTGAATCTCAGTCTCCTCATTTGTAAACTGTGGGTGATAATATATGTATCGCCTACCTCACCAAGTTCTTGTGAGGCTCAATAGTGAAAGTAAAATGCTACAGAAATGCCAGTTATGATCATCTTCAATGAAGTGGGAATGATTGGTCAATAAGTACCCATGCCCAGGAGAGGTCATGAGTCCTCTCAGGTGCAAATGACCATGTTGCCCCCATACACACACATCCTCTAGGAAGAGATCCTTAAAGCCCCCAGTAAAATTTTACCTCCCTATAAACTTATCAAGTTTGCAATTCTGCTAAGATGGAAGGATTTGACTGTGTAGATAAGTACCATAACTATTTAAATAATTTAATATAAAATTTCATTTTGTATCCAAAGTACAGTAAAACTTTTTTAACCAAAACATTCATGGAATGAGGCATTATGGGTAATTACATTTTTCTACATAGCTGAGATTGAACAGAAAACTCTTTTTGTTCCAATCCTGCCTGTTGAAAAATCTCCAAAATGCATTAGCTTTCTTTCTGGCTTTTGTGTCTTTGTTCATTATTGCTTGGGATTTGAGCAAATTGTTTCCCTCTCCAATTGAAGGCCTTGGAGATGATGAATGGGGAGATTTGGAACTCTGGGAATTTGAATCTTCCATCATCAGCTGTATCATCTGGAATGTCTCTCCCACTCCTTTTGTAATTAAACAAATCGTATCCTTTGAGGTCCCCCTGAAGTACTATATTCTCCGTGAAGCCTTTATCAAGTACTGTAGTCCACAGGGATGAGTGAGACCAGCCTTTAGTGAGACCAGCCTTGTAAATACAACTGAATCTTTTTTCTGATTTAATTAAATCCAATTCAATAAGTATTTATAGAGCATCTATTATGTGCCAGGCACCTTGCTAGGCTTTGAAGATATAAAGATAAAAATGAAAACAGTCCCTGCCTTCAGGAAGCTTACATGCTACTAGAGGCAGACAGATGAGTCAACACAAAATATATGCAAAATGAATGCAAATTATTTTCAACAGGAAGAAACAGATTATAAATCTGAGAATCACCTGCAGAGAGATTTCAACTGAATGTATGGAAGCTGATGAGATCACAAAGAGAGAGATGTTGGGATCGTAGATGTAGAGGTGGAAGGGAACTTAGAGTTCATGCAGTACAAGAGTTCTTAGCCTTTTTTGTGGCATGGACCTTTTTGAGGGTCTGGTAAAGCCCGAGAACCCCTTCTAGGAATGATGTTTTTAAACGCATAAAATAAATACATAAGATTACAAAGGCAACCGGTTATATCAAAATGCCAAATATCAAAATATTAAGAAATAAAAAAACAGTTCATAGACTCCATGTTAAGAACCTCTGATAAAGTGAGTAGATTCTAGTCCAACCTGCTCGTTTTACAGATGAAGAAACTGAAGCCCAGGGAGATGATCTAATCTCTCCCAAATCACACAAGTAGTAAATAGGCAGAGGTAAGATTTAAGCCTGATGTTCAGAATGCTGACCCTGTAAGGACCTCAATCATCAATTATCAGGTACTGAGACTAGATGAGGGCAGCTAGGTGGTGCAGTGGATAGAGTGCCCAGCCTGAAGTCAGGAAGACTCATCTTCCTGAGTTCCAATTTGGCTTCAGACACTTACTAGCTGTGTGACCCTGGGCAAGTCACTTAATCCTTTTTGCCTCAGTTTCATCATCTGTAAAATGAGCTGGAAAAGGAAATGGCAAACCGACACTGGAGTGACCCCAAATGAGGTCACAAAGAGTCAGAAGATGCAACAACAATGAGATTAGATGAATCAATTAAGGAGGATTTATGGAGCATTTATAGTTGTGTCCTGCTAGGCACGTGTTTCCTGCCTTCAAGGAGTTTACACTCTAGTTTGGGAGGCAATATGAACACACACAAAACAAGTAGTGAACAGTAGAAAACAGGCTGCTAAATTGTGCAGATATTAACTATTAGTGTTCAGAGAAAAGCTTCATCGTTGAGGACAAGAGCAATCAGAAAAGGCTTTGGAGAGGAGGTGAGATTTGAGCGGATGGGTTGACATCATCCAGTCTGTTAGCACAGCAGGAAAGCAATGTAAGGGAACTTGGAAGACACTGGGAAGTTCTCCCTTGTCCTTCAGTTTTCGTAGTGGCTGTAATCAGCCTGGGCATCAAAGCTACTAAGAGATACCAGCTTTGCTGGTGGTAGATCCTTTGATCTTGAGGCTAGCCCTGTGAGTCTTCCCTTGTTGCAGAGTGAAACAGTTATCAGTAAGTGAGAAACGGGTCCAAGAAGGGCTGAGCTGACTCTAGGTCAGGGCTGCTTAAACTTTTTCCTCTTGAGACAACCTGCTTGCATTTCAGCAGCTTTTGTTGGTGGTGTAGGCCCTGAGGGCTCACGCAGTGCAAAGTGCCCATGCTTTGTGTTCGGAAACAAAGTTGCAGTGAGGTTGCAATGCAACAGGGGCAAGTGCTGCCAGAAACACCTTGGATTCGTTACTTATTTGATATTTAATTCATTTATGGTCATGCATTCAGAAACCTTTTATTGTTGCCAAATTTTTTGCGACCCTATATGGGGTCGCAACCCACAATTTAAGAAGCACTGCTCTAGGCCACAGTGGTCTGTGAGTTCTCACATGGTTTTTGTACCCTAATATGGAGCTGCTCCTCTGTGGAATGCTCTAGGCACACCAACTGAGACCTAGGAAAGAACTTAATTTAGTAAGGCCAAGGTCAGCCATTGCATCCTATGCCATCACCATCGTCTTGACCTTTGTCTTGCCGCTGGACTTCAGTGAGTCTAAAGGAGAGAGTGAGGCTAATGACTTTGTACAGCTCTGCCTTACTTATCTACAGGTCACTCAGAAATTGATGTCTTCAGTCCCCTTCAAGAATGAAGGAGCAGTAATGACAGCAGCAAGGTAGGACAGTAGGGAAGAGCCTTGGTCTAAGTGAGTAGATCTGGCTTCCTTCAGGTCTCAGCTTGAAAAAGAAAGTGAAAATAAGGCAGTTCAGTAAAACTAACCAACACATCAGTAAACTCTGACAGTGTTCAGCACTTATAGTCCCCTCCTTCTGCAAAGAAAGGAGGCCCATTTTCTCATTTGGGCCAGCGTTGATTTCTTCAAGCCCCACCTTCTGCAAGAAGTCTTTCTCAGTCCCCCTGACTTAATGCCTTCCCTCTGAGACTACCCTTGATTTTCCCTGTCTGTAGCTGGCTTGTAGATAGCTGTTTCCATATTGTCTTCCCCCTTAGACTATAAGCTCCTTGAGGGCAGGGACTGTTTTTTGCCTTTCTTTGTTTCCCCATCACTTAGCATGGTGCCTGGCACATAGTAGTAAATGCTAGTTAACTGACTGACTGGCTAGCTGTAGGACCTTAGGTAAATTCCTAGACTTCATTGGACCTCAGTTTTTTTCTCTTGAGAAAATTGAAATATATGAACTGCAAAGTTCTTTTCCAACACTAACATTCTGATCCTGGAGTTATATGCATTCCTTTCTTTGTCATCTCTCCATTAAATCTGGGCATGAATTGGTTAAAAAATTTAGGGCCCACTGATTGGGAAATGGGAAAGAAAGAAAGAAAGAAAGAAAGAAAGAAAGAAAGAAAGAAAGAAAGAAAGAAAGAGAAAGAAAGAAAGAAAGAAAGAAAGAAGGAAGGAAGGAAGGAAGGAAGGAAGGAAGGAAGGAAGGAAGGAAGGAAGGAAGGAAGGAAGGAAGGAAGGAAGAGAAAGATAAACATGATGGCTAAATGGTGATCCATGAATGTGCTGGAATATTACTATACTCTAAGAAATTATCTTTTTGAATAATCCAGAGAAGTATGGGAAGGCTTATGAACTGATTCAGGGTGAAGGAAAATAGAAACAGGAAAAACAATATACGTAGTACAATGTTATGTATAAATACATATATACCATATATATATTATAATGTTTTGTTTTGTTTTGTTCTTTATCAAGCCTGGCCCTAAAGAAAAAATGTGCCTCCCTTCTTTGCAGAAGTAGGGATTATGAGTGTTGAACACTGTCAGACTCTACTGATGGTTGGTTAGTTTTACTGAGCTGGCTTTTTTTTCCTTTTTTATTCTTTGTTACAAAGGATGACTCCCTGGGTAAGGGAGGGAAAGGAATATATTTAGAAATAAAAGTGATGCTATTGTTCAGTTGTTTTTCAATCATGTCCAACTCTTCATCACCCCATTTGAGGTTTTCTTGACAAAAATACTGGAGTAGTTTGTAGTTTCCTTCATCTCATTTTACAGGAGCTGAGGAGCTAAGACAATTGGATTAAGTGACTTGCCCAGGGTCACACAGCTAGTAATGTCTGGGGCTGGATTTGAACTCCAGAAGATGACTCTTCCTGACTCCGGGCCCAGCACCCTATCAGCTGCACCACAAAAGTGATACAAAAACAATTATCTATCTATGAGTGTATGCATGTATGTTTAAACACATGTGCATACATGTATATATGTATATATAATGTCTATAAATAATTTACATTATGTATTAAATTATATGTATTAGCATTGATTGTTAATATTAAATTATATTTAAAAATATAAATAACAGTTAGGGGCCTTGCTCACGGAGAACACCGAAGATGAAACTGCCAAAATTGACTCTAGATCATAAAGTCGGCCCAAACTGGGGTTTTTGAGTTCTTCTTTCTCCTGGAGGCCACGTCTGTATCTTAAGTAGAGGTATTAAAGAACAGTAGGAAAGTCTTCCAGGTGGGAAACATTCTAAGCAAAGGTTTACAACTCCTTGTGACAACCCTGAGAAGTGGGTGCTATTATTATCCCAATTTTACTGAAGAGGAAACTGAGACTCAGAGAGGTTAAGTGACTTGACCTGGGTCACACAGCTTATAAGAGTCTGAAGCAGGATTTTAACTCGTCTTCCTGACTCCAGGCTCAGCACATTATCAGAACTTCTAAGTAAGAGAGATAAAACAAAAACTCCTTTGTTTGGCATTTGAAGCCCTTATCAATCTGACTCTAACCTCTGTTTCCAGCTTACTTCTATCAGTCCCCTGTACATACTCAATGTTCCAGCCAAAGTGGGCTACTTCTGGATCCCTACACAAAACGTTCCTTTTACCATCTCCAAAGCCTCCCAGGCTGCCAGCCCCCATGCCTGGTGTGCTGTTCATTCTCACCTGAGCCGCTTGAAATCCCTAAATTCCTTTAAGGCTGCATCCCTGATCCCTTCTCTTTTCAATTCTCTCTCTACCTAGAGCTCACTTTGTATTTGCTTGGTATATGTTTTTTATTGATTCATCTGTTTACGTGTTATTTACTCCCATTAGAATGTAAGCTCACTGGGGGCAGGGACTACATGGTTTTGTATTTATATCCCCAGTCCAAGGCCTGGCACATAATAGGTGATTAAAAATGCTTATTAAATTTAATAAGTAGGCTAGAAAGAAATGGAGGTGTGGAAGGTTGGGGGAAAGATGACAACAATGTTAGGGACTGGAGGATCCCCAAATCCCCAATAAATGTCCCAGTAGCTCCAGGCCTGGAGTCAGGAAGTTGTTATTCAGTCATGTCTGACTCTTCATGACCTCATGTGGGGTTTTCTTGCCATTTCCTTCTCCAGCTCATTTTACAGATAAGGAAACTGAGGCAAACAGGGGTGAGGTGACTTACCTAGGGTCACACAGCTAGCAAGCGTCTGAAGCTGGATTTGAACTCAGGAACTTCCTGACTCCAGGTCCAGCATTCTATCCACTAAGCCAACTAGCTACCCTAAGGGAGTCAGGAAGACCTGAGTTCAGCTGTTTGCTGCAGTTTCCTCATCTGTACAATGAGGACAACAGTAACACCTACCTCCCAAGGTCGTCATGATGATCTAATAAGATAATAATTGTAAAGCACTTAGCATAGCTGCCGGCACATAGTAGGTGCTATATAAATATTAGCTATTATAAGCCAGGGTAGTTAGAAGGTGAAGAGAACACCCAGAAGAGGAGACCCAGCACCCAGGCAGAACACAGGTATCTCCTCTCAAACTGCAGAAAGAACTAGGGCCAGAGCAGCACCCACTTCTCCCACCCCCCTACCCAGTGCACAGCAGGAAACAGGGTGAGAACAGCACCCAGCAAGCCCAAGCTTGAGCAACAGAAAGGATCAGGGCAGCACCTAGGAAGCAAAACAGTGGGATCTTGTAGAAGGTCTGCTACTAACCCAGCCAGCAACATCTGGGGCCAGTCAGGCTCACTGCCAGCTTCGTTTTGGATCTGTGCGCATAGAAGCAGCCAAGGCCAGAACCCCAGGTGAGTCACTGGGAGCTGTATCCCAACCCTAGAAATTGCTGGAGCCTAATCTTAGCCACCCACATCCAGGACTAAGCAGGGCTTGCCTGCTTCATCCAAGAACATGAGAGAGAGAGAGAGAGAGAGAGAGAGAGAGAGAGAGAGAGAGAGAGAGAGAGAGAGACAGAGAGAGAGAGAGAGACAGAGAGAGAGACAGAGAGAGAGACAGAGAGACAGAGACAGAGAGACAGAGACAGAGAGGCAGAGACAGAGAGACAGAGAGAGAGACAGAGAGAGACAGAGAGAGACAGAGAGAGAGACAGAGAGACAGAGAGAGAGAGAGAGAGACAGAGAGAGAGAGAGACAGAGAGAGAGAGAGACAGAGAGAGACAGAGACAGAGAGAGAGAGACAGAGACAGAGAGAGACAGAGACAGGGAGAGACAGAGAGAGCTCAAAATACAATGCAATCACAAAACCCTGAGCCTGCGGCTGGAAATATGAGAGAGAAAAAATGGAGGGCCAAGAAAGCCAGGGAAGAATTTAGACTATTGGCAATAAGGAAGCATGGTAGGCTCTTGGGAAGGAATGGAACTTGATCAGAACTGTGCATTAAGAAAATGAATCTGAGAGCCCATGCAAAATGAATTGAGAGTGGGAGTGAAGATGGAGACATACTAGTATTGGAGAGACCAGTGAGTAGGATGCCTTCCAGGGGAGACATGATGAAGGCATGGACCAATGTAGGGGCAATTCAGGAGCCTGGATGGAATGGCTACTGAGCCCCTCTGGGTATATTGGCACCAGTTAAAGGAACCCATTAATCTCAAATCAGAAATATCAACATAGATGCAACTTTCGAATCTTCTGATTGAGGGACACTGACCAGGATACAGAGAAACAAAGCACGTGCCATTTTGTGTGCTCTGGGATGCAGGAATATTTTTACAGTAATATTTGTCAACCTGTCTACACTCTCCACCTACTTTAAGTAGATGCTTTTTGAGAGCAGAACCATCATGCTCTCCTTATTCAGTAGCTCTCCATTGTACCCTCGTCAAACACACTCAGGGAAGGAAACTCTTGGCAAGAGCCGGAGTTGTTGGTGATACTTCTGATCACCTCAAATGTTTCTCTGTCACCTTTGGGACAAAGTCCAAACTCTTTAGACTGGTAAAAGAGTCTCCCTCCTCCTCCTCCATGTCACCTCAAAGCCTCCCCCCCCCACACACACACATACACACCGAGTCTGGTACTTGCCTCAGGGAGGGAGGGAAAGAATTTGGAACTCAAAATTTTTTAAAATGAATGTTAAAAATTGTTTTTGCATGCAATTGAGAAAAAATAAAAAATTATTAAAGTTTTTTTTAATGTGGTACTACCCCAACTTTTCAGCCTTAACCCCCTCTGCAAAGCCAAATTGATCTGCCACTTAGCATTCCTCAAGCATACTTTATGTTTTCCCAGACTCTGCACCTTTGTAAATTTGTCCCACTTGGAATGCCTGTCCTGGTCTTTTGCCCCTCTTTGGATACCATCTATGTCCAAGCCAAGTTCCAGTATCACCTTCTATGAAGCCATTCCTGGCCACTGTGGTCTCTTCCTCCTCTGAATTCCTAGGCACTTGCTGTCTAAATCACTCATTTTTGGCCCCTTCTGTACACTTAATTTTTTAAAAAATTATGAGCATTTATTTCCTCTCTCTCCCACTCACCCACACCCCCATTGAGAAAGAAACAAAAGAAAAACAAAATCCTTCTAACAAATATACAGTCAAGCAAAATAAATTCCCACATTGACTATGTCCAAGATTGTTTGTATCCTTCTGTACCAGTCCATCCACTCGATGTCAGGAGGTACATTAATTTCATTTCAGCAAACATGTTAGTGACTCTATGTGTAAGGTACTATGATAGGCATTAGAGCCGCTAAGAAAAAAAAAAGTCTCTGTCCTGAAGAATCTTATATTCTACTAGGGAAACAGAGGGGAATAAACTTGTCCACAGATAAATGAATAGTGGATAATATGAGGAGAGAGGGCTAACAATGAAGGGTGGGGAAGGATTAGAGGAGGCGTCTCCAAGGAGGTCCCATCAGGGTTGACACACATCGCCTCGTGTTATTGTCGTTGTTGTCGTTATTTACCTTTTTATGTATATAGGTGTGTTGTATCCCCAGGTAGATCATAATTACCTAGAGGTGGGAATGTTGACTTCTTCATCTTGGTAACTCCCCAGTGCTTTGCTCAATAAATGTTGATTGATTGATTGATGATTATTGATAAATGGTTATTGATTATCCTCCTGGTTGGCTGAGTGTCTATCAAAGTTTTCTGAACAACCCAGTGCTCCTGAGCTAGATTCATCACCCTCACCCTTTCTGGGCCCACTTTGGTCTCTTTCTTTCTTTTCCTTCTCATCCTTCAGAGTGGAGCCAAATGTGGCTAGATAAGGATGTAGAAGGGACAAGCAGCGCATTAGGTGGAAGGAGAGCCTGGCTCCTCCAGGCCAGATAACACCATAAATAATCAATCAATCTTTGCTTGATCCATAAGTGCTTGATGTATCCGCCAACAAATTGAATTACCTCCTCTACCAGGAAGTTCTCTCTTGTAAATAAATGAGAACAGAAATGGCCCATATTGAAAAATAATGTTGTTAAAGCCGCTGATTAAGTTTTACACAAGCATATGAGAGCAAACTAAAAGGTTTTAGCTTTTTAATTTAAGAAATGAGGAATATGATATAATTTCAATTTGTGATGAGATAAGATGTTCTCGATATTGTGGTTTCAATTGGATTACATCCTAATGTACTTTATAAAGTGTCAGGCTAGCTGCAGATTAAGGTATGTGTGTAATATTCTTTATTAACAATTTAATGGACTGGCTTTCGCTCTATCTATCTTAATCAGTGTTTCTAGCCCACCTGGGAGGCCTCGTTAGTGCAGAACCTGAAACTCCAACCTGATGAAAGAGGGAACAGAATGATCCATCAGTGTCAGGGATGAGAGGGGGTTATCATAGCTTGGGCCCAACACTGATGGCTACAACATCACCTCCAGCTTCTGGCAGCTGAGTCTGCCTCTCATAGATCAAGGATTCCCAGGATGGGTTCAAGGCCTTCCTTCGTGCTTATCCCCAGGCCTGCTTAGAGGATCAAAGATTTAGACCCAAAAGGGACCTGGGCGATCACTGAGTACAACATGCTCATCTTAGAGATAGGGAAAAGAAGGCCAAGGGAAGCTAAATGATTTGCCCTAGGTCACATAGCTAGTAAGTGTCCGAGGCGGAATTCATGCTCACCAGCTTTGGTTGGTATGTGGGAACGTAGCTAACGGAGGAAGAATGGGAACTAGGGGACACAGTTGTTGGGGAGAAGTTGACCATCAGAAGATGCTGTCCTTCATTAGGGTCCTTTGCAGGGTACTAACGACCAGAGAGAATAATGAAGAGATTCAGTAGCTAAGGAAGGGCTTAGGATCATAGATCTAGAATTGGAAAAGACCTTAGAAGTAGTCAAGTCTAATGACTTTATTTTGCAGATAATGAAATTGAGATCCAGAGTATTTAGGTTGCTCAAGGTCACATAGGCTGTACCCCATCAGAAGCAGGATTTGAACCCAGGTTCTAGTGCTTTTTCACCTGTACCAGCAGTAGCCTAGAACCATGAAAGAGGGAGAATCAGGAAGAGCACAGGATTTAGAGACATAAGAATAGATTCAATTACTGGCCCCACCACTAACTAAATATATGACTTGGGAAAGACACTTCCATCCCTAGGGAACTGTGATTCCTCATGTGCAAAATGAAGAGAATGAGCTAAATAATCACTATGGTTCTTTCTAGCTCTAAATTTTATGATTTTCTGAGAAAGAAGAAGAGACTTATATGTACAAAAATATTTATAAGCATCTCTTTTTTGTGGTGGCAAAGAAGTAGAAACTAAGGGGGTACCCATCCATTGAGAGAAATGGTTGAAAAAATTATAGAATGCAATGGAATACTACTGTACCATAAGAAAGGGGTGTATGGGAGGACTCGCACATCTGGTGTGAGGGCTTGCTGAGCCCTTTTCAGGGCTGCTCAGCCATCGTTGGTGTCCACCTGGCACTGGGCTCTCACCTGTGGCCCCACGAAGCTGCAGAAGCTGTAGCATGCACAGGTCCACACCCCAGTAAACCATCCTGCCAGACAGGCTAAACCAGGTTAAGGATAACTGAGGAGTCTCAAACCCTTCAGTGACTTGAGGGGGTATCTACCCCAAGCACATGAAGACTTCCTCCATGGTCAGATGAGAACAATTTATTCCAATGGCCAAGAAGGTGGCTAAAGCAGGTATCCTAGAGCACTCAGAGCTTGTTCAGACATCAAAGATGCCACTGCTTCCCAGGCCATCACCAGCCATCTTGACTTTTGTCTTGCCATTGGACTTTGATAACTCTGGAAGAGAGAGGGAGGCTGAAAGACTGTGCAACTCTGCTTCACTTAAATTCATTTCATGCTCAAGCCAAGACATCACCCATAATGCTATTGATCCTCTTCAAAGACAAATGACAAATAACAACTATAAGAAATCATGAAAGGAACAATTGCAGAGAAATTTGGGAAGACATGTATGAACTGATGCATAGGAAAGTGAATAGAACCAGGAAAACACTTTTAACAATAACAACAATATTACAGACACAAACAACTTTAAAAGACTTAAGAACTTTGACTAATTAAATGGTCAAAGGATTTCAGGATTCCAGAGGACTGATAAAGTAATATGCCACCCAACTCCTGAAGGAGAGGTTATGGATTCAAGATGCAGAATGAACCATACATGTTTGAACATGGCCAATGTGGGAATTTGTTTTGCTTGGCTATGCGTACTTGTTACAAGGGTTTTGTTTTTCTTTTTTTCTTTTTAATGGGGTGGGGGGATTGGGAGAGGGATAAAATAAATGTTTGTTAATTGAAAAAATACAATAAAAATTTTAAAAAGACATAAAATTATATATGATCTAAAGACCTAGATTAATATAATTCAAGACAATAAAAATAAGCAAAGCAAAGCATAGTAAAGTTTAACAGTCACAATGTCAAGGGAGATAAGAAGCAGCATAGATGGATAGTTCATCATAAATTACTGTCTCGGAGTTTATGAGGTCTTGTATTCTAGGAAGCTCAGGGTTAAAGGTTGACTATGCCCTTGAGATTGGGGGGTTGGATCAGCAACTAGTCATCAGCCAGTTATTATTCCTTGAAGAGAAAAGTCCTACTAGTAAGTTCAGGTGTCTTCATTGTTCTTGTCTGAAACCAAACAGAGTGGTCCAGAACCGTAGAGAGTCCCCAGGAAGGCAGATCCTTGTTTTATCCTTTGAAGACTCTCCCCTGGAAGGTTTTCTTCTGAGCGTGAAGTCACAACAGAATGTTTTCTCTCTCAATTTTTGAAAGTAATTTTTGTAGCATAGGTGTTAATTGTTCTTTAAACATCTGATAAAATTCATCTGTAAATCCATCTGGAACAAGTTTCTACCCTGCCTCTCCCCAATTCCTTTATTGCTAATTCAATTTCCCTTTCTGAAAATGGATCATATGAGAACCCTCTTTCATGTTGTTATAATTTGGCTATTTCACAGTTTGTATTTACAGTTTATTTGTATTTAGATCTTTATAATCCTCCATTTCTTTGAAATTCTCAGTTTTGCTGGCATATAATTATGTACTATAATTAAGCATCATAGCTTTAGATTGGCCAAGCACCTTGTAGGTTATCTAGTGGGTAGTGTCAAATTCAAATGGAAATGAATCTCTGCAGGCAGTGTATTGACTTAGAAAACAACAAATTAACATCATCTTTGTTGTATTGCATTCTTATTTATTTTGTTAGACATTTCTCAGTTAGATTTTAATCTGGTTAATGCCTCACTAAGGAGGAATCCCAATTTGGACACCTCTGACCTGAAGTGTAGAAGAGGAAGCATTTTACCCGTAGAGGTGAGATGGCTTACCCAAGGTCACACAGGTGATGTTTGGCAAATGGGGGATTTAAATTCCATTCCTTCCGCTCTATAACTAGAATTCTTTCCACTGTGGGACTTCAACAGTAGGATTACTGCTCTTCTTCACTCAGGTTTCTCTGAACCTGAGCTAGAATCTAAAATTCCCTGGAAATGGAGATGGACCATAGGAATAGAAGCAGAACTGGAATGGGTCTATGACGATGACTGATAACAATGATCGCTCGCTTTTGTAATAAAGTTTGCAAAACATTTTACAAATATCATCTCCTTTAACCCACACAACAACCCTGTGAGATAGGTGTTATTAGTCTCCCATTTTACAGATGGGGAAATGGAGGCAGGCAGAAGTTAAATTATTTGCCCAAGTCCCACAGGTAATACATGTCTGAGGCTAGACTTGAATGCTTGTCTTCCTGAACCTGGGTCCAACTGTGCCACCTAGCTGCCCACCGTGGCAGCACATCATCCAAACCCTCATTTCACAAAGAAAGAGACGGAGATCTTTCCGTTGTTGTGGCTGCTGCTGAGCCTTCATTTTCAAAGAGAACCAATGACATCACGGGGTGACATCTTGACTTGTGTGTGAATTGGATTCAAGTGAGGCAGAGCTGCACAGAGCCTGTCAGCCTCACTCTCTCCTCCAGAGTCATCAAAGCCCAGGGGCAGGACAAAAGTCACGATGACTGGCAATGGCCCAGGATGGCTATGACTTACCCAAAGCCATACCAGATGGTAAACACAGAGCTGAGATTTGAACGTTGTGCCTTTACCTGAGTCTAATGTGCTCTCTGTCTCTCTGTCCCTCTCTCTCTCCTCTCTCTCTCTGTCTCTCTCTGTCTCTGCCTCTGTCTCTGTCTCTCTCTGTCTTTCTGTCTCTGTCTCTGTCTGTCTCTCCTCTCTCTCTCCCTCCTCCCTCCTTCTTTTCATACACACACACACACACACACACACACACATATACATACCCTATTTGTGAATATATTAAAATGTATGGGTAAATGTATGATTCTAAAGTGCATGATGGAGCAAGTAATACAGGAGTATGAGATGAAGAAACTGAAGTAAAAAGAGCACCTGCATTCCAAATACAACAAACCCTGTAATCCACAGAAAAGGCTGAAGTATACACTGCAAAGAATTTTCTGCATCACAGGTATCAGAGTTATTACTGTTTTGAACATTTTGATTATGATTATGATCATCTTCAAGTCAAGCAGCAAGCATTTATTGAGTGCCTACAGCTTCTTGGAGCCACAGGTGAGAGTTAGGTGACAAGTGAACACCAAAGGCAGATGGAACAATTTGTTCCAATGGCCCTGAAGGCGGCTGAAACAGGCTCTGTGAAGCCCCTGGAGTTTGGTCAGATATTGAAGATGCCAAGTCACCCACCGCATCTTGGGCCATCACCAGTCATCTTGACCTTTGTCCTGCCACTGGACTCTAATGAGTCTGAAAGAGAGAGTGAGGCTGACGACTTTGCACGATTCTTCCTCACTTAAATCCAAGTCACGTGCAAGTCAAGACAGCACCCTGTGATGTCATTGGTCCTCTTTGAAAATGAAGGATGAACAACAATAACACTGCATGCTAGACACTGTGCTAAAGGATGGGGATAAAAAGACAGGCAAAAAACATTCCCTGCCCTCAAGGATCTAATGGAAGAGATGACATTCAATTCAATAAACATTTATTACAGTAGGTTATTGCCTGTGATGTGCCAGGCACTATGCTGAGTGCTGGGGATACAGAAAGAGGCAAAAAAGACAGTCCCTACCCTCAGGAAGCTTACACTCTAATGGGGGAAACACCATAACAGCTAGGTACAAACAAACATTAGCTATGATTAATCCCAGAGGGCAAAGCACTAGCATGAACAGGCTCTTTGCAGAAGGTGTGATTTCAGCTGACATTGGAGGAAACCAGGGGAGCCAAGAGGCAGAGATGAGGAGGAGGAGGAGCAGTCGAGGCACAGAGGACAGTCAGTGCAAATGCCCGGGGTGGAGACATGGAGTGTTGTGTTCTAGGAACAGCAAAGAGGCCGGTGCGACTGGATCACAGAGTGGAGGGGAGGAAGGTACGAGAAGACTAGAAAAGTAGGACGGCACCAGGTTACTAAGGGATTTAAAAGAGGTGGTCTTCACCACTAACTAACACTACCCAACTCCAAAGGATAATAGCTATGGGGAATAATAACTTACTTTTATAATTTACATAGCGCCTTGATGATGGTGATGTATTTTGCAAACATGACTCATCTGATACTGAGAACAACCCTGTGAATTAGATACTTCAGTCATTATTATTCCAGATAAAGGAACTAAGGCTCAGAGAGTTTGATTAATGTGTCCACACTCACACAGCTAATAAATGCCTGAGGCAGGATTTGAACCCAGGTCTTTCTGACTCCAAGTCCAGAGCCCTCATTTCACCAAGCTGCCTGCAAATGGGAGGTAGCAGAGGAGCAGCTAGATGACTCAGTGGATAGAGCACAGGGCCTTCAAATCCAGCTTCAGATACCTTCTAGCTGTGTGACCCTGGGCAAGTCAACTAACTTCTGGTTGCCTTAACCTGCTGGAGAAGGAAATGGCAAAGCACTCTATAATCTTTGCCAAGAAAACCCCATGAATAGTATGGTCCATAGGGTCATGAAGAGTCAAACACAACTGAATGACTAAACAACAGAGGAGTAGGAAGCAGTTTAATTGACAGAAGAGATAATGGTGGCAGCTTCTTTCCTGTGGCCGATGCTTAAACTCTTGCTCTACACCCGGTAGTTGCCTAATAAGTGTTTGTTGATTGACTGCTTCTGACAGAGGAACCCAGGATGCAGTCCATCCCAGCTGGCATATTAATTAAGCAGGTAAAATGGCAGAGATAGGATATAGAAAAGAAGGTGAACAGATGTCCCAAGATGGAGCTAGGAAATGGCAATAATAACTCACATTTATATGACATTTTAACATTTACAAAACTCTTTCCTCACATAATCCTGTGAGGTAGGCAGAGCAAATATCATTATCCCCATTTTACAAATGAAGAAACCAAGGTACAGAGAGATTTGGGTTTCTCTGCCTTGCCGTTCTCTCTCCCATTAATTTGCATGGGAGATGCCCCTCCCAAAAAAATTTCAGGCTTGAGAAAAACTGGGAAGAGGGGGCTCAGACACAGAGAGCTTTGGGCGTTTTCTGGAAGGGTTTTTGTCTTTAAACAAGAGATTCTTAACCTTAGTGTATTATGGATGGCAGTCTGGTGGAACCTATTGACCTATTCTCAAAATAGTGTTTTAAAATAATTGAAGGAAACGCTTAAATTTCAGTAAAAAGTTAATGAAAATAAAGATTTTTTTCTAATGACCTGTTCTCAAAATAGTGTTTTAAAATAATTGAAGGAAATGCTTAAGTTTCAGTAAAAAGTTAATGAAAATAAAGATGTTAAGTTTTTTTCCCTATCCAAGTTCACAGACACCTCCCCCCTTTGCAACCCCTGCCCCGAAATTTACCCATGGATCACTTCTGTGGACCCCACATTAAGAATCTCTGCAATGAAACTAATTGTTCATATGCTAATCTGCACATTAAATTTCAAAGAATTTCTAACCCTAAGTTATAGTGCAGCCTCTGATATAACCCCCTACCCCTTGAAATCAAGAAGTGGAGTTTAAAAAAATACTGAAAGTCTGTAGAAGCTAACTTAGCCAGCTATCTAGCTGACTGGCAGCTCTGTGTCCTGTAAACAACTCTCCAGGGTGTGGAATCTCCTTTTGGAGAGAAAACACCTACTATAGCCAAGACTCTAAGAACTGACAACTCCCTTTATATGGAAAAAAAAAAAGAACCAAAACCACTGAAGGTTTCTACTAGTCCAGTGGACAGATATGTGAAGATTATGTCTTTCAAAAACACCTGTAAAATAAGTCAGTGGTCCTTTAACAAAAAGGTAGGTGTGACACCTCACTCTTCTTCTTGGGGAAAAGAGTGTCGATCAGCTAAGGATTCTAGCTGAAGCCAGAAAGTAGAAGCAGAAAGAAAACTTTGCAACTATAATTCCCAGGGGCATAATGCCTGGCATTGAATAGCAGTGACGAGTGGACAAGTCCATCAGACTATTCATTGGTGATTCAAGAAGCGCTTATTAATGGACTGCTATGTGCCAGGCACTGAGCCAAGTGCTGGGGGTACGAGTTCAAAGAATGAAACAATTCCTACTCACAAGCGACAATCATAGAAGACTAGAAGGAATCAGCACCCAGCAGACAGGTGACCCATTTGTATTAGGGGAATGAGTTGCCCACACACGTATCTGCTCTGGCAACCCATTTTTCCTATAAATGTACTCCTCCCTTCTTACTCCCTACTTGTATCCATCCTTCCTATCGATGGTAAGTATTTATGGGATACAACTTCCCAAGTCAAAGAAAGAAATATTCTATTGCTTCTTTTCTTACAATGTTATTTCAATAAACACCTTATCTTTGAACTAATTGAGTGATGGAGCCAGTTCTCTGGTTGACTACGAACACATCACTTCAAGCTTATGAGCTGTTTTTGAGCACGTGCAGACCTACAGAATACTGGGAAGGGGAGGTGGTGGAATTTGTCTTGGGCGAGGAGGGTCTCATATGAATCGTGAGAAGGGGGTTCCCTGGGTGCTTCTGGGAGAATATTAGTGGACTATTACAACACCAGAAGAATATGAAGAATTCAGAGAAAGTACAGGATTTACATGCATCAATGAAGAATAAATAGCCCAGCCAGGAGAATAATATATATATCACAATAATGTCAAAGAAAATAATACCAAAAGGTATCTGAATTCAAATTAATCGTAATGCTAACCTTGGACCCAAAGAACAAATGATAAATTAAATACACTTTTCTTCAGTTGGTGGAGAAGTGGGGGACTATAGGTACAGAATATGGCATACATTTTGATCATTTTTCAGTCAGTTTCGCTGAACTATTTTTCTTTGTTGTGAGGGTAGGATTCAAGGCAGGGGAAGCAGTATAGTGGGGAAATAACTGTGATCTAAAAATAAAAGATAGCAATAAAACATTTTTAACAAGATAGTGATGATGGTGAATAAGATATCAGGACCCTGTCCACCTCCAACCCCCCCCCCCAGTTATTTCTTTCTAAATAGGTAGGAGGCTTATACTGACCAGTCCTCCCTCTTGGTCCTGCCCTGCCTGCTACCCCTTTCCCAATTTCCCCCCTGCTATCCACTTTTCCATTCAGGATACACAGAGTTCTATCTGCCTCCCTCCCAGCTACTTTTCCATTCAGGACCTGTTGAGGTCCATGAGGCAGGCAGCTTATGATTGGGAGAAACAGGCTCCTTTTAAATCCCCCAGTTCCCACCCCTTGGATGCCCAGCTCTCTGCAAAGGGGGCCTGGCCAGAAGGGGCCTAAGCAGGTGCTTAGAAAGTGGGGGGAGGAGTGCCCAAATGAAGTTGTTTGCGGCTTTTGCTGCCATCCCTGGAATTATTTACAGCTGCAGGCGGTATTAAAGTATGTCGAGCAAGTGTCCTCATTTACATGCTAATTCATTTATACCCTCTGGATTGATTTCTCCAATTCATTTTCAGCCCACTAACTCTTCTGATATGAATTATATTAACACCTCCAGAATGGCAGTGGGGGAACTCACTGGAGCCATAGTTTTCTTGCTGCCCTTCATCCTATCCTACTCATTTCCCTTGTCTTCCCATCTGGAGAGCCCCTCCCTAGGTCTCTCATCTCCCAGGAGGCCCCTGGGACAAGTCTAAGATTATAATAACAGCTCACATTTATATAGTGCTTTAAGGTTTATGGTGTGCTTCCCTCTCAAGAACCTTGTGAAGTAGGGGATCGCAGATATTTAGACCTCCATTTTACAGATGAATAAACTGAAGAACACAAAGGTCAAGTGACTTGTCCATGGTTACTTAGGTAGTAAATGGAAGAGCTGGGACTTGAATTCAGGTCTTTTGATTTCTGATCTAAAACTTTTTTGAGCAACCTACATTGTCTCATAATAAATGACAAATATATACTATTACAATGGGAAGCAGCATGATATAGTAGAAACAATGGGAAATCAGGGGATCTGGGTTCCAGTTCCATGTCTGCGACTCATTCAGCTGTCAACTAAGGAAGCTTCCCATATATTTGTAGAAGCTTTGCAGCAGGGGTGTGGGGGAGCCAGTGAGAAAACTGAGTGTTAAAATTTCAGTGTGAGCATATACATCTCAGAGATTGGCAACACTACCAATTAGAGATTGATTTATTGTTCTGTTGATTTTCTAGATTAAAGAAAGTAATGGAGAAAATTTAATAATGCAGGTTAAACTTAAAAGTGTAGCCTGCCCACATTCTTCCTCCAGAGAGCTGGTTGTTAAATATTTATCCACGCATCCATAGATGGAGGAGAGATTTGTTAGATATGTGGCAAAATGTCAGGGATGATGGGACCATAGAGGCAACGTACCATAGTGGCTAGAGTGCTGAGCACCGAGTTAGGAAGACTAAGTGGAACTCTAGAGTCAGAGGCCCTGGGTTCAAATCCTACCAGGGAAAGGATACTAGCTGGATGACCTTGAACATGAAACTTAATAACTTCCCAGGGCCTTAGTTTCCTCTTCTGTAAAGTGAGGGGTAAGAGTAGAGATAACCTTTCAGTTCTAAATTTATGATCCTGCCCCTGAACCTCTAGGCGTCTCAGGCTAGTCCCTAAGACTTATCTACAAAATCATATATGGCAAGGGTGTCCCCCACATGTATCATTGCATGGCTTGGAGGGAGGTAGAATAGACATCTCCAGCCTCTTCTTCCCCCCCACACTTGTCCAATGAAGACTTTAATTCCCACCAGCAGGGAAAGCAGGAGGTTAGGGCAAGAAACTTGGACATTCTGCTCTCCTTTGAGAGAGGGGGACCAAGCTAGAATTACATCTATTACATCTTAAATATTACTAACCTAGGGGATGTGACTTTCAGGTTCAAGCTCAGCTTCTGATCTCTGTTTCGTTAATGGGGAAAGGAGCAGGACCCCAATTTTATATCCAAGGTTTACCTCCCTTTCCAACAAATACCATAATGAACATGTGTAGCAAATAGCAAAGAAAACCATTTGTTCAAGCTGATAGGAAACAATAATCAGAGAAAGCATCCACATGATATGCCAGACAATCCAGAATGAATGAGCTTTCCCATAAGGAGTGAGGTAGCTCCGCTCAACCAAGAGAGAGTCTCAGATCTCACCCAAGGGGATCTTTCTCTAGTGTAGCAAGCTGAGGATAGGGGCATGATGGAGACTGCCAGCTCCTCTCATTTCAGCTTCTTCCCAAACTCTTAGTTTCCCTTCAGCAACCTGGAAGTAGGGTTGGCACCATCCATCTTAAAGCTGGAAACCAGACACTCTCAAAGTGACTATAAAACCTAAAGAGACTGAAAAGACTTGAAGAGCATGGCCATCTCCTCTCTTGTGCTCTTGCCAAATCAATCCTGACCCACGCTCAGATGGGGCACTTATCTCCATCAATGAGGAAACTCCCATACCAATAGACTTGGGACTCAGGTTACACATGTACACATACAGGTTAGGATGTGCATCAGCAACAGGTGTTCCTGCCTCATCCCATGATGGTATCCTTCATATTCTCTGGGAGCATTCCTGCTTCAAAAACACAGAATCTGCTTACAGACTCTGGAAGATTTTCCTAACAAATAGTGGGGCAAAGAATAGGTATGAAAATAAGCCATCTTTATGGATCTGGGCTCCACCACCATAAAGCAAACCATACCCTAAGATGGAATCAGATCAGGGACAAAGCGTAGACAAGAGTACAGTGGATTTCACACTGGATTTGAAGTTCAAGGATCTGGGTTCAGTTTCCAGCTCTGTCTCTGATCCCACTTACAACCTTAGATCAGTACTTGGGACCTCCATTTCCTCATGCAAAAAGTGGAGGATTGGACCAGATGCCTTCCAAGGTTTCCTTCCCACTCTAAATCTATGATCTGGTGAGATTGGTACCCAAGATCCATTTCAGGAAAGGGGGTAGAGAATGGTTGGAGGAATCTTGAGAAGTACCAAGTTGGGTACTCAGCCTGGGCACAGACTCCAATGATCTGAAAATATTGGGTGACATCACGCTGCAATTCTGAAATCCAGATTTATTGGCCAGCGATCTTCCCCTTCAATTTAATTCAAAAAGCATTTATAAAGCTTCTACCAAATTCCAGGCACTGTGTTGGGTGATAGAGATAGGCATAGGTACTGGACTTATGATTTCATTCATCTAGGGATCTCCTCAATGAGAAAATAAGTGCTGGCGCTCACTTTCTTTGTAATTTATTGTCTTAGAGAATGGTCTAGAGCACTGAGAGGCAAGCCAAACAGTTCCTTTGATTAAGGAGCCTGAGATCAAAAGGATCATAGGCAGGGGTATGCTGGTAAGTGTTTAACAATCAGCTTTCCCCTCAAAAAAATGTATTCATGCCATACTTTTAAGTTTAATCTGCATTATTAACATTTTCTTAGTCTAGGCAGTGAACAGAACAATAAATCAAGGTGATTTGTAGCATTTGCTTATTTCTAAGATGTTCACACTGAAAATTTAACAAGCAAGTTTGAGCTGGCTCCAGCACACCCTGACACAGGGCAAGGGGAGATGGGGGGAGTATAGATAAACACATAAAGCAAGCTCATTGTTTCTTCCCTTTGACCCTAGCAAGATATACTCCTTGAAAAAGGAAAATGGCAAATATTAGAGAGGCTGCAGGAAAATAGGCATATCAATGAATTGTTGGTTGAACTGTGAATTGGTTCAGCCATTCTAGAAAATAATTTGGAACCGTTTCAACCTAGTGATACTATTACTAGGCCTATGCCCCAAAGAAAGAGGAAAAAAGACCTACATGCACAAATATGTTTATATCAGCTCAGTGGTGGCAAAGAAATTGGAAACTGAAGATTTGCCCAACAATTGGAGAATGGCTGAATAAACTATGGTATCTGAATGAAATGGAATACTATTGTGCCACATGACAAAAGGGAAGGTTTCAGAGAAACTTGGGAAGACTTGTATTAACTGACACAAAGCAAAGCGAGTGGAACCAGGAAAGTAATGTTTACAATAACAACAATATTGTAGATATAAACAACTTCGAAAGACTTACAAACTTTAATCAATGCAATGAACAACTGTAATTAGAGAGGACCGATGATGAAGCATGGCACCCCACCTCTGGGCAGAGAGAGGATGGACTCCAGATGCAGAACGAGACAAATATGTTTGGACATGGCCAAAGTAAGAATTTGTTTTGTTTGTGCATATTTTCACAAGGGTTTTGTTTTTATTTTTTTAGTTGGGGGAGAGAAAACAAATGCTTGTTGATTGAAAAAAAAAGGAAGGAGAGAAAGAGGAAAGAAAGAGAAAGTAAGAAGGAAGGAAGGAAGGAAGGAAGGAAGGAAGGAAGGAAGGAAGGAAGGAAGGAAGGAAAGAAGGAAGGAAGGAAGGAAGGAAGGAAGGAAGGAAGGAAGGAAGGAAGGAAGGAAGGAAGGAAGGAAGGAAGGAAGGAAGGAAGGAAGGAAGGAAGGAAAGGAGGAAGGAAGAAATGTGATCTATGTGTATTTTTAAAAAATAAATAAATGAAGGAGAAAAAAAGATTCCCTGCTTCCTCAGACTCTGGTTCCTATTGACCCTGAATCCTTCCTCAGCAATTCAGGGCTATTTGTTCATGCCTGAGAAGGATGTTAGGGGGCGGGATTGGGTATGGAATTTGATTAAGTTACTCAACTTTTGCACTTTGGCTGATCTCATTTTCACCTCCCTGGGACTAACTTAAAATCACTTTGACCTTTATTTAGGCTTATTCTCTATGGACTTTGAAATTTGATTTACCACCATGAAATACATTGCCCTCTTGTGCTCAGCAAACTCCATAGTCCATTTGTGGAGGCCTCAGGTACTCCACATCAAAAGGACAATCTCCTTTTCACCCATCTTTCTGGAGCTGGGCCATGACCACATGCTTCATCGGTCCTGGTGCCCAAAGCACCTTGGTGGATGTCCCAGGCAAGCTCTCCCAGGGCAGGACTCCCAGGTATTGGATGAGCTTCTGCAAAGCTATGGCCACCCACCTGGGTCAACCTCTTTGAATACTATTTTTAGTCCTTAATACCTCAGTTTAGGAAGGATATTGATAAGCTAGAGAGTTCTAGGGGAGGGCAACCAAGATGGTGAAGGGCTTTGAATCTATGCCATAAGAGGTTGAGGTGAAGGTATTGGGGCAGGGGGCAGGGTGTATTTAAACTGGATAGAAGTAGAGTCAGAGTGGATGGGAAAGCTGTGGAAGGAGACCATCCTCACTGACTGATTTGGGAGGGCTTGGCAGCCTCCATCCAAGATCGCTTAACTTCCCTGGGCCTCAGTTTTCTCATCTGTAAAATGACAAGGTAGGATGAGATAGCCTCTTAGGTCCCTTTCAGCTCAAGATCTATGTATGAATCCTATGAATCACAACATCCCAGATTTCACAGGGGAAAAAAACCCTGGAGGTCATCCAGTCCAAACCCTTCATTTTTATGGTCAAGGAAAATGAGGCCCAGAGAGGTTAAGTAATTTGTCCTAGATCGCATAGTTAACAAGTGAGTGAGCCCATATTCACAGAATCACAGAATTTTAGGATTAGAAGGAACCCCATCAGACAACCCGTTCCCCCAAAAGAATACCTACTTCAACACTGCCAACAAATGGTCAACCATCTTCTGCTTGAAAAGTTCCAGTGAGGAGAAATCCACTAGTACAGTAAAAAAATAAAATAAAATAATTAATATTAAAAAACGAGGACTGGCTCTGGAGTCAGAATCCTTGGGTGTAAATCCTGCCTTTGTTGTTTATCTATATGATCTGGAACAAATTAATTTCTCTCAGTTTTCTCATCTGTAAAATGGAGAGGTTGAACTAAATAACCTTTGGGGATCCATCCTACTTTCGGTCTCTGATCCTCTTATGACCTCTTAGAGCAGCCCACACCACTTATGGATAGAACGCTGTTAGGAAGTTATCTTTGACATTATTTAGATTGGCCTCTTTGCTGCTTCCACTCATTGCTTGTAATTCTTCCTTCTGGGGGCCAAACAGAAGTAATCTAAACCCTCCTTTGCATGACAGCCCTTCACATACTTTAAGACATCTTCTGTGCTTGTTAAAGTCCCCCCCTGAGTGGTTCAGAGTGAGTGTAAACCATTCCTCCTACCATCCCTACAAACACTACCTCTCTAAGAGTGATGAGCATTGACATCAGTCCCTTTTACCCGATGGTGGGGTCAAGGGCTTAGGATACTGGTCCAAACTATTCATCCAAGCTCACTGTTATTATTTTGGTTGAGTCATTTTTCAGTTGTGACCCATTTGGGATTTTCTTGGCAAAGATCCTGGAATGGTTTGCCACTTCCTTCTCCAGATCATTTTACAGATGAGGAAACTGAGGCAAACAGGGTGAAGTGACTTGCCCAGGGTCACACAGCTAGGAAGTGTCTGAGGCCAGATTTGAACTCAGGAAGATGAGGCTTTCTGACTCCAGGCCCAGCACTCTATCCACTGTACCGCCTACCTGCCCATAAGCTCCCTGTGGCACTCTACAACTTGAGCCCAGACTTACTTTCCAGCCTTATAGCTAGCATGGATATAGCTCTTTAATTATTACAAAGATCTTTACATGTTTTCTCATTTGATCTTTACAACAATCCTGTGAGGTAGGTGCTATGATTATCTCCATTTTACAGATGAGGAACGTGAGGCTGGGAGAGGCTCACCGATTTGCCCAAAGTCACACAGCTACTAAGTAACAGAATCATTTGACCTTTTGCCCTAATAATCTCAAAGCAATCCTCCATTCCAGCTAAACTGGCTTGGGCACTAACGCCATCCAGAACACACAACAGATTTTCACCTCCAAACCTTAACTTCCTTACCTAGAAAGGCTTTCCCTCCTCTCTGCTTATGCAAGTATGACCCATCCTGAAAATCCCACCTCCCTTAGGAAGCCTTTCCTGATCCACCCCCATCCACACTAAGCTCTTCCTTACTCCCATAGTATTCAATGTCTGCACCACTCATTTAGCTCTTAGCACAGGCAGCCTTGAATCCTCTTTTATAGACGATAGGATTTTAGGATTAGAAGGGACCCTCGAGGTTACTGGTCTAACCTTCTCATTTGACAGGCCAGGAACCTGAGACCAAGAAAGTCAATCAGGAAGTCACCAAGCATGTATTAAACACTATGGGGTGTACGGGGTGTTCAGGGAGGACTAGTGCATCTGCTGTGAGGGCTTGCTGAGCCCTTTTCAGACCTGCTCATCCACCTTTGGTGTCCGCCTTTACCCAACTCTCACTTGTGGCTCTAAGAAGCTGTAGCATGTGCAGCAACCACATCTCAGTGAACCATCTTGGCAGATGGGCAAAACCAGGTTGAGGGTAACAGAAAGGCCTGTAACCTCTTGGTGAGTTACCCCAAGCATGTGAATGCCCATGGAATGGGCAGATGAGAACAGTTTGTCCCAACGGGCATGAAGAAGACTGAAGCTGGCACTATGGAACAATTAAAATTTGGTCAGACATCGAAGACTCCAAGATCATTCACTGCATCCTGGGCTATCCAATCATCTTTTTCTCTTGCCACTAGACTTTGGTGGCTCTGGAAGAGAGAGTGAAGCTAATGACTTTGTGTGACTGCCTCACTTGAATCCAATTTATGCTTGAGTCAAAAACATCACCCTGAGATGTCATTGGTCCTCTTTGAAAGTGAAACAACCAACAATAATTAAGCACCTAGTGCCAGGAACTTTCCTCAATGCTGGGGATATAAAGAAAGGCAAAAACACTGTTGATGCCCTGCAGGACTTCTCATTCTAACAGTCTAATGTGGCAGACAACTTATAAATAAGCTTAGACATACAAGATATGTAGAGATTAGATAGATAACAGTCTTAAAGGGAAGCAGGTGGGGGAGACTGTGGAAGGTAGAAAAGGCTTCCTGGAAAAGGTGGGATTTGAGCTGAGTCTTAAAGAAAGCCAGGAAAGTTAAGAGCCAGAGCTAAAGGAGACAGAGTATTCCAGACATGGGAAGTAGTCAGTGAAAAGAACTGGACATATGGTTTGAGATTGTCATATGACTTCATAGGTATATGTACTATCTCTCATTTATACTAAACTTGATACTATATTTCATTTATACTGTACTAACTTTATATTAAAAGCTTTTGTAAGGACAATGGATCATATCTTCATCTTTGTATCTCTAGTAGTGGCCAGTATGCAGTCCAATGAATGAATGAATGAATGAATGAATGAAAAGCATTCAATAAGTGTTAGAGATAAAAAACAAAAAGCAAGACAGTCCCTGTTCTTACAGAACTTACATTCTGATGGGGGAAGCAACTTATATGGTTGGTTTCATCTACAAGGCATTTGGAAAGGTCCAATGGTCCTTAGCCAAGCAGAGTCAGACAAGTAGTAGTTTAGTTACCTAACCCACACTGTTGCCTGACTACCTCCTACCACGTTTGGTGCTACCCATTCTCAGGAAATAACTTTTTCCCTCTATTAGAATGTGATCCAGTTGTCTCTAAGTGGGAGTCGTGATTGGCCCTTGACACTTGAACAGGCCCCTTACATGGCTAGAGTAGGTAGCCACCTAAATAATAGGATTTAAGAGCTGTGGAAAGGTACACCAGAATTCTTCCAACACTTTAACATGTCTGAAATTAACAACTGTTAAGCTTCTCCTTGGGATTGAGGTCTTAGGTCTCTTGGAGTCAAGATGCAAATATATTGCCTTTTGTATTTTTTGGAGGGGTGAGGCAATTGGGGTTAAGTGACTTGCCCAGGGTCACACAAGGCCAGATTTTGAACTCAGGTCCTCCTGACTCCAGGGCCGGTGCTCTATCCACTGCACCACCTAGCTGCTCCTTATATTGCCTATTTTAACACATAGTAACACCTTGCTATGAATCACCAAGAATCCTTGTATTCATTTCCTAAGGAGGTGGAAGGCAGGAGGTAGACCTTGGTGAGGGAAGGAGAGGAGACAAATGGGGAACTCTGGATAGATGAGGGACTCCACATCCTCCTCTCCTTCTCCCCACAGTGGGTCTGAAAAAGACAAACAGAAAAGAAAAAGAGACTAGAAGAATGAGGAAAGGAAAAAGGATTGGAGCACTGGTTAGAAAAGTCAGCCAATAGAGCTCTGGCCTTGGAGTCAGGAGGACCAGAGTTCAAATCTGGCCTCAGACACATAACACTAGCTGTGTGACCCTGGGCAAGTCACTTAACTCCATGGCCTAGCCAAAAAAAAAAAAAGGAAAGAAAAGTCAGCCAAGACAGGCACCAAGACATTAGAGTCAAATATAACCTACTTCTCAGTATTATCTCAAGCAGGCCTGAGACAGACCCGCCCAATGCTGGCCCTAGGCTAGATGGACTGGATAGGCAAGATGGTGGGGAAGAAGGAAAGCTCCAAAGCTACTTTAGTAGCTCCAAGGTCAGACACCTTCTACCTGGAGAACAGGAGACATCAGTGTCACTACTGTCCTAGGACCAGGACCCTGGGAAGCCAAGCTCTGGGGTAGGAAGACCAGAAGCTGCATGATGAAAGTCTTTTTTCTTTGTGTTCACAGAGAATCTCTCTGAGAAGCCCCTTATTTATTCAGAGCCGTTAATGATCTATCAGCAATTACCTCTGAGATTGTAATTAAAGGGAGCAGCAGCAGAGAGAAAGTGAGACTGAGAGGGAGGGAGGAAACTGCCATGAAGGGAGGGAGGGTGAAAGAGATGCAGAAGAAAAAAGAAGAGATGGTGATAGAAAGAGGAGGAGGAAGGGGAGCAGGAGGTAGAGGTAGATGAATAGAGAGTGCTAGAGAGATAAAGGAGTCAAGAAACAGAGACAGAGGGAGAAGGAGAAAGAAGAAAGAGATAGAAAGGATCAGAAACTGAGTGGAGAGTTAGAAAACAAGAGAGAGACAGAAATACCAAGATAGAGGGATGGAAAGAGAAGAAGAAAGGAAGGAAGGAGGGAAGGAAAGAAGGAAGGAAGGAAGGAAGGAAGGAAGGAAGGAAGGAAGGAAGGAAGGAAGGAAGGAAGGAAAGGAGAGAGGGAAGAACAGGTACATGGTACAGCTTATGAGAAGGCCTAGAAGAATGTGGCTGATTAGATGAAGTGGATATTTGAACTAGAGAAACAAGTCACTAAATAGATGGGGAATTAGGAGATCTAAGCTCTAGTCTCAATTCTGTCTGTAATAGCTGTGTGTCCTTTACCCCTTTATAGGTCTCAGTTTTCTCATCTGTAAAATGAAGAGGTTGGATTAGATAATCTATGCTCCATATAATCTATAAAGCTACCAACTCAGGCCACCTCAGAAAGTAAGGAATATGCTTTGTAAATCTTAAAGAGCTAGAGAAACATGAGCTATTATAATTATCACAACTCTAATATCTTATGCAAAATATTTCAAAGAAAATCTGGCCTCTTGGCCTGATCAGCTGTGGGACAGAAACACATGTAACCTGGAAGATTGTTTGTCTAGAAACAATAATAGTAGAGGGCTCCCTGAGGAAAGGTCCTTGGTGGTCAGAAAGCCACAGGGTGAGAACCTTGGGTAGAATAGAAGTGACCAGTACAACCAGTGTTCAGTCCAGAATACCCCAGCTACTCAAGGGCTTTGAGGCAACTAACACTCTGTCCCAAGACATCAAAGGGGATTCTAGACATCCAATGCTCTGAACCTCAAAGATCCAGGAGGGCTTAACCCCTAGAGGTGAAGATCACTGCAGGAACCTAAAGGACCCAGGGTGACACCATGCATAGTCAATGACCCCATCCAAAAGCACAGCAGGGAATAAAGCTTGTCCCTGGCATAAAGTCTCAGGGAATTAAAGCTCAAGACAAACACTAACCAAGATTATTGTAGATCTAGAGATTCCCCAAAGGAAGGCTAGTAACCCTGAAACAATATAAGCAGAAGTTCAAAGGAAAACAGATTTTCCACAGAGATTACATGAATACCTAGAAGAAATAAAGCAAGATTTTTTAAAAAATTAAATAAAAGCTTTGGAGGAAAGAATTAGGAGAAAAAATAGCTTAAAAGAGAGTGATGAAACTTATCAAAGTAATGCATTTCCTGAAAACTGAGCTATGCCCAATAGAAATCAATGACTCCATGAGACAACAAGAAATGACAGAACAAAATCAAAATACTAAAAAAAAAAATAGAAGAAAAGATGTAAGATGGCTGATATATTTTTAAAAGCTTACTTTGAAAACAGGTCAAGGAGACAGTATTTAAAACTCATTGACTTCCTGAAAACCATAATAAAAATAACCAGGATATTACATTTTAAGAAATCAAATAAAAACTGCCCAAATCTATTAAAACCAAAGAGCAAGATGGAAAGATTCCACTAATCATCTCCTGAAAGAACACCGAAAAGGAAAAGTCCTTTAGCCAAATAGCCAAAATCTAGACTTTCCACAGCAAAGAAAAACTACCATAAGCACCCAGAATGAAGCAGTTCAAGTGCAAAGGAGCCACAGTCAGGATTATACAGGATTTTATAGCTTCTACCACAAATGAGAGGGGATTTTGGAATATGGCATTCTAAAAGACAAAGGACCAGGGCTTACAACTAAGAGCGATTTACCCTGGAAAGCTGAATATAATTCTACAGACTTGAAGACTTCAAGCATTCTGATGAAGGGATCATAGCTGAATAGAAACTCTGAAATACAAACACAAGAGTCAAGAAAAACCTAGAAAGCTAAATTTATTTAAACAATTGGAAGGAACTATATGATGATGTACCGCTAACATTCCAATGGCAGTAGAAGAAACAAGTGTCCCTTCAGAACCTTAATACTGTCAAAGTATATTGACAGAGACAAACACACACATACACACACACACACACACACACACACACACACACACACTGAGAAGCTGAGGGGTGGGCATGGATTGTATCTGTTCTGAGGGCTTGAAGAGAAGAAAGAAAAGGAAGGGTAAGAGGAATACACTTGAGTAGAAAGGAGGAAGAAGGAAATGTAACTTGCCCTTTCTCATAATTGAGGGATGTGAGAAGAAGAGTATACAAATATGGAGGAAGAGGTGGGGTATTTGATGAAACTCACTCCTCTGAAATAAGGGAAGGAGGAGTGAACCCAAACAAAGAGTTTGGTGTAGAAATACCATAAACTCAACAAAGAAAAAGTAGATATTGGACTAGAGCAAGATGAAGGATAACCCCCAGGAAGATAATAGTTGTCAAGAAAACAAACTTCCTGATCCTGAAGGGAGAAATTTAAAGAAAAACAAAGAATAAGAATCTAAGAAACTATCAGCTGAAGAATGACTGAACAAATTGTGGCATGTGAATGTAATGGAATATTAAGAAATTGAAATGAGTTTATTTCATAGAATCCTGGGTAAAAGAACTGTTACTGAGTGAAGTGGGCAGAACCAGAAAACCTATATTTACAATAATAGAAATATTTTAAAGACCAAGAACTTTGAAAAACTGAAGAGCTGTGATCAATGCAGTGACCAGCCATGTCTCCTGTGGACCTATGATGAAGCATGTTAGCTACCACCTGACAGAGAGGTGATGGACTCAAGATACAGAAAGAGATATACATTGTTGCTTATAGCCATAGTCATGCATTTATTTTGCTTATGTTACAAAAAATTTTTTCTCTCAGTATTTAATTTGGAGATGGGAGTTGGTCAAGAGGGGGAGTTAGCAATAGGGATGCCCCCCCAAAAGGGCAAGCCAATAAAATATTTCCCAAAATGCACAGAAGGAAACAAAAAGATGTTCAGAAAGAAGCACAGACAGGATAGTTTTGAAAGTAACACGGGTTTTAGCATATACTTTTTATTTTTAAGTAAGCATTATAAAGTAGAGATTTACAGTTTCATGTCCAGTCCTCTTTTTGACTCCACCTCCTTCTCACCTGTCATATTGCCACCATAGGAATCCTCCCACCACCACCATCTCTACTTTCTAGTACTTCTGCTCATGTTGTTTTCCCCTATTAGAACATAATCTTGTTAAGGGTAGAAACAATCTTGCTTGTTTCTATTTGTAAAATCAGCACTTAGCCCAATACTTAGTACCTAGTAAACATTTAATAAATGCTTATCCATCTATCTATATGGAAATGTAGAAATGCTTATTTTTTATGTTTAAGCTCAAAATAAAAAATAATGTTTAGAAAGGAAATTAAGATGATTAAAAAAACCACTTTATCAGATTTTTATTAAAGGAGTATCCTATACAATAGACCAGCTAAGGTGGCACAGTGGATAGAGGGCTGGGTCTGAAGTCAGGAAGACTCATCTTCCTATGTTCAAATCTGGCCTCAGACATCTACTAGCTGTGTGACCCTAAGCAAGTCACTTAATCCTGTTTGCCTCAGTTTCCTCATCTGTAAAATGAGCTGGAGAAGGAAATAGCAAACCATTCCAGTATCTTTGCCAAAAAAACCCTAAATGGGGCTACAAAGAGTTGGATATGACTGAAATAAATAAACAATCCTATACCAATGAAATCACAGGTCTAAAAAAATTCTTTATGAGAATTGCCTTTATCTAGAGAGGCTATCCTTGATGAAAATATGAAAACATATGGGCAGGTTTTCACATAATTTATTGAAAGGCACAGCAAATACAAGATAATAGTAGTATAGATCTATAGACAGAGGGGACCTCAGGGACCATCTAGTCCAAGTTCCTCATTTTACAGATGAGGAAACTGAGGCACAGAGAAGTTATACAACTCTGATAGGAAAGAGTAAGAATCAGAAACCAGATTTGAGAAACACAAGAAAAAAAATCAAATCAATAAAGGATGCCACTACCTAGATTTGAGATGTGGTTGTATCGGCAATCCAATGCCTATGTCTTGGACAGAAACTATTGTTGAAGAAGAGTTGAGTACAGAATTAAGTAGGAATGGGAGGATGGGTTGGATCGCCTTTGGGAAATCGTACAAGGTTGTCTATGTTTCAAAGGCTACGTGGCACCATTGGTAGAACCTCAACAGAGATTTTATGAAAGCAAGAAATGCACAGAATGAACAAATGTGAATGGCCTCCAACCTGCAGCATTAGAAGGAAGTGTCATCGATGAAATCGCTCATCCTTTGAAGAAGGGAACTGTCAAATATTCTATGATTCTGGGTTCTAATTGGCTAACCCTTAACAGCATACAATTTCCCAGAATACAGACCACAAAAGCCAAAATTTTTCAAATATTATTCTGCACAATACTAATTGATGTTTAGAATAATAGCAGCTCACATGTATAAACACCTTCTAGCTATAAAAACATTTTTATATATTAGCTCATTTTGATTCAACTCCATGAAGTAGCTAGTGCATGTGTAAAGTTATTCCAATTTTAGATGTAAAAAATGAGACTCAGAAAAGTTAGTCACTTGCCAAGTTCATTTAGTTGGTAAAAGATGGGACTCAAAACCAAATCTATGTAGTGGATAAAGTGTTGGATTTGGAGTCAAGGAGCCCAGGTTCAAATGCAACCGTAGACACTTACGTAGTGTGAGACCCTAAGCAAGTCAGCTAACCTCTCTTTGCCTCATTTCTTCATCTGGGACATGAGTGGATTGGACTAGCTGATGTCTAAAAGTCCCTTCCCAATGGTCCTATGACCTCCAGACATCCAAAGGTGAATATAACAATAACCCTAAAGCTCTGTGACGTCCTGAAGTATCCATTCAATCAGCAAAGTTCTTGATAATAACTTTTATATAGTGTTTATTATGTGCTCACTGTGCTAAGTGCTTTATAATTATTATCTCATTATCTCACAACAACAATGCTGGGGGACAGGTGCTATTACTAACCCCGTTTTACAGAGGAGGCTTGGGCAGGGACCTATTGTAGGCCAATCAGAGAGCCAGAATGATTTGGGTTTGGGTATGGCCCTTAAAAAAGAAATCTAGGGGCAGCTAGGTGGTGCAGTGGATAGAGCACCAGCCCTGAAGTCAGGAGAACCTGAGTTTGAATCCAGTTTTAGACACTTGACACTTACTAGCTATGTGACCCTGAGCAAGTCACTTAACTCTAATTGCCTCACCAAAAAAAAAAAAACAAACCAAAAAAAAAGAAATCTAGCCCAGATGGCTCTGGAGGAAAATGTGAGGCTGGTGACTTTGCACAGTCCTCCCTCACTTAAATCTAATTCACATGCAAATCATGGTGTCACCTTCCTGATGTCCTGGTCCTCTTGGAGAACAAAGTGACAAGGAATGAAGAGATGAAGGAACTGAAGCAAACAAGAGGTCAAGTGACTTGCCCAGAGTCACACAGCTAGTAAGTTTCTGAGATCAAATTGGAACTCAGATTTTCCTGACTCCAGGCCCAGTACTCTAGCCACTGCACTACCTAGCTGCCCTAACTTGATCTAGTTTTAATGTTGCATATTTTCCTGTCTTCCAATTATTTGAAAAAAAGAAATCAACGTTCAACATAAGCTATAGATACTGACTCTCAGTCAACTAGAATATTCAGTTAACCCCATTCTCCTATTTCCTGGCCGTCCTAGATAAATTAGAGTTACTGGGTATTTACTTTAAAACAAATTTCTATGAAAGTGCCAGACAGGTAGATGGTTGGACAGAGAGATAGGAATTTGGAGTAACCTGTTCAGTGCTGAGTGCTTTAATTGCTATCTTATATAATAACAACAGCAAGCACTTATATAATGCTTTAAAGTTTACAAAGCACTTTGCAAATATTATTTCATTTTATCTTCACAATAACTCCAGGATGGTAGGTGCAATAATTATTCTTATTTTATGGATGAGGAAATTGAGACAGACAGAGGTTTAAGTGACTTGCCCAGTAAGTGCTAGTAATTGTCAGTTCCTCTTGACTCAGGCCCTCTATCCACTACTTCCTTTGTTTCTCAAGAGTCTAGCATAGTACCTGGCACAAAGATGGTGCTCCTAACCCACCATCAACAGAGTGTTTGCCTTGAAGCTTCTTCTAATAGCTGTGATAGACTGTGTGGAGTCTTCCAGACCCTCTCCCCTGGTCCACTGGTGTTAGAGATTTCTCATAATAAGAATAGCTTGATCATTACTATTATTATTATTATTATTCATATATATTACTTATATAGAGCTTAGAGACACAGTGTTACCTGGTAGAAAGACAACTAGCCTTGGATTCTGGAAGACCTGGTTTCAAGTCCCATATCTGACAAATACTGCCTCTGTCACCCTGGGTAAGGGTATCCTTGGAGTACCCCAGCAACTTTCTAAGACTTTAAATTGTAAAATACTTGAAGATTTGCATTGGTAGAAGGTGTTTCCTTCCAGTGAAATCCCAGCTCCACACCACCCATCTGGTTAGCTAGGAAGCCAGCTAGCTTTATGTACATTACCTCATTTGGTTCTCACAACCACCCGTGAAGTAGGTGCTAGGAGCATTAGCTTCATTTTACAGATGAGAAAAGGTGGAGATTAAATGACTTATGCAAGGGCAGGGGAGGGGAGAGAGAGACAGAGAGAGGAAAGAGAAAGAGAAATAGAGGAAAGAGAAAGAAAGTGAGAGAGGAAAGAAAGAGGAGAGAGAGAGAGAAACAGACACACACAGAGAGAAACAGAAAAAGAGAGAGAGGAAAGAAAGAGAAGAAAGAGAGAGAGGGAAAAGAGAAAGAGAAACAGAGAGGAGACAGAGAATTTTGATGTTTGATTTCATTGATGTGGGAATCTCTAACAAGGAAAACACCCTCTATTTAACACACCTTCACCCTAAACATCTTCTTGACTTACTGTCTCCCATCCAGAGGCTAGGGTGTCCAGACGGATGAAAGCCCATTATGTCTAGTGGCCTCTTCCTTCCCCAGCCATTTTTCTTCTAGGACACACACTTAGTCTGCCCCATCCCTTTCCACCTCTTGCTCCAGGAATAGTAATCAAATCGACACAACCATAGCTTCAGGGGAAAGTGCCTTAATCAACTGCCCTATTGTTTCATTGACCATCCCTGCTACTTCCCTGTCCAAAAGCCCTTCCCCAGTCTCTTTTCTTCTAGATGAGTTCTCTTCCCGGATGAGAATATAAATTTATTGAGGTCAGGTACTATATCTCTTGGGTATTTGTGTCCCTAGTCAGTGCCTGGTACATAGGTAAGTACTTCATAATTTTTTTTCATTCATTCATTCACTTATTCATTCATTCCAATGACCATACAGTAATTAGTGGAACCTAGATTTGAACCCAAGGGTTCTGTCTCCAAATCCAGTGGTAAGGAAAGTATCATATTAGTTCATCTGGGAGAGAGGAGTAGGTCCCTCATCAGGTACTATTAACCCTAAATTAAGTGAACCAAGCATCTCAACACAGCAAAGGAAGAAGGGAATGATTAGCACTGTGGTACCATGAGAGAATGAAGCTGGAGACATTGCATGAGACAGGGTATAATTCCCATGCCTCCTGCTCCCAACATAGTGTTTTCCATGAATTTGACTGGGCACCTATGTGACTATGCAGTCAGTGTAGAAAGAGCACTAAATTTGGAGTCAGAAGACCTGGGTTCAAATCCTGCCTCGAATGCTTACCACCTCACTTAAACTCTCTGGACCTCAGTTTCCTTATGTGTAAAATGAGAAGGTTTCACTAAATGGCATCTGTGATCACTTCTAGCTCTAGTTTCATGATCATGTGACTCTGAACCACTGTTATAAACATGATTATATTGACACCCATGTCTCTAGGTGCATCCCGTCCCTACTTAATTGCCACCCCCACCCACCCCAACTTTTGGAGCACTTTTCCCTTCTCTTCCCAGAAAGAGACAAAACAGTCAGAACGGTGGTAGCTCCCGAGGCTGATGCCATCATCCTCAGACCAGAGACCGTGACGCTATGGCCCCACAGGCAGCTGTATTTGCCCTCCAAGAAGGCACAGAGGGCAGAATCAAGTTGCCCTGTTGAAGAAAAGCCACAAATGACAGGTGGAAGGAAGAATGCAGATGAAACCTATCTGTGCTGAAATAGTAACAATTTCTTCCTTTGTCTGGTCCCAACATGAGTACAGGGAATTCCCGGTGAGGAAACTCCTACCAATGCAAACTGGCTATGGTTACTTAGCTTGTAACCTTAGAGAGCTGGCTACCTGAGGCAATGAGGGGTTAAACAATTTATCCAGGGTCACATAGTCGATGTGTCAGAGATGGGATTTGAATGCAGGTCTTCTGGATTTCAACGCTGGCATCATCATCATCATCATCATCACTAATTACACGTATCTAGTACTTTACCATTTGCAAAGTATTTGAAATACATTATCTCACTTAATGATATTGCTAGACATCAGATAAGGAAGGTTTCCTTCCCTAGCTGCCTTTAAGAACCAAGTCAGGCATCACCACGCACAGGAAGCATTCTCTGGTTTCCCCAGCTACCAGTGCTTTCCCATCCAATGTTACATTTCGTTTGTGTTCTATGAGTCTTGGATGTTTCCCCTTCACCCACCTTAGAATGTAAGCTCCTTGAGGGCAGGAATACTTTGTTTTCATATCCCCAGCATTTAGTACAAAGCCTGGCACATAGTAGGTGCTTTATATATTCTTGTTGATTGACTGAATGATGTACAGACAAGAAGGCTGCTGAGGATCTAGTCTAGAACATTTACCCCCAGCTTTCTGTCTGTCGCTGTTGTGAGAAGTCTCTTCCCCTCTGCCCCTCAAACAAACAAAAAAGGCAGGTTTTAAAAGTCTCGAGTCCTTGTCAGGGCATCTCATCTCTTGGGGTTATCCTGCACAACCTTGTGCAATGTGGTCAGCACTATTCTGAGCAAGACAATGATCCAAGACAATTCCAAAAGGATCATGGCGAAACACTCTATCTACCTCCAGAGAAAGAACTGAATGCAGATCAAAGCATACTATTTTTCACTTTTTTTATGTTTTTTTTTCCTTTGGGTCTCTGTCTTCTTTCACATCGTGACTAATACGGAAATATATTTTGTATGATTGGACATATATATACATATATATGTATATATACATATATATGTGTATATATATATATATATAAAACTGATACATTGATATATATCAAACTGCTTACCATCTTAGGAAAGAGAGAAGTGAAGGAGGGAGGAAGAAAATTTGGAACTCAAAATTTATTTAAAATGAATGTTTAAAATTGTCTTTACATATAATTGGGGAAAGAATAAAATATTCTTTTTTAAAAAAAATGTGGTCAGCACCAACCATCCTCCCAACTCCCAGAGAGGAATTAGGGGTCATTGATTTCCTCTTCAACCCCTGGCAGAACCTCATTCAGACAATGAAGCACAGAAGGGGGGTTATTCCATCTTACTTATCCTTTGAGACATAATTCAAGGCCCACTTCCTCCATGACACTTTGACCAACTATTCTAATTCCTACTGATTTCTTCTAGCTGTGAGGTCCTTTCAGTGCTAGGACTTCTAGCATATTTTGTCCTACACATTATTGCTGTTGCAGGGGTGTGTGTCTCACTCCCTTCTAGACCATAATGTTCCTTAAAGACAGATTATTCTATGCTCCTCTGGTATCTCCCAGTGCCTAGCATAGTGACTTATACTGGGCAAGAGGAGGAGAGTTATAGCTGCCCAGAGTGTCCCCAGTGTCTTCTGGAGGGATCTGAAGCAGGATTTGAATTTGTGCCTTCTTGACTCTGGGTCCAGGATTCTGTCCACTATACCACTTGAGGTCTTCCAGACCAGTTCTAACACTCTTTCTCACTATGCCCGTCTTTGTCTAGAACAAGGCCAACACAAATTTGGGGAAACTCCAACCAGTTGAAGAGTAAATAAGTGTGGGCCACAGGATTCCTGGATTCCAACTAGGAGCTTAAAGACATTAAACTTCAGAACTCCAAGATATCATAGGCTAGTCCAACTCTCCCCATTTGACAGACAGGAAAACTGTGGTCCAGAGAGGAAAAGTGATATGGGTAAAATCACACAGCAAGTTGATGGCTCATCATAGTTCTTGAATAAGGTGGGGTGTGGGAAGGAGCTATATCTGGTTGGAAGGACTTGCTTTTTCTATTTCTGACCAAGCCCCACCAGGACCTGTGCCAGAGGCTACAATATGGGATTACCTGAGGTTCTAATACACCAGTTCTTTTTTTTTCCCTTTTTTTTCTTTTTCTTTTTTGATGAGGCAGTAGGGGTTAAGTGACTTGCCCAGGGTCACACAGCTAGTAAGTGCTATGTATCTGAGGCTAGATTTGAACTCAGGTCCTCCTGACTTCAGGGGGTGCTCTATCCATTGTGCCACCTAGCTGCCCCGCCAATGCACTAATTCTTAACTGTCACAGCTGCTGAATGTCCATTCATTCAATCAATACACACATATTGTCCACATTTATTACCCATAAGTGAGCTCCTTGATGACAAAGAGGTTCATTTTTGTCTTTTTGTCCCAAGTGCCTGGCCCATCAGTCAGTTAAGCATTAAGCACCAGCCCTGTGCCAGATACAATTCTAGGTGTTGGGGAAACAAAAAAAGAAATAAATACGAGTTACGTGGTGCAGAGAATAGAGCACTGGGGTTGGAATCAGGAAGACTCCCGTCCATGAGTTCAAATCCATCCTCAGACACCTACTAGCTGTGTGACCCTGGACAAGTACTTCACCCTGTTTGCCTCAGTTTCCCCATCTGTAAAATGAGCTGGAGAAGGAAATGGCAAACCACTCCAGAATCTTTGCCAAGAAAACCCCAAATGGGGTCACAAAGAGTCAGACACAAATGAAATGACTGAACCCTGTGCTCAGGGAGCAGGGGGTGATATGCCACTTGTACACAGATAAGTCAAGTGACTTTGAAGAGGGAGAGAGGATCAATGACAGTGAGGTATGAGGGAAGTCTTCATGTAGGTGGTGGTCCTTGAGCTGAAACTAAAAGGGCAGAGATGAGGAGGGAGAGCATTGTAGGCCTGAGGGACAATCATTGACCTCTCTGCGTCTGAATATATTCTGAGACTGTGCCCACAGATACCTTGTAAAGAAAGGAGGCTGGAAATAGCTACCTAATTGATATGAGAGCATGAGGGGTTTTTTTGCCGCATTGATCAGACTTTAGCTGAACTTTCTATTTCCACAGGTGGTACAGTGGACAGAGCCCTGAAACTGAAGTCAGGAAGACCTGAGTTCAAATGCCACCTCAGACACTTATAGACACTGTGTGACCCTGGGCAAGTCACTTAACTCTCCCTGACTCCCTTTCATTAACTGTAAAATGGGGATAATAATAGCGCTTACCTTCCAGAGTCGTTGGAAGGATCAAATGAAATATTTGTAAAGCTCTTGGTGAAGTGCCTGGCACATAGTAGGTATTTAATTAATGTTTGTCCCTTCGCTCCCTTAGTGCCTCCTACTATGTGCTCTGCAAACAGAAAGTGGCTAATTAATCTGTGTTTGCTGAATGGAATTATCTGTCTCTTCTAGACTTGGAACCTTATCTTTTCAAACCTTTTTGTACCAACACATCCCAGACCTCTCACAAAGCACTATTTTAGCATCTCTCTTATTATATGCCATTTTGTATTAAAGTTATTTATATGTGTATCCGAGCCTCCCCGCTGGACTTTAAGTGCTATGAAGACAGGCATTTATGTAAGCTTTGTGTCTCCCCCAGTCTACCACAGTGCTCTGCACAAAGAAGGTGCTTCATTAATACGTGTTTAATTTAATTAAGTAAATTGATTGAAGCCCCAGCTGTTTGTTCCCCTCCTCCAGACAGGAACAGATGGCATAGCTGAACGTGTGCCGGATTTTGGAGTCCTCAGACCTGGGTTCGAATCCCATCTCTGTTCTTTACTATTCTGTGTCACTTTCGGCAAGTCACAAACTCTCTTTGGTCCTTGACGTCTCCATGGAGTCTGTCATTTTGACAGCTTCTAAGATCCCTTCCAGCTCAAAATCTATGACCTTCAGATTTCCCTGGCGAGGTACAGCTCATGCTGCTGGCTCCCTTTGGCACTCATCTTTGTACTTAATGCATTTGTTGGTGTTCTGTCCTTTCAGTCACGTCCATCTCTTCATGACCCCATTTGGGGTTTTCTTGGCAAAGATACTGGAATAGTTTGACATTTCCTTCTCCTGCTCATTTTATAGATGAGGAAACTGAGGCAAACAGGGGGAAGTGACTTGCCCAGGGTCACACAGGTAGTGTCTGAGGCTGGATTTGAACTCAGGTCTTTCTGACTCCAGGCCTGGCACTCTATGCACTATGCCACCCAGCTGCCATACTTAATGCATTCTCTGTACCATTTAATCGCTTTATAAGTTTTCCTTTGCTGTTTCTGGTATATTTGTTCAGACTGTAAACTCCTTGAGGACAGGGGCCATGGCTTCTCGTCCTCTTATAGTTCCCCCCCCCCCATCAGCTAATTACACGGTAGGAACTCAACAGCTTCTGGGGGACAAGACGGAATGTTTTGCTAACAATCTCCAAAGTTGGCCCCATTCCCAGCCTCCTGGAGCATGAAGTCCTGTGACCAGGGCTGGCCATAAGGTCACCCTAGAGTTATTGGCACCCTGGGTTACAGCACTTTTCGGTGGCTATCCCATTTTTAGGGTCCCCCTAATACGTGGCACCCCAGATCAGGCCCACGGTACACTTCACTTGCCCTGAGCTCAGTACCCATAATGCCCTTCGCATGCTGAGCTGGGGCTTGAGACTCATGTCCCGTGGGGGCAGGCGCCGAGCGGGAGGGAGCAAACACAGCGCACAGCTGGGCAGGCTGGGCTAGATTACTTCCCAGCAAGCTGGATTAATTAAACCACCAGGCTTCGGATCTGGGAAGGCGAGCTCTGCTTCCACCTGGCGATGAAAAAGCTGTACTACAATAATAATTATTATCTCTTTAATCCCATGGCCCTATTGCTTGAAGATTCGCATTATTCTGTCCTCCGTGAGAGTCAAAGTATTATTAACTTCATTTAATAGTTGGAAACGAAAGGTCAGCAAGTTGAAGTGACTTGCCTATGAGTACAGAGCTAGGAAGAATCCAAGCTGGGCCAGATTCATAAATCACAGGATTATAGATCTAGAGATGAAAGGGACCTTTGAAGTCATAGAGCCCACCCCTTTCATTTTACTGAGGAAATTAAGGCAATAGAGATTAAGTGACTAGCCAAGGGTCACACAGCTAGTAAGTATCTGAGGCATGATTTGAACTCAGGTCTTCTTGACTCTAGCGCAGCTAGGTGGCACAGGGGAATACATTTTAAGGCCTGGAATCAAGAAGACTCATCTTCCTGAAGTCAAATCTACCCTCAGACACTTACTAGCTGTGTGATCCTGGGCAAGTCATTTTACCTTGTTTGCCTCAGTTTCCTCATCTGTAAAATGAGCAGGAGAAGGAAATGGCAAACAACTCTAGTATCTTTGTTAAGGAAACTTCAAGTAGGATCACAAAGAGTTGGACATGACTGAACAACAACAATTCTTGATTCTAGGTCCAGCGTTCTCTCTGCTATACCATCTAGCTGCCTCCTATACCAATCTCTGGACTCCAGTTCCAACACTCTTTATAGCACCATGCTGTGTTTCCATGTCTCTCCAGAATCCTACATTCTTCCTCAGAATGAATCTCGAAAGCAATGGTGCCCACCCCAGCCTGTCCCTTGAAGTACAAAACTGGCTTGCCTAAAGGCACACAGAGAATAAATAGTAGAGGCAAGGCTTGAACCCAGATCTTTTGATTCCAAAACCAGTGTTCTGCCTTGCTGTTATCTCCTTCCCTGGCATACTAATATGAAGGGTTCCTCTTGGTCTGGGAACCGCACAGTCTCCTGGCAGGAGTAGCTTCATGACAGATGGAACCTCTGTCTTAAGTGGTATCAAACAGGGCTGTGTCCTAGCAAAGAGCCCTCCTTTTTTTTTATTACTAACAATTCAGTACTAGGTATTAGAGCAACTGATGCATGTCCTCCTGCTATAATAAACAAGAAGACAAGAATCCTCCTTTATGCTGATGAAATGGCTTTATTGTCTTAAATTAGGAGTGGTTTTAAGAAGCAGTTGGAAATGTTGACCTTCTCTATCAGAATAACAATTTGATACTTGGGTTTCCAAGTAGCAAATTATTATTCTGGCTAGAATAGTCAACAGATTCACAGCCACCACCACAGATAATAATAACCAGCATCCCTAACATTTGTACAGTGTTCATTGTAGTTTCTCAAAGTACTTTCAAGTACATTATCTAATCCGCTCCTCACCACCTGGACAAGAGGGTTGCTGTTCAGCCGATTCAGTCGTGTCCCATTGTTCGTGACTCCATGGACCATACTACTGTCAGTGGGATTTTCTTGGCAAAAATATTGGAGTGGTTTGCCATTTCCTTCTCCAGTGGAAGAAGGCAAGCAGAGGTTAGGTCAGTTAGGAAGGTATTTTTGTGCCCGCCTGAGATGAGAAAATTGAAGCTCAGAGAGATTCAATGATTGGACTAAGGTCACACAACTGGTAGATGACCAGATGAAGATTATAGGGATCATAGGATTTATAGCTGGGAGGGATCATTTCTTTAGCCCAACCTGCTCATTTTTACAGATGAGGAAACTGAGGCCCAGAGAAGGTAAATGTTTTCCCCGGGTCACAAAGAAGCAATCAGATTCAACAATAAGCTGCTTCAACTCAACAGGACTGTTTCAACTCAAGATCTTCTGACTTCCATGAATTACACCAAATCTATATTGCACACTGTACTAGGTAGGCATTTGCATGAGCCAAACCTATGATTTCATTGGTACAGGGAACTCAGGGTGAGGTGTAGGAAGCTCTGTCAATGGACATTAGCAACTGTTTTGTAAATTATGGTTTGAAAGAGTTGCCTAGGGGCACTGATGGGTTTAAGTGACTTGCCCAAGGTCACAGGACCAGAATTTGCCACAGGTGGACCTTGGTTCTGAATCTGACTCACTATCCATTATGTTACATTGCCTCTCATAATGGAATTTCAATGACCAGTCCCAAATATTTCCTTCCAAAACACCAATTCACTCAATGAAGGGCAAATTTTGTGGCTAACTCGTCATGAGTCTACCAGCAATGCTTCTTCCTTCTTCTTAAAATAAGATTGATTACCAGAGGCTATCCATCCAGAGCCACAATAAGGCAGTCAACTGGTAACATCAGCCCTAAAAACATTCAAGCTAAAGTCATCTCTTCCATGTTACACTGGAGAGAACTTTAAAGACTCAGTCTTAGTAGTGCCAGTGCTTAAGAAAAGTCAAATCTCTTTGCTAAAAACAAACAAAAAATCCAATGTTGACTCCATGCAGGCCCCCATACTGATTATGGCCAGTATGCTCTATCCAGGTGAGAACAGAAGTATGGCTTTTTAACTTTCACAACTAACTTTCACAAAATCAACTTTGCCAATGTTCACACCTGTTCCCTAACTTTATGGCACTCGATTTAGCCAAAACTACAGACTATAGAGTCAGTCATAAAATTGTCATGCTTGGAAGGAGACTTAGAGATCACCTAGGAAAGGCTGGGGTGTGGAGGGGAGGGGTATATAGTGGAAAGTACAATGGACACGGATGAAGGGCTGCATTACAGCCTGCAACACTCCCAAGTGCCACTAGAACCAGATTGAAATGTAATTGGGAAGTATTTAGCAAAATAAAGAACAATATAATAGATTTGTTATTGTTTCTTCTTCCTCCTCTTCCTCTTCTTCCTCTTCTCCTTCTCTTTCTCCTTCTCCTCCTTCTCTCCTTCTTTCTCTTCTCCTTCTTTTTTCTTACTCTTCTCCTCCTTTTCCTTCTCCTTTTTCTTACTCTTCTCCTCCTTCTCCTCCTTCTTCTTCTTTTTCTTATTCTTCTCCTTCTCCTCCTTCTCCTTCTTCTTCCTCTTCTCCTCCTCCTTCTCCTTTTCCTTCTTCTTCTTCTTTTTCTTACTCTTCTCCTTTTCCTTCTCCTTCTTTTTCTTACTCTTCTCCTCCTCCTTCTCCTTTTCCTTCTTCTTCTTTTTCTTACTCTTCTCGTTTTCCTTCTCCTTTTTCTTACTCTTCTCCTTCTCCTCCTCCTTTTCCTTCTTCTTCTTTTTCTTACTCTTCTCCTTCTCCTCCTTCTCCTTTTCCTTCTTCTTTTTCTTACTCTTCTCCTTCTCCTCCTTCTCCTTCTCCTCCTTCTTCCTCTTCTTCTCCTCCTTCTCCTCCTTCTCCTTCTTCCTCTTCTCCTTCTCCTCCTTCTCCTTCTCCTTTTTCTTCCTCTTCTCCTCCTCCTTCTCCTTTTCCTTCTCCTTCTTCTTCCTCTTCTCCTCCTCCTTCTCCTCCTCCTTCTCCTTCTTCTTCTTCTCCTTCCTCTTCTTCTTCTCCTCCTTCTCCTTCTCCTTCTTCTGTCATTCAGTTGTTCAGTCATGTCCGATTCTGCATGACCCTGTGGACCATAGCACACCAGGCACTTCCAACCGGAGGGGCTCATCTTCCAGCGTCATATCTTTTAGTACTTTAATACTGTCCATTGGGTTTTCTTGGCAAAGATACTGGAGAGGTCTGTCCTTTCCTTCTCCAGTGGATCCCCTCTTATCAGAATTCTCCACCATGACCTGTCCGTGTTGGGTAACCTTGCACGGTGTAGCTCACACTTTCATTGAGCTACGTAAGCCTCCCCACCACCACAACAAGGCAGTGATCCAGGAGAGGATAATAGAACATTAGTAACTTTAATATGAACATATATTAATAAAGAGCAGCTAGGTAGCTCAGTTGATAAAGCATCTGGACTGGAGTCAGGAAGACCTGGGTTCAAATATGGCCTCAGATACTTACTACCTATGTGAGCCAGAGCAAGCCATTTAACTCTCTTTGTCCTCAGTTTCTTCAACTGTAAAATGAGCTGGAGAAGAAAATGCACCTCCAATATTTAGAAAACCCCAAATGAGGTCATGAAGAGTCGAACACAACTGAAAAAACAACAACATTAATATGGGGGGGGTGCTAGGCAATGGGGTTAAGTGACTTGTCCGGGGTCACATAGCTAGTAAGTGTCAAGTGTCTGAGGCCGGATTTGAACTCAGGTCCTCTTGACTCCAGAGCTGGTGCTCTACCCACTGCACCACCTAGCTGCCCCAACATGTGGTTCTTTAAATAAATATTTAGCCTGCAGGGATCCTTATGTAAAGTTTAGTGGTCCCCTTTCTATTTGAGTTTGAGAACACTGCACTGGATGATAAATAATGACTTCAGAGGGCTAAGGAGTCTGACTCTGGATAGAGAGGTAGTGGACTACAGGGGCGTAGCATGGCATATATCATCAGACCAGCAAAAGTGCCACCACTTTCTGTTTGTTTTGTTTAACTGGACTTTTTGTGTTACAAAGGAATCATGGTAAGGAATATAAAGCACCAGGATAAATGTGAGCCTCGAATATTATTGTCCATCATAACACTCAGAGCAGTTGGCAAGTGGCTATTTTTCAGTCATTTTTCAGTCACGTCTAACTCTTTATGGCCCATTTGGAGTTTTGTTGGCAGAGATACTGGAGTACATGGCCATTTCCTTCTCCACCTCCTTTTACAGATGAGGAAACTGAGGCAAACAGGGTGAAGTGACTTGCCCAGGGTCCCACAGCTAGGAAGTGTCTGAGACTAGATTTGAACCCAGGAGGATGAGTTTTGGTGATTCCCTGTCTGGCGTTCTATCTGCTGTGCTACCTAGCTACCCCTAATGGCAAGGCAGGATGTCAAATCCAGGGCTCCTAACCTCAATCCAGTGCTCATTCCTACCATCCTGTTTGTTGGCACTTTAGGGATATCAGAGAAGGTAAGCTCTTTGAGAGCCCTGGTTTTGGGTTAGACTGTGAACTGACCAGCCTAACACCAGCCCAAATCTCACTTAAGACACAGCAGCAGCAGCAAAAACAGCATTTATGGAGCATTTTAAGGTTTGCTAATTGCTTTACATGTTAGATTCTTTGACCTTCACAACAGCCCTGGGAGGTAGATGTTATTATGATGTCCACTTAACAGATGAAGAAACTGAGGCCAAGAGAATTTAAATAATTACAAAAAGAATAACTAGTATTTATAGTTATTATGGCTATAATGATAGTTCATTAAGTTTTACAAATCACTATATATATATATATATATATATATATATATACACACATACTTATGTGCACATGTATGCATATATATATGTGTATGTATTGTCTGTTTGTATTCTCTGTCTATGTGTCTATCTATGTGTCTTTATCTCTGTTTCCTCACATGTAAAACGCAGATAATAATATCTACCATCCAGAGTTATTGTGAAGATCAAAGATTTTACAAATATATATATATATATACGTGTATATTTATTAATTTATTAATAAATATAAAAATTAAAATTAAATTATATCTCTCCTTTTTATATTTCAAATTCATTTAAAACATATACTTTTAAAATAAATTATATATACATACATACATATATACATGTGTATATATATAAATATCTCCTTTGATCCTCACAACAAAACCTGGGTGGTAGGTGCTGTTATCTGAATTTCACATGTGAGGAGAGAGAGACAGAGAAAAACACAAAGACAGAAAGGGACATAAAGATAGAGACACAAACAGAAACAGAGACAATGACACAGCGGCACAGAGACACAGACACAGACTGAGAGACAGCGAAAAAGAGATAGACAGACAGGGACCTAGGTTTGGCTCAGGCTACTTTATCGAGGCCATACAGGACCTCACTCAAACCATGAGGGCTTGGCCTTGGCCAGCCCTAGGGTTTGTGTCTTTGTGCACAGCTGAGCCAAGGGACAAATTAGAAGGGCACTGCCAGTATTTTTCCATCCAAACTTCCTTTGGTATATGTAAGAACTCTCCTATGAAGTGTGATTTGGGCTGGGTCAGGGATGGGTTAGTATGCAGCACGCTCCCAAACCCCTTTGATATCAGTGGGGCCCACGGCACACCTTAAAATGCAGGGAACAAGCTTAGAACTAGCTTTGCTGCTTCAGAACTAGCTGAAAATGGAAAAGGGCCATTAGTTTCTATTGCAGCAATGAAAATCATGCTGGGTTCAGAATTGGAGGAGCTAGGTTCAAATGCTCATTCTGCTACTTACAGTGTGACCTTTGGCAAGTCACTGAACCCCTTTGGGACTCCGTTTATCTCAATGGGAAAGAAGTCGCACCGGGTGGCCACAAGCTCTGATCCATTATGGTTTATGAAGTGTTGTATCATTTAATAAATATTTCTAGTCTTAAGTCTCTTGTAACTATTAGTTCCTTGAAATTAGAACCCTAAGGGGGCAGCTAGGTGGTGCAGTGGATAGAGCACTGGCCCTGAAGTTAGGAGGACCTGAGTTCAAATCTGGCCTCAGACCAAACACTTGACACTTACTAGCTGTGTGACCCTGGGCAAGTCACTTAATCCTGATTGCCTAAAAAAAAATAAAATTTTCTTAAAAAGGGAATTAGAACCCTAACAATGACTAGCTGGTCCACCGGACTAAAACACCCTTCACTGTACAGATGAGGAAACTGAGGCCAAAAAAAGTTAAGTGACTTGTCCAAGGTCACACAGATATGTAGCAAAGCCAGGTTCTCTGACTCCAAATCCAGCACTCTTAATATCCCACCTCTCTGTCTCCCCCTACTCTATCTAGATCACCAAAAGAAACCCAAACCTCTGACCTATAGGATCTCCGGACCTCCCCAGAAATGCCCTCCCTGAGTAACAATGTAATGGAAGGAGTGTGAGAATAGCATCTCTATCTTTTGTGGAACCAGAGCAGAAGATGGAGTCTTACTGTTAGCTCTTGCCCCTTCAACATGAACCTCGTCAAATCGGGCCTCAGGAATGCCTACCCCAGCAGACACATTTGCCTGTTCCCTCCCTTCTGAAAAAGAAATGAATGGAACTGTTATCCCCCCTTCCTCCCAAGTTGGCAGAAACTCTGAGAGCTGAATTTCCGTCCCAGCTGTCATAATCAACTCATTTCAGGTGCCTAGATGCTGCTGCTCCCTTTAGATGGACCCTGCTCTGTTTTCTCCCAGGATTTTCTGTTCTGGGTTTCATCCCTAAGCGGCTTCCAAGTCTTCCCGGAAGAAGACAGGGCATAAATCTTAAACAAATTAACTAATCTTGCAGGGGGTGGAGGATGGAACAGTAGGGAACGACTTGGGAAGGGATTGGTGAGCTCTATAACCCTGATCCCTCGGTGCCTCATTCCTCGGCAACAAGATGAAGGTAAATACCAGCATGGCTAAAAGCAGTTGTTCTCCTGGAGAGACCTCGGGGACTGTAAGTAGACCCTAGAACCCTCTTCCCTCCAAACAGTGCTAATTAATGCTACCATGGGAACCTGAAATCTTTCTGTTTTAACCTCGCATTTCTGCAATGCTTTCCCAAATGCTTTCTATAATATTTCTAAAACACCTTCACATACATCAAACAATGTGCCTCACTTGATCCTCATACTGACTCCAAATCCTCACAATCCCATAAAAACTTAGGAGCAGACAGGTTTGATGACTTTCCCAAGGGTATAGCATTAAGGTTCTAGGACTCAGATCTTCTGATTCATAGGGTTCATCCTGAATCAGCAATTGGCTAGAAGTCATGGGCATGACAGGGCAAAGAAGGGCAAGAAAGGGTGGAGAGAGAGAGAGAAGAAGCTGGATTTGGTTCAGTTGATTTTTATTATGATGATGCCATAGGAGAACTCACTTAAAGGCAAAAGGGTTTGGCCTCCTCTGGCCCTGGAGTCTCTGCTTCTATTTGAAGGCCAGGAGGTCTCTGCCTCCCCAGAGTAAACTGGCCAGAGGACTCCCCCTCCTAAGGAGTCAGTCTCTGTCACTTAATCCCTTCTTTCCCATTGTGGGAAGTGATGAGCTTGTCACCCTCTGACAAGTCCTGGATTCCACACCCCCTCTTGTCTTTTCACATCCCAGATAGTGGGTGAAGCTGCCAGGATGGATGGAGTTGGGGGATGGAGACAAAGAATCACCCCATCTGCTTTGGCCAGGTCCTTGGAGAGTGGGAGGCCTTACGCTGATGTTTTGCCCTTATTCTTTGGCTTCCAAATCTTGGATAAACGGGACTTGGTCTTCTTCTTCTCTGCTCCATCCTTCTGGAGGTCTGCAGGGAAGAGAGGGGAAACATAGTTGAGTCCTTGGCCAGCCAGACCCTCACCTACCCAGAGCAGAAATACACAAAGTAGGCAGTCGTCTAAGTATGTGCCCATTTCAGAGGATGGGTCCAATGTGCTCATGTTACAGATGAGGAAGAAAGACTGAGGCTTAATGAAGGGACACCAGAGTCATACAGATAGGATGTGAACCCGAGTCCTCTGGCCCCAAATCTGGTATTCCTTGCCTCGAGTTTTCCAGCCTCTGAACCTCAGCTAACACCATTCTCTCTAACTCCTTCCTCATCTGTAAAATAGGGATAGTAATAACACCTACATCCCAAGATTTTTGTGAGGATGAAAGAAGACAATAATTGTAAAGCACTTAGTGGCATGTCTAGTACATGGCAAGTATAATATAAATGTCAGCTATTTTTTTTTTGGAGGCAATCAGGGTTAAGTGACTTGCCCAGGGTCACGCAGCAGTAAGTGGCTATTAATGATTAATTTTAAATTATCCAAATCCTTCAAAGCCCAGTTTTTGGGGGTTTTTTTGGTGAGGCAATTGGGGTTAAATGACTTGCCCAGAATCACACAGCTAGGAACTACCATGTGTCTGAAACCAGATTTGAACACAAGAAGAAGGGTCTTACTGACTCCAGGCCCAGCTCCCTATCTAACATGCCACCTAACTGCTCTTCTAATGAGATTAATTAGAAGGGCTTTATGACCCACGAAGAGTTTGCGAATTCGATACAGTAATAGATTTGGAAATAATAAATAGAGAAGCAACTCTTTTTGAAAGATATCCTAATTCAGACCAGGAATGTACAAATAGAAAAGATAACTTCTAAAATCTCCTGATAAGATCTTTATTGATGGAACCCTAAATTATTTTGTTATAATTACTAGTGTGCTGAATTCAATCTGGGGCTATAGAATAGAAAGAAGACTATGTAGTAGGGGTTTAATAAGTGCTTGTTGATTGGTGATTTGCTGATTAACTGAGTTGGTTTTCTCAGTGGTTGGAGGGCTGTATCAGCAAGGCTGAAGGCAATTTGGATGCAAATGTTGGCTGGTTAGCTTCCCTCTGCTTCTGGGCCCCCGCTCACCAGACCTAATCTAAGCAAATGGTCCATCAAGTAAACCAGGAAAGAGTGTGTAGCCACAATGGTGACCTAGGGCTGAACCAACATGGCAGATCAAGGGAAAGGCACAGCCAACACTCTACTATCTTTGATCTCCTTCATCCCCATTTTCTCTAACAGGTTGCTCTCACCAATCTCTCTCTCTCTCTCTCTCTCTCTCTCTCTCTCTCTCTCTCTCTCTCTCTCTCTCTCTCTCTCTCTCTCTCTCTCTCTCTCTCTTTCTCTCTCTCTCTTTCTCTTTTTCTCTCCCTCCCTCCCTCTCCCTATCTTCTGTCTCCTTTCCTGCTGCCTACCAACATGGCCAAGTCTTCCTCCATCCTTAAAAAACCCTCACTAGAGCCTACCATGACTATCGGCTATCATCCCATATCTCTTCCTGCAAATTCTCTTACAAAAAGTATCTACCCTAAAGTCCTCCACTTTCTCTTCTTACTCTCTTCTAAACTCTCTGATAGCTGACTTTCATCCTCATCATTCAACTGAAACTGCTTTCTCCAAAGTTATCAATGATCTCTTAAAATTGCCAGATCTAATAGCCTCTTCTCTAGCTTAACCCTTCTTCTGCATTCAACACTTGTTCTCTCTCTGCTCATGGATACTTTCTCCTCTCTGTTCTCTGTTGGTTGTCTCCTACATGTCTGATTGTTCCTTCTCAGTCTCTTTTGCTAGGTCTTCATCTGTGTCATGCCTACTAACCATGGGGGTCCCTCAAAGTTCTATCCTGAACCTTCTTCTCTTTTCTCTTCAGGCTCTCTTACTTGCTGATCTCATCAGCTTGGGTTCAATTATCATCTCCATGCAGATAATTCCTAGATCTATTTATCTGCCCCTAGTTTCCATCCTGACCTCTAGACCCACATCACCAACTGTCTATTGGTCATTTCAAATTGATCGTCCCATAGGAATGCACAAAACAGAACTCATTATCTTTCCTTCAAAACCTCCCCCCTTGTGAACTTCCTTACTACTGTCAAGAGGACCACCATCCCATAGGTCACCCTCATTCTCAACCTTGGTGTCATCTTCAACTCCTCTCTCTTCCTCACCCCACAAATCCAATCAGTTGCCAATTTCTTTCTTCTCAACATTCCTCACATACGTGCCTTTCTTACCACTCATATCAACACCATCCTGGGTCAGCTTCTCATTGATTCTTGCCTAGACTATGGCAATAGCCTTCTAATTGGGTCCCTCCGCCTCAACTCTCCACCTATTCCAATCTCTCCTCTACTCAACGGCCAGAGCAATTTTCCTAAAGTGCAGGGCTAACCATGTCACCCCCTGTTCAATAAGCTGTCCCAGCAATCTATTACCTGCAAAATCAATTATAAAGTACTTGGTTTCGTGTTTAAAGCTCTTCACAACCTGATCCTTTCCTACCTTTTGCATCATCTTCTATTTCACTCCCCTCTACACTCTCCACCATACAGCCATACTGGTCTTCTTGCTATTTCTCACATATGACATTCTACCTCCTTTCTCCAGATCTTTGCACTAGCTATTCTCCATGCCTAGAATGCTCTCTCCCAAATTCAGACTCTTGGAATTCTTGGCTTCCTTTAAGACTCAGCCCAAGTACTGCCTACTCCAGGCCATTCCTGCTGGTGACATCCCTTCTAAGGCTTCGTTCCATCTACTCAGTATTTGTCTCATATGCTGATTTATGTATGTAGTTTTCCTCATTTGAATGTAAGCTCACTTCCTTAAAAATTAGAATAGAGCAATTGGAAGACAGTGACTTTATGAGAAATCAAGACACTGTAAAACAAATCCAAAAGAATGAAAAATTAGAAAACAATGTGAAATATCTCATTGGAAAAACAACTGACCTAGAAAATAGATCCATGAGAGAGAATTTAAAAATTATTGGACTATCTGAAAGCCATGATCAAAAAAAGAGCCTAGATGTCATCTTTCAAGAAATTATCTAGGAAAACTGCCCTGATATAGTAGAACCAGAGGGCAAAATAGAAATTGAAAGAATCCACAGATCCCCTCCTGAAAGAGATCCCCAAAGGAAAACTCCTAGGAATATTGTAGCCAAATTCCAGAGTTCCCAGGTCAAGGAGAAAATATTACAAGCTGCCAGAAGGAAACAATTCAAGTACTGTGGAAACACAATCAGGATAACACAAGATTTAGCAGCTTCTACATTAAAGGACCGCAGGACATGGAATATAATATTCCAGAGGGCAAAGGAGATAGGATTACAACCAACAATCAGCTACTGAGGAAAACTGAGTATAATCCTTCAGGGGAAAAAATGGTCATTCAGTGAAATAGAGGACTTTCAAGCATTCCTGATGAAAAGACCAGAGATAAACAGAAAATCTGACTTTCAAACACAGGACTCCAGTGGAACATGAAAAGGTAAACAGGAAAGAGAAATCATAAGAGACTTATTAAGGTTGAACTGTTTACATTCCTGCATGGAAAGATAATATTTGTAACTCATAAGAACTTTGTCAGTATTAGGGTAGTTGAAGGGAAAAAAATTGTATGTATGTATAGATAGATAGATAGAGGGCACAGGGTGAGTTGAAGATTAAGGGGTCATATCTGGAGAATAAAATTAAGGGATGAGAGAGGATGATACTCGGAGAAGAAAGGGAGAGGTAGAATGGGGTAAATTATCTCACAAAAAAAAAACAGAAAAGAAAAGTCTCTCACAGTGGAGGGGAAACAGGGGAAGGTGAGAGGGAATGAGGAAATCTTATTCTCATAGGATTTGGCTTAAGGAGAGAATAACATACACATTCAATTGGGTATGGAAATCTGTCTTACCCTACAGGAAAATAGGGGGAGAAGGGGACAAGAGAGCAGGGGGTGATAGAGAGGAGGGCAGATTGGGAAAGATGGTAATCAGAAGCAAATACTTCTGAGGAGGGACAGGGTCAAAAGAAAGAATAGAATAAATGGGAGGGCAGGATAGGATTAAGGGAAATAGAGTTAGTTTTTCACAACATGTCTACTATGGAAGTGTTTTGCATAACTGCACATGTACAACCTATATTGAGTTGCTTGCCTTTTCAATGAGGGTGGGTGGGGAGGGAGGAAGGGAGAAAATTTGGAACTCAAAGTTTTAAAAATACATGTTTAAAAAAAATGTTTTCAAGTGCAACTGGGAAATAAGAAATACAGGAAATGGGGTACAGAAGTCTATCCTGATCTTCAGGAAAATAGAAGGGGAAGGGGATAAGAGAAGGGAGGGGGGAGAGATAGAAGAGAAGGCAGACCAGGGGAAGGGGTATTCAGAATGCATGCCATCTTGGGGTGGGGGGAGGGGTGAGAAATTTGGAACTCAATAAACTTGTGAAAGTGAATATTGAAAACTAAAAATAAATAAATTTATATTTAAAAAAATAAATAAATAAAATAAAATGGGGATTTTTTTTAAAAAAAAAGAATGTAAGCTCCTTGAGGGCAGGGGCTGGTTTTTGCTTTTTTCTTTGTATCTCTAGCATTTAGCACAAGGTAAGTGCTTGATAAATGCTTGTTGATTGAATGATTGATAAAAGATAATGGTCTTGGGCAAGGATATGGCATAAGACATTCCAGTTTCATCAACATTCCCGTGGTTCACCTTAACTTACCCAACCTGATGACTGCTTCAGACTTCATTTCTTCCCACCCCTTAATTTGAAGTGATATGCTTAGTGGACTTTAAAGTGACCTCTGATTCACTCCCTCAGATCAGAGTTTGGACCTCCCTACTAACCCCAATCTTTTCCCAAGATTCCCAAGAATCTGCCCTCAGGCCCTGATGACTGCCTTCCTTCATAAGGGCAGGTATAGCTTACCTAGTTTCTGGATCATGTCCTGAATCACCTGGTCCTCCTCTTGCTCCCTGAAAAGAGAATGGAATGAGTTTATAAGGGCAGGTAACAGTCAATAGACAGGTTCCTACAATATCCTTATGTCTGGATATGGCTCTGACACCCAGGTACCCTCTATAAGACCCCACCACAACCAGGGAGGTAACTAGTCATATGCCCTTGCCCAGCCCACTGGACATTTGAGGCAGGAAGATGCCAGCTCCAGCCTTGGCATCTGCAACTGCTAGGAGCAGCCCTGGGCTGGACGATTAGAATTCGTTAACTATACTTGTCAGTTTTAAAAAGATAAAAGGAAATTAAACCAAAACAAACAGGAAACACAGACATACACACACATAAAATCTCCTCCAACAATGCATTTACTGGCAGAAGAAACTAGCAACTCACAAATGACCCCCTTGGCCATTCTAAGAGAGGTCGGGGGCCAAGTGGTGCATTTTCCTCACAGTTAGCGCAAATCGGCTGATGTATTAGCTGACTATGTTTTTAAAGGAGTCTATGGAGAAATATTAAAACCAGAAGAAAAAAATTTCACCAAATTAACCTCTCACCCTAGATTCCCCCCTCCCCTTTCCCAGGAGACAAGGAACTAGAATCCAGCCAAAACAGGGCCTCCTATCTTACAAAGAGGCCTGGAGAGTCCTTCCTCATGGAGGAAGGGTGAGAGAGAGGGGGGATCTTGGGAAGAGGCTGAGAACAACAAAGAGTCTACCCAGAAGAATGATTTCCTGTCCACACTCTTCCCTGCCCCCCACTCCAGACTGGCCTGGCTACTTCAGACAAGTAGTTTTTCTCAATCCCTTTCCCATGGCCTGTCAATGGGTCTGGTTCTGTCAGTCTCCCAGTTACCAAGGCTAGAAGCCTGGAAGTCTATCAGTGTGGTTCCTCCCTCGCCCTCACAACCAATCAGTCGCAAAGTCCCATCCTTTTCTTCTTTTTCAGCATCTGTCCACTGTACCCTTCCCCCCCATTATTTGTAATTTGCTGCTGGCCCTCACTTCCCTGCACCTGAACTATTCTTGCAATAGCCTTCAGCCTGGCTTGTTGTTTTTATAGTCCATCTAGCACACTGCGATCAGATCATCTTCTCTACCTTCCTTTATGTCACTCACCTGCTCGAAAGCATACAAAAGCTCCCTATTACCCTTCAGTTCAATCTAGCACTGCCCATTTGTATTATCTGGTTTGGATATCTACAACTATAGATATATACATACACTGATATGGGCAAGCTTTAAAGATTGCTCATTCACCTGCCTGTCATAATGTGTTGTGAGGAAAACAAGGTTTAAACATCACTTCTTACACCTAGCTTTGTTACCATGGGCAAGTCAATTAACCTTTCTGAACCTCAGTTTCCTCATCTGTATAATGGAAACATTGAATGTAGTATTTGCTTCACAGGGGTTTTATAAGGATCAGACGAAATAATGTAGATAAAAGGGGGTGGCATGAAGTAGTGGAAAGACCACTGACAACTTCGAACAATACCTCTGACATTCAGAAAGACCTGGATTCAAATCCAGCCTCAGACACTTACCAGCCGTGAAGAGCCAGGACAAGTCACTTAACCTGTCTACCTCAGTTTCCCCAACTATAAAGTGGATTGTCCAAGGCTCCCTTTTTGTTCTCATCCCCCTCCCTTTATCTACCTCAGCCATCACATCCTCACCTGATCCGATCCTCATCCAGACAGTCCACGATGTCACTGCGATCATTCACCGTATTCACATACTGTTCCAGAAGCTCCTGCTCCCTTTTCTTCTCCTTTGGTGTCTTCAGTTCCTCTGTAGGTTTAAAACAACAATGGTCCAGCCTGCCCTGCCGATTCTGTTTCCCAGGGTGAGCAAGCTAGCCCTTATCAAGTGGCTAGTCCCTACTTCTCCTGCAGGTGGCAGCATCTCTTCTTCTGTCTGATGGTAGCATGGATGCCAAGTAATTGGGAGTCCATGACAAGACAGCTTTCCAAAGCCACAGAATCCTATAATCTTAAGAGTTGGAAAGGACCCCAAAGGCCATCTAATTCAACCTCTACTGCTGGCAAGATTAAGACCTCTTGAATCAGGAGCTGAAGGTATTTTAAATGCTTTCAGCTAAGTAACAGAGACCTCAGAATGGTATAGAGGACAGAGCACAGGATAAGTCAATAAGCCATGTGACTTCATTCCTCTGGCCTCAGTTTCCTCACCTATAAAATAAGGGGTTTGGGATATACTCTTCAAGGTTCCTTCTGGCTTTAAATCTTATGACTTAGCTGCTAAGGTGAGAAAACTCCAGAAACCATGAGCAGGAAGTAGCCTAGAGATGTACAAGTGATAGGATAGCTATCTTTAAGTATTTCCAGGATTACCATATGGAAAAGGGATCAGACTTATTCTGCTTCTCAAAAATAGAACTAGTAGCAATGGGTAGAGGTTGTTTAGAGATAGACTTGGGCTTGATAGAAGGAAGAACTTCCTAAAGGAATGTGCCTCACCTAGAGGTACTGGGTTCTCCTTCACTGGGGGTCTTCAGGCAGACCCTGGATAACCACTTATCAATGGGTAGTGGAGACTGGTCTCCTGTCCAGTTGAATGGGTAGTAGATGGCCTTTAGGGTCCTTTCTCACAGGGTGTGGGACCTACAGCCTTGAGGCCACATGTGGCCCTCTAGGTCCTCAAGTACGGCCCTTTGACTGAATCCAAACTTCACAGAACAAATCTTTGTTGTTCCAGTAATGATTCCAGCATTTCATAGTGGGCACAGATATTCTTCTGCCTTTCTCTACTTGGGGTAGGGGGAGGCTAAGAGGCCTGGTCACCTACTTACCTGACTTTTCCAACAAGCGGCGAAGTTCATCAGCGATATCAAGCTGCATCTCCTCTAGACGCTGCTCCTTGGCCCTGGGAAAATCCAGCACTGAGCTCAGAGTGACCTGGGCCTTCCCTTTCCCACCCGACTAAGAGTTAAAGTCACTGGGGGATGCTGTTCTCTCACTGTTAAAAAAAAAAAAAGTCTTCCCCAACATCAGCCCAGCTCTGCCTCTCTCTTTCAGACGGGGAGTCTGGGGTGGGGGAGGTTTCCTGCTCAATCTCCAACCCCAAGGGCACAGAGCAGCAAGCAGAAGGTTATGTGCCCTCCCCCCAGTTCACATCAGCCATGAGGTGGGGGTGGGGGGTAGGAGACTAAGGATTCAACTCACACTCACTTGTACATCAGCTCCGACTCCTGCCTCAATAGCAGCTGTTTCTCGTGAATGAGTTTGAACCATTCTACCATGAGGGCATCTTCAGAGTCATCTAGACAACAAGAAGGGAGCATAGGTAGTCTTAGACCAACATATTCTGGGGTACCCTGAATACCAAAGGCAGGACTCCACTGGGAACTAGGTGCACGTGAGGCACCAAATGTTTCCACTGTTCCCTGTCCACCTTTGCCTCAAATAGGGTGAACCTCAATGAAGACTGCTCTTCCATACACCTAACTAAAACCAGATACCTAAACCCCTGGGTTTTAGGGTCCCTGCCTTGGCATAGTCCACAGGTGATGCAGAATAGAGCGCTCAGTCAAAGCAGCTTCTTCTAACCCACCTTGTCTAGGGGTCCTCTAAAGCTTCTGAGCAGCAGAAGCCCCTCCCCATGCCCAGACCTTTCTTTCCCTCAAGGGAAAGAGCCAGGGTTGAGCACCACTGAGATGGAGATTGCCAGGACCTGAAGCAGGGGATGTTTCAAGGTCGAAGGCAAGGGTGGGGAGAGGGAACCAGGGAGATCAAGCAAGAGTGCCTCGAGTAGCAAACACTGGCCCCCCAAACTACTAAGAGTAAACCCAAATAGAGTTAGAACCCAAAGCCTGGGTCACAAGTCAAAACAAGGGTAACTCAAAGAAGGTATGGGTCAGAATACCAGGCCAGTGGTCAGCCTGATGTTGAAAAACTGGGCCTCCCTTCTCCCTGCTACTGGGCCAGTCGGCTTCCTGGCAGGTAGGAGTGGTTAGCAGATAGCTCCAGCCAAGGAAACATACCTGGGAGCAGCCCATCCCTGACCCCCACCAACCTGATTCCACTCTCTCCCCACCGGAACTTGGAGCCCTCCCGCTAACTTACCTCCCTCGGCTTCCCGAAGCTTTCTCTCCAGGTCTATGCCTTTCAGTTCTAATAAGTCCAGCTCTTTCTCAATGTCCTGAATCTTCTTCTGAATCTCTTCCTCTGACATATAGTCAGGGTGGAGCTAAGAGGCAGGAACAGAGAGGAGGAAGGTGATTACAGGCAGAGATGGCATAGTATAATTAGAGTTGGTGTCAGGAAGACCTTGGTTCAAATCCTGCTTCTGACACTTGCTAGCTGAATGAGCCAGGGTAAGTCACTTAATCTCTCTAAGCCTCAGTTTACTCATCTATAAAAGAAGGAAGTTGAACTTGGTAGCCTACAAAGTGCTTTCCAGTTCCAAATCTACAAGCCTATGATCATTGCCCCCTCCACCCCCAAAATAACCACTAATCTCCTGAATAATACAATGCAGAGGGGATTCAATTTAATTTATCACACCTCTTTAAGTATCTACTATGTGGCCTCCCCTCATTCTTAATGTGAAAAAAAATAATGCCAAGCCAGTCCTTTCCCTGCAATGATGGTTCCTTCCATTTGCCCTTCCATTTTGCCCTTCCTTCTCTCTCCCTGCCATCCATCCCCCCAAACCTCCAATTCTCTTGCTATTTCTCTTTTCAAACACACCTTGACTGGAGATTTCACCTCCTTCTTCGGTGAGATGGAGAAGCTTGGTGGATTGCAGGGTCTTTCTGAAAAGGAAACAAAACCCACCAAACCCTTCAATAAAATGAGACTTGGCCTCTATCACTCCATCTCCTGATGCTGGGTATTCCAATGACTGTCCCTCATGCCTGGAATTCTCTCCCTCCTTATCTATATCTCCCGCCTTCTCCAGCTTCCTTCAACTCCCAGCAAGAATCCTCCAAAACTCACAGGGTTCAAATAGCCCCCTTGTAGCCTGGGTCACATTCATTCCCCTCCCCCCTCCCCTTAACCACTGCAATCTCTAATGTTCTTTGTATTGGGTCTGAGCCCAACAGGACCACAAAGATACCCCACGGGAATGTCACAAGGTTTCCATGCCTACGAATATTAAATGACTCATGAAACTTTCCTGACTCCTTGGGTTATTTCCCTTGGGGAAAAACCAAAGGGATAAGGGGGAGAAGGAAAGAAAAGAATTAGGAAGATTGATGAGGGGAAATGGAAGGAGGAAGGGTGGTATCCATCTGAGGGGGCTTGGCCCCCCACTCTGGGCAGGGAAAGCCTCAAGCTGACCTGGCTTGTTGAGCCGACTGGGCTTCTCTGGAGGGATGGACTCTTCCCACTTCTGCTCAGGCTTCATCCAGTTGTCAGAAACATCCAGGTTGGGGGGTATCAAGAGTTTCTTCCGACCTGTTGGTAAAGCATTTGGAGCTACATAGGGAAGGAAGGAAGAGAAAGACAGGGAGTGATGAGAGCCAGGTGGATTTGCAGTCCTGTTTAGGGCCATATTAACCTCAGCCCCGATTTCCAAAACAAATCTTAATCCACAGGATTAAGTGCACACCGGAATTCATCTTCATTCTTCAACCACATACATTTTTTTTAAACCTTATTCTCTTAGTTCTAACTCCCAACCCACCGCAAACCTAAATCACAGACCTCTAGGAGTAGAGTTGAAAAGAACTCTGAACCCCAAGACTTAGGGTTTGTTGAACTGAATAGAATTTTTTTCAGTAGTGGGGATGGGTTTGTATTTTACCATCCATACTCTCACCTAGTCTCCACACCCCTAAGTTAAGCAGCAGACATCATGAGAACTTTGCTGTGAAAACCAGTCATGAGAACAGAGTTTGGATCTCGGTTCTGACACTGACAACCTGTGTGAACATGGTCAAGTCCCTTAATCTTTCTAGTCTTCATTTTCTTCATCTGCAAAATAAAAAAAGTCAAACTAGATGGTCTCCAAGGTTCCTCCCACATCTAGATTCAATGATCCAATTACCCTAGAAATAGAAACACTCAGGAAGATTAAACTGGGCCCAAAACAACTGAGCCAGGGCTCAAAGCTGGGAAGCAGAGAGGCTGGTGAGGAGGAAGGCATGGTAAAATAAATGAATGAATGAAATAAGCAAATAAATAAATGGGTGTACAAATAAATAATTAAATAAACAAATGAATGATTGAATCGATAAATAAGTGAATAAATGCCAGATAGATAAATAACAGCAGCTCAGATCTCAAATCACTTGATAGTTTAAAAATCACTTTCACAACAACTCTTATTATTTCTTTTTTACAGAAAAGGACACTAAGCTAAGTTCAAATCCAGCCTTATATCAAACGCTTGACACTTACTAGCTGTGTGACCCTGGGCAAGTCATTTAACCCCAATTGCCTAAAATAAATAAATAAATAAAATAAATTTTTAAAAATAGAAAAAAAGAAAAGGACATTAAGACTCAATGTTAGAGCTGGAATGGACCCCCTCATTTTACAGATGAGGAAAATGAGGCTCAGAGACTTGCCCAAGGTCACAAAGCTGGTAAGTGGTAGAACTGGGATGTGATCCTACTTCTTGATTCCAATAATAATGACAATAATACCTAACATTTATATAGCACTTACTATGTGCCAGGAACTAGGCTAAGTGCTTCATAATTATTATCTCATTTGATCCTCACAATAACCCTGGGAGGTAGATGCTATTATTATCCCTATTTTACAAATGAGGAAATGGAGGAAAACAGAGCTTAAATGACTTGCCCAAGGTCTCACAACTCATACCTGTGGCTGAATTTGAACACAGGTCTTCCTGCCTCCAAGCCTGGTGTTTTATCCACTGGGACTCAAGTTCCAACACTCTATCCCCAATGACACATTACCTCTAACATAAAATGACTTGCCTGATTACACAACTATGTTGGAGCTGTCGCTCAAATTCAGGCAGTTTACTCCAAGGTAAGCACTCTTTCCACTATACCATGCTGCCTCTCATCTCAGGGAACAAAGAATGTTCTCATATTTGAGAAGCAGAGCTAGGAGAAAGGAAGACTGCCATAAAATCCGTGGCAGCTCCCCAAAGTCAACCTCTTTGTTCAGTCATTTCAGTTGTGTCTGACTCTTCCTGACCCCATTTGGGATTTTCTGGGCAAAGAAACTGGAATAGTTTGCCATTTCCTTCTTCCAGCTCATTTTACAAATGAGGAAACTAAGGCAGGTAGGGTTAAGTGACTTTCCCAGGGTCACACAGCTAGCAAGTGTCTGAGGCCAGATTTGAACTCAGGAAGATGAGTCTTTCTGCCTCTAGGTTCAGAGCTCTATTCACTGCACCACCTAGCTGCCTAGAAGAAAGGAAGACTGCCATAAAACCTGTGACAGCTCCCAAAAGTCACCCTCTACCACCCCAAATACTAAGGCTCATATTCTCCCGGAAGGTCAATATCTACATGTTTCTCCCATGCCTTAATTTAGGATCATCCTATATGGAGATTTTTCACAAGTCATCAAAGTTAGACCTGAAAGCCCAGCCTAAAGAAGTCAGTGAGATCCTTAAAAAGAAAACTAAATCAGGGGGAAAGGCCATGAGGAAAGACACAAAGCAGAAATATCAGTCCCAGCCAGAAGCCTCCCACACTTCTCTGCATGGCTTCATTAAGGAAGGCTTCAAATGAAAAGCATACCACACACAGAAATACACGTGCACACACATAAGAACACACGCAGAAACACAACACATAAGAATTTAGGCATTGCAAAACATGCACACATAAAGGAGCACACAGTACATAAAGATACACACACACAAACATATATACATTGAAACATACACACATGTAAGGATGCAAAGACAGAAATGAATGATTGAATTGAAAAAGCATAGAAAAATACATGTGGAGGGTTGGAACTCCTTTTTTTTTAATTAGCTGCTCAAATAGTTTCATTCCAGCATTATATATAATTTAAAAAAAAAACAAAAGAAGACAAAATTAGAAACAATCTAAATGTCTAGAAAGAGGGGAAAGGTCCAATAAATTATGGTATGTTAATATAATGGAATACTGTGATACAATTAAGATGAGGAAGTATGAGAAATCAGAGAATTGGGGAAAGACAACAATGAAATAATACAAAGTGGAAAAAAGTAAAACCAAAAGAATGGAGTTTATAATAACTACGATTGCAGAATAAAAGGTACAGAGGAAAAGGGGCTAACTTCGATGTCAGAGGACTCGGGTTCACAGCGTCTACTTACTACCTATTTGACCGAGGGAAAATCACTTTACATTCCCTGGCCTTCGTTTCCCAATTTGTAAAATGAGGGGGTTGGACCACAAATAGCCTCGGAGGCCTCTTGCAGCCCTAAGTCTATGCTCTCATGAAAAATGAATGAGAATGAATGGACAAAGAATCTTGATGGATACTTACAGGAAGGAACTAGTAAAGTCTTACGATACATGAGGCATCTAAAACAATTCAAATTTAAATAGTTATTAAGCAAGTTTACTGGCTCATAGACCCATGTCCTAAAAGTCTTAATGTTGGCTGCAAATTATTAAAACTGCACTAAGATTTTTGGGACACCCTGTATAAACTGAGGCAGCTAAGTGGCCCAGTGGGGCCTAGAGTCAGGAAGACTGATCTTCCTGAGTTCGAATCAGGCCTCAGACACTTACTAGTTATGTGACCCTGGGCAAGTCACTTAACCCTGTTTGCCTCAGTTTTCTCATCTGTAAAATGAGCTGGAGAAGGAAATGGCAAACCACTTCACTATCTTTGTCAAGAAAACCCCAAATGGGGTGACAAAGAGTTGAACACAACTGAAAACAACTGAACAACAAGAAGTATAAACAAAGAAACTTGCTTAATAATTTTTTACATTTAAACTAATTAATTTAAGCTTTAAAGGCTTAAAACTTCACTAAGACTTTTAGGATGCTTGGATTGTTGCTTAATGTTAAGGTTTCTAATAAATTATTTAATTTTTTAAAGTAGTCATTGCTGAATGTTAATTCTTATTCCACTATTTTCATGAAAATATTTATGTTATTTATTCAAATTCTAAAAACTACATGTGGAAAGACTCCATGTCTCCAACACACACACGACACACAAAAGAAATCTCACTCACATATAGCAATGAAAACATATTCACCAACATTAGAGGACAGAAAAAATATTCTAATGAGGGAGCATACACCCATTTATTACAAATGAAAACAGCTCTTGTTCCTTCTAGAAAATGCCTTTTCCCTTTAGTCACACCTGAGTTTTTCAAAATTAAGAAATAACCTAAGACTCCAGTAACGTAAGCTGCCCTCCACAAGCCAGGGCCTGCCCCAGCTCTCAGGGCTTCCCCGACTTTCCCCACGCCAGGCAGAAGAGCACACAAGCCCAGAGAAAATGCAACTTAAGGAAAGGCCTGTGTCAAACAGCCCTGTAAGGGAATGCCTGAGGCCAGAGACTTTTCGCTAAGCCAGGACATTTCAAGTTCTGTTTAATCATGAGTGGTCCTTGATCATACCCACTTGCCATGAGTTGTTACAGAAATAAGACACTTAACAAATCCTTGTTGAGCTATACAACCTAGAGTTTTTACAGTACAGGGAATGGGTTTGCCCTGAGCCATCCACACCTTCTCACCCAGTCCCCCCCAAGGATAGATGACACAGCTTTGTGAGATACTCGGTTAGGGTTAAGGTTCTAAGTCCATGCAACCAGTATGACCTTGGACATGTCACTTAACTCTCTGGACCTGTTTCCTCATCTGTGAAATCTGTGAAATTGAAGAACATGGTCCCTAAGGCCCCTTTCAGCACTAAATCTATATAATTCTATGATCTTTATAACCAATTCCTTAATGATTAAAAATACCTTTCCTTCTCTAGTCCTTTCCCTACCAAACTACCTTGTATTTAAATAATAATAATTAACGGTTACATAGCACCTACTACATGTCAGGAACTATGCTAAGTGCTTTACAATTATCACCTCATTTGATCCTCACAACAACCCTGGGAGATAGGTGTTATTATTATCCCCATTTTAAAGATGAGGAAAATGAGGCAAACAAGGTTAAGTGACTTGCCCAGGATCACACAGTTAGTAAATGTCTGAGACCAGATTTGAATTCAGGCCTGACTCCAGGCCATCGCTCTATCCACTATACCACCCAGCCACCTAGCTAGAAGGGTTTTGTAGGCTAGGCAATGGGGATGCTGAGCAAGGCAGTGAATATGCCTTTAGCAGGACAGGGATCATTGGCAGGGTCAACAGTAAGTAATGGCCTAAACTACCGGAGGAGAGGGCAAAAGAAATAGCATCCTTCTACACTCCCCTCCAGAAGATGCTGTAGCCCGGACCCCAGCAATGACAGACTAAATGATAATACCTGTGACCACCAAAGCCTGTCCTGGCTCCAGCCACGGCCAGGAGGAAGATGGTACTTGTTGAGACGATGCCCACAACCATTTGTTCCCCCTCTAATTCCAGGGAAAACTCTTAGGATACTTACTTGTGGGGCCAGGGAGTGGGCCCTGGCTATTACTGGAAAAGCTGCTGGCTGAAGCAGGGGTTTTGTCCTTCAGGACCGGGCTCAGGGTAATCCGTATACCTCCTAAGGAATTTTCCAAAGGCTTCTTGGGAATGGCCAGCCCCTTGGTCTCTATTAAAGCTACTTTCTGCTTTAGTTCTGGAACCCTGGTAGGATGAGATGAGATGAGTGTAGGAAAGAACAGATATATGTTCCCCCACCTTCTCCTATGATTCTCATTCTCTCTCTGTCTCTCTGTCCATCTGTCTATCTGTCTCTCTCTCTCTCTCATACATGCATACACACACACACACACACACACATACACACATACACACACACACAGCCCTGACCCTCCCACCTACCTAGGAATACACCTCACTTTTCAATAGACCCATTCTCAAACCACTGTGTGCAAATTAAAATTTTCTAATTTGATCATGTTGCAAATGCTCCACAAACCTGCTGCTTAAAGTATGGGAGACGAATCCTGAGTAAAACGGAGAATTGTTTTTTAACATGAATAAATGTTCCCTGATGTATTTGCTTTGTAAGTCTGGAATTTTGAATTAAGGTACTAGGTATTCCTAAAGTGGAGCTGTTCTGAAGCACCTTGGTCCAATTATTACTATTAATAATAATAATAATATTTATATGGCATTTTGAGTATTTACAAAGCTCAAGTACCTTTACAAACCATGTAACATATATTACATATATGTATATAATGTGTATACATATACATGTGCATACACATACATATACTATGTATATATACACACATACATATTTTTTCACCTGTTTTATCCATACTACAATCCTAGGAGGTAGGTGCTATTATCATCCCATTTTACAGGGGGACACTGAGGCTGAAAGTGAAAGGTTAATAAGTTTCTGAGTCTTCCTGACTCCAAATCCCCACACTCCATCTATGTTGCCACCCAGATGCCAAGTTGGCTCCCCACCCCCTATTGGATCTGCTCTTTACTCAAAAGAAAAGAACTTTGTTCTGTATCCTAGAGTTGTGTTTTCCCCCTCTACTCATTTTTTTTTTTAGGCAATTGGGGTTAAGTGACTTGCCCAGGGTCACACAGCTAGTGAGTGTCAAGTATTTGGTCTGAGGTCAGATTTGAACTCAGGTCCTCCTGACTTCAGGGCTGGTACTCTATCCACTACACCAAATAGCTGCCCCTCTACTCGTTCTCTTTTTTCCTTCCATTCCTTACACACACACACACACACACACACACACATACACCTCCATAAGGCTTTGAGCATTTGTAAAGCTCAAATACTTCTGCAAACCATGTAACATCTATTACATACACACACACACACACACACACCCCTCCATAAGGCTTTGAGCATTTGTGAAGCTCAAGTACTTTTACAAACCATGTAACGTCTATTACATATACACACACATAAAACACACACACACACAGATATATACACTCATTTTTAGCCCATTTTATCCATACTACAAACTCAGACTGGGCCTACTGATCCTGTCCTGCAGGCCTCTCCCTAGCAAAAACATATGCCCTATAGACCCCAGCTCAGACATGCACACACAAGTATACAAAGAGTATGGGTAGGTAGGTATACACACATACACAGGTAAACACAAGTGTGCATACAGATAAACATACGTGTATACACAAGTATATAGATTGATACACAGTTAACCTCCAGATGTGCATAGAGCTGGGTGTATCTTGCATGCAGTAGGCACTGAATGAATTGTGTGTGCTTGTGTATTGGGCATATCAGGTCACGTGTTATATATGTGTCTACTTGTACATACGTGCATGCCAATATGTGCCTTGTGTTGGACCAGTAAATCAATATGCATGTATATAACTGCGTACACTAACTTTGCACAGATGGAATTACAGACATGTACATACATACATGCATGGACATGTATCCATACACAAATAAACATACTAATAAGTAGACTCCCGTGCACTCATATACAGGTAAACATGGGTCACACACATACATGCGCTGACATTCATACGTACAAAGGTACACATGTCCCCTATGTACAGGTGTGAGCAGAGCTCACTTGGTCATATAGTTTGGAGTTTCTGCTCCTGGCACTGCCCTGAGTTACTCACTTGTCCACTGAAGATATTTTCTCCACGGGCTTTAGTTTAGATCGCCAACCTGCAGGACCGTCCTGGTTTTCAACAGAGCTGGGACCCTTATCTAGGAGCAAGAACATCGAATGAAAACATTTGGAAGGGCTGAGTACTTGGGGCCCCTCCCCTGAGTCTCTACTATAGAAAGGGATCTTCATTCAGGACTTAGAACCCCAGGGGAGCAGCTCATGACCAGTCCAGCTCCACTTTACAGAATTCAAGATGGCCACAGTTGCCATCCTGGGCCTGTTTCCTTCTCTGTAAACTGAGAAGCTGCACTAGCTGCTCTAGAAGGCCCCTCACATCTCTAACATCCTGTGATTCTCTAGAACTGTCTTGCTCTCCCTGGGAAAGAAAATAGTATTAATAGTTAACATGTATACAGCACCGAATATGTGCCAGATCATCTGATCCTCACAATAACCCTAGGAGATGGCGTTATTCTGTTCCCCATTTTACAGATAAGGAAAATGAGCCAAACACAGGTTAAGTGACTTGCCCAGGGTCACAGGGCTAATCAGGCCAGATTTGAACTCAGGTCTTCCTGAGGTCCAGCACTTCAACCACTGCATCAAATCCAAAGATGCTGTGTACCCAATACAGCCCTCTCATCTTACAGCTAAAGAAACCGAGGCATAATGAGATAAAGTGACTTGCCCAAGGGTTACACAGTGCATCCTCAGCAGAGCTAGGACAAGAATCCAGATCACTAGATATCTAATCCAGAAAGGCCTCCCCAAGTTGTCACATCTACTCCCCTATCTCAATGGTCTCTACTGAGCTCAGGCTGTTTGCTATAACTGTGAGGGAACATCCCAGTTAAAGTGGAAAAAGCTGGTTTGGAAGAAGAGGGTGTAGACCAGCCCTACGTCCATACACATCTTCAATATGCTCCTATCTCCTTTTTCCCCTGCCCTCCTCTTCCCTCATACCTTCTTATTTACCTCTGCTTCCTAGAATTCTCACTAGCAGTGCCCCAACATTTCTCCTCCAAGATCAAAACAGACCTATATGTTTTTTCAAACCTTCAGGACCTTGCCACCTAAACTAATAAATTAATATTCAAGTTCAAGTGTTAAGTGACCCATAAAGGCATCTCTCCTGAGATATTTGGGGGCAGCTAGGTGACACAGAACACCAGGACTGGAGTTTGGAAGACTCATCTTTGTGAGTTCAAATCTGGCCTCGATACTTATTAGCTGTGTGACCCTGAGCAAGTCATTTTTTTTGCCTCAATTTCCTCATCTGTAAAATGAGCTAGAGAAGGAAATGGGAAACCACTTCAGTATCTTTGCCAAGAAAACCTCAAATGGGGTCAGGAAGAGTCCGACATGACTGAAACAACAATGGGAGATAATTTACATTTTAACAGGGGCTCCTGGAAAAGATTAAGAATAACTAGCATTATACTATTTTCACTTTTTTTGTTTTTTGCTTTTTCTTTCTTGTGGTTTTTTTTCCTTTTTGTTCTGATTCTTCTTTCACAACATGATTAATGTGGAAATATGTTTAATATGATTGTACATGTATAACCTATATCAGATTGCTTACAGTCTTGGGGAGGGGGAGGGAAGGAAGGGAGGGAGAAAAAAATTTGGAACTCAAAATCTTATAAAAGTGAATGTTGAAAACTACATTTACACGTAACTGGAAAAAAGAATTGGGAAATAATTGGGAAATGGTGGGGGGTGGGTGGAGGGAAGGGGAGAATAGTTAACATTTATGTGGGGTATCCTAAAAATCTTAGTGCAGATCTAAGCTACTGAAGCTTTCAAGCACACTAAAAATTTTGGTAAGCACCACATAGCTCTTCAAGGTTTGCAAAGTCCTTTATATAGATCAGCAGAGTAATAGCTAACAGTGAAATTTCATGAATCATGACAGGCCAGTGGGGAAGATATTCATGGCGGAAAGGGGTCCTTCCAGGAGTCCCTCAAATCACACCATGTATGTGGCTAGCTATACTTTACCCACTTCGGCACTCATTCTGCCGATTTGACTCCCCACTAAAGTCATCTGTGCAAAGGCAGGATAGGAGGTTTATAGAGCACTCCACTTTGTGCCTCTGGCTAGCTACATGTCATTCTGAGCACACCTCAGTCAGTCAGTCAATTAACATTTATTAAGTGCCTACTAAGTGCCAGGGGCCATGCTAAGCACAGAGAATTAAAAAAAAAAAAAGGCAAAAGAAGTCCCTTCTCTCAAGTTGCTCACAGTAGCCTATGCTAACTTAGTAAGTTGAAAAGGAAATAAATTCCAGATTTTGCTGACCCCGGTATAATAATGTGGAGAAAGGGGATACTGGGAAGTAGTCTAACATTACAACACAATGAAAACATACCTTGTCAAAGGAAATGAGGTTAGTATGAGGGTTTTCTTTTTATTGGTCAGGTTTTTGTTTTGTTATTTTTTGATGAATAGTCCACAGTGACTCATCTCTTTTTTTTTCTTTTAATTTTTAGGCAATTGGGGTTAAGTGACTTGCCCAGGGTCACATAGCTAGTAAGCGTCAAGTGTTTGCTCTGAGGTGGAATTTGAACTCAGGTCCCCCTGACTTCAGGGCTGGTGCTCTATCTACTGTGCCCTATGATGACTCATCTTTACCTGGATGTGCTGCTATTAATTCCAATTCAGCAGATCCAAAATTAAAATCTTTTTGTGTGTGCAGAACTTGGTGCCATGAAAATCTGAATTCAAATTCTACCTTGGACTCTTACTAGTTGTGTGACCTGGGTGTCACTTAACCTTCTACCTCAGTTTCCTCATTTATAAAATGAGAATAATAATTCCCACGTCCCAGGGTTATTGTAGGGACCCAATGAAGTAACATTTGTAAAGTACTTTGTTGATCTTAAAGTGCTATATAAATGTAAGTCATAATAATAATAATAATTATTATTATTATTAACTTTCTCCCTTTACTTCCTAACTTTATTTACCATTTCAGCTCTCATCCTCAATCCATCTGACTTTTCACTCTTTTATCACTCATCATGTCCCATCAAGCAACAGTCCAGTCTTGTCGACAACCTCGTCAGCGTCGATTACCTCAGCCCCTTCCTTTCACCCTCACCACTGCCATCACAGTTCAGGTCTTCCCATCTTTTCTCCACTGGACCATAGTCACTGCCTCCTCCCTGGTCTCTCTGTCACCAGGCTATTCCCCTCTCTGATACATCCTTTTTAGACTGATAAGTAAGTAATCTTCCTAATGCACAGACCATTAGATCATAAATTAAGAGCTGGCTGGGACCTTAGAAGTCAATGAGTCCAGCTTTCCTATCTGCAAGCTGAGGCAATTAAAGCCCAGAAAGGTTAATTACTTTGTCCAAGTTCACACAGGTAACAAAGTAGCAGAGTCAGCCAAATTCAGCAGGGTTCCCACTACCCCATGATTTGGCTCAGAGGGAATTAAATGGCTTGTTACCCTTTTTGAAATATCTAGCGTCAGAGCCAGGAGTAAGTTTCCTGAATCCAAGTCCAACACTGTTTCCAGTGGAAAATCGATCTTCTGAACTGTCTCCACGCCTTTGCCCTGGCCAGCCCCCCTTCCTGCAGTGCAGTGCCTCCTCATCTCTACCTCAAAGAGTCCTTTACTTCCTTCAGAATATACTTCTATGTGAAGCCTTGCCTGATTCCCTCCCCGCCTCAGGAAACTCCCTAATTATTTTGTAGTCATTTCAGTCACGTCCAACTCTTCCTGACTCCATTTGGCATAGATACCAGAGTTGCAAACCATTTCCTTCTCCAGCTCATTTTACAGATGAGGAAACTGAGGCAAACAGGGTGAAAAGACTTGCCCATAGTCACAGCTAGTAAGCGTCTGAGGCTGGATTTGAACTCAGGAAGATGAATCTTTACACTGATTCTGCATATGCTTGTACATGTACATGTTATGTTCCCTGATGACATAGTAGACCCTGGACAGCAGAGACTTACATTTTTTTTCTTTGGATTCCTAGCAACTGACACATAGTAGGTGCTTAATAAATGCCTGTTAATTGACTGACCAATTGATCAATTAATCTTGGGCAAAGCCAGCTGTTACATTCTGTGGGTTTACAGAGAGGTTCTGTGTACAGATCATTAAAGGGAGGGGACAGGTGGGACTTGTGGGTGCGGCTGGCTCACCCCTGGACATATTCCTTGTTTGTGGGCCCAGAGGCTTTGCTGTTTGCTCTTCCGTTAGCACAGCCAGAGGAGTGGTAGTGGGTGTGTCCTTGTGGTGGGGGCAGTGTTTGTTCATGCCTATGTTTCTCTCCTTCAGGGGGATGGCCAATCTGTACTCAAGGTACAGTGCTGTGGCCCAGGGCCAGTGAAAGCTGTGCCCCGGAAGAACATTCTCTGAATCACCCCTATAGGGACTGCAGGAGTGGGACCCTGGCCATCAGAGATGGAGGGACCCTGCAGTAATATTTCAAAACAGAAGAATGAATGGAGTCAAATAATATTGTGAGAGAATAGTATTTCAGAGCAACCTCATAAAAGAGGGAGGGGAGGGCAGATGAGAGAGCCTCACCGGCTACCACTGAGGTGTCAGCCTTCTGTCTGGTGTTTGTGAGCTCACCGCCTGGACGAGAGAAGGCAGGGCTCTTCCTTGCTCTCTGGGGTGATGCTGGTGCAGAAACCTTGCTCTGGGATGAGAGTGCTGTCACTACGCCAGGCTGGGAAGATGCAGGCTCCAGCTTTGTCCTGGGGGCCCCTCTCGGCCCTTCAGCTTTGGGATCTGGTGTCAGAACACGGGAAGGGGTAGGAGATGACCTGGCGGAAACAATAAGGCAGGGAGGGAGTCACAGGAAAGGTCTCCAGGCCCCGTCAGGTCCTTCTCCCAGGGAGGGACGAATCATTCTCTCAAAGTCTTTTATTGTCAGCCAGTCCTCCAGGACCCACACTCATGGAAGGAAGCCATAGATGATGAAACTACAAATCAAAGGCTTGAACTGGTTCTCTGCTGCTCTGGGGAGGAGCTTTGATGTGATTCAGGTGATTACTTTGCCAATTATAATTGGGGTAAGTTGATGTATTCATTTGGGTCTGGACCCCTCAGCACACACCAAGTGGTGGTTTCAGGTAGAGGCCCAGAAACAGGCCGGGGGGCAAGCAGGGAGAAGCCAACTTGGGGTTAAAAGCATACCATGATAATCCACATATGGAAAATCCACATGCAAATAACCAAGAGCTGGCTGCAACTGAGGGGATGTTTATTGAGCGTTCACATGGATGAATGAATGAACTTTTAAAGCTCTGTTTGAGTTACTATTTGTACTTAATAAAAATTGTATTTCTAAAAAAAAAAAGAAAGAAAACCTCTACACACACAGATATACCACCTGACAAGGCTGGCCAAGCCTGTCAGCAAGTAAGATTACCTAGGGACACCATCCTTTGGGGGTCTAAACAGTCCAAGCTTAAGGGGTGGGGAGGATAAGATAGGAACCAAACATATCTTAGCCTTCTCAGGTTAGATACTTTTTGTTTCTTAATTTGCCCTCTTTCAAAATGCCAATCTTCCCTTCTTCTCACCTGAAGGACAAAAGCATTAGGGCCTCACCTTAGACCCATTAAGGAACACCACACTGTGCACAAAAGTATTTATAGCAGCTCTTTTTGGGGGATGGCAAAGAACAGGAAAATAGGGGGTGCCCAGAAGTGAGAGAAAGGCTGGACAAAGTATGGCCTGTGAATAGAAAGGGATACTATTGTGCCTTCCGGAATGATGAAAGGGATAAGAAGGCTTGTATGAACGGATACCAAGGGAGGACTGAAACAATTTACACAATACCAACACAATCGTAAAAATGAACAACTTCAAAAGACTTAAGAACTCTGAACAAGAGATGACCAACCACGATTCCAAAGGACCAATGATGAAAAATTCCACCCACCTCCTGACAAAGATGAGTTGGACCCAATATGGGAAATGAGATTTACATTTTTTGGACGTGGCCAATGTGAGAATTTGTTTTGCTTGATTATACATATTTGTTACAAGAGTTTTACCTTTTTTTTTTCTCAATACAAGGGGGGGGTAGGAGGTAAAGAAAATACATGCTTGTGAGTTGAAAAAAAAATTTTTAACTAATTTTAAAAAACCACCCATTGATCCCAAAGGATGATCCTACTTAGCAAGACTGAAATTACAAACTGTGTGCCTTTCCAAATCCCAGGGATATTGACCCAGATCTTCCACGTCCTCTGGATAACACCAGAGGGTGTTAGGACCATCTTTTGTCTCCCATGCAGGCTCTTACCTGTATGTACAAATCCAGTCCGTTCCACTCTAAAAATCACCTTGCATGCCATTTTGCATGCTGTTTCTTGTCATGCATGCTGTAAGTTTTCATCTCCTGGCTTATATAAACGTATAATGTTCTCTCCATTTATAGCAGGAAAGAGAATGCGTCCTCAACTTTTTTGTGTGTTTATGGACCCCTTTGCTTCATGATAAAATCTATGGACCCTCTTCTCTGAATGGTATTTTTAAATGCATAAAATAAAATACACAAGCTTATTTAAAAAATCACATTGAAATAATTAAGAAAATATTAATTTTTTAACAAGTGCTTGGACCCTAGATAAAGAATCCATGATCCAGAGCATACGTGAGGAAAATTCCTCTTACCTGCTGGGGCCCTGGGCAGTAGTGCTCAACTGACCATTTGAGGCAAAACCTGGTCCTTTCATGAGGTTCTTCACAAGGAAGTCTCGAGCCTTGTCCTTTGTGCTATCCTGTGTAGACTGACCAGGAGCAGTTGTGACCCCCGAGGATGTTTTCCCAGCTGCCTGGGAGGAAGTAAAAGTCAGACCATACACCTTGGAAGCGGGCGGTTTGTCAGCTGAGGCCCCAGAAGACTGGAAGAACTTTTCCCGAGCTTGCTGTGTCTTGGACGCCAACGAAGTCCAGCTATTGGAGCTTGAGTCTGCTTTGTGCTGAGAAGCAGCTGTATAGGAGTTTAACTGGTTTTGAGGAGCTGCACGAAAGTCTGATTTGATCCGAGAAGTGATGTTCTGGGTTGCTGCTGGAGGGTCTGATTTGCTCAGAGGAGATGTGCGTGGGCTTTGAGGAGTCACACTAAAACTTAATTTACCCTGAGGAGAAGTCGTGTGAGAATCTAATTTGCTCAGGGCAGGGGTCGTAGGTGGATCTGATTTTCTTTGAGCAGATGACCACCCCACGGGGGAGTTATTGGTAACACCACTGGGCTTGCCTCTGTCTGGAGAAGAGTTCTGGGTAAACCGGTTGAGGAAGGAGTTTGACGGGGTATTTGTACTGGACGTTGACTTCTGGAGGGCCGGGTTGATGGGGCTGAGGGAATTTGTGGCACTATTGCCCACAGAGGATGGGCTCCATCCAGACGACTGGACAAAGCCCTTGGGAGTGGAATTGCTAACAGGCTGTCTGCCTGGCTGGTTGGTTTTCTGCCCAGTCTCCTTTGGTTTATCTAGTTCTTGGGCCCTCCAGGATACACCAGGGGATGTGGTATCCATTGGAACGGGGTTGGTCCGGCTCGGATACCCAGCTGCTGGCTGCTTTCGATCTGTGCTAGGGGACTTAGAGTTCGGGGTGGAAGGTCTGGTGTGGTGGTCTGTGCAGACAAAGACACCAGGTTCTCCCGTGGACTTGTAGGCACCTGAGTGGAGTGTGTTGGAACACTGTTTGCATCTGTGGATGTAAGAGAGATCATTAGGGGGGAAAAAAGTCCCCCAAGAAGCTACGCTTGTAAGCTCCCATCTTGGAGCATCCATTCCAACCAATTCCATCAACTCCAACCAATCCACCAACATGTGTTCCATGACTACCTGCTACTGTGCTGTGTTTGTTGGGGGGAATAGGAATATAAATACTCTGACTCCCTGTGGCTGTAGCCATCTGACCTGCTTAGTGCAGTACCATCCAGAAGCTTTTAAAAATTAGAATGACCAACATCACAACTAGTGCAGATGTAAGATATGAGAAGACTACCTCTGGAAATGGAAGACACACCTTGCTCTCACTCTACTCTCCCATTCCCCCCCACCAACCCAGATGACATGCCATTCCTCTACTCAAGAATTTTGTGGCTCCCTATCACCACAGTCATATTCAAACTCCTTTGTCTGGCACTCGAAGCTTTTCATAATCTGTCACTACCGTACTTTTCCAGACTCATCTCATGTCACTCTATTTGCTCTAGCCCCTGAGTTTTCATCCCTCCACCTGTGCCTTTGCTTATATCTTTCCCTCTGTCTAGAAGAGCCTTCTCTCCCCTCTTGGTCTGATGAAGCCAAACCATCTTTGGAAACCCAACTCAATGCTACCTTCTCCATGAAGCCTTCCTAGATAGCCATAACCTTTTCCCTCTGATAGCACTTTTCAAAACTCTAATGTCCTGACCATATATGATCAGTTATCTTGTTCTCCTACTCAATGGCATAAGGACAGATACACTGTCTTTTCTAGACTTTTTATCTCTCTCCATGTCTAAAAAAGTGTTCTGTACAAAGTCAGAGCCCGATGAATGCTGGTTGAATTGGAGACAGCAGGTTCACTTGTGCACATCCTAAATCTCTCTGGGATCTTTGCTATCCCAAAGGCTCCCTCATGTCCTGGCCTCACCATCCCAGACATTCCACCCCCACAGCCTCTCTATATAAAGTGCTCATGGTACCAAGTGACCATGCCCAGGAAGGCTTTGTGGGGATGGAAGACTCAGAGGAGTCCATCCTGGGCTAAATGGAGAGGAGCAGCATGTTTTTGATACTCACTACCCAGGTGACCTCGAGAAAGTCACTAACCTTTACTGGGCCTCAGTTTCCTCAACTGTAAAAGGAAGAGATTATACTAGATGGACTCCGAGATTCTTTCCAGCCCTATGGTTATGAGTCTATGTATCTTCCATACCAGTAGGTCATAGTCTCCTGCTTCTAATCCTAGGGATCACTGATCCTGAAAGCTGCAATCCAAACCTGGGGAATAAGCTATGAGAAAACTTCAATTAACCAAAACCTGACAGGCCAGAACCCTCAATAACCTAGGTTCCTGCCTTCCAATGATACTCTACTTTTAAAAGAGTCCTATGGCAAGAAAACACACCTATAAAAGGATTTAGTTTTATTTGGGGGGGGGGTTTCAAAAGGCAATCAAGATCAAGTGACTTGCCCATGGTCACACAGCTAATAAGTGTCTGAGGCCAGATTTAAACACAGGTCCTCCTGACTCCAGGGCCAGTGTGCTACCTAGATGCCCCAATTTTTTTGTCTGGCTTTTTGTGTGTGGGGGGGGTCCTTTTTTTGCTTTTTTTGCTTTTTGGTGAGGTAATTGGAGTTAAGTGATTTGCCCAGGGTCACACAGCTAGTAAGTGTCAAGTGTCTGAGGCCATATTTGAACTCAGGTCCTCCTGACTCCAAGGTTGGAGCTCTATCCACTGTACCACCAAGCTGCCCCATGCCACCTAGCTGCCCCTGGGTTGTTTTTTTTTCCTTAACTCAACATCATATAATGTCACAGCTATAAGTAGACCTTAGAAATCATTTAATGCAATAGTTTCCACCTTATGGACTGAAGAGTTTTTGCAAATCCAAAAATAAGCAAACTTACTTCCTGTGGCTTGAATAATCTCTCTCTCTCTCTCTCTCTCTCTCTCTCTCTCTTCTCTCTCTCTCTCTCTCTCTCTCACACACACACACACACACACACACACACACACACATACCCTTTATTTTTTTAAGCAATAAGTAAAGGATGTGATTAGTAAGATGCAAACTCCTTTGAAAGTATAACTGAATCATAGTAGCTTGGCTTAGTAGTAGTAGTAGCACATAATCTTGGTCAACAGACATTAATTTCTTTCAGATAGGAATTCTATTAAATTTTTTTAGGTTAAATTTTTTTTAAATGTTTATGTTGGGGCAGCTAGGTGGTGTAGTGGATAAAGCACTGCCCCTGGAGTCATTAAGACCTGAGTTCAAATCCAGCCTCAGACACTTGACACTTACTAGCTCTGTGTGGCCCTGGCCAAGTCACTTAACTGCACTGCCTAACCAAAAAAAAAAATGTTTATGTCAAGTCTCCATATTTAAAAAGTTTGTGAACCATTGACCTCATCTGATGAGGTCATCTGATGACCCCCTACAGATAGAGAAACTAAAGCCCAGAGAGAAGTGATTTTCTCCAAGACCACAAGGCTAGTTAGTGGCAAAGCCAGGTCTAATTCCAGGGTTCTTTTACCTATACTACACTATTTCCATGGGATGTTCTAGGTTCAATCTTAGTTATTGTTCAGTTGAGAATAACTCTTCATGACTCCATTTGGGGTTTTCTTGACAAATATACTGGAGTGGTTTATCATTTCCTTCTCCAGCTCATTTTACAGATGAGGAAACTGAGGCAAACAGGGTTAAGTGACTTGCCCAGAGTCACACAGCTAGTGTCCGAGGACAGATTTTAACTCGGGAAGATGTGTCTTCCTGATTCCAGGCCCAGCGCTCTATCCACTGTGCCACCTAGGTTCAGTCTACCTTCAGCCCATTCTCTCTTCTCCAATCCCCATTAAGTTTCACCAACAATCAGAGTAAGGACCCTGAGGCTTTGCCATATTCTTAAACATCCATTTACACTCAATAAACTGTCTCACTATGGCAGGAGCAGGTACTTAGACATTTTAGAAATCTTTTAAACAGGCTTTGGCCTTAGCCTTCAAAAACCCGATTGATGAGAATGCCCATTCCCAGTACATTCCTGATTAATTCAAGGTCTGACTTGTACTTGGGTTAAGCCAATGAGACAAGTAACCAAGAGCTGACTTTCTAAGCTCCTCTACTGGTTCTGTGATTAGGTAGAAAAGTACTTAGACTTGGATATAGCAGTGAACTTGGAGTCAGGAAGACCTGAGTTCAAATCCTGCCTCAGACAATTACTGGCTTTGTTACCCTGGGCAAGTAATATAAACTTCCTCAGCTTCCCTTTCCACATCTGTACAATGGGGATAATAATAAGACCTACCTCCAAGGTTCATTTTAAGATCAAGTTAAATGAGCTAATCTAAGCAAATCACTTTGCAAACCTTAAAGCTCTCTATAAATGTTAACCATCATTATCACCATTTGTGTGACCTTTGGTTTTCTCAGTCTACAAAGTGAAAATCAGGCAGCTAAGTGGTACAGTGGATAAAGCACTGGGCCTGGAATCAGGATCTTTGTGAGATCAAATCTGGCCTCTGATACTTACTGGCTATGTGACCCTAGGCAAGTAACTTAACCCTGTTTGCCTCAGTTTCCTCCTCTGCAAAATGTGCTGGAGAGGAAATGGCAAACCATTCCAGTATCCTTGCCAAGAAAACCCCAAATGGGGTCACAGAGAGTCGGACACAACTGAATGACAAAGCAGAGATGATAATAATTGTACCACTTACCTCCCAGGGTTATGATTAAAGGGAAGCCTTTTGAAAAATTGAACTCACCAAAGAAACACATGTTAATATTATTTGAACTAGATGACCAACCCAGGCCCCTCTAGTTTTCAAAGAATGAAACTATGAAACTCTACCTGCTTCCCAGCAGATACTGACAGGAGAGGTAAAACAGACCTACCTGAAACAATTCCTATGGTAGAGCTTCCCATCAACCAGGTGCCTCTGCACCAGGTGCACATGTTTCTTGCAGATAGCACAGATACTGCTCCTGGAGCCCTGGGGGCTTTCGATGCCCAGGGAGACCCGGCCCTAAGGGAAATGGAGACAGAACCCATCAGGTCAGCCTCAGGAGCCAAGAGCCTGGCAGAGAGCAGAACCCAGACTGTGGTCAGCCACAGGTAGGATGATCTCTGGGAGGAAAGGTTGTTATTACTGGGAGGGGCAGAAAGCACATAGCAAGAGATGGGAAACCAGATATGTATCCAGCACTTTTCTGGGCCTGAATTCCTGGCTCAGGCCATTTATTCATTCACTGGCCGGGGCCAGGCAATCTCATCTTCCCCACCATGCTATCAGCCTTAAGCAACTAGTTTTGGTAATTTGCCCCTGTAAATTATGTTAACACTCACTGAACTTTGGACTTTGCTCTCCATATCTAAGCGGCCTTGAAAGTTCTAATAATGGGTCTGGCTCAATTGTACTTTACTAGGTTATCTCTCCACCCATCAAAGCCTTCCTTTTCACTTATTGGCTGAAGGATAATGAGAATTTGGCCTTTGTCTGGATTTATCAGCTATAAAAAATGCCACACCCAGACTGATCCTGAGGGAGGACCCACTTACTTCTCCTATACTCATTCCTCACTACAGGTCAAACTGAAACCTCCAGGCATATCTCTCAACCCAGGGGTGGGGAAGGCCCAAATTATTCATTTCCACCAATAGTCACCAACTAAAGCAAGGGTTCTTAACCTGAGGTCAGTGAACTTAGATTTGAGGCTCTTTAAAAAAATATTTTCATAACCATATTTCAATGTAATTAGTGGGTTTGTATCCTACTTATTTAACTTTATACATTTAAAAACATTACTCTGAGGAAGGGTCCAGAGACTTCCCCCAGACTGCCAAAAAGTATCCGTGACATAAAAGTTTAGGAAGCCCTGACCTAGAAAAAATAACCCCAGAAAGATCCATAGGCATAATTTGTAAAAAGGGGATAATAATATCACCTACCCCCGCCAAGATAGTTGTTAGCACCAAGTGACATCACAATTGTAAAGCACTTAGCACATAGTAAGCATTATAGAAATGTTAGCTATTATTATTATGTTATGATTATTGCTGCTTTTGAATAAGGAAATTAGAGAAGATAATCTGCCTTTGTAACTCCTTCCCAAATATAACGAGAAGTAAAACTTTCTGGATCAATCAGAAGACTCCATACTAAGATGCCATATTTTTTAGAGTCTTAAATTCTATCAGAGATATTATGGAAAGAACAGAACTGGAAATAAAACCATGAGTTGGATATTTAACTCATTTGGCTCTGATACTGGGGGGTCTATCTATGACCCTTGTAGTCTCTCACCCACAGAAAAAAAAAATGGTTTATAATGTCTAACCCTCCCTGTAATGAATGGAAAAACAATCCACATTGTACTTTGAGCTCCTTAAAGAAAGGCTTCTGTGAGAAGGCAGGGTGTTATAACTGTAATACAGTGCCAAATTTGTGTAGGGTGACATAGGTCATAAGAGGGAAAGATCTGGGATGCTTACTGGTTTTGCTGGTGGGAATTCCGTCCCTGTGCTCTTCCCTTGGACAATGGGGTTTGTCCGGACTGGAGACAGTGGCTGCGCAGGGGCTGGGGAAGCAGGCTTGACAGGCTGCGAAATGACTTTCTTCCCTACAGGTCCCTCACTCAAGTCTGAAGAAGGCCTCTTCACTCCAGCCATGCCCCCAACTAGGATAGAAAACACAAAGAACAGATAAGGGCCAGTAGAATCAGCTCCCACCGGCACCCCAAGCCACTACCACCACCAAGAAGCAACAAGGCTATACCTGTGCTTTCCCCTTAAAGCCGAGGTGCCAACCTCCCCATCTGCCTGAATTAGATTAAAATGTAATTGGGAAATGTTTAACAAAAGTAAATGACTATGTAATACAGCACTGATAATGTTTGTTTGTGGTTTCCTAAGTTAACATGTGGCCCGCCGGGATCAGTTTCTATTTGAACCTCACACCAGGGCCTTAGGCTAGACAGGGGCTTCCGCAAAGAAGGAGTCCACTGCTCCCCAAATTTTTTCCATCTCTGAACTTGCCAGAGCAGACTGAAACAAACTTGAGGGGCATTCTTCTGACTCCCTTCACCCCCAGCCATCCTCTGATCCAGCCATCCACACACACCATCACATTAGATCCACACATAGAGAAGTCACAGGTAAGATTCTGATGTGATGGAAAGAACACTGCATTTGGAGTCAGGGGTCCCAGGTTCAAATCCTGGCTCTGACCCTTATTAGTTACATCAGCACAGGCAAATCACTTCCTCTCTCGGCCTCATTTCTCTGTAAAGAGAATGGGCTGGGCTTCATGACATGTAAGACCCCTTCCAAATCCAACATCTATTATTATTATTTTGTTGTTCAGTCATTTCAGTTGTGTCTGACTCTTTGTGACCCCATCTGGGGTTTTCTTGGCAAAGATACTGGAGTGGTTGGCCTTTTCCTTCTCCAGCCCATTTTACAGATGAAGAAACTGAGGCAAACAAGATTAAGTGACTTGTCCAGAGTCACATAGCTAGTAAGTGTCTGAGACCAGATTTGAACTCACAAAGATCCTGACTCCAGGCACAGCACTCTATCCACTGTACCACCTAGCTGCCATCATCATTATTATTAATAGTAATAATAGCGCTTTAGCACATTAAGATTTGCAAAATTTTTCTACATGTTATCTCGTTTGATCCTCACAACAACCCTGTAAGGTTTTACAGTTGAAAAAACTGAGACTGAGAAAGATCAAGTGATTTTCCCAGGGTCACACAGCTAGTATCTGAGGCAGGATTGGAGCTCACGTCTTCCTGACTCCAAGTCCAGCATTCTATCCACTAGCCCCCCACGACAGACCAACATGCTGTATCAGGGGTTTTACTAATGCTCACACAAAACACACCGCACTCCCGCTAGACGGGTGATCAAACTGTGATTCTCAAATCACACCTCTCCCTACTCAACTTAATTCACAGGAATAAGAATTTACTGAGCACTTACCACTTGCCCAGCCCTTGTGCAGGTACTTGGAAATGAAATACTAGGTACTAGGGAAGTGCCAATGTCAGGTATAGACAATAAACTCAGAGGCAGAATAACCAAGCTGGGGTGAAAGGACCTGTGCTCCAGACCCACCTCTGACACTGATTACTCTTACTAGTGTAGACAAGTCTCTTAGCCTCTCTGAGAGCCGAGTTTCCTCATCTGTAGGAGTATTACTACACCCATACCACAGGATTGTTGAAGGGAAAACATTTGTAAAGTTACAAACTGGTATAGAAATGTGAGATATTTGGTGCTAGTCTAGTTCAAAGAAGGGAGAGTTTGCTGTGGGCTAGAATGATCACAGAAGGCTTCTTGGAAGAGATGGGACATTAACTGGACCTAGAAGGACAGGTTCAATTTGAATAAGAAAAGGGAAAAGATTAAAGAGAAAAATAAGCTCAAGTACAGGAGCAGCTAGGTGGCACAGTAGATAGAGCACAGGGCCCAGAGTCAGGAAGACCTGAATTCAAATACAGCCTCAGACACTTACTAGCTGGGTGACCCTGAGCAAGTCACTTCCCCCTGTTTGCCTCAGTTTCCTCATTTTAAAATGAGCTGGAGAAGGAAATGGCAAACCACAATAGTACTTTTGCCAAGAAAACTCCAGATGGGGTCACAGAGAGTTGGACATGACTGAAATGCCTGAACAAGAAGAAATGTGCTAGGCACTATACTAAGTACTTTACAAACATCTAGCTTACAGATTATCTCATATAATTGCTGGACTAATTAGCCTGTTCCTAGATATTAGCTGAAATACATACATACTAGCAGGTTTCTCTTCTCCCTCTACAGTGGTCATAAATACCCTGAAGCAGTCTGGGACCCCTCCAGTACAAAACCGGCCAAGCAGATTATGGAAATCCAGAATGTTATCCCATCAAAGACCTACTGTATCCATTAAGGGCTAAGCAATGGCACATTAATCTGCCATGAAAGGGTGTGGATGAATAAATCCAGAGGAACACTCATAGAGAAGTGAAAAATGAGGAAGGAGAGAAAGGAGTGATGAGAAGAAGAGGGAGGAAGATGGGAAGGCAAAGGACAGAAGGGCAAGATAGACATTCAGGAGTTTAATCAACATTCAGAGCTATAAAGGAACATAGAGGTCATCTAACCTAACTCATTTTCTAGGATCACTGAGGCAAAGTAAGCCAAATAGTAAACACTAGACCCAGGTGATATAGGAATAAGCACAATAGCTACGATTCCATGAAAAGTCTTTGGACTCCAAAGCCAATGTCCTTTCCATCGGGCAAGATGCTTCTCACAAACATTTCCTAGGGGAATGGGGAATTCCCATTGCATTGATGGAGTGTAGCAACCAACAAGGGGATTGCATAAAGCCCCCTTAGCCTGGACCAAACAATCAGACTGTGATTCTGCTCTCCCTCCCCCAAGCCCCAAAGGCTCAGCTTCAAATCTTCTCAAGTCAGCTCTTGGTGGTCTAGCAAAGATCAGGCCCTAGGAAGGATCACAGAAGATCATAAAGGATCACAGATTCAGAGTCTGAAGGGACCTGAGGGCCACTGAGTTCCAATCCACTCCCTCCCATCATTTTACAGATAAGGAAACAGAAGACCAAAAAAAAAACAAAACCCAAAACTAAGTGAGTTGCCCGAAGTTGCACAGCTCGTAAGCTTCTAAGGTGGAAAATGAACCCAAGTCTTCGCTGACTCCCAACACCAGTGTCCTATCTAACGCACCACAGTCTACAATTATAGGACCAGAGGACGGGGGCCTTAGAGCTTGGATAACACAGAACTGTCTGCAGAGGGAGGGCCTTTGGTCTACATCTCCACAACAGTGAAAACACACAATGGGTCATAGAGGTCCCCAAGAGGGGATTTTTCTATTTCACTAGAATAAAGAAAAATAGATTTCCTCAGGGCTGGAAAAGTGGGGGTAAAGGGGGAGAAAAAGAGACTAAAAGAAAACGGAGGGAGGAGGGAACACAGAGGCTGGCACAATTCCCAGAGTCACTATGAGTTTTGAACGGGAATTTCTAAACCTCAGATTAGGAATGTGGCAAAGGGAGGCAGGGAGGAGGGAGATGTTAATAAAAGGCTGAGCCCAGCAGAGCTGGAGAGGAAATCATGGGTGAGTGGAGCACAATAGTGGATGAAGTAGAAGCTTTGGAAAAGGTCATGCTACTTGGGAAGAGGGGGGCCTGAGGACTCTGATCTGCCTTGTTCTGAGACCATGGCCCTACCTGCCAGGCACCCCTTACATGCCCTATTCAGAACACGCACCCTGTTCTAACACCCCCCTGTCCCTGAGTTAGACTAGATCTCCCTGTTAAAATGCAAAGGAGCCAGCAAAAAGGCTTTCACAGCTGGGTCTTGAAGGAATTGTATCTAAAGTACCTGAAGCAAACTTTTCATGTCCCCAATACAGCCACAAGCTCCATTAGCACTATAACACCAACAATAAATATATATATAGCTCTCTAAGTTCTGCCAACTGCTTTTACATATGTTTTCTGAGTTGATCTTCACAGCAGCCTTGTGAAACAGGCCCTATTATTACCCCCATTTTACAGATAGGAAACTAAGACTGAGACAGGTTAAGTGACCTATAAGAGACATGTTTGCATAGTTAATATTAATGTCTGAGGCAGAATCCGAACTCTGATCTTCCTGACTCCAACCAAGTCTAGCACTCTCCCCACTACACAGTGTAGTTGCTTGAGTACCTGTCGTATAGGATACACGCATTCCTTTCAGTAAGAGAGAGGGAAGTCAGGGTTTCAGGGTCAAATGAGATAATAGTAAAGCACTTGGCACGCTGCCTGGTGCGTAGAAAGCACTATATGAATGTTAGCTATTGTTATTGCTATCACAATTATTAGCTCATGAAACTGAGGCAGACAGGGGTTGATGACTTGTCCAGGGTCATGAAGCTGGTGGGTGTCTAGAGCTGGATTTGAGCTTAGGTCTTCCTGGCTGAAGTTCCAGAGTTCTATCCACTGCATCACCTAGCTACCATTGTGGTGGCTGTTGTCATTTTTTAAATTAACTGTTTACAAACCAGAGAGAGAGAGACAGGGAGAGAGAGACAGGGAGAGAGAGACAGAGAGAGAGAAAGAGAGAGAGAGAGAGAGAGAGAGAGAGAGAGAGAGAGAGAGAGAGAGAGAGAGAGAGAAAGAGGGAGAGAAAGAGGGAGGGAGGGAGGGAGGGAGGCAAAGAACTGGACAATTCATTCATTGTTTAAATGGGATGATAAACAAGGAGAAGGATGTTTTGTGCACTCTTGTTTCAAGTAGAGAAACTGGAGCTTCTATAACTGAAGAATGGATTGGACTTCATCTGCTTGGCCCCAGAGAGCAGAGCTATGACCAATGTTGGAAGTTACTCACTATCTGAAAAACCCAAAGAGCTGCCAATAGAAATACAATAGAAAGCCCCCCATCCCTGGAAGTCTATGGATAGAGTCTATCCGCTACATTGTGAGCTCCTTGAGGACAGGGTCTGTCTTTCCTTTTGCTTATATTTGTATCTCTGGTGCTTAACACAGTGCCTGGTACGCAGTAAATGCTTAATAAATGTTTGCTGCCTGCATGATCAGAGAGGCTGGTTTCAATCTGAACCCATACTCATACCCCTACACTAGAGCTATTGAGGGATGACAAACAGATATAGTTCTAACCCAGTTAGAATTAACTGCAGCTAGGTGGTACAGTGGACAAAGGGCCAGGCCTGGAGTCAGGAAGACACATCTTCCTGAGTTCAAATCTGGCCTCAGACACTTACTAGCTGTGTGACCCTAAGCAAGTCACTTAGCCCTGTTTACCTCAGTTTCCTCATGTGGAAAATGAGCTGGAGAAGGAAATGGAAAATCACTCCAGTATCTTTTCCAAGAAAACCCCAATTGGAGTCATGAATAATGAGATAGGATTGAGATTGGAGGAGACTGAAGGAAATATCATCCAGCCTCAGTCCTGGACCTGAATTTCCCTTTTATCAACTCGGCCATTTGGAGGTACCAGCATGACCTTATTCCTCCTTTCCACAGAGGTGAGGCAGATCCCATATCCCATCTATCCATGCCATTCACCAGGAATGTCTTTATATATCTAAAATAGACATTTTCCTACTAAGTCCTCTATAAGTCCCATCTTACATGGGATTTAGGAAAATTGTTGAGGCGAGAGAAGGTTGAATTAAAAAACTCTTCCTCCCTAGGGTTTCTCTCAAAACAAGAAAAAGAGCAGCCCTGCCCAATGGCTATGGGAAAGGCACTGAGGAAGAAGGTGAGAGTGGACTGACTACTCACTGGGCGACCGGCCGTGGAAATAATTGTAATACTGGGAGACATAAGTCAGAATGCTCAATCGATCTGGCACCTTGAGAGCCACCATATCTTCTGCATCCAACAGGGCTGGTATCCCTAGCTGCTCCTCAGCCACCTGGAATGCCTGTAACAGATGGGAAGAAGGACAAAGGCATAAGACACCTATTAGGTGAGACAGGTGACTACCCCTCAGGGTACTTCGGGCCCAATGGCTGAAGTTGGGCAAAAGAATATGCCATCCCTGCCTCATTCTCCTCTCTACCTACTCTTGCTTCCAAGACTTACAACCTCCCAGCACTAATGAGCTATAATTCTATACAAGCTTTCCTCAATTGCCTCAGCCTGCCATGATCTTTCTTCCACAAATCTACAGGACTTAGTGTCCATAACACATCACATCAAAGCTTTGTGATACATGATTTTGCATTGTCCATGGGGGAGGGGGTGCAGTTTTCTCATCTGGGAATTCCCTAGATCAATGACATCACAGTCAAGTCTACAACCATATCATCATAACACCTGACAGTGAAAGGGACCATCAGGAGTCTGCCCCTCAAATGCAGGCAGGTAAATTTCTAAACAATTCCAAACAGATGGGAAAGGGAAAGACGACAAGAAGAGCTATTAATATTATCTAGCACCAGTCTTGATCTTACGGACAACATGACCTGAGAGTTTTAGACATTTTTGGCTTAACGTTGGATAATTTGGTTATGAAAGAAAGTGCAGGGCTAGAAATTAAAGAAGAATTTCCCCAAAGGTCCCCTGATTTTTTTTTTTGGCTCTTTCAGTGATTTGACAAACACAGATCAATGTCCTAACAGCTCTTTTTTTGGCACTGGGCTAAAGACACATTCTTTCTCAACACGAATCCTTATATGGTCAGTAATTACCCAGAATAGCTTCTCTGAAAGAGGGAGATGCATGCTCCCAATAACCCCAAGAGAGCCTTCTCACTCACAAAGCAACCATGTCAAACAGCACCATACAACAAAAATGACCCAACGTCTCCCTCACTCCCTCCCTAATCCCACTCTACACTCCTCCCCACACCCCTTTCTGGAGCTACCCAGTGCACACAGAGAATGAATTATGTTCTCATAACTGGAGTGATGGGAGAAAGACACAGATTAGAAGGCACTGAGGTGTGTGAGAAGGAAAGAAAGGCAGGAGGAAGAATAGGACAGGCTGGAGAGACACAGATGCTGTCATCCACCAGACTGACTACTTAGTCAGCTTCAAAGGCAAGAGACGTCAAGCAAGTCAACTCAGTAGGGAGAACTAAGTGGGTCATCCCCGAGATCTCTCTCTCTTTCCTTGAAAGCAAGGACTAGTGCTTAGCACAGTGCCTAGCACAAAGTAAGTGCTTAATAGATGTTGTTACCTGCATGATCAAGCAGGTTTCATCCTGAACCCAGACTTATGCCCCTACACTAGACATTGAAGCTCTCTCTCCCCACCCACCTTCAGCATACCAGATACCCTCCAGTCTCTGGACTCCTTCCTGAAACTATCAGGCCACAGTGTTCCAAAGACAGCTGATCCGTCCAGTGGGAAACAAAGGAAATTTCCAGACTTGACCCAAAGAGCTGGTGTTGCCTAGAACTCTTGCTGGGGAGAGATTGGAAAAGCAACCAGAGACCCAGATAAGGCATAAGTCCGAGTACAGAGAAAGAGATTACATAAGGAGGTAAAGGGAATAAGGATGAAGAAATGGAGCCTGGGCATGATCTTCTTTCTTCCCATCCCAAAGATGATGACAAAACAGCGCCAGAGTTCTGAGGAGCTAAGCCAGTCCTGCAAAGATTATTTATTAAAGGTGGGGCCTTGTTTACCTTTCTCTCCTACCTCCACTGTCCTTGCCCACCTCCCCTTAATCCTCTGTCCTCATTCCCTGATCATCACCCAACTCCTGCCCTATGCCTCCCCCCCCACCTAATCTCCTCTCCCACATTCTCCCCTTTTTCTCCACTGCTCCCCACATTCTCCATAATGCCACTGGAAGTCTCAGGCTCTGATGTCCTAGACTCAAGTTCATTTGCTTTTCTTTTCCATATATATATAGTGAGAAAGAAAAAAGAAGAAGCTATGTAACCAAAAGCCAGAACACTACATCAGGGAATGGGGAAATACCCATGAAAGAGAAAAAGAGCCTGAGTAAAACTCTGTTTATAGCTCCCCATGAGCACTATTAATTACAAGCATTCACATAGGACAGGGAAGCAATATAACAGTGAAGAGAGCGGAGTTTGGGGTCAGAGATCCTGAGCAGAAATCCCAGTTCCTTATTTATCGCTACCATAATGTTGGGCAAGTCACTGGGTGTCTCTAGGCCTGTTTTCTCATCTGCAAAATGCTCTGTGAGTCTATAATTTGTATCCACATGTGGTTTGTTGATCATTTTCTGTAGGGTCATCCTGGGAAGCACCATTGACCAGAGTCTCTGGTAAGAGATTCATAAAACCTAGGGAGAAGAAGAAAGAAGAAAAAGAAGAAGAAGGAGGAGAAGAAGAAGAAGAAGAAGAAGAAGAAGAAGAAGAAGAAGAAGAAGAAGAAGAAGAAGAAGAAGAAGAAGAAGGAGAAGAAGAAGGAGAAGAAAGGTGAGAAGGAGTAAGAGGAGGAGAAGGAGAAGGAGAATAAGGAGTCAGCCAGCTGATAAAGGTGAGGGAAGGTATGGGGTGTTGGTAAGGAAAGAGAGTAAACAATGTCTTTGGTCACTGAAAGGAATAAAGGTTGAGGAGTGGGAGAGAGGTCCATGTCCCAGGCCTGCTCTGGCTCTGGGTCAGCTCAGGCCAGATCTGTCCTGGAGAGAGGAGCAGCTGAAGTCCATCAGACCTGACACTGGCTCTCTCTGGAGTCAGCCCACGCTCCCAGCAGATGGGTGGTCTGAGCTTCTGCGGCAGCCTAGGCCAGAGGAGAGGCTGCTCCCAAGGAAGCCCATTCCTTTCTCCCACCTGCTTCCCCTGATTCAACCCCAATACCACCTCACCGGAACCCTCCCCACCCTCAGGAACTCCGGGGGAACTGGAAAGTCTGGCTGGCACCTAAACAGAGGGAAACAGGCTGAGAGGAATGAGGGGCAGGAAAGATTAACAACCCAAGCAGTCTGTGACATGAGGCTGGGGTGAGAGTCTGTTTGTCTTCTGAGAGAGAGCTGTTAAAAAAAAAATTTTCAGACACTTATAGGCAGGAGCTCTGACTCTGACTTCATTTGTTAGTTCAGAAGCACCTTTCTCAGCCTCAGCTGGCTTATGTGCAATCATGGCAACAATTCCCCATGAGATAACAAAGCCCCTCAGAAGTCTCCTTAAAAAAAAAAGGGAGGTGGTTTAGAAAACCGGGTGTGACCAATATATAGGCAGATTCACAACTTCCTTAAAGACATAAAGGACTAGTGGGGGAACTGGAAACGGAAGGGAAACCTAAAGGGCGCCAGTTGTCTGAGTAAGAATATGAACCGAGATGGGAAGGTGTCTCAGGCTCCAAGATTCAATCTGACCTCAGCTACGCAGAACTAAGGAGTGAGAGATACCCTTCTCCCGCCATGAAAATGCTGCAAGGGGACAAAGCCGGGTCACAGAAAGCAAGAGTGAGGACAGAAGAATAGATAGAGATGGAGGAATATAGCACTTACCAGCTTGTTGTTTTCATAAATGTTTTCTTTTCTGAGGGTGCTGAAGTCTCTGAAAGAGAAAAATAACATGAGGTAAAGGCCCAACTAGCTTGGCTTGGCTTTCTCTAAGACTCTTCAGCCTCCCCTCTCCAGCCTGCACCCTACCCTGCTGCAAACATTGCCCACTTCCCCTCAGGTACAGAGTCCTGGGGACAGATCAGAAAGCAAGGCCACAGCAACCTTGTTTGCCCAAGTGAGGATTAGAGCATTGAAAAAAAAATAATCATGGCAATCTTTGACATGTACAAAGCACTTCATGTTTTTATAAAGTGTGTTTATATCCCCACTGATTCTCACCACAACCCTGAGAGAAACCAAATTTCAGAGAGACCCATTCAAGGTCACTCAACTAGGAAGAAATAAAACTGGGACTAGAACCCAGGTCTTCTAGCCCAGGTAGTACGTCTAACACATCAGGCCACCTCCCAAACACTCTGGGAACTGACTCTTCCCCATTGTCTCTCTTGAGCATGAACCCAGGTCATCTCAGAGTTATGAGGCCCAGTCAGCCCAGTGAGGTTCAGCCCATCCTTAGAGCCCTCAGCAACAAAACCTACATAGATATGAGTGTACCAAGCTAGACAAGTGGCCTGGCCCCTAAGGAGCTCATAAGTCTTACACATGCAACAGCAACTCATCTAAGAGGTCGTAACATTAGAGTGGTAAAGACCCTTAGAGATCTTCTAGGTCAAGGGCCCCGTAACTCTCAGTGAGCTGCGAGGACCAGATTAAAACGGGACTGGGATATGTTTCGCAAAATAAATAAGATACAAAATAAATAAATAAATAAAAATACAATCCAACACAAATAACATTAATTCTTGGTTTCTCAACTTAATATGCAGCAGGGATCCTTTTCAACTTGAGTTTGACACCATGATCCCTTCATTTTTCATTTCATTCCTGAGCTGGACTCAGGAAGACCTAAGTTTGAATGCCGCTTCTGACACTAGCTGTGTGATGCTATACAAGTCACTTAACCTATCTCAGCCTCAGTTTCCTCATCTGTAAAATGGGGATGATAATAATAGCACCTACTTCATAGGGATACTATGAAAATCAAATAAGACAACATGCGTAAACTACTTAGCAAACCTTAAAGCACTTTGTAAATGCTTTTGTTGTTAATTGAGTCATTTTCAGTTGTGTCTGATTCTTTATGACCCCATTTAGGGTTTTCCTGGCAGAGTCTGGAGTGGTTTGCCATTTCCTTCTCTAGCTCATTTTACAGATGAGGAAACTGAGGCAAACAGAGTGAAGTGACTTGCCTAGGGTCTCACAGCTAGTAAGCATCTGAGGCTGGATTTAAACTCAGGGAGATGACTCCAGGCTAGGCATTCCACCTACTGCCCCACCCAGATGCCCCTGTAAACGTTTGCTGCTATTATCATTACAAGATAGGAAACCAAAGCCTGGACAGGTTAAGTGTCTCACCCAAGGTCACAGGAAGTAAACTGGAGAGTCAAGATTCAAACCCACTATCTAAGATACCCAGAATAACTTTACAATATTAAGTCAAAAGGTAAAAGAGTAATTCAGGTTCACCTTAATTCCCCCACTGCACACAGCAGCTCTCTGAGTCAGCATGGAATGTGGATGGAATACTGGCTTTGAACTCGAGGAAACGGGTTTAAATCCTGCTTCAGACCTTTACTAGCTACCTATCCCTGGGCAACTCACTTAACCTCTCAGACTTAGCTTCAGTGTTTGACTTGCTAACACCTAAAGTCCCTTCCAACCCTAAACCTATATAATCTCTCACTTCCCTATGACCATCAGTCAAATTGACACTGGGCTGGCCACGGAGTCTTAAGTACAAAGAGATCAGAGGAGTGTTGCTTAGCAGCTGGAACCCGGGGATGGAAGCTAGGAATCCTGGGTTCTGTGCTCAGTTTTCCAGCTGGCCTGGGGTCAGGCAGATACTTAACCCCAGGCTGATCAACCAAAGACAGAAACCAGAGTTTCCAACGTCATTGAAAAAGATTGACCATGTTTTTTTCTTTTCAAAATGTGAATAACTCATTCTTTCATTATAACAAATAAAACTAGCAAATTTTTATTTTAGATGTGAATTTCCCTATGCAGCAATATCCTTGTAAAAGACATAACATTACTTTTCATTACAGTAACAATACAACATAGAAAAGCTTCCCTGCCTCCCCCCACCCACCCACCCAGGCTCAACTTGGAGGTTCTGAAGGCCCCAAGCTTGTCCACTCCAGAGTAAACTCCTCTGTGCCTCATTCTACATCTAACCCCTTCCTGAGGATATCAGGGACATGATGATATTGGCTGTCTTCCTAGGTGGGCTGGAGGGGCAGATGGCAAAGCACTGTGGGATCCTTGGGAACAGAAAACGTTAAACAGGCAATAAAGGGTATTTGTGACGCCAGCAGCTTACAGTGGGAGGGGGGAGATGAAGCTAAGATGAGGCCGAATTTGAACTCAGGTCTTTCTGACTCCAGGCCCAGGGCTCTCTCCATTGAGCCATAGGTAGGTTGATTGATTGATTCAGGGAAAGGCCAGGCCAAGCCAGCAAAGAATACAGTTTACATTTTAAATAAAATAAAACTTTATTTTAAAATATGGAAAAAGCCCATTCTTAGTTCTCAGGCTATATAAAAACGGGGATCTTGGCCCTTTCTTGCAACTATTTTTTAAATGTATTGCGCTGTTGTAATTACTAAAACACAAATTCATTTAAACATTACTGAGTTTCTCAGTGTTTTCACCATGCATTTTCACAATAAATAGCAATTATACAACTCCTATCACATAAAGTCCACAATTTTTTTTTTATTTTAAAAGGGGTGGGTGGGTCAATATCCTCAAAAAGTTTGGGAGTCACTGGACTAAACTAAATCAGTACATGGTAGTCCTGATTTGGGAGCAAGGTTAGCCCATCCAGGCCTTCATTCCAATCCTCTGCTCTGGGTTAGGACCATATCCTTGGCTAGGGTGTCAGAGTAAGTGAAAGCAACCGCCCCAGATATAAAACCCATAATACCCTGCATCTGGGTGCTCCACAAATACCCTCCAGAGGCGTTACTTAAACAATACAAAATCTTCAAAAAGCACAGAGGCCAAATGGGAACTTGGATCTTAAATAAACATCTGATCATCACCACACCCACCTGCAGAAACACAATGACCCACCAATGAGTGCAGGACTCCACCCGTATCCCCCCTCCAAGGTTCACAGTCCCACAAAGAGCCCCCCTGCCTCATCCAGGTGTTTCCTTTCCAAGGGTCTCCAGCTGTTTCTCTAACAATGAGAGATGTCAAGGTCACCACTGCCCACCAGAAAGGGGAAGAAAGCCAGAAATGACCTCAGAGGCCATCTTGCCCAATGTTCTCTTTTTACAGATGAGGAAACTGAGACCTAGAGAGGTTAAATGATTTGCCCAAGGTCATACAGGTAACAAGTATCAGAGGTGGGATTTGAACCCACATCCTCTGACTTCTAAGGCAGCTAGGGAGTGCAGTAGAGTCCTGGAGTCAGGAAGACCTGAGTTCAAATCTGGCATCAGATACTTACTAGCTGCGTGACCTTGGGCAAGTTATGTCACCCTGTTTGCCTCGGTTTCCTCATCTGTAAAATGAGCTGGAAAAGGAAATGCAAACCACCATTTCTGCCAAGAAAACCCCATGGGCTAAGTCCACAGGGTCACCTAGAGTTAGACATGACTGAACGAATGACCCACAACCTCTGACTTGAGAGCATTTGCTTTTGCATCTGTTTCAGGATGCCTCCAATCTCAGGTTCTTCTCTTTCCAGCAATGAATGGATTTTGTCTGATGAAGTTCCTCCAGGGTATCAGGTATCAATTGTAGCATAGGAGAAAGATTGGCTAGGTGGCACAGTGGATAGAGCACCAGCCCTGGAGTCAGGAGCACCTGAGTTCAAATCCAGCCTCAGATGCTTACTAGCTGTATGACCCTGAACAAGTCACTTAACCCTGTTAATCTCAATTTCCTCATCTGAAAATGAGCTGGTGAAGGAAATGGCAAACCACTCTGGTATCTTTGCCAAGAAAACACCAAATAGGGTCACAGGGAGTCATACATAACTGAGCAACAACAATAGAAAGAGGGTTTATTTGGCATCTCTGGACCTCAGTTTCCCCACTTGTAAAATAAAGGAGTCAGATTAGGTGATCTCTAAGGTCCCTTTCTGTTTTTAATCCAATGAATCCCATAATTCTCTGCTGCTCACTACCTACCTATGTGACCTCACACAAGACATTTTCCTTCCGTGGACCCAAGTACCCTCAGCTTTAAAGTGAAGGCTTTAGACTAGTCAATCTTTAACATTAGAAGACCCAAGAAATATCCATTGAAGCAGTGCATTTTTTTTATCCATAAGGCAAAGAAAATAGAGCTAGAAGTATAATTTTTATTTATACAAATTTTCTCTCACTCGATGTATCTGGCCTTTCTAATTAAGGTCCCTTGACTCTATAAATACTATAATGAGGTAGGTAGGTGGTATAGTAAATGGAGTTCTAGATCTGGAGTCAAGAACACTTGAGTGCAAGCATCTGGCTTCTGACGTTTACTAGCTGTGTGACCCTGGGCAAGTCACTTAACCTCTATCTGAGGCTTTTTGATCTCTAAGTTTTCTCATCTTTAAGAAGAGGCTAATAATAGTACCTACCTCTCAGGGTTGTTCTGAGGATAAAATGAGATAATGTTTTAAAAACTTTAAAGTGCTATATCAATGCTAGCTATTATTCTGAAGATGATGATAATTACACAGCATTAACGTAGCACTTATGGTTTGCCGAGTGTTTTATATATGTTATCTAATTCGAGAAAGAGGAGGGTGCTATTATTAGCTATTATTATCCTCATTTTACAGATGAGGAAAATCGAGGCCAAGAGAGGTTAAAGTGACTTGCCTACAGTCACATAATATCTGAGGTCACATTTGAACTCAGTTCTCCCCACTTCGGGTCCAGAACTCTATCCACTATACCACCTAACTGCCTGATAAAATCACTTAACCTCTCTTGACCTCAGTTTCCTCATTCATAAAACTGGATGATCCAGTGTCCCTTCTAGCTCTAAATCTGCTGACTCCATAATTCCAGACCATAGCCTTGGGGGAGACAAGGGCAGTCACTGTCGGGGGGGGGGGGGGGGGTTGGGTATCTGTGTGCCTGGGAGGGAGAGATGGGGACAGACAAGGACTAAAGGCTTAAACATTGGGCATAAAAGGCAAATGTGCTAGGGATAGCGGCTAAGTACTAAGGGTGAGAGATCAATACGACCAGGGGTTAGAGGCTGAGTACTACGGGTAAAGAAATAGATAATAAAGATGAAAGGCCAGGGTCCTAGGGACTAAGGATTAGGGATGAGGACTAAATACTACGAAAAAGGGTTAAGGTTCTAGTGGTGAGAGGTCAAGTACTGAGGATGGGAATTAAGGCTTTGTTTCTCAGGGTGAGATTTGAAAGGCATGGCTGGTAATATAATCCTACCATAGGCCTGCAACATGTAGGCAGGGCTCTTAAAAAACAAAACAAAACAAAACAAAACAATAGGGGCAGCTAGATGGCACAGTGGATAGAGCACCAGCCCTGAAGTCAGGAGGACCTGAGTTCAAATCCAGCCTCAGACCAAACACTTGACTAGCTGTGTGACCCTGGGCAAGTCACTTAACCCAAATTGCCTTAAAAAAAAACAACAACACTATAAGGACAAAGTTTCTTCATCATTTTTGTTTTATTAGCATAGCTGAGGAAAGACAATTGACTTGTCAGCAAAGAGAAGCATTCTCAACCAGTCCAACTATCTGAACATACACTGGATAGAAAAGACTCGTAGGACTGCTATGGTTTTGGGTGTGTTCTCCTATGCTTTCCTGCTTTGTAGGATAAGGCCTTCTGGGGCGGTGAGATCAGAAGCCCAGTGGAGAGAGAACGCTGGGACACAATCTTCTGAATTCTTCAACATTCTTCATTCTTCTTAAATGTTGTTCTTAATTCTTAAACAACATTCTTAAATAGTGTTCTTAATTCTTTTTTTAAGTAGGCTTTATCTTTTCCCCAACTGTTGTTCTTAATTTTAAACAACATTCTTAAATGTTCTTAATTCTTTTTTTAAATATATATTTTATCTTTTCCCCAACTGTTGCTCTTAATTCTTAAACAACATTCTTAAATGTTCTTAATTCTTTTTTAAAATATATATTTTATCTTTTCCCCAACTGCTGTTCTTAATTCTTAAACATTCTTAAATGTTGTTCAAAATTTAGGTGTTCTGCTCAATAATTTCTCCTGCCTTCCATCTACTGACCTAAATCCTAAATATTTTTCAAGGACCAACTTCAGTCCATCTTCTCTTGGAAGCCTTCTTTTACTAAAAAAAGAATTTTACTTCTCAACTTTATCTCTTAGCTCTAAGCTCATATAGCCTTTCACTGACTGCACCATTCTATCAGGCATTTGAAGTAAAACCACTTCAATGTTCATGACAATAACTTTTGATCATGAGAAGGTCCCTCCCCTCCCAGTCATCTAAACTAATCGCTTCATTTAATAGATGAGGGAAATGAGTCCCAGAGGAATGGAGTGACTAGCCTGCTGTCACACAGCTCCTAGGCAGAAAAGCCAGGACTAGAACTGAATAAGTTGTCTCCACTCTGCCATGCTTTCTCTAATTTTCCACTAAAGGTTCTATCTATTTAACTGCACAAGACCAACCTACATGAGCCTGAGATTGAGTGAACAGTCAAATGTGCAGTGCTGACTGAAAGTGCTGAAGGTGTGCAGACACGGAAGATATCAGCATGGGCCAGAGCAATCAGGGAAAGCTTCCTGCAGAAGGTGAAGATTCCGTGAAGCCTTGCCTGACTGCAGTGATCTTCACAGTGATCAGAGAGAAGGTTTTGTGTTCAGATCTAACTCAAGGGTCCCCCACCCATCCTGGTCTAGCATTCAGCCCTCATAGGACCACAGGAAATACCACACTGAGTCAGAGCCAGGTTTCTCCTTTCCAGACTTCTGCTACTCGGGCTCCCAAGGGCATGCCATGGAAGGGCATGGTTGTCTTCCCTGACTTCACACTCTCTGTCCCTTAGAAACTTTGAATTCCATCTACCACAATGATCCAAAAATATGCCTCCCCTGGATATAGGTTGCAACCTTAAAATGAGATTTCCTAGGATGAAAAATATAATTGTATGCTGAAAAATAATACCAATTAAAGGCAAGTCTCCAGTTTTATATGGCTAGATTTCAGAGGAAGAAATGCTGTGATATTCAAACCAATAGAGTACAGAATGCCATAAGTTACTACCCCCTGGAAAAAGTAGGAATTCTTTTGATTTTATCCGAAACTTAGCCAGCTCAAATGCCAAAGGGGCACTTAAGCATCCTAGTATTTCAGGGTTTGGTGCCCAGGTCTGTGTTTGACCTCAGTATTCATGACAATAGCTTTTGATCATGAGAATCAATGTCAGCTAAGAAGGAGGTCTTTGAGGGAGTTCTGTCCTTGACCCTATTCTGGTCAACATTTTTATAAATGACTTTAATGAAGGCAGAGATAGTGCGCTTATAAAATTTGCAGGTAACAAGTCTCTGGGAGGAACAGCTAGCGTATTGAGTGGCAGAGTATAGAACCAGCACTATCTTGATAGACTGGACAGGCAGGACGAAGTTAACAAGATGAAACTGAATAAAGCTGTAAGTCAATTCAACAAATACTTATGAATATTATTGTTGTTTGTTGTTGTTTAGTCACTTTTCAGTTGTGTCTAACTCTTCTTGACCCCATTGGGGGTTTTCTTGGCAAAGCTACTGCAGTGGTTTGCCATTTCCTTCTCCAGCTCATTTTATAGATGAGGAAACTGAGGCCAACAGGGTGAAGTGACTTGCCCAGGGTCACACAGCTAGGAAGTGTCTGAGGCTGGATTTGAACTCAGGAAGATGACTCCAGGCTCCATAATCCACTCCCCCCACCTAGCTGCCTCTGAGAAAGACACAAAGTCTCTAGTTCCTGCCTTGGACTTTGCATTCTCTTAGAGATAAATGTCAAGTTCTGTTGTTGGGTTCAAAAGATCAGCTACCAAAGATGAAGTTACAGCCTGTTAGTTTTCAGCTAAACATTGTCCGTCAATCAACAAGTACTTTTTAAGCACCTACTACGTGCCCAATGCTGTGCTAGGCATGGGGATACAAGCACAAAGAATGATACAACTGCTATTGGCAAAGAGCTCATATTCTAATGAAAGAAGTAACACATACATGTAAAACTACATACATGGGGCAGCTAGGTAGCACAATGGATAGAATGTCAGCCCTGGAGTCAGGAGGAACTGAGTTCAAATTCAGCCTCAGACAGTAGCTGTGTGACAAGGTCACACAGTCACTTAACCCTGATTGGCTAAAAAAAAAATATATATATATATATATGTATATGTATGTGTATATATATGTATATGTATGTGTATATATATATATATGTATATGTATGTGTATATATATATATACATATATATTTTTTAAACTATGTACATCAGAAATTTAAAGTTAGTCAATATAAATACATACAAAGTAGTTGAACATAAAACACTTTGGGAGGAAGGGCACTAGCATTTAGGAAGATCAGGAAGACTTCATGAAAAAGATAATGTTTAATCTAGATCTTGAAGGAAGAAAGGAACTCTGAGGTGAAGGTAAGGGGGGAGGGGGCACGCATTTATTAAGCACCTACTATGTGCCTGGGACTTTACAAATAATAAAGAGGGAGTACATTCCAGGCATAGAGAATCACCAGTACAAAGGCACGGAAATGGAAAAGGGAATTTATGGAATAAAAAGAAGGCCAGTTTGTCTGGATCACAGAACACAGGAGGGAGAATAATGTCCAAGTTGTACAGGGTTTTGAAAGCTAAACAGGGAGTTTACATTTTGTCCTAGGGGCAAGAAGAAGCTGCTGGAGTTGATTAAGCAGAAAAGTCACGTGGTAAGGTCTGTATTTAAGGAATATTACTTTAGCAGCAGGGTGTAGAATGGTCTGGAGTATAGAGAGGGAACCAATTAGGAGGTTGGTGCAATAATAGGTAAGAGGCGATGAAGGCCTGAATAAAGGTGGTAACTATGGGAGTAAAGAGAAGGTGTCAGATTCAAGAGCTGTTGGGAAACTAAGAAATGGCAAGGTTTGACAAGTGATTAGATATAGGGGGTGAGGGACAGTCCAAGATAATGCCAACATCATGAACCACGAAGAGTGGAAGGATGATGGTGCCTTCTAAAGAAACAGATATGTTTGGAAAAAGGAAGGGGTCTAGCAAGTTTAATTTGGCACATTTTGAGTTTAAGATATCTCTGAGACGTTCCGTTTGAAATAGCCAATGGGCAATTGGTGATGTAGGACTGAAGCTCAGGGGAGAGACTGGGGCTGGATATATAAATCTGGGAGTCATCTGGATAGAGATGATAGTTAAATTCATGAGAACTCATGAGGTTAGCAAGAAAGAAAATGTAGTGGGAGAAAAGAAAAGAGCCTAGGACCAAAGCTGGGGAAATACCCACAGTTAGGGAGTGTGGTGTGGCTGATGAATCTACAAAGGAGATTCAGAAAGAATGACCAGGGAGGAAATGAACCAAGAGAGAGAGTAAAATAATGAAAAACGACCACAACCAGAAAGGAGAGAGAATCCAGGAAGAGAGAACAGTCAACAGTGTCAAATGCGAGAGAGAAGTCAAAAAAGAATAAGGACTAAGAAAAGACCATCACTCAGTCCACCAGTCAACTAACATGTATTAAGCACCTACAATGTTCCAGGCACTGGGGACACAAAAAAAGCCAAAAATAATAATAACACTAATTGTCTCTGCTCTCAAGGAGTTCACAGTCTAATTCGAGAACAAATATGCAAACTATGTACAAATGAGATACAAGGTAAATTGAGGATAATCCCAGAGGGAAGGCACTAACATTAAGGAGGACGGATAACTAAAAGATGATTTGTAACTTTTGGGGAATTTCCATTAAATCATGAGGTAAGAAGCCAGACTGCAAGGGAAGAGGAGAGGAAGTAGAGTCAGAGAGAACAGACAATTTTTCCAAAGAGTTTGTCTGAAAAGAGATATAGAGAGGACAATAGCTTGAGGATACGGTGGGTCTACTGAAAGTTTTTCAAAGATGGTGAAGATTTAGACTATTTGAAGCAATAAGGAAGGTACCAGGCAGCTAAGTGGGACAGTAGATAGAGTGCTAGGCCTGCAGTCAGGAAGACTCATCTTTCTGAGTCCAAATCCTGCCTCAGACACACTAGCTGTGTGACCCTAAGCAAGTCATTTTACCCTGTTTGCCTCAGTTTCCTCATCTGTAAAATGAGCTGGAGAAGGAAGTGGCAAACCACTCCAGTATCTTTGCCATGAAAACCCCAAAAGAAGTTATGAATAGTTGGACGAGAAACAGCTGAACAATAAGGAAGGAACCAACTGATAGTGAGAATGTTAAGATGAATGTTTCAGGGATAATTGAGGATTCAGACTGGTGGAGTAGCCAGGAGGGGATGGGATCAAATGTAGGTGCAAGGGGTCAGGCTTGGCAAAGAGAAATGCAACCTCTTTGTCAGAGACTGGCAAAAAGGAGATGATGCCAAGGAGGTGTTTTGGGGTTTTTTAGATGAAAAGAACTGGAGAAGAGGGAATTCATGTTGAATGATCTCAATTTTCTCAGTAGAGTTTACAAATTCCTTAGTTAAGGGGTGGGGGGGAGGGGATGGAAGGCAGAGGGGTCAGAGGCTTGAGAAGCAAAGAAAAGGTTTAGAATACTTTCTGGGAAAAATACCCAATTTTCAAAGATATACAAAAAAGGAAGTGGACTACCAACAGGAAGATATTTCCTTATCACAGGAGGTCTTCAGACAGAGACTGAATGACTGGTTGTTGGGGATATTGTAGATGTGACTCCAGATAGATAGGTGGACAGATATACAGACAGACAAGCAGACAGACAGATAGATGAACAGACAGACAGACAGATAGATAGAAAAGCAGACCACAGAGGTCTCTGTCAACTCCACATTTCTTGGTCACGTGATTCCCATCACACTCTTTGCAAACTAGGCAATGCATCTGCTTCCCCTCTCTGGGCCTGAGCCTTCTCATCTGTAAAATGAGAGGCTTGGAAACTGTCTCAGGTCCTTTGCAGTTCTTACATACTGGGATCCTGTGACTGACAAGGTCTAATTATTACCGTCTGTCCTTTTGTAGCGGCTCTCCAGCTCTCAAATCATTGCTCTTCTGGACCATTTCTAATTCTTCTCTACAGAGGGATCCTTACTCTGAGGTCTGTGAATTTATTTCTTAAAAATGTCATAAGCCTATTTCAACATAATTAGTTTCCTTTGTAATCCTACATATTTTATTTTATGTACTTAAAAACATTATTCTGAGAAGGGGTTATAGGCTTCCCCAAACTGCCAAAGGGGGTTCAAAAAAGGTTAAGAAGCCCCGTATAGTTCTGAATTCTAAAAGGATTCCAGGTGCAAATACACAGTTGTTTCATATAAAGGGACAATAATGCTTTCTATTTTGCTTCCAAATAAAACTCATTCATTTGTCAAGCATTTTCCCCCATTCATTCATTCAGCAATTAATTACAGAGCACCTACTGTGTGCTCAGCACTCTGTTAGGCAAATGCCCGGCAAGGAGAGCTTACGCAACCTCAATTCCCAACAACATGGTGAGCAGGCACCCCCTCTCTGCCTGCCAAGTTGCTATTGCTCTGACTGTAGCCCCTTATGGCCACGCACAAACATCTGTTGAGAAATGAGAGCTAGCAGCTGCTCACAGATCTCCAGTCCCAACCACCTCTCACTAACCAGCCCTGGGGCTCCTGGGGATTTTATACCCACTTCCAAATTCCTGGAGTGCTGACCTCACACTGCTTTATGGCTTGGAACAAAATCCAACCACTAAGGGGGCAGAAGGTGGGGGGGGGTGCTGTTCGAAGGGAAGGGGGAGGGGGAGGGTACTACCAGGGGAAGGAAAAGTGCTTCATCAAAACCTTCCCACTCTGGCTTCTCTGCCACATCTGGAGTTAATCCCACAGAGAGAAAGAGAACAAGCAGCCCCTCTGCTCACACACCACACTCCAGTGGATGGTTGCAAGACAGAGAAAAAGAGAGATACAAAAAAAGGCAAAGGGAGTCAGAAACACAGAAAATGAGACATAAAGACATAAAGAAATGGATGTACAAAATCAACTACAGAGAAAGAGACCAAAGGAGGAAGATACCCATTCAAATAACAAGTCTTTATTAAGTTCCTACTATATACAAGACACTAGGTGCTAGAATGGAAATAAAATTAGACAGGAACACAAAGAAAGGGAGACAGATCAAGAAACACATGTGAGAGACAAAAGGAGACAAAAAGGGTTATATATAGGAAAGAGTTGCTCCATTCATTGACGCCAAGTCTACAGAGGAAAAAACTGCAGCCTTCTGCCTCCAGGGAGTCAACTACAGAGAGGTATCCCTCCCCTTCTGGACTTCCTCAGCCACCCAGAAAACTCTGGCACAATTAACAGAGCAGGGCCTCTGCTGGGGGGGGGGGCGCGCTCAAAACAGGGCTGCTGAATCTGGTTCCCTGATCCTGAAAAGGTTAAATGAAACTGGCATGTGGTGGCAGAAAAGGGGCAGAGCTGCCCCATATTGGGACCCCATCTGCACAAAAGGGTCCAAGACCGCTGGAATAAGCTTCTCCTATTTCCCAATAGTCCCTTCACCACAGGGTGAGCCAGGGGAAAACCCAAGAACATCCAGACTTTTTTCTCTTGTGGTGAAAAAAGCTGGGAAATTGACTAGGGCTTCTCCTCTCCCGAGGGAGAGAGGATTCAAGTTTCCTCCTCAAGGGGTATCTTCACATTGGGGTCTCAACACATGGGCTGCCTGACATCAGTTGGTGAAAGGAAGAAAAAAATGCTCATTCCCCTCCATGCTCTTTCTGGAAAGAAAACAACAGGAAGGGGAAAAGGTCATTGGAGCCGAGTACCCCCTCGCCTCTAGAATAGAAGGCCACTTGTCCACTCAGCCGTTGGAAGACGGGCTCCAGGCTTCCTGCTAAATGTCTAGTGTCTTCGTGTGGGAAGTGAGGTCAACCACAGTCCCCTCCTTCCCCTCCTCCCCTCCCCACTCTCTCCAGAGGCACCACTTCCAGTGAGTCTTGATGCTTATGCAAAGAAGAGAAATAGTTTTCTATCAGGAGATAAGTGAGGTGTCTCAGTAGAAGGCAGGCTGGATCTAGCATGACATAGAAAAAGTCTGGCAGCTGCCATCTTAGACCTCTGCCTTTCCCCATCTTCATCCCCCTCTTCCTAACCCTTATATTCTCCAAAAGAGGCAAGAGCAGAATTTTGGTCTGCTTGGGCTAGAAGGTTCCACAAAAGATCATCTAGTCTGTCCTGCTGTTTTGGGGTAGAGACAGAGACACAAAGCAACTCAGAAAATATGGCACCATGACACAGTCTAGGGTCACACGATCAGGAGATAACTTTCTAACATCTCACCTAAGCCTTCTTAAAGCCTTCTTTTCCCCAAGTTCCCTTCACTCTTGTCTTGCCTTCAGTGAAAGATCCATTCATGTGTCTGCATATGACTTATTAAGTCCTTTCCTTCCAGCTCTTCAATCTTCCCTTCTCTAGGCTATAGAAATCCAATTCCTCCCTCTTCTTTTCCCAAGGAACCAGAGCATGGGGAAAACACAGAACCCTTTCCTGAAACACTTGAAATTTCTAATGGGCAATTCCAGGGTGGCAGAAGAGCATCTACAAACATCAGAGGTGCCAAAGTCCCTTTTAAGTGGTTTTAGCACCTTTGCAGCCAGTAGGAAAAGCAGTGGGGAGACCCGCCCTGTAAGGGCGTGACCATTTTTTTCCGGGGCTGCGCTCACCTGGGCTGGCTTGGGAGACTGTTGTTACCAATTTAACCTGCCCACGTGGGCTGGAGGCTTCCAATCCAGCAGGTTGGAAAACCCTCAGGCAGAGCCCATTCCCAAGGCTCTTACTCAGTGTTTATGGGCCCTGACACTCCCAAACCCTCAACCCCTGGGGAAAACCGTAGGCAGAGGGAAGAGTTTAAGGGCAGTGGCCTAGGCCACTAAGAGTATGTTGGTATAGCTCCGGTGTCAGGCTAGAATCATTGGCCTCAGCTCTCAATCTTCACTGCCTGCCCCTCCCACTCCCCCTCAAAAAAAATATATCCCCCATCCTCCTCCTACTCGGAAAGCAGCAATCCAATTTCGTCCCAGCTCCAGGTTCAGAGGACATCTCTCTAGCTACCTCCAGCCTCTGCCATTCTTCACACAGCTGCCAAAATCATCTTAATGCAAATGTCTGATGTCATCATTCCCCTACCCAAAAATCCTCAGGAGCTTCTCCTAGTGCTTATAATGTAAAATGCAAACTCCTAAGCCAGGCTCTGAAGATCCTCTGCATGCTCCAAACTGGAAAACTAGCTTCCTCCCCCACACACACTTCATCTCTCCTACCTCCACGCAATTGCAAAAGCAGTTCCTAATGCCTAAAATATACTTCCTCCATAGCTTTACCTGCTGAAATCCTCTTCCTTCCAGGCTTAGCCAAGAGGCTTCCATGAAGTTTTTTCTGATGTCCCCTCCTCTCCTGCCTAGATGAAAGTTGATGTCTCCTTTGTCAAATTTTCCTAGAATACTTGGTTTCATCTTTCCTTTTGCGAGATCATGAATGCATTTTTAAAAAATTGTTAAGCACCTACTGTGTGCAAAGCACTGTGCTAAGTGCTGGCTTTTCAACATACATAGATCACGCTCTCCCTTTTATCACTTTCTGGTCTGTATTCATTTGATCCTTCTTATTTATTTACATAGTGCTGCAAGGTTTACAAACAGCTTTCCTTAGAGGGCACTAGGGCAAGTGTTATCATGCCCATTTTATAAATAAGAAAGTATTAGAGGCAGGATTCCAACCCAGGTCTTTTCTGACTTCAAACAGCCCTTTCCACCACACCTTAAGGGCAGAGACCCTGTTGGCTTTTTCCGTCTTGCCATTCCCAGCACTTAGCATCACAGTGCCTTGCATGCAGTAAGTGCTTCATAAATGTTTATTGAATTTGGAGCCACCCATGAGGAAGGTTAGAGGAACAAGAATCATTCCATGAGGCTAAGGGGCGACTGACATCAGTCTTTAAGAATACACTGAGTTACTATTCAAAGACATTCTCCATTTCCACTGAGGGCAGACCAAGAGGGAATTCAAAGGAAGGTTTCGGAGATTGAACAAAAGGAAGGGCTTCCTGATGGTGAGGTTGTTAGATACTGAAACAGGATGTCTCCTAACCTTCTCCCAGGGGCCTTAAAAAGTAAGAAAGATTATCAGTGTCCCCAGATGGGTCCAGGGTGACTTAGCTTGGGAACAAGGCAACAGACTCAAAAACTCCTCAACTCTCTCCACCTCTTCGATCCCCAGCCCTTGTTTCTTTTCTACTTTGTGAATCCTCCTGGGCAAAATCTGGAATGCCAAGCTGGCTTCCTTTTGTATCCTACACACTCCTGGGCCACCTGTCCTCTGTGGGGTAAGCCAGGCAGACTCAGGCGACATGAACTAAGCTTAACATCAGTCAAGATTCACAGCTACATGTATATTGTTTATTTACGTATTTGTGTTTAAAGTTTTTTTGTTTTGTTTTGTTTTTCATTGTAGGAGAGGGAGGGAGAGAAAACAAAATTGTTAACTGAGAAAATTAAATTTAAAAAAAACTTAAAGTCAGACTTAGACAAATTATTTTTTTTGGTGGGGGGGAGGCAATTGGGATTAAGTGACTTGCCCAGGGTCACACAGCTAGTAAGTGTCAAGTATTTGGTCTGAGGCTGGATTTGAACTCAGGTCCTCCTGACTTCAGGACCAGTGCTCTATCCACTGTGCCACCTAGCTGCCCCTCTAAGACAAATAATTCTTAAATAAAATAGCTCCCATCCACCCACCCAGCTCACAAAGACTTTTTTAAATTATTGCCAATCTTTATTGGGATTTTTGGACACTTTCATTAGTGAGGATAGCTGGGAATTGAATATTCCAAATTGATATTGGGAACTTGGCCACTTCGGGGGTTAGGAGGACGCCTGACTTTTCTATTCCCTGAAGTCCTGGCTGGGCCGATGGTGGCCAAAGACATCTGTGGACTGATGGCTGAAGAGCAGGGCTTCCATGCTACTAAGACTAGAGGTATAGGTAGCAACTGCGGGACGCACCCAGGTGGATGGATGAGGAAAGAAGATAGCAACAGCTAGTGCTACATAAAAACCTAACACTCATATACAAATCAACAGACCAAAAAGTCGTCACTAACTACATGTTGACAAAGCCTGACCCTCCCCACTCCTACACACATACACACTCCTCAGGCTGCTCTCTCACGACTTTTGAATTGCTTTAATTATGTCACCTAAATAGAAACATTGGGGAAGGAGGAAGAGGAGACAAAGTTGTATTTGCTTCAGACTTTGGCATCCCCTAAGGATGTCCTGGATAGGGGTTATACCAATAGCTTAGAATCTTCCACTTCCCTGCCCTGCTGGGCGTTACAACCCTCCAAGGAGCCTTTAAAAAAAACCGACTGCTGATTGAGGGTCACTTCCAGGCCTTCCCCAGGTGTTTCCTCACTGACTGGTCCTAGAAAGGGGACTCCCCCTCAAGGAAAAACAGAGAACGACTCCAAGTCACTCAGCAGACAACTTACCCCAGCAATCAGGAAAGGACAGATAGCTTGTGGCTGAAAAAGGCCAAGGGGATCATGGAGGGACAGGCTCCAGGGAGCTGAGAAACCCCAATAATTTAGGACACTTTGGTGGTACCTGAAAGAAGATAGAGAGGAGGAAACAGGGAAGCAGCAGGGGAGAGATGAGCACATGTGGTTCAGGAAATTGGCCTAGTAACCCACACAAGCTGGCACACACATGCCCACAAAACCCCCACGAAGTTCCAAGCAGCGGCAGCAGAGAAGGGAAGCTAGGCAGAACCCAAGGAGCCCAGGAGAAAGTAAAAAGATTCAGCTTGTGCTGTGGGTCTGAACAAAGATGAGTACACCCGTAACAAGCCAGACTGGGCCAGGCCGGGCCAAACAGCCCTTTCTTCCCACCTCCCTTTTCCTTACATAGTAAGAGAAATCTGAGGGAATCAGCTAAATTGTCAAGGAAAGGAAGGTGAGAGAAATTCCTGGCACCCACCAGGTAACCCTCAGTCTACCCATCTGGGCCCCCTCTGCAACCACACCAGCAGGACAAGCAGCTAGACTCCTGGACTATGGAGTTCTAGGTCACTGGCAAAGTACTTTTCTCCAGTTCTGTCCTCATAAGACACATGGCTTTGTTTCCCTAGTCACTGGGTCACAGTATCATAGAATGAGAGATGGAAAGGAACTCAGAGGATACCTAGTCTGACAGAGAGGGAAACTAAGACCCAGAAAAGGCAAGTGACCTGCCTAAAGCTGTCACAGGTAGAAAGTGGAAGGGCTGAGATTCAAACTCAGGTCCTATGACTTCAAGTTCAAGGCACTTCATGCTTAACAAAATTAGCCCAAGGGATCACAGGACATTACTGTTTTGGTGAAAGGCAAAAATATGACATTTCAACATTTTTGAGGGGTCACAGCGACAGAGATGGAAAGGACCGCACAGTTGTAGGTGCTTAATAAATGTTCACCGAATGGACCTCAGAGGTCCAAACATTCTCATACAGTCCACAATAACCCTGTGTGCCCCTGGGACCAGATTAAAATGTAGTTGGAAAATATTTAACAAAATAAATAAAAATACAGTAAAACGCAGATAATATTATATTTTAAAACTAAGTCAGTATGTCATCCACAGGGATCATCCTGTGCAGACCAGTGGCCCCTGTTTCTGTCTGAGTTTGACACCACTGGTCTACATTTTACTGAGGAAGAAACTCACACTTTGTGGGGGCACAAAGGTAGTCAAGTGACTTGCCCAATGTGATACAGAAGGTAAGAAGAATAGGATTTGAATCCAGATCCTCTGACTCCAAATTCAACCCTCCTTGTACTGAATCACACTGCCTAGAATACGTGTGTGTTTGGAGGAATGGAATAAAATCTTAACACCCTGCTGAAAATTACCATTTGAAGGAAGCAGAGCCTAACCAAACACGTTCATTTTTTTTAAAAGGGCAAAAGCATTCCTCTACACATTTGAAATGTATTTTAGAATAGACATGACCTCTCTGAGCATTTCCAAATCTGCTGGTAAGGAAGTTCACAGTGCAGGAAAGAGAGGAGGGAACAAAATAAATAAAAGCCATTTTTCTGAAAGGGTTTCTTGCCTTCTCTGCAGTAGCAGGAGCCAGAGCCAAAGAACAAGTCTCCACGTGACCAGCCTGGTGTGGGGTGGCAAGGACGGGTTGACTAGTTACGTACCATTCATTCCCAACTCCTGGGCTTCAGTGGCCACTACTGACAGTCTTTCTCCAAATGGGTTGTACCACGGGTTTACTAGGGCAAGACCACATCCTGGTGTATTCCTGAGCCCTACCTTCCTGGCACTTCATTCTCCTATCACCAAATTTCAGAACGGGAACATTTTAAACCACTCTTAGTCGGGCAGTTAACACCTCTGAAGAACTGTTTTTATCCAACCTCCTCCACACTCAGCACGGCCTTGGCTTCAACTAAGGAGGGTGGGGAGGCCTCACTGGCTACTCTCTATAGCCCAGGAAACCCAGTGTTTAGCACCACCAGCAGGAATCTAGGCTCTTTCCAAACAAAGCCCTGGAAAACCACCTTCCAGTTCAGATCTTCCCTGAGGCGTAATTCCACGAGGCAGTTATAGGTTAAAAGAGGTTTTCCTTACTTCAAGCCTAGAGGGGGAAATGTTTGGTCCTATTCCCTATCCAACCCCCTCCCCTTGTCACCGGTGGGGAAACAGGATTCTAGCTTAAGATTTGGGAGTTGCTCACTTCGGCTCAGTACTCAGACCCCGCCCCCCCCCGCCCCCCTTCATAAGCCTGACTGGCCGGCAATAACCCACTGTCTCCAGAACTCCTAAAGGAGAGCAGGCTCTGGGCTCCCAGCCAGTCTCTGCTCTGATGGACCAGTGTCTCACACTTTCTGCACAGCCCCATCCCCACCCAAACTGAGCCATTCCTGACCTGACCCGACTGGCTCCAGGAGAAAAAAGGACTTTTCCACCATCCCAGCATCCCTCTGTCTCTGGGCAAATCAAAAGTTTGGTCTCAAGACAAAAGAAACTCAAGGTCCTAAAAGTTTCTGAAAAGGTGCTGATGCCCACCTCATTCATCAGAGGGCAGAGAGAGAAATGAAACATGGGGATGACAACTAGAGATCTAGGGTCAGATAACTGCAGAGAGCAGTGGGGGTAGATGTCAAGTGACCCAAGAACAGATGCTTTCTGCATTTTTCCAGGAAGGGAGAAGCCTGAACTCCTGAAATCTTTGCCTAGTAGCCCAGCTTCTTGGGCATAATAATAGCTGGCCTTTATATAACTCTGTAGAGTTTTCAAAGCCCTTTACATACGCCGTTTCATTTACACCTCAGAAAAACCTTATGAAGTAGGCATTGTGGCTATTATTGTCCCCATTTTACAGATAGGAAAACTGAGGTTAAGAAAGGTGGAGTAATTTGCCCACATTCATATAATTACTGAGTCCTACAGCAGGGATCTGGCCCCAGGTGTTCCTGACTCCATTACCGGTACTTTATCTTCTAACCCTCCCTGCTTTTCCACAGAGATGTGGTCACGTCCTCCCACTCCCAACCCTTTCTTGGTGGGAGGTCCTGAAACAAAGAGACTTGAGAAACCAGGATGCAGGAAGCTTAGTTTCATTCCAGGTGAAGGCGAGCAGCGGCCCGGACCTTGGCCAGGTTTGATGCCAACCGACACTTGTCTGGAGCTAACAGGACCAGAGCTGTCCGCCCCTGGAAGTCTCCGGGCACCCACTACTCACATGAGGTCCGGTCTGTGCCGGTGCAGGATGGCGCAGAAGGCCAAGCCGTCCCTGAAGGAGGTGGTCATGTTGGTGATGTTGACCTCCGGGTAGCCCTCACACTGCTGTCGGCACCACTGCTGCAGGGCCTTGATGGCTGCCATCCTGAGTCAGGAACGGGAACGAAGCGGAGATTTGGTGAGGCTCCCCGACGCGCGGAGGCTGAAGTCCCTCTCAGGCACCCCGCTTCCTGGGTGCAGACCTGGAAAGCCAGAACACCTCTGGGCAGGGCAGGGAATTCCGGGGAAACTCCAGCTCTGGTCCGCCCTTGCTTGAAAGCTCAGCTCCCAGGCGATCAGTTTCCAGCTCCTTAGTCCACGCAGAGCGACCCCAGGGGGCCTCCCTGGAGGAGGGGGCAGAGACCCCGGGGATCCAAGCAAGCTGACCACAGCCAAGTCCCGATCCCCGAGAGAAAAGCCAGGTTCCGTCCCCTTAGCGGCCACAACGGCCGGGGAGAGGGGGATCGGACACGACCGGGAGGGTTGAAAGTCCCGGGCAGAGTGTCGGGCTCCCGCAGCCACGGAGCTCCTCCCCGGCCCGCCCCCAGCTCCCAGAGGCCGGCCCCAGTTGCTCAGGTCCACTGGCTCCGGGCGGCGCAGTCCCCGCGCCTGGGCAAGCCTGCTCCTCTGGGCTCCCTCCCAGCCCCGGGCCGCCGCGGTGCTGCTCCGCTCGCCCGCCTGACGGGCGGTCCCCAGCGCTCCGCTAGCCCGGCAGCCTCGCGCCTCTCCTCTCGCCCCTCACCTCCCCCAGACTGCTGGCCGGCGAGGGAGCTGGCCGCACATCGCCGGAGAGCACCGCAGCCTAGCTGCAGCAGGGGACCAGGCAGGCGCGGCCGGGCCGTGGGTCACCCCCAACTCACTCTCGGACAGCAGTTTTCTGGGTGACCGGGAAGCTCTGGGCCAGATCTGTGGGAAAGAGGAGGCGGGGAAGGAGGAGGCAGAGGGAGGGGACTACGAGAGAGGCGGGGCTGGCCAGTGGAAGGTGCGGAGTGGAGGCACCCCATTCCTAGACAGAAAAGTTGGGGAATGAGGAGGCTGGCCGAGGCCTCATCATGGTCTTGGGCAAGGCACTTCTTCACCATGGGCCTCGGTTTCCTCATCTGTAAATGCTTACGAAACAATTGAACTAGAGCAAAGGTTCATAATCCTTTTTGCCTCTCGGACCCCTTTGGCCGACCGGTGAACCCTCCTCAGAATAGTATTTCTTAAATGTATAAAATAAAATACATAGGATTGCAAATGAAATGCATTCTATTGAAATATTATTTTCAAAACTTTCAAAAAGTTTCACAGGCCCCAGGCCAAAGACATCCGGTAACTAGGTTGATGATCCCGTGCTTCGGGGGGGGGGGGGAGAGGAAGAGAGGAAAGGCACCCTCCCATAGCACTAGCTAATTGTGGTGGAAACTAGAGGTCCTGGATTTCAGGCGAAGCTAAGGGATTTGTAGCAACCTGGCCTAATCATCTCTCCAGAACCGGTGTTTCTAGCCTGTAGGGATCTTTTTGAATCCTGACTCAGCTAAGTATTCAAGCACAGGCTCCATCTCATCTACCCAGCAAGCACCCTGTGGAATGGGTTCCTGCAGTGGATGAGAGTTTGAACTAAATGACTCTTAACGACCCTTTCAACTCTAAGATTCTACAACTTTCTACTGAGCAGACAAGACTTTAATTCATTTGGCTACAAAGCCAGACTCAGCTGAGGCTGACTGATTAATGTCATCTATCCTGAAACGCTTGATTGTCTGATTGTTAAGTCTCCAGCTCCTATGTGACTTGCCCCATCACACAGCTTGTAAGTATCTGAGGCAGGATGTGAACTCAGGTCTTCCCGACTCTAGGCCTGGCAATCTAGTCACTGAGTCTAGCTAGCTACCTAGCTGCCCCTGAAATGCTACAGGATTTTAAAAAACCAACCACAATAACATGCGCTATTTCCACATGAAATCCTAATTTATGAGTCCCTTGCTTACTGAACTACAAAAGCTAGAACTTGAATTGGTAGGAGAGGCCAAGGGTCTCAACTGCATAATAATAATTAATAACTGTTCATACACATATATGACTTTCTAATTAGAAAGTATTTTCACATTCATGATCTCATTTGATACTCACAAGGGCCTAACTCATGTTAGGTAGATGGTGTAAATATTATTATTCCCATTTTTCAGGTGAGGATACTGAGGCTTATATAAGTAAAATGAGTTAATTATCTAAAATTAAAAAACTAGTAAATGGTTTGAGACCCAAGTCATCATTTTCTGACTTGGAATTAATCACAGAATTTCAGAGTTAGAAGGAACGTCAGGAATTTTCTACCTCAGAGATCCTTAACCTGGGGTCTGTGAACCTGTTTTTTTTTTCTTTAACTATTTTAATATATTTTTTGTAATCCTATGTATTTTATTTCATGCATTTGAAAAGAGATTCATGAGCTTCATCCCAAAGGAGCCCATGGCACAAAAAAAAAGGTTAAGAACTCTTGTTGTAGTCCAACCTATAACTAAATGGAAATCTCCTTGCAAGTGGATCTGCTATATATGATGGAGGATGTCCAGGGCAGGGTAACTCACCACTTTCCAAGGTGGCCATTGCCCTCTGATTGTAAAGAGGTTTTTCCTTGTATCCAGAGGTGTGCTAGTAAATGTTTAACAATGACTCTCCAAAGGGGGGGAAAAATGTACACGCCAAACTTTTAAGTTTAATTGGCATTATTAACACTTTCTGTATCACTTTCTTAAAGTGAGACAATCAACAAAATTACAAATCAAGCCCTGATTTGTAGCATTCACCTATTTCCAAGCAGTGAATGCTCACACTGAAAATTTAACAACCAGTTCTTAATAGGAATGGTCACCAGTGTACCCAAATCCACATTCCAAATCCACCTCATGAAATTCCCACCCACTGGTCCAGCTTCTGCCCTCTGAGGCCAAAAAGAAATAAATCTCTCTTCTACATGACAGCCTTTCAGATTCTTCAAGACAGTTACCATGTATATCCCTCTCAGATTTCTCCAAATATCTTTCAACGTTCCTTCAAACAATCCTCATGGGATACTATCTCCAACAATTTCAAGAGAAAACAAGAAAGGGGAAGGGATTTAGGAGAACTTATCCTGTTCATTTCCCTCCCTTCACAGGCATTTATCTCGGTGCCTAGCTCCTGGGGCAGCTTGGTGGTGCAGCAGATAGAGCACTGGGCCTAGAGTCAGGAGGACCTGAGTTCCAATGTAGCCGCAGACACTTCCTAGCTGTGTGACCCTTGGCAAGTCACTTTACCCTGTTTGCCTCAGTTTCCTTATCTGTAAAATGAGCTGGAAATGGCAAACCACTCCAGTATCTTTGCCAAGAAAACTCTAATTGGGGTAACAAAGAGTCGGGCACAAGTGAAAAACAACTCAAGAACAAGGGCAGCTCTTATTCCTTTGAGTCATGGCAAGCAATGTTCAATTTGCAATTGTACTTGAACAGACTAACATCAATTTGTTTAAGCTAGGAAGAAATGAAGAGAAATAATCTCTCAAATGTGAGCAACTTGAGGGAGGCATCAGACCCCTGAACATACCCTCCAAACTCTGACTGAATGCCAAAAGGCCAAGCGTGCCAGCCCCATCCAGAAGTGATGCCAATTTAATTTCAACAAACAATAAGTACCTACTAGGCGCAGGGCACAAGTAGAGAGTGCAAAGACAAAAAACAAAAGAATCCCTTCCCTCAAGGAGCTTACATTCTGTCAGGGGAAAGAAATGTGTATTTATTTAGTATATATTCTATGTATACTAAAACACACTCACACACAACACATACATATCATCTCCTCTCCATTCTGCTCCCCCAGATTATAAATTCCTTTAAGACAGACTGTTTCATTTTCATCTTTACGTACCCAGTGCCTGGCACGTAGTAGGTACTTGATAAATACTTATTGTTTACATGCTTTCATATTTATATGTTTATATATAAGCATATACAAAAAATACAGCAAAAATTCAAGGTTGAAGAGGAAAGGAGCTTTTACAATGTGGGGAGGGTCGGGGATCAAGGAAGAAAGATGTTGTGCAGGAAGAGGTGTCTCACTCTCTGGAAAGAGTAGGGGGTGCTCTACCTTTCACTTCACCCGGAAAAAGCAGGCATCACATCTCTGACATTCTAAGCACGACTGATGAGTCTAACTGTGGGTGAAGAGAAAACCAATCTCATCAGGATGAAGAAAAAAACGTAGAACAATCCGGTGTTACTTACACCACAATTCAGAAGAAGGCACAGTAACAGCTGTAATTTGTAAATCACTTTAAGGTTTGCAAAGCACTTAACATACGGTATGTCATTTGGTCCTTACAAGAATCCTGTGAGGTAAATGCTATAGTTTTCCCTGTTACTGCAGAAGACAACACCATCCTCCCAGTCTCTCAGGTTCAAAACATAGGAGTCATCGTGGACTTCTCACTGTCTCTCCACCCCCATATCCAAGATGTCCATCCATTTCCCCTTTGCAACATCTCTCTGATTCATCCCCTTCTCTCACCTGGCACTGCCCCCACTCTGGTGCTGCCCTCATCACTGCACACCTGGACTGTTGTAACAGCCTGCTGGTGGGTCTGCCCACCTTAAGGCTTTCCCCACTCCAATCCATTCTCCACTCCTCCAATAAAGTGATTTTCCTAAAACACAGGTCTGATTATGTCATCACACACACACACACACACACACACACACACACACACATACACACACACTCCAGTGGCACCCTATTACCTCCAAGGTCAAATTCAAATGCTCTGTTTGGCATTCAGAGCACTTCATATCCTTGCCTGCTCCTATCTTTCCAGTCCAGTTACCTCTTACTTCCTGATACGTACTCTTCAATCCAGCAGCAGTGGCTTCCTGGCTGTTCCACGAACAAGACACTGAGAATTTTCTCTAGCCATCCCCCATTCCTGGAATACTCTCTCTCCTTCATTCCGACTACTGACCTCCCTGGCTTCCTTCAAGTGTCAACTAAAATCCCACCTTCTACAGGAAGACTTCTCTAACCCCTCTTAATTCTAGTGCTTTCCCCTGTGTTAATTATTCCCTATTTATCCTCTATATTGCTTGCTTTGTATAGATTTGTTTACATGGCTCTCCCATTAGATTGTAAGCTCCTTGAAGGCAGGGACTGTCTTTTGCCTCTTTTTGTAACCCCAGATCTTAGCACAGTGCCTGGAACATAGTAGGATATTTATTGATTGATTATAGGAAACTGAGGCTGATTGCTTTTAAGTCACATGCTCTAGATCACAAAGATAGTAATCAGCATAGTCAGTGTATGAATCCAGGTCCTCTTCCCTGAACTATTTACATTTATTTTGGTGGTACCACTTGGTGGTGTGGTGCAAAGAGCACTGAATTTAGAGTCAGGAGATCCTAGGTTTAGAGCTGGAAGAAACCTGAGGTATCATCTAGTCAAACTTCTCACATTTTACAGTCAAAGAAACTGAGGCTCAGAGCTGTTAAGCAACTTACCCAAAGTAAACAAGCAGTAAATGACAAAGCCAGGATTCAAACTCGGGTCATCTGATTCTAAATCCAGGGCTCTTTGCTGTTTTGAATTATGCTGGGCCGAAAACCCAGGGTTGGAATCTCAGCTCTGCTATTGACTAAGCTGTAAGTGTGGTGCTAGGCATTTTCACTTTACTTCTCAGTTTCCTTATCTATAAAATGAAGTGATGGGACTAATTGTTCCCTTCTACCTCAGACATGCAAAGAGTGTATTAAATGTTTTTCTCTTTCCTTCTTTCTTTCTTTCCTTCCTTCCTTCCTTCCCTTTTCTCTCTTTATTCCTCTATCTTTTCTTTCTTGTGTCTTTCTCCTCTTCTTTCTTTCTCTCTCTTCTCTTCCTCTTTTTTTTTCTTTCTCTTCTCTCTTAAAGTGGTAGAGAGAGGAAGGGTGATTTTTGTTGTTTTTAGCAATCAACCATTGCCACAGTGGATAGAGTGCCAGCCCTGAAGTCAGGAAGACTCATCTTAGTCCTGTTTGCCTCAGTTTCCTTAGCTGTAAAATGAGCTGGAGAAGGAAATGGCAAACCACTCCGGTATCTTTGCCAAGAAAACCCCAAATGCGGTCACGAAGAGTTGGACACAACTGAAATGATACAACAATAACAACAATATTTATATAGCACTTTACAATTTGCAAAGCACTTTACATGTTATCTAACTCTTTAAGGTTTTACAGAGGAAGAAACTGAAATTGATCAAGGCTAAGTGACTGGCGGAAGGTCACACACAGGCAAGATTTGATCTCAGGTCTTCTTGACTCCAAGTCCAGAACTCTAGCTACCCAGCAGCCTCCTGCAGTGAGCATGCTCAAATTCAAGGCCAGTTCTTCTCATTTCAAATCTGACATTCTTTCCACCACATTGGTTCCTTCCAACTCTAATATTTAGGGATTCTAATGCAAAGATAAGAGTTAAATGGGCTTCTCCAAAAGACAGTGAGATAGTAATCAAGACAGAATTACAAAACGTTGACTCTTCTCATATCCTGTCCAAAAGACCTTTGAGTTACCCTGTAGTTTCAGGATAGAAAGCTGATGGTTATTTAAAGGGCTGCAGATAGCATCTGCTGCTGCCCTTCCTAGAAGGAAAGAGCTAGGCTATATAAGATAAACACATGAGTAAAATAGTATCTATTACAATGAGCATGAATTACATCCTTATCCCAAGTCATAATGAAGAAGATGTAGCATGCCCTTTGCATGCGAAGGAGGCACAGTGACTTGTGATACAAGAAACAAAGTCTTAGTGAATTAAATGAAAACCCAAAGTCAGAAACCATTGCTTTAGCAGCTAATATAATATGAGCTGATGTGCATAGAGTGCTTTATACATGTTTTTCTTATTCGATCCTTATAATGATTGTGTGAAACAGGTATTACAATGACTTGGCCAATGGTTGCACAGCTGGTAGGTAAGGAAGGCAGGGTTTAAACATGAATCTCTCCTGCTTCCAGATTCAGACTTCTTTCCACTCTATCATGGGGCCTCATCTATTCTATGCAAAACACTACAGTGAGAGGTAAATATACAAAGAAAAAAATGACATAATCCTTGTCCTTCAGGAGTTTACAATCTGGAAGGAAGGAAAGGAAGAAGGAAGGAAGGAAGGAAGGAAGGAAGGAAGGAAGGAAGGAAGGAAGGAAGGAAGGAAGGAAGGAAGGAAGGAAGGAAGGAAGGAAGGAAAGAAGGAAGGAAGGAAGGGAGAAGGAAGGAGAGAGGAAGAAGGGAGGGAGGGAGAGAGGGATGGAGGAAAGGAAGAAGAGAGGAAGGAAGGGAGAGAGGAAGGAAAGCAGGAAGGAAGGAAAGAGGGAGGAAGAGAGGGAATAAGCATTTATTAAGTTCTTACTATGAGCCAGTCACTGTGCTAAAGGCTTGGGATATGAAGATGAGAAAAAAAAAACCTGTCCTTGAGGGCATTCTGCTGGCAATGAAAGCACACAAAAACAAGCTAGAATACAGAGTAGGAGGTGAATGTACCCATGGGGGCAGGGAGGGTCATGGTTTTAAAGTCCAGAGGAAGTCAGGGACTGAGCCAGGAGAACTAGCAGGAATGTAGCATGTACACAAATAAGTATGATTCCAGTGGAGCAGAGGTCATTAGTGATGGAAGTAATGGATCCCTCAGATATCCATTAGTTCCACAACCTCATTTTACAGGTAAGAAAACAGAGGTTTAACCTTTTTGTGTCATGGTACTTTGGTGAAGCCTTCTAGACCTCCCCCTTTCAGAATAATATTTTAAATGCATAAAATAAAATTACGAAGGAAGCCAATTATATTGAAATTAATATATAACTTTTCTCATCTAAGTTTATGGACCTCCTGAAATCTATCTAGAGATGCTTAGGCTCTCTGGACCCACCTTAAGAACCCTTGAGGGGGCAGCTAGGTGGCGCAATGGATAGAGCACCAGCCTTGGAGTCAGAAGGACCTGAGTTCAAATCCCGCCTTAGACACATAACACTTACCAGCCATGTGACCCTGGGCAAGTCACTTAACTCCGATTGCCTCACCCAAAAAACAAAAAAAAAGAACCCTTGAGGGAGAATCGTAACAAGAGCAAAGGAGGAATACAAAATGTGCTAGGAAAATTTGAGGTTGAAGATGGCATTTCAACTAGAAGTGGGTTGAGAGGGAGGGTGGCTCAAGGAAAACTTCATGGAGATTGTATCTGAGCTGAGCCTTGAAGGAAGAGCAAGATTTAAGTGGGCAGAGGGAAGAGTATGTTCCAAGCAAAGGGAGTAGCTTTAGTAGATCAGTTAACAGCCAATTATCCAGTGGCTGGAATGTAGAGGGCATTAAGGAGAAAACATTGAAGTAAAGATGGAAAGTGAGAACCAGATTATGGAGATGTTTAAAAGTCATAAAGGGTTTTTATTTTTATTCTATAGGTAAGAGGGAGCCAGAGAAGTGTTTTGAGCAGGAGAATGACATGGCCCCTGGGTTCAAGCAATGAAACAAAGGCACTTCCCATAGCTCAAAAAACCACCGGCCTTAGGGAGCCCTCAAAAATTAGCTTCCCTTTTTCTGGTGCACCATCAACATAATATATCATGTTATTTCATCATTGGTGTCTGGCATTAATAGTCATCGTTAGCATAATGCTTCACCCCATTACTTTACAATGATTGGGTTAATCAGTCATCCATTGTCAACAGGCAATCACAACGTCATGAGACTTAAATGAAAACCAGGTTTATTACAAGAGAAATAAACATGCATGTGGAGCCCAAAGAGTTCATAGTCCTTACAGAAGTTTGCATATTTGTGGTGGTGGTGGTGGTGGTGGTGGTGGTGGTGGTACTTCTTTCCAAAAGAGGACCGTGACATTTTGCATATTTATAACAGTACAACAAAAGAAGGAGAAAACAGGAAGGGGTGTGGCATGGGAGGGGGAAAGGTGCAGTAGAGTAGGAAAAAGGACTTACCTTGGGCAAGTCACTTTACCCTTGGAGCCCTGGGCTTCATCACCCATATTGGACTACATGATCCCTAAGGTCCCTTTCGTGTCTAAACGCTATGATCAGAACTGTGCATGAAGGATATTTGGAGACTGAATGAAGGATGGATTGACGAACAGAGGCTAGGGCAGGGGGACCATTTGAGCAACGATTACAATGGTCCAGATGAGAGGGGATGGCATTTTGCTCTAGGGTCATAGTAGTTTAAGGAGAGAACAGAAAACGAATTACTCGGACACAAAACTCCATCCCCCCTACCCCGCCCTAGGCATTTTCACTGTCTGTCCCCAATGTCTGGAATTCTCTCCCTTCCCACCTCCTCCTCCTGGTTTCTTTGGCTTCCTTCAATTCTCAGCTGAAAACCCACCTTCTACACATAGGAGGAGAATGAAGAGAGAGGAGTATCAGGAAAACAAAAAGAGACGAGAACCTTGGTTTCTCCATCTGCAAATGGAAATAATGATTGAATCACTTACCTTGACAGGTTGTCATGAGAATCAAATGAGATAACTTAGGAGAGTATCCAAGAGAAAAAGGTGATCAATACTGTCAAATGCTGCAGAAGGGTCAAGAAAGATAAGTTTTGAGAAAAGACCATTCGATTTGGCAATGGAGAGATCAGTGACATTTTAGAGAGAGCAGGAACGATGATGCCAGAAGTCAAATTACAGAAGATTCAGAAGAGGAAGTGGAGGCAACTAGGTGTACATGACTTTCTCAAGGAGTTTAGCCATAATGGGGAAGACAGATATAAAATAATAGCTAGTAAGGATGGTCGAGTCAAAGAAGGCTTGGTTTGTTTTAAGATGAGAAAGATGTGACTATGTTTGTAGGCAGCTGAGAAGGAGCTAATTATCTCATTCCACATAACTACACTATGAGGTAGGCACTATAGGTATTATTATTCCCATTTCACGGGTGGTAAAATTGAAAAGCCTATGGCTAGGGCTGCTTAGAAGGTGGCTGAGTTCTCTTGGGTATCTCCTGGTAAGGTAACCAACTGAGGTTGGACGAAGGGATTAGCCAGTACCATTTTTAGTACAGGCTGAGGGGAAACAATTGTGAGGCCCAGAGGAAATAAGTGAGCAGTCACTCAGCTAATAAGTATCAGAACAGAATTGGAACCCAGTTTTTCCTCACTCTAGATCGAATGCTCTTTCCATTATGCCTTATGATTATAATACACCATATAATGCTAGCTTTTATTATTAGTTGATATAGTAGTAGAAACAGCATTAGAATAATAATATTGCAACAACAAAAAGAAACAGAAAGTACAAATTACATAGTCAAAGGTTGTCATCCCATGGGATGAACACAGGCCAGTTTTCTGTTTCATCTGGGCTCATGGTTGCTGCCAGGGCCCACACCCAGCTGCTTTTGAGATCTCTTATCAGCTACCCCACCAGGAGACTCAGAGACGTTGCGTTAAGGCTGAAGGTCACGTAGCTAGTAAGTAGCTATTAGAGCTGGGATTGTAATGGCCACTTCTTGAAAGAGAAAACAGTCAGTGGTCGCAAAACTCCATTTGCAGAAATTAGCCACCGCAACCATAAAGATTGAGGTTGACCTTTAGAAACTAGAGAAGAATATAAATATAAAGAATATATCAATTAATAATAAATTAATTATAATTAAATCATAGTAAATAAATAAAAGAATAGAAAATAGTGAGGTGAATAAAGAGGTGAAAATACTGGCTCATTAAATAATCTTACCCAAAGACTGTTAGTTTATGTTAAGCTGAATGGATGCTTCTAGTCACGTCAGGCAGGGTTCTATCTAAGATCTTCAACCGTTCAACATTTTCACCCACAATATGGTTGATGACGCAGATGTCATGTTTTTCTTTCTTTTTTTTTTTAAAGCACAAAGCCAGGGGAGATAGCTAGTAAATTGAATGATGGAATGATGGATCATGGGATGAGCCTCCCAGAAGATCTTAGTAGATCCTAAAAGATCTTAGTATGATGGAATGAATAAAAGATAAAATGTAGCATGGCATAGTAGATAAGAGCTGGCCTCAGAATTAGAAAGACCTGAATTCAAATTCAGCTTCTGACATTTATTAGCTGTATGACCATAAGCAATTTACTTCAACTCTTAGCGCACCAGGCAAAGTTACAGACAAATAACTAATTTTCACTGAAGGAGGAAGTTTCCATGCTGTTAATTCCCAATATTGACAAAATCACAGATTCAGTCTCTTTATCCTTCCCTTCCCCAAAGGAAAGTGTTACATGAAGAGCCAAAAGCTCAGTGGCAAAAGAATAAATCAGAGAAAGCGTGTACTTCACAGCAGTTTCTTATGGGAAAAAAATCGACCATTTACTACCTGGGCAGAGCTAAAACTAGAAATTTCAGCACCTGGGGCCAGTGCATTTGGAGGGAGAGTCAGAAAGCCTAGGGCATCCTGAGGTGTTTCTGGGGAGGCCAAAGCACACCAACATTGTTGCTTGTCTAGGGGTACTCCTGTGACATGGACCTCTAAGTTCCGCAGCATGATGGAGGTGGTCTGCCTGGGATGGGTTTATCCATACCAATGTGGCACTAAGGAAAGCCAGATTCTGGGAGAAGGGCATAACAGTGAAAGGATTCTGGGCACAGGTGCAGGGAAGAAGTAACCTAGGGCACAACACAGGCCCACTGGCCAGAATTTACCCCAAAGCGCTGCACCATGCCTCCTCCCCCATTCCCCAGAAGTCAATGCCCTGAAGCAAAGTCCTGGTCACCTTTATCCAAATTGCAGCTACAAATGTGAGCAAAGTTAAGCAAGTCACTTCCCCTTTGTAAGCCAAGTTCCCTTCCCTGCGAGAGGAGAGGGTTGAACTAGATAAATTCTCCAGTCTCTGCTGGTTCTAACATTCTGTGACTGGCTGGTCCTATGATAAGACCCGGGGAGTTGGTTAATTACAAGCACAATATGAGCCAACCATATGACTGAAAAAAAGCTACCATAATGCTGCTTTACATCCATGAGGGTACAGAGTCCAGAAGAACAAAGGTAATTGACAGGCATCATGGTACAATCGAAAGCACACTAGCTCTGAAGTCAGCAGACATAGTATTTCCAATGCATAATGTATGAATTTGGACAAGCCATTTCATCTTCTTGGGCCTCAGTTTCCTCAGCTGTAAAAGGAGGGGGTAGGACTACTTGGCCCCTGGGGTTCCTTCCACCTCTCAGTCAATGATCCTGTGGTTATTCCCACTGAATTCTGTCCTGGTCACATCACGTCTGGAATATTCTGTTCAGTGGGGTACCACATTTAAAGAAGGATGTTAACAAACTAGAAAGCACTTGGAGCAGGGATTCTTAACCTTTTGGTATTATGAGCCCCTTTGTTAGTCTAGAGGAGCCTGGGGACCCTTTCTTAGGATAATGTTCTTAAATGCATAAAAAAGTATAAGATGACAAAGGAAATCAATTGAATTGAAATAAGGCTGTAAAATGTTTTTTAAAAAATTTTAAATCTTAAAGTAGACCCAAGGTGTTATTCAATTGTTTCAGTCGTGTCTAGGTTTTCTTGGCAAAGATACTGGGGTGGTTTGCCATTTCCTTCTCCAGCTCACTTTACAGATGAGGAAACTGAGGCAAACAAAGGTGAAGTGACTTGATCAGGGTCACCCAGCTAGTAAGTGTCTGAGGCTGGATTTGAACTCAGGTCTTCCTGACTCCAGGCCTACTACACCACCTAACTGCCCTAGCTAGACCCCAAACTAAGAACTAACCCAGGCTCAGTTTCCTAGAAGAGAAGCCCAAATATTCTCAAGGGTATCTCCCTGGTCGTATACTCCCCCCACCCCTCCATCTCTCTTTCAGGCATCCATGTGGCCCCTAGAGATGTCATCAAAATGGTAAGGATAATCTAAGCCAAGTCAGAAGCTACAGGAACACAATCTAGCCATAGCAGTGAATCAGAGGAAGAGGTATTAGGGAAGGGTAAGAATTTCAGGACCAAGTCTCCTGAACACTGAAAAGGAGTTCCTAGATAATGCTGAATCCCTGGACCAAGCAGAAGCTGGAGCCAAAGATCAGCAAGAAATAGCTTTTGTTACTTGTCCTTCGTTCTCGAAGAGGACCATGACAACAAGGAGGTGATGCCATGACATGCAAGTGAATTGGATTTAAGTGAGAAAGAGCAGTGCAAAGTCACCAGCCTCACTTTCTCCTCTGGAGCCATCTGGGTCCAGTGGCCAGATATAAATCAGGATGACTGGAGATGGCCCTGGATGCAGTGGGAGATCTAGGCCTTTTTAAGCTAAGGTCTTTAACAGGTCTCAATTTGACTGAGGCAACACCCAATCAGTGATTAAGCGAGGGATGGAGCCATGATATACAAGAACAAAGCTGTATCCTTTCCATGATATAGAAGAACAAAGCTGTATCTTTCCCTCTACTAGTACTATGATACAGCCTGGGAAGGTCTGGGGAGAAGGAAATATACTCTAGCAACCCCTCCTTCTTTCTTCTAGGGGGAAAACCAGCTCAGGGAAATCTAGAGGACTGCATAGGAGTCTGGGAGAGGTAGAGCTTGCCAGAGGGATGGGTTATGTGAGTCTCTAAGCATCCCCAAGGTCTTTCCCATTCCAGAGGTCCTTAACCAGAGTGGTAGCATAAGTCTTGGGGACTCACCAGAAAGAGAAAGGTCAACTATCAACCCCAAGCACTTTCGGCTTGCAAGAGATGGGACACAGGCCAGAATGGAAGCAGCCTCAAATTCTGGGTAGTACAATAAGCCTGGAAGACTGTATAGGTTGCTGAGGAGAAGGTAGAGGGCCACCAGAGAAAGAAGGAGAATCACTGGGCCTTGATGGACTCACATACAAGTTCTTTGGGTTTCACATTTTTGTTAAATACAGCCTATCCCGTGTCTACCCCAAGGGCTTGCAAGGGAGTTGAGGGTTCTTGTAACTTTTCCGTAAAGGTCTAAGTTTGAGCCATATTCTGCTGTTCCCAAGGGAAATGCTGGGTGGGGCCATAAGCTTAATAGTATGATTACGGGAAGCCCCCAAGAATGAACCAGGTCCATGAAAACCCCAGATACTTTGGTTTTGGGCCAAGGGTTACATGGGGTGTTTGGCCTAGAGAATGGAAGACTTAAAGGAGAGGATGTGATAGCTATCTTCAAATATCTGAGGGATTTTCTTGCGGAAAAAAAAAAGTATTAGATATGTTCTTTGTTTTTGCCAGAGGGCAAAGCTGAGACCAATAGGTAAAATTACAAGAAACCAGATTTGGGCTCAGTTTATCTAAGAATTAAGAAGAACTAGTTTTTGTAAAATAGGGCATATGTTTTCAGACATGGCAAATATATGGATTTGTTTTGCTTGACTAAGTTCATTTGTCAGGAGAATTCTGTCTTTCCCTTTATATTTTAGGAGAAGATTTGGACAGGGGGAAGGGAGAAGCTATAGTGTTACCTAAGTAAAAATAAAAGAAAGTTATTGAAGCATATTTCAAAATACCCAGAAGGGAATAGAAGGAAGTTCAGAGGGAAACCCAGAAAAGCAGGGAAAGTAACAATGTTAAATTTATAATATACTTTAGAAGAGAAAAGCTAGCTGTACATGGTAGTGTTTAGAATTTTACATACGATCTATTCTAATTTACATATGGAAATATTCACTGTCTCTGTTTCTGTCTCTCTATGTGGGTGTATTTTTTAAATTTGGGATAAAAAACATTGTTTAAAAGAAATGAGTTCATCAATCCTACCACTTATTAGCTGTAGAACCGTGGACAAGGCATCTCTTAACCATCACTGAACCTATTTTCCTCACTTGAAGAATGGAAACAATATTTGCACTCCTTAACTACAAGGCTGTGGTTAAAAATGTTTTATAAATTGTAGAGTGAAGCGGGGTGTGTGTGTGTGGGTGTGTGTGTGGGTGGGTGTGTGTGCGCACGCGCGCGTGCTGCTATAATCGTTATATAGAGATAGCATGGCATGGTAGGTGGCTCAGTGGATAGAGCACTGGATTGGGAATCAGAAAGACTCCTCTTCCTGAGTTTAAATCAGGCCTCAGACACTTACTGGTTATGTGACGCTAGGCAAGTCACTTAACCTTATTTGTCTCAGATTCCTCATTTATAAGATACGTGCTGGAGAAGGAAATGGTAAAGCACTCCAGTATCTTTGCCAAGAAATACCCCAACAGGACCATGAAGAATTGGACACAACTGAAAGGACTAAACAACATGGCATGGTGAAAAGAGGACTAGCCTTAGAGTCAAGACTGGGGATCAAGTACTACATCTTGGATGTAGGATGTATCTTGGATACACACCAGCTCCATGCCCATAGGCAAGTCACAACCTTTTGGTGCCTCCAAGGAACTTTCAAGATTATAATATATTGGGGCAGCTGGGTGGCACAGCCCTGGATTCTGGAGGACCTGAGTTCAAATCCAGCTTCAGACACATAACACTTACTGGCTGTGCAACCCTGGGCAAGTCACTTAACCCCACTGCCTAACCCCCCCAAAAAAAAAAGATTATACTATATTAGCTAATCTATACATGTCTCAATAGATAGACAGTATATAGCTATACTGTCTAATTATATAATATACAAATGTAAATTAAAGCAACTCTGAGTTTCCACCTCACACCTATCAGATTGACAAAGGTGACCAAAAAAAGAGGAAAATGATAAATATTAGAAAAGCAGCAGAGAAAATAGGCTCATGAACACACTGTTGGTGAAGCTATAAATTGATTAAGCCATCTTGAAAAGTAATTTGGAACTATGCCTCCAAAGCTACAATACCACTACTATACCTAAAGAAAAAAGGACTATTTATATGACCAAAAATATTTATATCAACTCTTTTTGTAGTACCAAAGAACTGGAAACTAGAGGGATATCCATCACTTGGGGAACAGCTGAACAAAATATTTTATATGAATATAATGGAATACTGGGTAGCTAGGTGGCACAATGGATAGAGTTCTGGGCCTGGAATCAGGAAGACTCCTTTTCCTGAGTTTAAATCTGGCCTCAGACACTTCCTAGCTGTGTAACCCTAACATGACTTCAAATTCAGCCTAAGACTCTGGCTATGTGACCCTAGGCAAGTCACTTAACCCTGTTTGCCTCAGTTTCCTCATCTGTAAAATGGGCTGGAGAAAGAAATGGCAAACCACTCCAGTATCTTTGCCAAGAAAACCCCAAATGGAGGCATGAATTGACTCCAAATGGAGACAGGATTGAGCAAAATATTGTAATTGCCATAAAAGCACAATAACTTTTAAAATCCAAGGCTCTACCTATTATAATCACCCTGCCACCCAAACAACCTTCATTTGGTATTCAAGGCCCTTGATAATCTGTCCTCAAACAACCTTCCCCAAGCTTATCTCCATCGGCTCCAAAGGCTTCTGCTCCAGTTAGATTGGGCTCATAATACCTTTAGTCACACCGCTTCCTCTGCCCACAAGGTCCTTTTCTGCTCTGTGCCTCTCTGAATCCTGACCAATTTTCCAGGCCCAGGTCAAGCTTCCACCTCTTTCCTGAAGCCCCAGGCCAGTTCTCCTCTCTCTGACCTACTACAGTATTTATTCTTATTCAGCACTTATCATTTGCTGCCTCAGTTATACAGTTATCCCTTCCACATCTCAGGGTTAGGAGCCCAGAGCCCTGCAATCTGGAAAATCCACATAAAATTTTTTGGCCCTCCCTTCATACCAAAGAAGAAGTCTGAATTATTATGGTATTAAAAGATAACATGCATTTCTGAGTTTCTAAACTTTTCCTGTGTCATCTGCTGGTCTTTGTGTGTTGTCTGCGGCATCTACAAAACTCCCCCAAAATTCCCATTTAATTCCTTATGCCAACCCGTGATATATTGAATCCTTGGGGATGGGGAAAGTCAAAATGTGGAAGGGCTAGCTGGATTTTCATCCGAAGCTCTAAGAATAGAATTTTAGATTCTCAGAATCACAGAACCTTAGAGCTAGAAGGAACTCTAGTGATCACCTAGGCCACTGACTTCATTTTGCACTGGGGAAACAAATCCAGATCTTGCTCAAAGTCACCCAGCTTTGACATTGCTTCAGTAAATAAATGATTGCTTGAATCTGGGAGACCTGGGTTTGAATCCCAGCTTCATATGGTTATCTGCTCTAATGAGGGTCAGACTCAAATAAAAACAAAGGGATCCTTTGCAGACTGACTTAGAAAACTCACATGAACATTATCTATGTTGTATTGTATTTTTATTAGCAGTGTTGCAGATGGTCCTGGATGCAATGGGAGACCTTGGCCTTTTTAAGCTATGGCGCCAAATGACTTATCTGTATATGGAGAATTAAGGACAAACAACAAGTTATGCTAAATATTTCCCGATTACCTTTTAATCTGGGGAGTAAGTAGCTGCTGGTGATGAGCTCTGTGTCCTTTGACTTAATTTTACAGGTGGGGAAGCTAAGGTCCAGAAATGGAAAGTGACTTGTCCAAGGTCACACAGTTAATAAATAAAAGCTGGGATTTAAACCTAGGACTTCTAGCTTCAAGTCCAGTGCTTAAAGAAAAAGTTGGGGGGGGGGGTTAGTGGTGGTGGGGAGCAAACAGTATAGGAGTTTATAAGGGTTTGAAGGGCTGTCCTGAGGAAAAAGGGATTAGACTTCAGGTAAGGCTAAAAGTAGGAGAAATGAGTAGAAGATACAAGATCAAATGTAGATTTGATGTAAAGAAAAATTTTCTGGGGCAGCTAGGTGGTGCAGTGGATAGCACTCTGGCCTTGGAGTCAGGAGGACCTGAGTCTAAATCCAGCTTTAGACACTTGACAGTTACTAGCTGTGTGACCCTGGGCAAGTCACTTAACCCCATTCGACTCACCAAAAAAAAAATTTTTTTTTCTTTTGTATCATCTTGGAATTCTATCGTCTTTGGAAAGTCTGCAGGATTCTCTTTTCGTTGATTAATTTTAGTTCATGTTTTTCATATCGCAATACTTGCTCAGTAGATTCTGGCTTCACTTTGGGATTTAACTCATTCTTCTTTGTCTTTATGATACTGTCTGTTGGCTTACCTGCTTGCGAGCTTTGTTTTTAGTCCATCTTTCTCTCTTGAACTTTCAGGCTTTCAGCCTTCTTCTTTTACTGTAGCTACTTACAGTACCTCTGATTTTCTTCCTCACTCTTGGTCCCATCCCCCTTCCACTGCTGAATGGACCCCTGAGGCTGGATTGCTGGCTGTCCTCAGCCTCTTGAAGTTGGGGGAGGGGGAGGTCATCTGGACCCAGGTCCTTGTCCGCAATAAATCTTGGAGCAAGAAGACTAGGTTTCTGGTCCCCTCCCCCTAGGTCAGAGGAGTCCCCTCCTTCCCCTTGGACGCTGCCCTGATCTCTCTGCACTGCTGCTGTCTTCCCTCCAGTCTCCTTCCTCCAGACCATTTCCATTTCCTTCATCAGGCTGGGCAGAATCTATGTCTGTCACTCCTGACAGGCTCCGAGGAGGTTCAGGCTGAGTTATTGCCATGGAGGAGGGGATGACAGGAGTGAGTAGGGATGCCCACGCTAAACTCCAGAGTCACAATTTGAGATTTTGCTTATGCCCATTCTACCCATAAGGTGGGATTTTGGGTGGGGAGGAAAGGGAAATGCTGAGTGGGAATTCTAAGTATTTAAATTCGCCATTGTAATACCATGATTTTTTTTTTATCTGATGTGGTATTTTTGTCTTTTTATCTTGTGGAATCAGCTATAATTATTCTATATCTAGCACATAACTCTTCTGTAATCCTGGTCAGAATTGCCATGGAGATGGGAATACTTTCCCAAAGCAGTTCTGATGTAAGGTTATACCACTTTCTGAGGTTTTTTGGTAGATTTTGTATTTTTATCCCCAAGTACCTCTCAAGCAGATATAGATATATATAGATAGATACATATACACACATATATACATACATACGTACATGTAGATAGATATAGATATAGATATAGATATAGATATAGATATAGATATAGATATAGATATAGATATAGATATAGATATAAATATATCAAACATAACCTTAAAAATACTTATTGAATTGAATCAATTGTGCCCTATAGAGTTGGGGTTTTTTTCAGTCTCCTAGATAATATGTTCCTTCCATAGGATCATAGATGCTGGGAGGGATGTTAGAGGCCATCAAGTCCAATCCGCTCATTTTCACAGATGAATAAACAGACAGAGAGGTTAAGTAACTTGTCCAGAATTACAGTGTCTAAGACAGAATTTGAACTCAATTCTTCCTAAGTCTAATAACACTATGATGTCTATCTATTCAAACAGGGGCTGATTGACCTTGGGCAAGTCACTTAATCTCTCTAGGCTTCAGTTTATTCACCTGTAAAAAGTGTGGGAGTGGAGGGAGTTGGGTTAGGGGTGTCTGAGGTTCCTTCCATCCCTAAGTTCCATAATCCTTCTTTGTACCTGTCACTGATGCTAACAGAGGGAAGATCTGTAAGTTGGGCTTGGCTTTAGACTGCAAAGGGAGGTGATGATCCCAGTGACTATATATTTAGTACTGCATTCAAATCTGGCCATTATGTTTCATTAAAGGCATTGACACGATAGAGCGTATCCAAAAGGGGGTGACCAGGGAGATGAAAGGACTAGAGAGCATGTTATTTAAGGTTTAGTTGAAGGATAAGTATTTCACTTAAAAAAGAGACAACTTTGGGAAGACATGATCATTGTCTTTCAAACGCTTAAAGGCTTATTATGTGGAAGGGAGAGAAAAAGTTTTCTATTTGGTCTTGAAGGGTGGAGTGGGCTGAAATCAGAGTCAGAAGACCTGGGTTCAAATCCTATGTGACAACAAAGCCAGTGAGAAAGCTGGGAAACAATTTTTACAGCCATTGTCTTTGATAAAGGCCTCATTTCTCAAATATATAGAGAACTGAGTCAAATTTACAAGAATACAAGTCATTCCCCAATTGATAAATGGTCAAAGGATATGAAAAGGCAGTTTTCAGATGAAGAAATTAAAGCTATCTATAGTTAGATTTAAAAAATGCTCTAAATCACTACTGATTAGAGAAATGCAAATTAAAACAACTCTGAGGTACCACTTACACCTATCAGATTGGCTAACATGACAAAACAGAAAAATGATAAATATTGGAAAAGATGTGGGAAAATTAGAACACTAATGAATTGTTGGTAGAGTTTGAAAGTATACTCAAAGTGCTATAAAACTGTGCATACCCTTTGATCTAGCAATGCCACTACTAGGTCTGTATGCCAAAGAGATCATAAAAAAGGGAAAAGGACCCAAGTGTACAAAAATATTTATAGCAGCTTTTTTGTGGTGGCCAAGGATTAGAAATTGAGGGGATGCCCATCAATTGGTGAATGGCTGAACAAGTTGTGGTACATGAATGTAATGTAATACTATTGTTCCGTAAGAAATGGTGAGCAAGCAGACCAGAACAACCTGGAAAGACTACCATGAACTGATGCTGAGTGAAGTGAGCAGAACCATGAGAACATCGTACACAGTAACAACAATATTATATAATGACCGATTTTGTTAGACTTAGCTCTTCTGAGCAATACAACAATCTAAGACTCATGAAGGAAAATACTATCTACATCCAGAGAAAGAACTATGGAGTCTGAATGCCGATTGAAGCATACTATTCTCTCTTTTTTTGTTTTTTCTTTCTCATGGTTTTTCCCTTTTGTTCTGATTCTTCTTTCACAACATGACTAATATGGAAATATGTTTAATATGATTGTACATGTATAGGCTATATCAGATTGCATGCTGTCTTGGGGAGGGGAAAGGGGAAGGAAGGAGGAAAAATTTAGAACTCAAAATCTTATAAAAGCAAATGTTGAAAACTAAAAATAAGTTAATTAATTAAATTCTTTTTCAATGCTATGTAATTTCAGAAAAGTCCCTAAGGGAGCTAATCTCATAAGCTTTCAGTTGTCTCATCTGTAAAATGGGAATGAGGAGGTGGATGGAATAAATGACCTCTGAAGTCCCTTTCAGCTCTGAATCTATGACCCTATAATCCATCACCTTACCCATCACAAAAACTTCCTAAGAATTAACTATCAGAAGTGAGATGGGCTTTCCGAGAAGGTAATGGGCTCCCACACATTGAAAATCATCATGCCAAGACTGGATGATGAATAGTTAGGGATATCCTAGAGAGGGAATTCTTGTTGAGGTGGCCTATCAGGTTCTTCCAACACTGAAAGCCTATCTTTCCACCACCCCCCACTTACTACCCTGGATTGTTGTTATTGTTACTGTTTTTATCCTTCATTCTCAGGGAGGACCATGACATTGGGAGGGTGATGCCATGACATGCAAGTGAATTGGATTTAAATGAGGGAGGGCTATGCAAAGTCACCAGCCTCACTTTCTCCTCTGGAGCCATCTGGATACAGTGACAAGATATAGATCAGCATGACTGGAGATGGCCCCAGATACAGTGGGAAACTGGTCTTTTTGAGTTAAGGTCTTTCCCAGGTCTCGGTCTGACTGAGGCAACACCCATTCAATGCACTTTCCTAATGCCATGGTCCTCTTCAAGAGCAAAGGACAAACAACAACCTGTGAGTAGTTGTAGCTGTCCCACTGAGGACCCAACTGGCCACTTCCAGTTGGGCAATAAAGAACTTTCCTTTCTTCCTTCCTTCCTTCCTTCCTTTCTTTCTTTCCTTCCTTCCTTCCTTCCTTCCTTCCTTCCTTCCTTCCTCCTTCCTTCCTTCCTTCCTTCCTCCCTTCCTCCCTTCCTCCTTCCTTCCTTCCTTCCTTCCTTCCTTCTTTCCCTTCCCTTCCTTGATCACTGAAACCCTGCAAGATATCTTGGAGTTTACAGGCTAGATCTCTTTCTTAAGGACCATGCTTCAAACTCTGGCTGTCATTAATTGGCCAACAATAGGCCCCAGCCCAAACCTCACCTGGTCATTGTTTGGGCCCTGATGGCTCAGAGTGAGCGTAAATAGCAATTGTTTCTGCTCTGGCCAGAACCCCTGAGGATCTCTCCTGAATATTTCAGTCTGCATCCCCCAAATAAACTGTTGCTGTTGTTGCTTGCTTGTCCTTTATCCTCAAAGACAACCAATGCCATCACGAATGTGACGTCTTAATGTGCATGATTTGGATTTGAGTGAGGCAATGCTATATCAGCCTCACCACACTCTCTCCTCCAGAGTCATCAGAGTCCAGTGGCAAGGCAAAGGTCAAGATGGCGATGGCTATTTGAGGAAGGATCCCTATCTCACACTCCTCTGTGCCACCCAGATTGCCTGGCACAGGATACATAGCAGATAATCAATGAGTATCTGATTGTTGATTAAATCTCCATCCCAGTCTGCGTGAGCAGGCCAAGTCTGCAGGCAATCGTTCCCCAGGGAAGCCTATGGCCAGACAGCCCCAGTCCCAGCCTCCCACACTCAGATCCGTCAGATACTGACAGATCCAGAAAACCCATCATGGACTTGGAAGCCTGCAGCTCTTGCTCTGTCCTGAGGGGAAATGGAAATAACTAGTTGCTATTCTGGATTTAATAACCCTTGTGACATTTGGTTCTATGGAAGCCCCGAGAGGACAGGAACCTCGGCAGTACAACTGGACAGCAATCCCATTAGCCAGGGCTAAGAGAGTGCTAGGCAGCAACGTGTCAGACTCCATGGGGAGGGGCCTGGAGTGGCAAAAAGCCAAGGTGGGTATAAGCAGCACTCTCTCACAAGCCACTAGCCCTGCCCTCAAAGCCTCCTGCTGTCCCTGGGAGAGAAGAAACTGGGGGCAATCACTGCCCTCCTTTCCACTATCAGCCGGTTCTCTCTAAACAGAACACGTGGTTAAACAGGCTTGGGCTTCTTCTACCCCACCTAGTACTGGGTAATCTTTTCCAGGCAAAGAAAACAGGAGAGATTGCTCTGATTACTTCAGAGTATGTACCTCTGCCCTTGGTGAGAAAGAAGACAATGCCAAAGACTTGGAGTGGGGCAGAAACCAGGACAGAGACAAAGATGAAGATGAAAACGACAATGACAACCAGGGTGGGGCAAGGAGGGCTTTGTCCTGGGCACAGGATGGAGAGTTTATTCGTGGCACTTGCAGTCATTAGTACAATGCTCGATATGTACTAAGTATTTAATAATAGCTTCTTTTAATTGATTTGGTAACATAAAAACCTATGATGCCCTGGGACAGGCTTTCTTCCTTTAGTGGATACACCCCAAGTGATCTCTTCCCTGGTTTCCTCAGAACTTCCCAACCAGATCCCCATGGCAGCCTCTCTGTGTGATTACCCCCTTATCCACCCATTACCTCATTTTGTTCTTATTATCTCATGCAAAAAAAAAAATTCTAATTCTGACTCAAGCAGAGACAGAAACACAGACAGAGAGATAATGAGAGAGAGAGCACAGGGGCAGCCAAAGAGAAGGAAAAAGGAGTGAGAGAGACAGAGACAGAGAGACAAAGAGAGAGACAGAGACAGAGCCATGTATGAAGTGCCTATTATGTACCAGGTACTGTTACCTAGTACCAGGTACTAGGCTATCGTTGGTGTAACAACTATGTTAGGCATTGGGAATGCAGACATGAATATGACATTCCCTGGCCTCAAGGGGTTTATGTTGTCTAGGTCAAAATATTGGAAAAATGCAAAACTACCTGAATGAAAAAACACAGGAAGGGAGGGTAAGGCAGAGAGAATTTAACAAATCAGAAAATTCATTGCATGGGATTTCCTAAAGTTTGACTGAGATCCAATCAGATCAGTGTGAATTCATCCAAAGCAGGATTCCTAGATTTCCAAAAGGTCAGAGTTGGAAAAGACTTCAGAGATCATTATCTGGTCCAACCCTCCTTATCTTACAGATGGGGAAACTGAGGCCCAAAGAGGGAGGCCTTGTCCAAGACCATGCAACCCTGAGTCTAGAGCCCACTGTCTCCTGCCTTCTTCTCCCTGTGTTCTTTCCATGTCTTCACAGTTTCCAACTCAGATAATCAAAGTTCCTTCCCTAGAGCTATGAAGAATTCTGGAACCCAGAGATCAGGCCTAAAGAGCAGAAGGAGAGAAGGCTGGCTTTGCTCGGGGTTAGTTATGTTGGCTTTGCCGCAGCAAAGGGCTTTCTCGGCGAGGTGCACAGCCCTCCCACAAGCCTTCCTTGCCGAAGAGCAAACAGCATAAATTATCATGACCCAATGAAAACAAACAGGTCAGGAAAACTAACTCCCTCTGAAGAAAAAAATATTTGTTGAGCTGACAGGCTAAGGAAGAATGTTGTTTTTCTGATGCTTTGTTTTAAAAGGCTGCCTATAAATTAATTAGAAAAAATTAATAATACATACAATATATAATATATTAATAGCATATTTATATGACATGATATGGATAGTATACATTAATGTCTGAACACCTCACAAATAATTTACAATGCATTTTCATTTCCAGTGCGTCAACAATAACCGGCCAATGCATTTGCTTTTTTTTTTCCTCTCTCTCCCTCTCTTTTTATTTTAACAACCCAAATTTTACATTTCATTATAAATGGCTTTGCTGGGCATGTCTGTAACTTTTACGCTTCCATTCACTTTATTATTAATGGCTTCCTGAACAGTAACAGCGTAACGAAGCACACAATGCATTATAAATATTTGATGTGGCATCTATAGTCGCCCATTTATCATTTATAACGGGTTACAAAAACATTATAAAACATTTACTACGCATTTATAGATCATTTTCGGCTACCACCACGATGTGTTATAAATACATTATTAATCCTCAGTACGCCATTTATAGGCACCCCTTGTAATGTGGCTCATCCCCCAGCTACTCGCCAACAAACAGAACCAGGGCACTGATGGGGACTCACTTTCCAGGGGAAAGAACTGCACCAAAAAGCAGAGAGAGAAATAGCTCTAATCAAGCCTGGCCAGAAAGTAGTCACCCTCTTTAGAGACATGGTGTGATGAATGGCCCCAACTCTCTCTCAGAGATCATTGGGGGGTTGGTGGGAGGGGAAGCAGACGCGAGGTTCACTGCAGCGAAGGTGCCACGACCCCACAAACGTGAAAAGAACCTTGGCTCTGAAATCAAGGAACACAGGTTCAAGTCCTAGTTCTACCTATGTGACTGTGGGTACAGCCTCTGTCTCTTCAGCTGTAAAATGGGGAGCTTGGAACTGGTGATGGCTAAGGTTCCTCCCAAGTCTGTGAGCCCAGTAGCTCATTCAGGTGGAACCCCACATCTCAGCATCATAGAGAGACAATATACAGCAGAATTGTGAAAGAGGTCACCCTCCCAGGCAATGTGATGGCTTAACCTAGTCAAAATCCAGCACTCTTGTGAAACTCCCAAAGGAGTCACAGTGAGAGTGGGGGGATTTTAGGTGCTAAAGACTGGCCTTGGAGGATGATAGAATCTAGAGTTGGAGGGAAGTCCGAGCTCTTTTAATGAAGAGGCTCTTGACCTTTTTCATATCAGAGACCCCTAGAACCCCCTTCTCTGAATAATGTTTCTAAATGGCTTCCTGTAAACTCTGGCGTGTTTTTGTTAATGGCACAGTATTAGCATTTGCTGTTGAGGAATGAAGGGCACACTGAATAAAAGGGAGGAGATTTTCATATTTGCATGCCAGTCCAAGTGTTAATTCCATACAGTTCTCTGCATACCTACCAGAAAAATCAAGGCACATTAGTGTGGCTGGGTGCTTCTTTTGAGAACCACTGATCTGGATATTCATTGACTTCTTCAGGGTTGCTGAAGCAGGTGCCGTGGAGCACTTAGACCTTGGTTGGACGTTGAAGGTGACAATCCACTGGATCCTGGGCCACCACCAGTCATCCTGACTTCAATCCTGCCACTGGACTTTGACGACTCTGGAGGAGAGAGTGAGGCTGATGACTTTTAGAAGCTCTGCCTCACTTATACCCAATTCATGCACAAGTCAAGAGATCACCCCTTGGTGTCATTGGTCCTCTTTGAAAACGAAGGATGAACAACAAGGATCAGAGCTGAAAGTGCCTCATAAGGTGATGAGTTCCCTGTTAATATAAGTGCTCAAGTCGAAAGTAGGTAGCCACTGGCCCAGAAAACATAGGCTAATAGATTTAAAACTGGCAGGTACCTTAGACCTCTTAGACTTGGCAAAGAATTGGAAATTGAGGGGATAGTCATCAATTGGGAAATGGTTGTGGCATATGAATGTAATGGAATACTATTATGCTATAAGAAAGGATGAGCAGACTGACTTCAGAAAAACCTGGAAAGACTTGTATGGTCTGATGCTGAGTGAAGTGAGCAGAACCAGGAGAACATTGTACACAATAACAGCCATGTTGTGTGATGACCAACTTTGATAGACTTTGCTCTTCTCTGCAATACAGTGATCTAAGACAATTCCAACACTCATGATGGAAAATGCTATCCACATTCAGAGAAAGAACTATGGAGTCTGAATGCAGATCAAAGCATACTATTCTCTCTTTTTCATTTGTTTGTTTTTTCTTTCTTGTGGTTTTTCCCTTTTGTTCTGATTCTTCTTTCACATGACTCATGGAAATGTGTTCAATATGATTGGACATGTATAGCCTATATAAGATCACATGCCATCTTGGGGAAGGGGGGAGGGGAGGGAGGGAAAAATTTTGGAACTCAAAATCTTGTAAAAGTGAAAACTTAAAAAAAAAAAGGAAAAAAATCATAGACCCAAGCCCCCTCATTTCACAGAGGAGAAAATTGAAGCCCAGAGGGATTAAGTAATTTGCCACGGTTATATAAGTAATAATAGGGCAACTAGGTTGCCGGGAGCGCCTGCGTCCCCGGCTGTCGTCTGATGCCCGCAGAGTGTGAAGAGAGAAAGAAACACGGGCCAGGTGAGAGCAGTGAAGAACAAACTCTGTTTATTGATCCGAGGGCTCAGGCTTATATAGTACTGGATCAAGCAATAGTAACATTATTATTCATGAAAAGTACAAATCTAATTAAGTGATTTCCTTACTTCCTTGTACCTTGTCTGTTACATTCTTTCCTGCGTCCTGTCCTGTACCCCATCCGTTTCCTCCCTTCCTGCATCCTGTTCTCAAGAGACGGAACAGGGGGGTGGTGAGCCGACATCCTGAGTTTCACAGCTGTCAGGCTTAGTACAATCTACAGGTAAGACCTGGGCTGGCCTAAGCATTCCAACTCCCCAAAGCCAGCCCTCTACACTAGGTGGTGCAGTGGATAGAATGCTGAGCCTGGAGTCAGAAGACTCACCTTACTAAGTTCAAATTTGGCTTCATATACTTACTAGCTATGTGACCCTGGACAAGTCACTTACCCCAGTTTGCCTCAGTTCCTTATCCATAAAATGAGCTGAAGAAGGAAATGGCAAACCATTCCAATATCTTTGCTGAGAAAACCCCAAATGGGGTCACAAAGAGTCAGACATGTCTGAGCAACAATAATAAATATAAATTAATATAGAGCAGAATTAGGATTTTAAACAAGGTCTTCAGACTCCAAACTCAGTATTCTCTCCATTATACTTGTTAAAAAGAGATTCCTGCATCAGATAGATTCCTATATAGCTTCTAAGATTTCTTTTCAACTCTAAAATTCAATGGCTTTCTGGTTCTATTCTGTTAAACGTATGGCCAACTCTAGACCTTAATACTCTGAAAAACGCTACATCAGACTCAGAGAATTTAGAGCAGTGGCTCATATGGTATAGTGAACAGTCTAACCCAAAATGTGTAGAGAAATTATATATGCCCACATACACATATTTACGTATATACACATGAGTTATTCATGTGTATAAATATACGTACGTGTGTATGTATTTTCATATATATATGTATGTATATTTTCTCACCTGACAGCCAAGATGCCCAAAGCTCTTCCAGAAGAGCCAGAAGTGCACTTTAACTAGGTTAAGGCATCTGAGAGAGAATGTCCTTTCACAGGGACTGGTTTTTCTGATTAATTCGTTATCACCCTTCTTCCTGGTAGAACAGGATGAAGTTATTTTTTTCTGGGAGAAAGGTAGACAGGCTAACTTGGTGGCAGGGTTGGTTTCCCCAAGGAATAGCATGGGTGTCTTCAGTCTTATGATTTTTCTTTTATTGTTGTTGTTGCTTTTTGGTGAGGCAATTGGGGTTAAGTGACTTGCTCAGGGCCACACAGCTAGTAAGTGTCAAGGGTCTAAAGCCACATTTGAACTCAGGTCCTCCTGACCAAGGCCAGAGCTCTATCCACTTCACCACCTAGCTGCCCCACGTCTTATGATCTTAACTCCAGTGGCTCTGGCCATGGTGTAATGTGATAGCTCCCAACCTGAAAGGTGGCATGGTAGAATGTTAGGCTTAGAATCTGGAACACTTGGGTTCAAATCTCACCTCTGACACTCCCTACCTAGTGAACATAGGCAAATCATTTAACCTCTCTGGGCCTCAGTTTCTTCATCTGTAAAATGAGATTAGATTAGATGGCCTCAGAGGTCTCTTCTCTGCTCCAAATCTATTATCTGTTCTGGTATGAGGAACACACCTTCTGGTAGGAGGTTTTACTTGTATTATTAGCCTCCAAATCGTTTTTTGTTTGTTTGTTTGTTTTTGAAATGCAGAATGACAAAAGGCTGCTGTGAATTCCATAATATTTTTAGATGACTTTGCATTTTATTAATCACAGCCTCATTAACATACATTTTGAAAAGTAGTAACACCCATTATTCACACTGTGTTTTGCCATAGCTAAATAAAGATCAAAATGGCAGTGGTTGGCGTATGTATGTATTCATAGGGCATTGTAATAACTCTGCACCCTGTTGAGGTAGCCTGCCTGCCTTATTCCACCACCAAGTACCCCAGGATGACATAGAATTATAGCTTTAGCACTAGAACAGATTTTAGAGGCCAGGGATTCAAACCCCCCCATTTTAGAGGAGGGGAAACAGAGGCAGAGAGACATAACGAAACGTGACCTAGATGATACAGGAAGGAAGGGGCTATTGCCAATCGTCTTGACTCACGTCTCGCCACAGGAGTCCAATGACTCTGGAGGAGAGAGTGAGGCTGATGACTTTGCACAGCTCTGCTCACTTAAATCCAATTCACTTGCAAGTCAAGACATCACCCTCCTGATGTCATTGGTCCTCTTTGAGAACAAAGAACGAACAGTAACAACAGTGAGTGTCTGAGTTTGGGTGTGAACCCAAGTCTTCCTGACTCCACGTCCTCCATGTCGTGTTACCTTTTTGCTATCGGGGTGATGACATCTAGTGGGGGCATGGAAGATGGGGGGGGTATGGGGTATATTTTCCCTCTCCAGAAGGATGACCCTCACCTTGCAGCCTTCCACTGTCCCATGCTGATCTGAGATACAGCCACCCCCAAGGCCCTGCTCTAGGACTCACCTCCCCACACTCCCGATTCCAAGGAAGATGGTTGAATTGATTGCTTTCTCTTGGATCAATGGTACCCTCCACTCAGACTGTTCTTAAATCCTGCTGGCCACCCTCTTCACCTTCTCAGCTCACTTGTTTTAGCCCTAGATAAAAATATCACTAGTTAGGACTCTGGGTGACACTAAATAACATCCCTTCTGCTGGGAGGTTCGCTTCAAAAACATCTTGCTTCAAATGCCAGTTTTATTGGCTTTTCCTTCCTAAGGAAGAACATTCCAGGGTCTGTAGTCAAACACTGCCGGGTTTTCACAAAGTCAGACTCTCTCTTAACTATAACAGGTGACAAGCAATGTTAGAAAATCCTCCTGATTGGTATGGGTGTGTAATGGAAAGAGCACTGAGTTTGGAGAAAATGGCCTGGGTTCAAATCCTGATGTGGTCACCTACTACTTATATGTATAAGTATATTGTATAAATATTGTAAAAATACAATAAATAATTATATAAATCCCTTCGATCTACATGCCTATTAAGTGTTAAGTGCTTACTATGTTCTCGTGAACATAGGCAAATCATTTAACCTCTCTGGGCCTCAGTTTTTTCAGCTGTAAAATGAGATTGGATTAGATGGCCTCAGAGGTCTCTTCTCTGCTTTTATATCTAGGGATATAAAAATAGAGGTGAAACAGCACATGCCATGCAAAGCTGGTGTTTTAGCTAAGACTCTGTCTGGCTTGGTCTGCATAAGTTAGATCTCTTTGTGCTTCCTTCTGAAAATGACAGAATCATGACATTTAGAACTAAAAGAACCTTGGAACTCATCCAATCCTCTCATTGTTAATAATAATAATTTCTTTAACCCAGACCTGTGATTTCATGAATTTATTTGCCGGTGAAGAAATTCCTTCTATCGATGCAGCTCAGCAACTCATTCCAACAGAATGTACGTTCCTGGAGGGTGGAGATTTTTTATTTTTTGCCCTTTCTTTGTATTCTCAGCACTTACCACAGTGCCCTGCACACAGTAAGTGCCTAATAAATGTTTTTTGACTGTGTGATTGGCTAACTGAAATTTACAGAATTAGATAGTTGCCTGGTGGCATTGAAAGATAAATTATTATTATTATTATTAATAATAATAATAGACATTTATATACTTTTTAAGATTTGCAAATCATTTCACAAATATTATCTCATTTGATCTTCACAACATCCCTGGGAGGTGGGTGCTACATTATTCCCATTTTATTGTTGTTGTTCAGTCATCTCAGTTGTATCTAACTCTTCATGACCCCATTTGGGATTTTCTTGGCAAAACTACTGGAGTGGTTTGCCATTTTCTTCTCCAGATCATTTTACAGATGAAGAGACTGAGGCAAACAGAGTGAAGCGATTTGCCCAAGGTCACACAGCTAATAAGTGTCTGAGGCCAGATTTGAACTCAAGAAGATGAGTCTCCCTGACTCTAAGCTTATCATTCTAAGCACTATACCACCTAGCTGCCCCAGGCAGAGGTTAAATGACTTGCCCAAGATCACCCAGCTAGTAAGGGTCTGAGGCTGGATTTAAACTCAAATCTTTCTGACTCTATGCGCTGCACCATCTAGTTGTGACCAAAAAATCTTCATCCTCTAGGAACATATATTCTGTTGGAAGGAGTTGCTGAGCTGCATCAATAGAGGGAATTTCTTCACTGGGAAATATGCCAATGAAATCACAGGTCAGCTAGAAAGGAAGTATTAGAAGTATTAATTAATTAATTTATTTATTCATTTATTTTTCTTTTTCAACATTCACTTCCATAAGATTTTTACTTCCAAATTTTCTCCTCCTCCCTCCCCTTTCCCACCCCAAGATGGTGTGCAATCTGATATAGGATATACATATACATTCATATTAAACATATTTTCACATTAGTCATGTTGTAAAGAAGAATTAGAACCAATAGGAAGAAGCACAAAAAAGAAGAAACCAATAAAAGGGGGGGAAAAAGGAGAGCAAATAATGTGCTTTGATCTGCATTCAGACTCCATAGTTCTTTCTCTGGATGTGGATAGCATCAGGAGTCTTTTGGAGTTGTCTTAGATCCTTGCATTGCTAAGAAGAGGTAAGTCTATCAAAGTCAGCCATCGCACAATGTGGGTATTACTATGCACAACGTTGTCTTGGTTCTGCTCACTTCAGTCTGCATCAGACCATATAAGTCTTTCCAGGTTTTTCTGAAGTCCATCTGTTCATCATTTCTTATAGCACAATAGTATTCCATTACATTCATATACCACAACTTGCTGAGCCATTCCCCAATGGATGGGCATCCTCTCAATTTCCAATTCTTTGCCACCACAAAAAGAGCTGCTATAAATATTTTTGTGCATGTGGGTGCTTTTCCCATTTGTATGATCTCTTTGGGATATAGACCTAGAAGTGTTTTTCTTGGTCAAAGGGTATGCACTGTTTTATAGCCCTTTGGGCATAGTTCCAAATTTCTCTCCAGAATGGTTGAATCAGTTCACAACTCCACCAACAATGCGTTGGTGTTCTGATTTTCCTACATCTTCTCCAAAAGGAAGTATATTAAAAATGAGAAGATTGGACTGAATGATATCTTAAGGTTCTTCCAGCATATGTACCCAAGTTTGTGTCCAGGAACAAGACTTGAACCCAGGTCTTCCTGATTCTGAGGACAACTCTCAATACACTTCCTGCCAGCCTCTCAAAAATCCTAATTTTTGACATTTACATTATTACCTTTAGATTTACAGCATTGAGGGCATTCATTATCTCATTAGATCTTCACAATGGTATGCTACTATAATTGTCAATGTCACCATTTTATAGAAGAGGAAATGGTCTGGGAGAAGTTACTCAAGCTCTCACTATTAAGCACAGCCAGGATTCCAACCGGCATCTTCCTCATTGTCTAAGTACAGAAAGTAGGGCCCAGAGAAAGGAAGCAATTTGCCCAGGTCACAAAATGCAACCAAGCAGCAGAGCCAGAGCTCTGGACCTATCCATTAAGCCCCTACTCAAGCACTGACCCTGGAGTCAGAAGACCTGAGTTCAAATCCTGACTCTGATATTTACTGACTCTGTGACCTGGAGCAAATTACTTCAACTGTCTCTGAGCCTTTTTCCTCCTGTGTAAAATGGAGGTAACACTACTTGTACTGCTTATCTCATAGGGTTATTGCAAGGAAAATTGCTTGGTGAACCTTAAATTATAGCTGTGTGATCTGGGATGAGTCATTTGACCCCTGCCAGCCTCAGTTTCCTCATCTGTAAAATAAAGGTGTTGGACCCCTTGACTTCTAAGGTTCCTTGTAGCCCTAAATCTATATAACTCTATGATCCTTAAAGGGCTATAGTAATAATATATGTATTATTATGTAAGTAATAAATAATATGAGCAATTAGGTGGTGAAATGGATAGAGCTCCAGCCCTGGAGTTGGGAGGACCTGAGTTCAAATCCAGCCTCAGACACTTACTAGTTAAGTGACCCTGGGTAAGTCACTGAACTCTGTTTGCCTCAGTTTCCTCATCAGTAAAATGAGCTGGAGAAGGAAATGGAAAACCACTCCAGTATCCTTGCCAAGAAAACCTCAAATGGGGTTATGGAGAATCAGACACAACTGAAATGGCTAAGCAACAGCAAAATAAATAGTATATGTATATACATGTATGTACATGTGCACATGTTTGTGTGTATACATATATAGCTATACATGTGTGTATACACATGTATGTGAGCTATACAAACATATATTTCTTTATATACTCTCTTACATCATCACAATAGCCCATTGGGCTCTTTAACTACATGCATATACATGCTTTTACATGCAAAAGGGTATACGTGCAGGTTTATTTATCTATCACACCAAGGAGCAAACATATTCTGTGTTAGGAACAATGAATCTGTAGCTTGGAGGAGAGCTGAACTGAAGGCCAAGGATGTTCTTCTCTTCCCACAACAAAACCCATTCCCACTTCCCAAGCACTGAGCCCCAACTGGGGTTCCCTACTTGAACTATCTAGCTTTAGGCATTGACCACATTTAACAATATCTGCCCTCCCCAACAGACACACACACACACACACACACACACACACACACACACACACACACATACATTTCTTGCTGCCATGCTTCCCTATCACAAAGAGGGATTTGGAGTCAGAATCTCTGAGCCTCCATTTCCTTATCTGCAGAAAGAGGAGTTGGAGGGGGAGGGGGATGGGAAGTTGGAACAGATAATCTTTATTTCCTTCCAGTTCTAAATTCTATGATCAACCTACTGTACCCATTCTTGTCCCACGCCTTATCCCCTCAGAATCAAGTGTTCCCATCTCTGCTGCCTATTCCTTGGGCAAGTCACTTAACCTCTGTAGGCCTTGGGTCCTTCCTCTGTAGTGAAGGGGTTGGACAAGTTGGCGTCTGCATCCCTCCTAGCTCTAACACTTTGTTCATATGATCCCATGGTGCTATGATCCAACAGTTGATAGATTACGTATGCAGGGAAAGCTTGTGATGAGATTCACACAAAGGGAACATGTAACCAAGATCTATTCATGGAGGGGAAATTTGCACCTCCACCAATGCAGGACCACTGGTGTTTTCTGGAGCCATCGTTGGACTGTCCCCATCAGGCTCAGTCCACAGTGGTCTTGCCTGAGGTGCCCTCTCTTTGGTCTCTGCTGGCCATGGTTCCCTGTCGGTCTTGAGTCACTGCAATGATATGGTGCTGCAGCGGTTCTCTGGTTGCTTGTGGTTTTCTCCAAGAATGGCTCCATTGGGCACAAGGTTGAAGAGCGTGCTACCTCCAGAATCTGCTTCAGCTGGTGCCCTCAACCAGGAAGCTATTTTTGTCTTATAGGAAGACACATAGAGACTTTTTAAATTTACTACTGCTTTTTCAAACAGGCCAAAACCCTTGCACCCCCAGTGATCAGCCTACAGAAAACCATTAGTGGATTTTCTTCCAATCTTAGGGGTCTATCTGTTTCTTTAATCCTTGATTGAAATTGGAGTTTCTTCTCCAGAAGGGGATTTCATGAGCCACTTTAACTTGTACCTCAGGCCTAAAAGTATCTTTTCACATGCATTTCCTGTTCACTAACAGCAGAGTCTCTCTGAAGCAGGAATTCTTAACCTTTTTGGTGTCATGGACCCCTTTGACAGCCTGGTGAAGCCTGTAGACCCTTTCTGGGAAAAATGCTTTTAAAGGCATAAAATACATAGAATTACAAAGGAACCCAATTCTATTGAAATAGAGTTATCCAAATTTTTTTTTTTAATTCACAGCTCCCAGATTAAGAATCCCTGATCTCAGGAATCTCTGACTTAGAGTCAGAAAGTCTGTGTAATTTCCTGTTTAATTTTTGATGGCAAAACTACATGTCATCGGTGTTCTCTTAGAGGCTTTTCTTCCAGCAAACTACTAAAGGCTCTCCAAACTAACTATGCCACAGAACATTCGGCTTTTTCATTTGTAAACTACAAATTCTATTGTGCTATAGGAAAAGATGAAAGGGACACTTTCAAAAAAACCTGGGGATATCTATATGACCTGATGCAGGGTGAAATGAGCAAAACCAGGAGAACGATTTATACAAAAACAACCACATTATAAAGACAAACAACTTAGGAGGACTTAAGAACTCTAATCAGTGCAATGACCAACAATGTTTCCAGAGGACAGAAGATGAAGCATGTTATCTGCCTCCTAACACAAAGGTGATGGACTCATGATGCAGAATGAGACATGTTTTTGAACATGGTGTAAAGAGAATTTTTATTTTTTATTTCCTTTTATTCCTTCTACATATTTTGGTTAACAGTAATATTCGCCTCATTTGATCAAAACCTGTCCTATGGGATGTACTTAATGTCTTAAGCATTCCTTAGATAAGCCAAAGGAAGATTCTCAACTGCCTCCAACTCCTTGGCCGCATGGAAATCCCTTCTCCTTCTTTTAGCCTACTTGTGAACCTTCTAACTGTAATTTAATCTGTAACCTGACTTAGTTTACTTATAAAGTTTGTTTGATGAAGTTTGTTTCCTATGGGGATGTATGAGATTATGACTCTGTTTAACTAAATGTGTTCAACTTTAATGACATTGAAGGAAATATGCTATTATGGACTTATCTTTTAACTGTTATGGCCTAAATAAGAGGAATGTACAAGATTGCAATACAGAAAAGAATTATTTCTCTGCCGCTCTGATAAAATTTCACCGATAAGATGGCTTGCTCCTTAGAATCCTAATGGTTGGGGTTTTTTTTAAGGCCTGAATATAGGGCAGTTACAATAGATAGAGCCGTAGGCCTGAAGTCAGGAAGTCTCGTTTTCCTGAGTTCAAACATGGCCTTAGATACTTAGTTGTGTGACCTTGGGTAAATCACTTCACCCTGTCTGCCTCAGTTTTCTCATCTATAAAATGAGCTGGAGAAGGAAATGGAAAACCACTCCAGTATCTCTGCCAAGAAAACCCCATATAGGGTCACAAAGGGTCAGATATTCTGACACTTGAAGAGCTGGTCTTTGTTACTTTTTATTTTTCAAATGAGGAAACTGAGACTGTGAGAAGTCCAGTAACTAGCCTAAGCTAGTAACCCACTGCACCACATCTCTTGCAAAGCCTTTACTTTACATATATTTTCTCACTTGAGCAGCATGGAATACTGGATTGAGAGCTGGACTTTAAGTCCAGAAGACCTGGGTTTGAAAGTCATCAACAGCACCCACTAGTGAGTGACAGGGAACAAGTCCCTTAATCTCTCTGAGCCTTACTTCCTTGGGGAAATGGCCATAATAATAGCACCAACTTCACAGGCTTGTTGAGAATTGAAGGAGATAATATATTCAAAGTACTTTGCAAAGTAATAATCAAAGCTATCTGATACTGATTAAAAACCAGGCCCTTCCTGCTCTATCTCTTAATACCTATGAGTGGGATGTAGATGAGTGGAAAAGAGCTGGAAGAGCATTCAGGGTCATGGAGAAATGGGACTGCACCACTTGGGAAGAGAAGGTCTGTAGAGAGCTGGCCTCTGACCACAAGGCCCCCACCTCACCCCAGCAACAAAGCAGCTGGCCAGGATTCTAGTCAGACGAGTGTTCAAAGGTCGCTGCTGATTGCTTGTCCCTGGAAACTGAAATTGAAACCTGGACAGCTTTTGTTCTGAGTAAGCAGGTCGTGCTGATTGCATCAATTCGGGTGAAAGCTCTGGGCTCCATAGCAACCCTTAGCCCCCATTTCTCACCTGCCTTTGCTTGCCGATCAAGGCTGACAGACCAGGTAGGTACTCAGGGCCTAGGTCTCCTTTCAGAAGGCTAGGGCTTCCCCAGTCACAGATATTCCCCCCCTGGGGACTTGGGAAGGCTGGGCAAGGAAAAACACCATCTCAGAAGCAATTTCAGTTACTATTACATTTTCTCATATCTGCCTGTGGCCATTAATAAGTCAACAATCAACAAATATTTATTAAGTGCTTACTGTGTGCCTGGCATTGTGCAAACCTGAAGATAGAAAGAAGGGCAAAAACAGATTGTGGTTTTTTTTTTATTTTATTAATTTATTTTGATTTATCAACAATCACTTCCATATGCTTTTGAGTTGAAAATTTTTCTCCCCCTTCCTTCCCCCCCCTCCCCAAGATGGCGCACAATCTGATATAGGCTTTACATTTACATACCCATTAAACATATTTTCACATTAGTGAAGTTGTAAGTAAAAATTAAAACCAATAGGAGGAACCATCAGAAAGATGAAACAAAACTCAACAGAAGGTAAAAATAAGTGAGAGCGATTCGACTTCCATAGTTCTTTCTTTGGATGTGGACAGCATTTTCCATCCTGAGGCCTCTGGAGATATCTTAGATCCTTGTAATGCTGAGAAGAGTTCAGTTTAACAATATTAGTCATTGTATAACATGGCTGTTATTGTGTACAAAGTCCTCTGGGTTCTGCTCACTTCACTCAGCATCAGACCATATAGGTCTTTCCAGGTTTTTCTGAAGTCAGCCTGTTCATCATTTCTTACAGCACAATAGTATTCCATTACATTCATATACCACAACTTGCTGAGCCATTCCCCAATGGATGGGCATCCTCTCAATTTCCAATTCTTTGCCACCACTAAAAGAGCTGCTATGAATATTTTTGTACATGTGGATCCTTTTCCCATTTGTTTGATCTCTTTGGGATATAGCCCTAGAAGTGCTATTGCTGGATCAAAGGGTATGCACATTTTTGTAGCCTTTTGGGGACAGTTCCAAATTGTTCTCCAAAACGGTTAGATCATTTCACAACTCCACCAACAATGCATTAGTGTTCCAATTTTCCCACATCTTCTCCAACATTTATCATTTTCCTGTTTTGTTATGTTGACCAATCTGATAGGTCAGATTGTGTTTTTTAAGAAACTTATTAGCATCACATGGGGCAACTTGGTAATATCAGTTTGTGCTCCAAAAGTTCCTTGGGGATGTCAGCAGGATCAAATCCTGCTCCTCAGACGGGCCCCAGGGAGCCCCTTCTTTTGCTGAGTGCATTGCTGAAAAGGAAACTGGCCAACAATGAAGAGTCAGGGAAGAGAGGACAAAATGAACAGCTCCTGGGAGAGCTCAAGTGTTCGTCTTAGCCTGTTTTCTCCCTACTGAACCATTGTGGGTATTTGAAGTGACAAATCGATTGCCACTAGAATAGGGACTGGGACCCAGGCCAAGGAAATGGACAAGATCCGTCGTGGGAGGAGGGAAGGAGGACTTCATTGGAGCCCTTCAAGTGGAGGCTGGACTGGTCAGGGATGTTACAGAGGGGATTCCTGTTTATTTTCAAATAGGACTAGGTGATATCTGAGGTTCCTTTTCCAACTCTAAAGATTATGTGATTCTGAGAAGGAGAGAGGGGACTGAAGAGGGGAGAAGGGGAGAGAGGAAGGAAAGGGGAGAGGGAGAGTGAAGAAAGGAAGGGGGAAAAGAGAGGGAGAAGGGAGAAACGAAAGCAAAAAGATGGGAAAGGATGAGGAGAAGAAGAAAAAAGGAGGGGTAAAAGGGAAGGAAGAGGAGGGAAGAGAGGAAGAGAAAGGAAGAAAGGAAAGGAGAAGGGAGAAGGAAGAGCAGAGAAATAGGAAGGAAAAAAGGAGAAGAGAAGGGAAAGGAAGGAGGGAGAGGGAAAAGAGAAGGAGGGAAAGAAGGGGAGTGGGAGGGGAAATGGGGAAGGAAAGAGAAGGTGAGAGAAGGGAAGGAGAGAAAAAGAGGGAAGAGGAAAAAGAAGGGAAAGAAAAGTTGAGGGAGAGAAGAATAGAGAGAGGGTTGAGTGGAAAAAGACTTGGGCTTGACCCTCCTTCCAGGAGTTCTGAGCCTTAGGAAAATTGTGAAGTTTGCCTCAGTATCCCCTCCTTTCCCTTTCTCAAGCCTTTCCCAGAGACAGTTCCCTTCCCTTGTGATAGACTTGGTGCTCTCTTTTTGTCCCTATACTTCCGATTTAGATCCTGTATGTTCATTCACACTGAGGTGTCAGGGATTTAAGGCCCTTTTCCTCTTCTCAGGGGGCATTTGTATTTTAAAGGGGAAAGTGAACAGCCTAACCCAAGCAAACGAATGGCAGTCTTTAAGTAGCGACAGGAACTTCCTTCTTCTCTCCCTATTAGGGTCTTTGGAATGGAGCCAGCAGGCATCGGGCCAGCTGAACCTCCCAGCGCAGAGACAATGCCCCTAGTCTGAATCCCAGGCCTGACTTAGAGGATGAAGAATGAGAAGGAAATTCGGAGATAATTTAGTCACGGGATTTAAGCTGCCTTGTTCTCCTGATTCCACCCCTAGACTTTTCCCGTACTGTGAGTCACCGTCCTCTCCACCTTAAGCAAGTCACAGAATCACAGAATCTCAGAGTTAGAAGGGACCCCAAAGGTCAGCCACTCCCATCTCTAGATGAACAAAAATCCCTTCCACAACGCCCCCAGCAAGGCCTGAAAATCTTCAGCTTTTCACCTGGATACCTCTCCAAGCAATCCATCTCACTTTTGAATAGCGTTGTTCAGAAGCTATTGAAAAAGTCAAGCCTAAATCTGCCCCTCGTTCTATCTCCAGCCAACTAAGCAGAATAATCTGATATTCTCCAGTTCTTTCCACTTCAATCAATCCTCCTAGAGTCCCTTACCACATAGCCCTGTGGACTCTTAAGGAGCTTGTGTGGCAGCTAGACGACAATAATCGACAGAGTCCTGGTCTTGTAGTCACAAGACCTGAGTTCAAATCCACTCTCGGACACTTACTAGGTGTGTGACATTAGGCAAGTCATTTCACCTATGCCTCAGTTTCCTCATCTGTAAATATGGTGATAATAATAGTGCCTACCCTACATCCTCTTCCCAAGCTTGTTGTGAGAATTGAATGAGATAGCATTTGTAAAGTACTTTATAGATCCTAAAGCCCTATAAAATGCTACCTTTTGTCCATGTCCTCCCTAAAGTGATTAAACTCAACGCTCCAAACATGGTATGACCACAGGGTAGAATACAGTGAGATTATCACTTTCCCTGTTCTAGACCACACATGCCCAAGATTGCACATGACTGCCATGCTAAGAGCTTTACAAATATTATCTCATTTGATCCTCACAAGTACCCTTGGGAGGTGGGTGCTATTGTTATCCCCATTTTACAGTTGAGGAAACTGAAGCAAGCAGAGGTTAAGTGGCTTGCCCAAGGTCACACAGCTAGTAAGTGTGTGAGGCTGGATTTGAACTAAGGTCTTCCTTAGCGTTGGACTCCAGGTCCAACACTCGATCCACTGAGCCACCTGGCTGCCTCTAGAGCCCACAGAACTTTTTCATATGAACTTCTATCTAGAATGCCTTCTCTATCTTGTGCCTGTGAGGTTGATTTTCTGAACCCAGATAAGACGACTTTACATTTAGCCCTATTGAAATTCATCTTCTTAGGCTCAGCCCAACATTCACATCTGTATGTTTCTTATTTGATCCTCACTCCATTATCCAACAGCCATGCATCCTAGCTTGGGGGTCCATCACAGCCAATCTGATAAGTGTATCACTTATGACTTTATCCAGTGATAAAATACTGAGTAGCACGGATCTTTGGAGCACCACACTAGAGACCTCCTTTCAAGGTGATGAGGGAAGCCTCAATGAAAACTCTCAGTTTCTGTACTGCTGAGAGATGGTTCCCATTGTTAAGCACCCTCCCCACAGCAAATGAAGCTCATCTCTAGGATGCTAGGATGCCACTGGCGAATTGTCAGGGACTTGGCTTCCTTCCCTGGCTTTTCTTGAGAAAATCTGGAAAAGTATAAAGTAGGCGCCCCCACAGACCACTAGGCAATTTATCCCCCTTCCTTTTTTGGGAGGGAGGAAAAGGGGCTTTTCTCTCTTTTCATTGCTTTTCTGCTTTTCCTTATCTCTACAATGGTTACTGCTCATGAGACATTTGACACTAATTGCCGCTGGAAAGCCAAGGTATTATTGCTGGCCTCCCGTACCTGAGTGGAAGGCTTAATTGCTACTGTGGATCCCTGGTCTTTTCTTCTGAAAGTTGCCGTGGGAAGAGGAACTGAGCTGTGTTCACAGACTAAAGGGAGAAGTATGGAGACGAGACGAGAGGAGAGCCAAAAATCTAAAGGCCAAAGGGACGTTGAAAAGTCAAATAATTATCCTCCTGAAGCCAGGCGGAATTGGACAAATCCTCCCAGATCCAGGCTCACTTCTTCACTCTCTCCAGTACGTGCCACACTGTATCTTTGCTCAGGCTGTGCCCCTAACCTGGGATGGGTTGACTCTCCTTTCTTTGCTTGTGCCCAAGCTCTCAAATATCACTTCTTCCACGCAGCCCCTCCTTGACTACCCCAGCCCACACTACTGTCTCTCTTCTCTGAATGTCTGTGTCACACAGTGGAACAGATCACTCAGTATTACATTATGAAGTTCTCTCCATGTTTCAAGTGTCTACATCTCATATCCCCAACCAGAGAGGAAGTTCCCTGAGGGCAGGAATTTTACATATATATGTGTGTGTATATGTATATGCATGTAGAGGGATTTTACATATGTGTATGTGCATATACAGGTATATGTGTACATAATCACATATATTCAGATGTGTAAGTGGATAGCTACATATTGTACATAAGTGTATATGCATATGCACATGTACACAGAAGGGACCTCATTTTATATATGTATACATACATAAGAAAGACAGGGGAGAACAACTGGGATTGGAGTCAAAAGACCTGGGTTTGAATCCTAAGTCTATCACTTATTAGTTGTGTGATGCTGGATATATCGCTTTACTGTCACTTCATCCCTCTGTACCTCAGTTTCCCCATCTACAAAATTACTTATACTACCTAATTCATAGGATCAAATGAGTTGTTTCAAGGTGGGTTTATCATTTTGTTTAGTCATTGTTGGTTTTTCTAAATGGGGGGAAGGAAGCAGCCGGACCCATAATTTCATCTGGGTGAGGAATCCCTAGGGTGGAATCTATTTTTACCTTTCCGATCAGTTATTTATTGAGGCAACTAGGTGATACAGTGGACAGAGTGCTGGGCCTGGAGTCAGGAAGATCTGAGTTCAGATCCTGTCTCACTTACCTATCTGCATGACCCTAGGAAAATCACTTAACCTCTTTTTGCCTCAGTTTCCTCAATTGTAAAATAGGAGTCATGATAGTCCCTACCTCCCAGGGTTATTATAAGGATCAAATGATGATGAGGATCAAATTTGATGAGGATTAAATTATACAAATAATTGCAAAATGCTTAGCACAATGCCTGGCACGTAGTAGGTGCTGTATAAATGCTAGCTATGATCATATTAAATTTGATGAGGATCAAATTATACAAATAATTGTAAAGTGCTTAGGACAGTGCCTGGCATATAGTAAGTGTTGTTTAAATGCTAGCTATTATTTTTATCATCATCATCATCATCATCATCATCATCAGTAGTTATACTATTAGGGAGTGGCCCAGGGCACTTAGAGGTTAAATGACTTGCCTGCAGTCACACAGCAAATGATAATATATGTAAAGTGTTTGCAGCCCTTAAAACGCTATCTAAGTGCCAACTTTTGCTTTTCTTCCAAGACCTCCCATCGGGACCACAGTGCTGAGCACAAAGCTCAATGAATACTTGAACTGAATTATCTCTGCTAATTTTGAAGGCCTAGGGAGAAGGAAATTTTTCAGCCGACTTTAGTCATCCATTCTGGTGTTTCACAGGGCCCTCACTGTCAGAATACCGTATGAGGCGACTGTGGCATAGGCCAGGTTCCTTCTCTGTTCCATGGAGCTGCTGAGCCCTCATTCCTCTGAAATAAAAGGAGGCTGGAGGAAAGAAGAGTTCAGCTGAGAGCTTAAGTCAGATCCCGGGCACTTGTGCCTTCATGGAAAAGTCAGACTGTGCTCCCCAGACACACCATCGAAAGCCCAGGCTGAGACAGAGGAAGGTAGGAAATGGAATATGCCTTCCTTAGTATAGAATGTTAGAGCTGGAAGGGTCCTGAGAATCCATTTGGTCCGGAGAAGTAACAGACAGGGCAGGGCTTTCTTTGTTCCAGGAGCTGACGCGGTAGGAAGGGCACTTCTCATGAGAGCATTTCCTCTCCGTGGGGCAGCTAAGTGGTACAGTGTCCTGGGCCTGGAGTCAAGAAGACCTGAGTTCAAATCCAACCTCAGACATTTACTAGCTGTGGGAATTGGGCAAGGTGCTTAACCTCTGTTTTCCTCAGTTTCATCATCTGTAAAATGGGGATGATAATAATAGCAGCACTGTTGTGAGAGTCAAATGAGATAATATTTGTTAAGCACTTAGCATGCTGCCTGGCACACGGTGAGTACGATATAAACATCAGCTGCTGTTATGATCAGAGACCATGGTTCCCACACCTCTCACCTCACTGTCCACTGATTGATAACCCTATAATGGTTGTGGGGAAGGTGACCCCAGGAAAGGGCAGGGGAACAAAACTTCAGGATCCTGGAGGATGCGTAAGGACTTCACCCTCTCCTTGAAGCACTGTGCTTCTGGTGAAGAGGAGGCCCCCCTCCGCTCAGTCATTCCCTGTCCTGCTGTGCCTACTCTGGTCCCCCTCCCCCCAGAACATCCTCTGTGTCACAACAGTCCCCGTGCCCCACAAATGCTTTTTGCCTCCAGAATAAAAAATTCCTTATTATGCCTCTAATCTAAACCAACCCATATGTGAGCAGGTATCCTTAGAGTTTTTTTGTACCCCTCACTAGAAGCAAAGTAACATAATAGATAGAAAACTGGCCTCAGGGTCAGGAAAACCTGGGTTCGAGTGCTGCTTCCGACACAGGGTCGTTGCATGAACCTAAGCAATCCACCTAACTTCTAAATAGGTAATTAATTCACAGTCACTCAGGCTATACATTGTAGAAAAGTCGCGGGTTGGTTGTTTTGTTTTTTGTTTTGCTTTGATAGAAGGAGCTTCCTCACTGGGAGTTCCCTCATGCCAATGAAATCATTGGATAATAGCAGCATAGATAACCAAAGGGACTTTGGAGGCCATGTCCAACTACTTTATTTTACAGATTGGGAAACTGAGGCACAGATCATTTAAGTGACTTGCTCCGGGTGGCCCAGCTAGTGACTGAGGTAGCATTTGAACCCAGGTCCCCACAAGGCCAAGTCCAGAAGCTCCTCCACTTCTCCATGCTTCCTCTCTGTCATAGGTCCTGGACAACACAAACAATAACAAAAACAAAAACCTATCACATAACACAATCTAGTAAGAGCTTGAGGAATGCTTGTTTGATTGATTCCCCCTCAGCCCTTAATCACTCCAACTAGGCTCTTTACCCTCAGGCAAGATGAAAGACCCAAGTTGGGGTAACTGGTGGTCCTGGGAGTCAGGAGACCCAAGTTCTCTCTTGGTCATGCTGGTGCAACAAGGTCCTTACCGAGAGTCACTATCCCTGAACCTAAGCAGCCTCATCTGTTGTTGTTGTTCATCCTGCATTTTCAAAAAAGGAACACTGACATCACCCCAGGGTGATGTCTTCACTGGCACATAAATTGTATTTAAGTGAGGTAGAGTTCCACAAAGTCATCAGCCTCACTCTCTCTCTTCCAGAATCACTGAAGTCCAGTGGCCAAGATGTCTAGCCACGGCCCAGGATGCAGTGGATGACCTTGGCGTCTTCTTCGTCTGACCAAGCTCTAGGCGCTCTACAGTGCCTGCTTTGGCCATCTCCATGGTCATTGGAACAAATTGTTCTCATCAGCCCATTCTGACAGGGGAAGTCTTCATACACTTGGGGTAGACATCCATCTAACTCGCCAACGAGTGTGAGGCCTCTTGGTTACCCTCATCTGAATCAACGATGCCTACTCCTTCCCTACTTTGATCAGTAGTCTGGTAGGCTGAGCAGAAGAAAATGCAGGCCCACAGATAATTTTAGGAACTTTGAGGGTTAAAATGTCTTACAGACTTTGGGGGTAGATATTCTGATTTCCTTTCCCACACACCTCATGACCCTTCAGAGCTCTGTAGCTGCAGAATCAGGGGCCAGTCCTCAATCACTGCACCAAAAAAAATGTTACTATAGGTAAATCAAAGGTAGCTTTGATTACTATTCACAAGAAAGAAACTTGTAGCTAGAAGGAGAGACAGTTCTACCTGTTATCCTCGGTACCCATGAAAATGGTAAGATGGGGGCAGCTAGGTGGCTCAGCAGATAGAGCACCAGCCCTAGAATCAGAAAGACCTGAGTTCAAATCCAGTCTCAGATCAGACACTTGACATATACTAGATGTGTGGCCCTGGGCAAGTCACTTAACCCCAACTGCCTCACCCCCCCAAAAAAAATGGGAGGATGGTTTATAACTGATTGTAGTTGTATGAAGAGGTAGTTAGGTGGCATAGTGGATATTGTCAGGGTGGGAGTCAAGAAGACTCATCTTCCTGAGTTCAAATCTGGCCTCAGATACTTACTAGCTATGTGACCCTGGGCAGGTCACTTATCCCAGTTTGCCTCAGTTTCCTCATCTGTAAAATGAGCTGGAGAAGGAAATGGCAAACCACTCCAGTATTTTTACCAAGAAAACTCCAAATGGGGTCATGAAGAGTCAAGCATGACTGAAAAACAACTGAACAAGATATGTGAGCCCCCAGACATTTTTAATCGCCATCTGGCTGAGACACTTTTTTCCTCCTATCTTCTTATCTGTTCTTTATCTACTTGCTTAAGCCCCTGCCCAACAGCTTGAGCAGAGCCAGGGGAATTGGCCTCAGGGGCTATGACCTGTAGAGGACTGGCTTCTTCCACCGCCATCTTTTCTGTTGTATGAGGATTGAATCTACTCTGAGCAGTCAAGGACTGAAAGAGAATCAATCTACTAAGTTTAATATAGGTCTGCAGTCCTTACTGTGTTACCCTGGACAAGTCACTGACTCAGTTTCCTCATCTACAAAATGGGCATAATAATACTTTTACTCCCTAACTCTCAAAGTTCTGAGAAAAGTGTTTCATAAACCTTAAAGTGAAACTTGAGATATTGTCATGCTGGACAGCTCTGAACAGGAAGATGTCCGCTGGCTCAAGTCAATAAATGTTAATTATTACATGAATGTGCTTGGTGCTGGAGATATATACAAAGGTGATCAACAAATGCTTATCCTCAAAAAGACTACAATCCCCTAGAGGAGTGTCTTGGTATAAATATGATACAAGGAAAAGGATGATAGCACCAAAAGAGAAATCCAGAAAAGGTATTCTAGGAAAATTTGAGGGATAGAAGAACACTTTCATCCGCAGAGAGTAACAAGGAAGGCTTCATGGAAGAGGTGGTACCTGAGCTATAACAAGAAGAGCAGGGTGAGTTCCTTCGATTTTTAAAAATATTTGATGCTTTTGTTGTTTTAAAAATACTGTCCCTTCCCAAAATCTTTCCTCCTCTCCCTTCCAGACTTCCACCTTCCATGTAACAAGAAAGCTGTTTGTCATTGCTTGTCCTTCCTCCTCAAAGAGGACCAGGACATCAGGGAGGTGATGTCATGATGTGCAGTGAACTGGATTGAAGTGAGGCAGGGCTGTGCAAAGTCACCAGCCTCACCCTCTCCTCCGGAGCCATCTGGGTCCAGTGGCCAGATGTAGATCAGGATGACTGGAGATGGCCCCAGATGCAGTGGGGCACCTTGGCCTTTTTAATCTAAGGTCTTTCCCAGGTCTCAGTTTGAGGCAACACCCATTCAGTGATTACGGCTAGGTAAGAAATGAGCCAAGGAATGGCTCCTTTTACCTAATTTTAAAAAAATAAGTCTGGGAGGGGAAGAGCCTCAGGATTTCTGGCCAAAACAAGATAAAGATCAGGACTGACTGGAGGACCGGAGATGGCCCCCATCTAAAAGGGGAAGCAATACACAAAATGAAGCAAGTGGGGCGGGGGGGGGGGGGGGGGGGGGGGGGGGAGCTAAAACCGGGCAGGGCATCAGTTGCAAGGCAGAACGGTCAACAAGAAAGTATAGAGAAGCAAAGCAAACACACACTGGCCGCGTCTGGCAATGCAAACTGCATTCACCATCTGTGATGCCCCACCACTCCACAGAAAAAGGAGATCGGTCACCTTCTCAGTCCTCTGGAACCAAAATTCCTATTTTGCCCCCAAATGTCTCCTAATCCTGGGCGACTGTGAGGGTCCAGGCAGTGAGAGTGGGGCACAGGACAATTGACTAGGATGAAACAGAAATGTAGATTGTTGCTGCTATGCGAGGGGCGGGGTTTCTCTCCCTCTTTGGACATATCCTTAGCCCTAGGAGGACACAGGAGGGTGTGGGGAGGGAGGATAGGAAGGATCCCTCGGGATTAGCAGGCAGCAGAGTTACTCTCAGGGGCTGGCCTCTCCTAATGAGCTGACTTGGGCCTCCCGGACAGCTGGGGGGTGAGTCACATACTCCCTAATAGCTGCCAAGTTAGTCACTGACCCAGGGCCAGGATTTCACTGCTTGGAGGGGGGCGGGGTGAGGGGTTAGGCACGCATGTATAATATTCCTCTTGCCTTGTCCCTTCCCATATCACTTTCCTGGGTTTTTCCCACACTTATCTCTAACCCTGCCTCTGAGCCTCCTCTTTACTGCTCTTTCAGCCTATACATATATATACATATATGTATATCCACGCTCAGTAAATTCTAACCTCCCCTCCACTTTTCCTTTCTCCCCTTCTCTCTACCCCTTTTCTTTACTCCATACCAAGTCCTATTTCTCCCTCTTTCTTGGTTTCCCCACCAAAGATCTTATCTATAACCTGTGGCAGCTAGGTGACTCAGTGGATAAGTCACTGCACTTGTAGTCAGAAAGACCTGAGTTCAAATCTCATCTCGGATACTTACTAGCTATGTGACCTGAGGGAAGTCACGTTACCTCTGTCTAGTTCAGTTTCCTCAACTGCAAAAAGATGATGATGATAATGATATCTACCTCCCAGGGTTGTGGTAAGGACAAAATGAGATTTGTGAAGTTTTTTGTAAACTTCAAAGTGTTATATGTTGTCATTGTTCAGTTGTGTTGGGGTTTTTTTGGCAAAGATACTGGAGTGGTTTGCCACTTCCTTCTCCAACTCATTTTACAGTTGAGGAAACTGAGGCAAACAGGGTGAAGTGACTTGCCCAGGGTCACACAGCTAGGAAGTGTCTGAGGCCAGAGCTGAACTCATCTTCCTGACTCAAGGCCCAGCACTCTATGCGCTGTGCCCACTAGCTGCCCCCAAACCACTATATAAATGCTTACTGTTGTTACTCCTGCCTTTTCTGCCTTCTTAGCTCTCACTCTTCTCCCCACACTCTGATCCAGTGACTGGCCTCGTAGCTGGTCCTCATATCTCCCGACTCCAGGCATTTCCTCTGGCTGGACTGGTCTCCCTCCCCAGCTCCCCATCCTGGCTTCCCCGGCTTCCTTCAAGTCTCAGCTAACATCTCACCTGCAAAAAGTCATTTCCCAGGCCTCCTTAACCTTAGCACCTTCCTTCTGAGATCTAGTCCATTTCATCCTATGCCTATGTTGTTTTCACATAGTTGATGGCATTTCATCTTCCCCATTAGGTTGTGAGCTCCTTGACAGAAGGAACTGGCTTCTCTGTTTTTATTTTTTCAGTTTTTTGTCTTTGCCTTTCTTTATATCCGAAGCTCTTCTCATAGTGCCAGGCACATAGTAGGTGCCTAATAGCTGCTTCTTGGCTTAATAATGCTCCATTTTCTCTCTCTTTTCTCTCAATCCTTTTCCCTCTTCCTCTCTCCCTCCCTTTCTAATCATATCTATTCCATTTCTCTATCTCCCTTCCTTGTAAACCTCCCCACCCTCTTTCCTGGAACCCAGAGGTCAGTGGGTCAGCATTCAATGAGCAGGCAGCATAGAGAGCCCTATGTTGAGACTCTGGGTATGCGTCTTGGGGGAGGGGTGGAGGAAAAGAGTCCACAGTGTAAACGGAAAGACAAAAACTTGCATGAAATGAGTTCTGTTTTAGAGCTCAGAAATGTTCAAGAGACCCCTCTTTGGGTCAAGTCTGTTTTCTGAATGCCAGCATGGTAAAAAGGCCTTGAATCTAATCTACCTTGTCTCCTTCCCACTTCCCCCGACACGACTTGAAAAAGAAGGAAAAAACGTACCAAGTATGCATAGTCAAGCTAAACAAATCCCCACATTGGCCATATCAAAAAAAATAAAATAAAATAAGGAGTCCAGGGACCTGAGCTTTAATCCCAGTTTTAGTGCTTGCTAGCCATATGACCCAGGGAAAGTCACTCAACTCAACTAAATTGTTAGCCCCTTTTCACAGATGAGGAAACTGAGACCTATGGGGGTAAGCTCACACACAGCTATCAGAACTGGGAACGAAACCCAAGACCCAATTCTTATTCCAGGATGCTTTCCAAAGGCTTCCTTACCCAAAATATGGGAATTGTCCCTGCCTCGATTTACTTCACAGGGCAATTCTGAGCATCTAAATTAAATACATGCACAATCACCTTAGTGTCACGCAAGTGTCTTATGGGCTACGAACCTGGACACGAACACATCAAAAATACATGGAATGACTCAGCAGGGTTTCTACCCATGTGCATAAGCACTTTCACAGTCCCTGAGAGGAGTTCAAATGTTACCTTAGAGGCAATAGGAAGCCACTGAAACTTCTTGAGCTTCTTTTTTTAATTCAATTCATCAAACATTTGTTGGGTGACAATTACATGCCAGGAGTTACACTAGGCATTGAGGAGACAAAAATGAAACTGTGCCTGGACTCAAGGAGCAAAAATAACATGTGCACGGACATATAGAATAATAGATTCGAAAGTAGAGGGACCTTAGAAGCCATCTAGTCCCATTCTTTCTCTTTTTTTTTTTAGCTAGGCAATGGGGTTAAGTGACTTGCCCAGGGTCACACAGCTAGTAAGTGTTATGTGTCTGACACTGTTTTTGAGGTCCTCCTAAATCTGGGGCTGGTGCTTTATCCACTGTGCCACCTAGCTGCTCCTCACTCTCTCTTTTTACAGATGAAGAAACTGAGGCCCAGAAAGGTTAAGTGACTTGCCCTGGGTCACAGAGACAGGACATGATTTGAACCCAAGTCTTTTGATTCTAAATCCACTGCTCCTTACACTGTATCTCTCTGACTTTCTGTATACAAAATACATACAGAATGAATAGAAAATAATTTCAGAGACGGGAGAGAGCAGAAAACGCTTCTGTAGGAAGGGGCACCTGATGTTTGCTTTAAAGGCAGGCATTCTGTAAGATCAGCATTCCTACTAGGGGAAGGTGTCTGCAAAAAGGACCAGCAAGTAGGACAATTTGTCCAGAATGTAGATTCTGTGAGTTAGGAATATATATATATATATGGAATTATTGTATTATTATATATTATATTATAATAATATATATTATATAAATATATTAGGAATATATATTGTGAAAGGCTTTCAATGCCAACCTGAATTTATATAGGGTGTCCCAAAAGTTTTAGTGCAGTTTTAAGGTATTAATTTATTAAGCTATTAAGATTTTTTTGGAACACCCTATATTTTACCCTAGAGGCAATAATGAGTCAATAAAGTTTCTTGAGCTTCCCAGCACCATGTGCATCTAATATGTAAGAGGCAGCTAGATGGCTCAATGAATAGAGTGTTAGGGCTGGAGTCAGGAAGACCTGAGTTCAAATCTGGCCTCAGACACTCATTAGCTATGTGACCGTGGGTGAGTCACTTAACCTCTGCATGCCTTAATCTGCTGGAGAAGGAAATGGTGAACCACTCCAGTGTCTTTGATAAGAAAACCCCATGAACAGTATGGTCACGGAGTCACAAAGAGTCAGATGCTACTGAACATATGGTATTTTGATAGATCTTGGAAATAAAAACAAAACAAAAAGTGGGAGGGGATGTCAGAGGGAGGGTTTAAAAGAAGATAATACAGGGGAGGGAATAGTAAAAAGGAAAACAAATTGCCTGATCTTGAAGTAGGGATAGAAAAGGGAAAAAAGGGAGGAAAGGGAAGGCAAGAGCTAAAATGGGAGAGGGTAGGGGCAGCTAGGTGGCGCAGTGGATAGAGCACCAGCCCTGGAGTCAGGAGGACCTGAGTTCAAATCCAGCCTCAGACACTTGACACTTACTAGCTGTGTGACCCTGGGCAAGTCACTTCACCCTGTTGGTTTCAGTTAGGAAATGTAAAATCTGTAAAATGAGCTGGAGAAGGAAATAGCAAACCACTCCAGTGTCTTTGCCGAGAAAACTCTAAATGGGGTGGTGAAGAGTTAGAAGTGACTGAAACAACTAAACAACAAAATTACAAATGGAAACAGCACTGATTTTGAACTCAGAGAGGTCCCGCCTCTGATGCTGACTACCCAGGTCCCTTTAGCCAATTTACTCAACTTTGGCCTCAGTTACCTCCACTGTAAACTGAGACGCCTGGATTCAATGGCATCTGAGGCCCCTTCCATCTCTAGATGTTTGATCCATAATCCCTTGATACTATGATTTTGTGAGGCAGACAGCCCCATTATTTGGAAACAGGCTCAGGGTTTTTAAATTACTTGCCCATAGTCATGATTACATAAAGATTGGATCTGAACTAAAGCTGTCTGGTTTCTAGGTCACTGTTCTTTCCACTGACAGTATCATTAAGAGCTAAATCAGGGGCAACCAGGTGGCACCACGGATAGAGCACCAGCCCTGGGATCAGGAGGATCTGAGTTCAAATTCGGCCTCAGACCCTTACTAGCTGTGTGACCCTGGGTAAGTCACTTAACACCAATTGCAGATAGATAGACAGGCAGACAGACAGACAGAAGAACTAAATCATGTGGTCTTTAAGGGCAGATTCCAGATTCTCCTTAGGCAGTTCTGTATTGATCTTTTATATTTAAATTGACAGACATCTGTTTCCTCTTCCTTCCACTCTACCTCTCACCGTTTTTTTTTTGGGGGGGGGGAAGAAAAAATAAATTTCTTGTAACTAAGATTCATAGTCAAGTAAAACAAACTTCCTCATTGGGCAAGTTCAAAAGATAGAGGTCTCATTTGCCTCTGAGTCCATCTGCTCTCTGTCAGGAGGTCGGCAGCATGTTTCCCCACCGGCCTTCTGCATTCATGGCCGGACATTGCACTGACCAGAATACTTACATCATTCCAGCTTGATTTTACAGTGTTGTTTTTTATTCTATATTGTCCTCCTGGTTCTGCTCCTTTAGCTCTTTAGTTCATACAAGTTTTCAATTTCTCCAGAATCCACTTGAGTTTAGCTAGAAACCCTAATCTTTTCCTATCCACCTGGGTAAATACGGAGTGCCTTTATACATTAGAACAACTGTTTCTAAATCTAGAATAACTGGGAAGTTCTGCAGGCGGGGGTGGTTTTGCTTTACTCCTCCACACGGGCAGCAAAACAAACATTCAGGTCTCCTGCCTCCCTTTAACCTGAATCCATTTCCTTGACATTATGCCTCAACCCTCTGGCTTCTGGCCCAGAAACCTCAACCTGCTATACCAGCAAGAGGTTCCTATCTCCCTGTTGCACCTGAGCTACCTGACATATTAAGCACGAGTGACCTGGCATTCATTTCCGCCCTTGCCATGTGATTTAGGGTAAGATAAGACTCTGTTTCCTCATCTGTAAAATGGGTTTTCTTATAGAGATGTGAGAGAAACGCTCTGTAAGCCTTAACATATTCCATAATTGTGGGCTATTATATTACTGCTGCCATAGCAATGGCAGGTCCAATTCACAGGAAAGCTGGCAGTCACCTAAATGGCATGACACGAAGGGTACAGAAAGGTCCCTTTGCTCAGAGATCTTTTCCCTGACAGGCCTGCCACCATATCTGAAATTCTATTATGTCCATTTTTCTTGCAGAAGTCATGGCAAAGGAGAAAAGTCCTGAACAACTTCATTTACAATTGATGTCTGGGGCAGAGTGTTGATCACTGGGGAAAATTCCCTGGATTACATTCAATTCAATTCATTTCAATTAAATGAGCATTCTTTTAAAAGCCTCTGTCATATCCCAGTCACTGTGCTGGGCTCTGTGCTAGGAGAGAAAAACAAAAATGAAATAGTTCCTGCCCTCAAGGGGCTTAAATTCTACTGGAGGAAGCCACATGTCCACAGAGATGTGATTCTAAGTAAAGGGAGAGAGGAGACAGGCAAGCACTAGTGGGCATGGGGAGGAGCGGGAAAGGCCTCCCCTGGGAAATGACGTTCAAGTCAAGCCTTGAGGAGACCTAGATATTCCAAGAGGCAGAGGTGAGGACCTAGAGCATTCCGGGCATTGGGCCCAGCCTGTGCAAAGGCATGAAGGTGGGAGATGAAATATCATGTATAGGGGACAGAATGGTAGATAAGTTTGGCTAGAATATAGAGAGTATGAGGGGAAGTAATGTGAAATTAGGCAAGAAAGATTATTAAGGGGACAGCTAGGTGGTGCAGTGGATAGAGCACCAGCCCTGGAGTCAGGAGGACCTGAGTTCAAATACAGCCTCACTTAACACTTACTAGCTTGGACAAGTGTGACCTTGGACAAGTCACTTAACCCTGATTGCCTCCTCGAAAAGCAAAAAAAGAAAAAGAAAAAAAAAGAAAGATTATTAAAATTTTTAAATGTTAAATAGAGGGGTTTGTATTTTATCGTAGTGGCAATGGGAAGTCACCAAAGCTTCTTGAGTAAGGGAAGGGAAGGACCAAGAATTGGTTAAATTGCGCCAAGCACCATGTTAGGCACTTCACAAATATTATCTCATTTTGAGGCACACAACAACCCTGAGAGGTAGGTGCTCTTATTAGCTCCATTTTGCAGTTGAAGAAACTGAGGCAGGCAGAGGTTAAATGATTGGTCCAGGGTCACACAACTAGCAAGTGTCTGAGGGTTATAGTTGAAGTCAGGTTTTCCAAACTCCAGGCCTACTACTGTTCTATCCTTTTATTATGTTGCTATGTAAAGGGGGTAAGGGCGAAATAGTCAGGCCTGTCCTTTAGGGAGTCAATTTGGCAAGTATGTTGAAGGTTTCCCAAAAGGTGGGTGGGTCTGGTTGAAGAGTGGTGGTATCACCAAACCAGTAGGGAGGTGAAGGTGAAGAACACCAGGTTTTAGCTTGTTTGTATGTATTTGTCTGCTTCTTGTCTCTACCATTAGATTGGAAGCTCCTTGAGGACAGGTACAGTTTGGGGGGAGGGGTTGCCTCTTTTTTTTAATCTCTAACACTTAGCACAGTACCTGGCATGCAGTAGGAGCCTAATAAACGTCTATTGACTGACAAGAAAAAGCAAGATTGCCCGCCAGAGCCATAGGATTGAGCAGAAATAGGGGGGCAAGCTTTGGGCTGTGACCGTAACAGAGGGACAGAAGATCATGCTTGCCAATGGGCTGCATGCATTTATGTAGTGAGAGGGGGCATTTGATGCCCTCTTATCACTGGAATTGTTTTGTGTCCTAATGAAATGCTTTTGCTATTAGATTAGTGACTTATGTGCCCTGGTAATAGATTCAAAGCTATGATTTGCACAGTTGTCAGCCTCAATATACCCAGGAAAAGCAGCAAGGGGCAGCAGAGGCAGAGTTCTCAGGGGCTGCACAGCATCTACTTATTCCTTTCAGCTCTATCACTGCCCCTGTGCAAATGCAAGAAGTTTACCTGGAAGGGATACAATAGTAACCCATTAGTCCCCACTACCACCAGAGCAACCCTGCTTTTTCAGATGGGTTAGCAGAGAATAAGGTCCTGAGACATGAGGAAAATAGAATAGGCAGTTCCCCAAACGCAAGAATGTTAGATCCCGGGTTCATACTCAGAACAAGCCCCCCACCCCCCCAAAAAAAATAATGCTAGAGCTGTTAAGGAATTTAGAGCTCTTCTCCAGGGGCAGGGAATCCAAACTGGATTCAGTCAAGGGCCGCACTTGAGGACCTAGAGGGCCACATGTGATCTCAAGGCCGCAGGCTCCCCACCCTGGTCTAGCCTCACCTCCTTATTTTATTTTTTTAATATTTTATTTTCCCCCAATTATATGCAAAAGCAATCTTTATTTTTTAATTCTTTTATATTAATTTACTTTGAATTATTAACAATCACTTCCATAAGCTTTCGAGTTTTAAATTTTTCTCCCCTTCCCTCCCCACTTCCCTCTCTAAGACGGTGCGCAATCTGATATAAGCTATACACATACATTCCTATTAAACATATTTTCACATTACTGATGTTGTAAGTAAGAATTAGAACCAATAGGAGGAACCACAAGAAAGAGGAAACAAAACACAACAGAAGGGGAAAAAATAGCAAATAGTATGCTTCGATCTAAAAGCAATTTTTAAATTTTGGGGGTTTTTTTAAAGTTTTGAGTTCGAAATTCTACCCCTCCCTTCCCTTGTCTCCTGAGCCCTCCCTGAGATGGTAAGCAAACTGATATATAACCTCCTTATTTTCAAGCTCAGAAAATTAACTGAGGCTGAGAAAAACGAAGTGATTTGCCCAAGGTCACATGGTGAGTTGCTGGCTAAGTCAGGACTCAAACCCAGGTCCTCTGACCCTAAAGTCAATGATTGTTCTACTATGACCTTCTTGCTATAACCCAGTAAGAACAAGGCATGAGCAGCAGGAACTCTCTGCTCCAACTAGTTCCAGAACATGCAGTATTGGCAGAGATCAGGATGGAGGATGGAAGGAAGCTGAGAATATCTAGCCATGATGAGAGGACAGGAAGCTAACAAGAGACAGGAAAACGGGGGTGGGCTCCTGCCTCTGTTCTGCAACCCTCCTGGAAATGCTGAGAGGAAAGAGGGAGGAAAAGAGGAGGTGAAAGGAAAAAAAAGAAAATAAAAGGAGGGAAGGAAAAAAGGAAAAGGAGAAGAGCGGAGAAGGAAAGGGAGGAGGCTGAATAAGGGAAGAGGAAAGTGGAGAGAAAAGAGGAGGATAGCAGAAGATATAGGTGGGAGGGAAGAGAAAACAGGAGGGAGCTGAAGGTGGGGAAAGGTGTGTGTATATAGGCAGGGGGTAAGAAAGGGGACCAAGTGATTAGAATTGTGCCCTGGACAGCCTTGGTACTTTCTCCAGGGTGAGGCACCTTCTCATAGACGGTGAGGCAAATGCCCCGAGCCAGGCCACTGGGTAGGGTTTTACACCTTTACTACCTTCTCCATCTCCCTAAAAAGTGAGTCAAATGCAGAAATCAGGACCCCCATCCCCACCCAAGTAGGATGTGGTAGGGCAGTCCTATTGTCCCTGTCCCATGTCTTCCCCCGTAGGAGCCCAGGCCCAACTGCGGAGCCTCCAGGATCTTCATGATTCATTTCTCCCTGACTCCTGGCACACAAAGGGCACCCCTCAGCTCGTGTCTCCTACTGGCCTGACTCATACTCTTGAAGAGGAAGCATGTGATCATTTCTCTGACTCAGAACAACCACTATGGATAGGCTAAGGTCAAGAAAAGGACATTAGCCTGGGAATGAAGGAAGCCTGGGGGTTCAAGTCTTGGCTCTTCCACTAATGTGCTTCAGGACTTAGGCTTCAGTTTCCTAATCTATAAAACGAGGAAGCAGGATTAAATGATCTCTAAGGTACTTTCAACTCCAAAATTCTATGATTAAAAATTTATGTTGGGGTGGAGCCAAGATGGCGGAGAAAAGCCAGGAAGTTGTCTGAAGTCTCCCTAGTTTCCCTCAGAAACATTAAATCAAGCCTCTTAACAGATTCTGGAATGACAGAACCTACAAAAAGCTGAGTGAAACAATTTTCAAGCTTGAGATTAACTTAGAAGGACTTCAGGAAAGGTCTATCTCACTTGGGTAAAAGGGGAGCACAGCCCAACTTAGACGGTGTCCAGGCAAGCCAGTGGAAGGCTCTTAGCCCAGCACAGATCAGCAACCAAGGTCCCAAGGTCCTGGCTCAGCTGGCCAGTTGTGAGGCCTCTAGCCCTGGTGCAGAAGGTAAATTGCCATCTTGGGAACCCCAGTACAATAGGCATGAATAGGCCAGGCTACCCGCACACAATGGGCAAGCCACCAGCACCTGAGGCCCCAGAGCAGAAAGCCAGGGACCAGGCCCCTGGCCCCCGGCACAAGAAGCTTGGGACAGTGCCCCCTATACCCTAGGAGCAGAGCTCAACTTTAAAAGTCACAAAATAGGCTCAAAATGAGCAAAAAAAACAGAAAAGAGCCCTGACCATAGAAAGCTATTATGACCACAGGGAAGAGCAAAAAAAAATTCAGGAGAGGACAACAATGTCAAAATGCCTACATGCAAAGCCTCAAAGAGGAAGGTGAATTAGTCTCAAGCCCAAAAAGTCATCAGTTTTCTCATGGTCATGACTGCCCAGACATCCACATCTCCAATGGCAACAGGGCAACCTCCACCTGGATGCTTGTCCCACCAGTGCTTCAAACACAACATGACCCAATTAAGCTCAGCATATTTTCTGCAAACCTGTTCCTCCTCCTTCTGATCTCACTGTCTCTGCCGGTGGTGATACCATGTGCCCAGGAGACACCATCTTCCACATTGGTGACGCCGTGTGCCCAGTCTTCCACATTGGTGATACCATGTGCCCAGTCTGTCTTCCACATTGGTGACACCATGTGCCCAGTCTGTCTTCCACATTGGTGATACCATGTGCCCAGTCTGTCTTCCACATTGGTGACACCATGTGCCCAGTCTTCCACATTGGTGATACCATGTGCCCAGTCTGTCTTCCACATTGGTGATACCATGTGCCCAGTCTGTCTTCCACATTGGTGATACCGTGTGCCCAGTCTGTCTTCCATATTGGTGATACCGTGTGCCCAGTCTGTCTTCCACATTGGTGACACCATGTGCCCAGTCTTCCACACTGGTGATACCATGTGCCCAGTCTGTCTTCCACATTGGTGACACCATGTGCCCAGTCTGTCTTCCACATTGGTGACACCATGTGCCCAGTCTGTCTTCCACATTGGTGATACCGTGTGCCCAGTCTGTCTTCCACATTGGTGATACCATGTGCCCAGTCTGTCTTCCACATTGGTGACACCATGTACCCAGTCTTCCACATTCAAAACCTTGGGAATTTGCCAACTGACTTCTCTCTTCCTTCCCTCTCATATTCAACCAGTTATCAAGTCCTGCTGGTCTGACCTTTATACTATTTCTCCCATCCATCCCTCCTCTTTATTTTTTCCCCTATATAATACTCATCACTACACATTTGGAAGCTCTCTGAGAGCAAAGCACTGCTTTATGTTTTATTTTTGTGGTTGTGGATTTAGAGTTAGCCTCCAGGCCAGGAAGACTTGGGTTCGAGTGTTGACCCTGATACATCCTGGCTAGGAGACTGGGTGAATTTCTCAACCTCTCAGTGCTCTAAGACCACAATAGGGAGAGTTGCCAGGAAGGTGCTGACCAGCATTGCCAGAGGCAGTTTCCCCATCCAGGGGCTCCCTGTGTCAATACAAGCACAAATCTAGTCCATACATCCAAGCCATTATTTTTTCTTATATTTTCAATTCAAAAGAAGGTTTTATTAACATGCAAATCAATTCTTAATATAAAAATAATATAACATAGATTGTTGTTATAACATAAAATAACTATGTTAATATGTCAAGTGGACATTTTTGGAGCAAAATTTACAAAAAATTAACAAAATATTTTAAAGTCCTCCATATGTATGCATGTATGCATGTATGTATGTAGTAGCTTCCTATCAAGTCTTCAGGTCTTCATTTTCTCCCTCACAGTTGTAACCACAGTGCAGCAACCACTTCACTGGTTGATTGGCCCTTGTCCTTCATACTCAAAGAGGACCAAGATGACATTACTGTTGGAGTCAAGGCACATAGAGTGTGTCCAACCGTGGCTGATCAGAACAGTTCAAGTCACTGCACCATAATACATTTTTACATATGTAAATCAAGGGTGACCTTGATATTCACATAAAAAGAAATCTGTAGCTTTGAGATGGTTTATAGCTGATTGGAGATGTATGAAGGGGCAGCTGAGTGGTGCAATGAATACCGTGTCAGGCCTAGGGTCAAGATGACTCATCTTCCTGAGTTCAAATCTGGCCTCAGACCCGGACTAGCTGTGTGACCCAGTACCAACATTTAGAAGGCATCAGTGGCACAGTCCTGGGTCACACATGTTCTAGATGAATTCTTCCCCATCTCATTAACAGCAATCATCCTGGGGGATGTTTACTTCCTTCAGCTTTCACTTCTAACCCCAAGTCTCCAAACCCCCAGCAATGACCAATCCTTCAATGGCACAGAAACCTCCTTATGTCCCACTCTGCTCTTCCTCCTCCTTGATCTAACAGCTAATAAGAGCTTTACTAAATTTCACTAAAAGGGGAGCTGGAAATAGGGAGTGGAGAGGATGTCCAAGAGGGAGGGAGGTGATCTGCGAGGGGAAAGACAAGTCCAGGAAGTCAAATCACAAGTAAAGTATGGCTGAG